>NC_052089.1:24652710-25265841 GCF_015852505.1 Tachyglossus aculeatus
CAGCAGGCTCACAGTCTAGAAGGGGGAGACAGAAAACAAAACATGTGGACAGGTGTCATCAGAATAAATAGAAATAAATCTAGATGCACATCATTAACAAAATAAATAGAAGAGTAAATATGTACAAGTGAAATAAAGAGAGTTCAATTCAGTAGAATAGGTAGACGTGAACCCTGCCCAGGAGGAATTTACAGACCAGATAGAAATTAAAATAAATACAGAAGGGTGTGTGCCTAATGGTTGAGGAGCTGGGGGAAGGGTGAATTTTGAAGTGGTGAAAGCGTACAAACCCAGGTGTTAATGGAGAAAGGAGGGCTTCGTTAGGGGAGGGGGGGCTTAGCAAGATCAGATTTTAGGAGGTCTTTGAAGGTGTGGCGGGGTGGGGGTCTGTCTGATATGGAGTATCAGGTCGGAGGACATGGGCGAGGGGTCAGTGGTGAGAAAGATAATAATAATAATGATAATAATAGCATTTATTAAGCGCCTACTATGTGCAAAGCACTGTTCTAAGCGCTGGGGAGGTTACAAGGTGATCAGGTTGTCCCACATGGGGCTCACAGTCTTCATCCCCATTGTACAGATGAGGGAACTGAGGCCCAGTGAAGTGACTTGCCCAAAGTCACACAGCTGACAGTTGGCAGAGCCGGGATTTGAACCCCTGACCTCTGACTCCAAAGCCCGGGCTCTTTCCACTGAGCCACGCCGCTTCTCAAGGTGAGAGAGAGAGAGAGATGAGATGAGATCAAGGTACAGTAAGTAGGTTGGTGTTAGAAGAGTGAAGTGTTCGGGTTGGGTGTAGTAGATCAGAAAAGTAGGAGCGAGGCAAGGTGATTTCTCTAAATCAATCAATCAATCGTATTTATTGAGCACTTACTTTGTGCAGAGCACTGGACTAAGCGCTTGGGAAGTACAAGTTGGCAACATATACAGTCCCTACCGAACAGTGGGCTCCCAGTCTAAAAGGGGGAGACAGAGAACAAAACCAAACATACTAACAAAATAAAATAAATAGAATAGATATGTACAAGTAAAATAAATAAATAGAGTAATAAATATGTACAAACATATATACATATGTACATATATATACATATATACACAAAGCCACTGAAGTTTTCTGAGGAGAGGGGAGACCTGAACTGAGCAAAGGGAATGATTAAAATATATTTTAAATCTATCTGCCGGCCCGGAATCTGCTCGCTAGTGGCCCTTACGTTCCTCGTAGCACCAATTTAAAATCTTTTTTTTCTGAATGATTCTAGGAGGAAATTGTCAGGTGACAATCACATTTTACCTTTTTTTTTTCATACGCATATGCTTTCAGGTCACTATGAAAGGCTTATATGTCCAGCAAGGTGCATCAGAAGATGAAGTGAAATTTGTGTATCAAGAACGGGTGAGTCGGTTTTTTCCCACAAAAAGTTAAAGGGACTTATTTTTACAATCAGGAGACCCAATACTGTATTGAATGATTTGGTAAAGTGTCTCTTCTGGGTTTATTTTCTGGTTCTACGGGAGTTCTCCATTCAGTTGAATGGAAATGTAATTCTAATGGATTCTTCAAATAATTTTGGAAAATACATTTTATATACTTTAAATACTTTTATAGTTCTTAAACTCTGTCCCTAACGTCAGTCATTAGTACTTATTGAGCACTTACTCTATGCAGAGCACTGTACTAAGTGCTTGGGAGAGTACAATAGATGTGGTAGAGATGTTCCCCTACACTTCCAAGTTTTCTTTAAACCCACCTCTTCGCTTAAAGTATTTCTTTATGTTAGTATAGGGCACAAGCTCTTTGCTTTCCTATTGAAAGTGTAAATATAGTATGTTGGTCTCTGGATTTAATCTCTTTAAGATTCATGGGAAAGTTCAAGAAGCTGGTTTTTGCCAATGGTTGGATTTATGAGATAATTTCTTGTGAAATTTATTTAAATTATCTTGACTGAGAAAATAGTCAATAGAAAATAACTGACAAGTAATTTTTAAAAGTGATTCATTTGTACTTACCCCCAACACTTCGTACTGTGCTTGGTACATTGTAAGCATTTAATAAAAACCATTATTATTATTACTATCATCATCACTGTAATCAAGGGCAGGTGTGCAAGTCTTCCCTCGGTTTTTTGGTGAGTATTTTTGAGCATGTGGTGTTTTTGCTTTTTTGATTTTTTTTTTTAATACAGTGTGATTTTTTTTTTTAAATATAAATACCAAACCTAGGAAGTTTTAACTCTAATCATTTTGGGTCTGAGGATCAAATAGCTATGCCATCCAAGAGGGTGGATGGGGAAGGAGTATGCAGATAACCCTAAAAGGCTTAATTCAAAATACTTATTGTCTGTGCAAGTGTGTAAACGCTTATATTAAACATCGAAGAAGCTATTAGATTAGGACAAGAACACCATATAACTTTCCCCAAAGTGTCATTTTGGAGATTTAGTAAGATGAGAATATTTTCATTGTTGGTATGTGCCAAAAAAAATAATGTCTATGCTTTCCAGTTTCCAGTTTTGGCTGGTAGTTAAAATATGTATTTTTTTTACGTTAGAAAGGAAACACTTTTTAAGGCATTTCATGTTCCGAAAGGCCTGTTTGGCCCAACTTACTAGCAGAAATCATTTCATTTCTTTTTCTTCCAGAAAAATGTTCCTGTGGCAAGTGACAATTATGTGACCCTTCAAGTTAAAGCCTGTGCTCTAAGCTGGATAAATGCAAAGGTATTTGAGGAACTTTAATGATAAGGAAAATAAACCGTATTTCTTTCACAACTGTGTTTAGTACACTAATATAGAGAACTGGTGTGGCTCAGTGGAAAGAGCCCGGGCTTGGGAGTCAGAGGTCGTGGGTTCTAATTCTGGCTCCGCCACTTGTCAGCTGGGTGACTTTGGGCAAGTCACGTCACTTCTCTGAGCCTCAGTTCCCTCATCTGTAAAATGAGGGTGAAGACTCTGAGCCCCACAGGGGACAACCTAATCACCTTTTATCCCCCCCCCCCAGCGCTTAGAACAGTGCTTTGCACATAGTAAGCACTTAACAAATGCCATCACTATTATCATTATTAATATAAACTATAGGGGCAAACTGGCATTTGAATTCCCAGAATTTTTTGCCAAAAAAATAACATCTATGCTGGATTCCAGATTCACGAGCGGCTACATATAAAGTCTGCACTCTTGTAATAATAATGATGGTATTTGTTGAGTGCTTACTATGTGCCAAGCACTGTTCTAAGTGCTGAGGGGGGATACAACGTGATCAGGTTGGCCCATGAGGGGCTCACAGTCTTAATCCCCATTTTACAGATGAAGGAACTGAGGCACAGAGAAGTTGAGTGACTTGCCCAAAGTCACACAGCTGACAATTGGCGGAGCCAGGATTTGAACCCATGACCTCTGACTCCCAAGCCCGGGCTCTTTCCACTGAGCCACGCTGCTTCTTTTCTGCCCCACATCCTTCTTCTCCCCCTTTCTGACATTTCTTTCCTCTCCCTTCTCCTGTTCCCACTCCTCTCCCAGTTTAATTCTTGGCCACAGAGGACTGGTGACCACTGAAATTTGACGCTATGGTAAAAACTGAGACCCCAGCTATTTGAAAAGTCTAGTTCTTTGAATTTTCTAACGGGAGGTCGAGGTATTTAATTTAAAAAGGACATAGGGCACTTAGAAATGACTACTAATTTATTTAAAAAAAGATCAAAATGTTTGAAATTACCTGGTTCTTTCCTTCTTGTGGAGGTTTCATAAATCTCAAGTTTGACGGTGCTTCCTGCTGTTAAAGTGCGTCACAGGGAGAGATGTCTCTATTATTTTTATTTATTGCATTATCAACTGGGGCCACTGTAATTAGATAAAAAATTCTTTTTCATTTCAAAACTTTGATGGGCTGTGGGGTGTTTTATGTCAATACACCACATCAGGTTGGTTTTTTTTATGGCATTTGTTAAGCGCTTACTATGTGCAAAGCACTGTTCTAAGCGCTGTTTTACATACTGCTCAGTAGGACACATTGGACTCCAAGCTATTTCATTCATTCAGTCATATTGAGCGCTTACTGTGTGCAGAGCAATGAACTAAGCGCTTAATTTTGCATCGTAATATCTGGTGCATCGGACATGGTGCAATAAATATGGTTCCTCGAGGATATTTAATTTTGCATCTTAATACCTGGTGCATCAGACATGGTGCAATAAATATGGTTCCTCGAGGATATCTTTAAATTATGATTTCTGCTGTTTCCTACACTGAGTTAAAATGTATTCATAAACCATTTTTATGATTTAGCTTTTGTCAGAAATAAAACCGGAGGAGGATATTTTCCCTGTTGGGAGAGAAATTGCAGGAAGAGTTTTGGAAGGTAAGTCTTAAAAAATACCAGGTCAACTGAGGAAAAAAATTAAACTATACTAATCAAATCCCATCAAAATACTGTTTGAAAGTAATTGAATGAGAAGTTGTTTGGGTTTTTTTGGACCCTGGCAATACGACTGCAAACTATTAAAACTGCAATTTAGAAAAAAGATGGAATGTTCACCAGTTGGCTAGCAGGCGCAGCTCGGCTTACCACTTCAAGTGATTTTACATAAAATGGAAACTGTGGATGTGGCTGGCTTGTTTTTAATAAAAGCCCAGCCAACGTGGAAATGTATATTAGTAACTCGAGCTAGTGTCTAAATATTTCAAGAAAACTATTCCACTGCCTATGAAGTAATTTTTTCGTGTTAATTCTTTGCAGTTGGAAATAAAGTGTCCTTCTTCCGACCAAATGATGAAGTGGTTGGTAAGTTACAGTGCTCGGTGGCTAAAGTTATGTCTTACCATCCATTTCACTTCTCACTTCTTTCCTCCCTATACAGAATTTGCTTAGAATTCTCCCCTCTTTCACAGTACTCCTCCTTTTTTTTGTTCCTCAGCCTCTCCCCACTTCCCCACTTCCTCTTTACCCTCGATACCAGAGTAACTGAGTAAGCAGTTGTCCGCTTTGCCGCTCATGTAGCCACTGTACTGGCAGGCTGTGGGACCATCCGTGGGGAAGAGAGTTCCTCATAGAAGCAAGATAACTTGGGGAGAGTCGAGTGGGTGGGAACCCAAATCTCAGGGGGGTCTCACTGCCCCTGAATTTTCAAAGCTGCTGCTGAGGCCCTGGGATAAGATGAGCAGCGTAAGCAAGCCAGGTGGTGACTGGCCCTGAGTTCTGGAACCTAAGACTCATTTCCTTCTCCTGTCCCTCTTCGCTTTTCTCACTCCCTCTTCCCCCATCCCCTCCTCCTTTTTCAACCACCCTCTAAAAGAGAAACCACATTAAAAAAAAACCCAACAAATGAAAGACAATAGAATAGGGAAGAAAGTCTTGTGTTTGAAAGGCAAATAACTATCACTGGTGGTAGGATCCCCCCGCCATACACCCCCAAATTGTTCCTCACCCCCCGCTATACACCCCCAAATTGTTCCTCAGACAAAGTTGACAAGCTTCAGGGAGGAATTAATGTTTCCCCATCTCCCAGGAGCACTAAACTCTCTCATCACTGAAGAATACTAGACTGAACCCCCTTTCCCCCGCCCCCATACCTTCTTCCCCTCTCCACAGCACCTGTATATATGTTTGTACAGATTTATTACTCTATTTTACTTGTACATATTTACTATTCTATGTATTTTGTTAATCAGTCAATCGTATTTATTGAGCGCTTACTGTGTGCAGAGCACTGTACTAAGCGCTTGGGAAGTACAAGTCAGCAACACATAGAGACAGTCCCTACCCAACAGCAGGCTCACAGTCTAGAAGGGGGAGACAGAGAACAGAACCAAACATACTAATAAAATAAATAGAATAGATATGTACAAGATAAATAAATAGAGTAATAAATATGTACAAACATATATACATATATACAGGTGCTGTGGGGAAGGGAAGGAGGTAAGATGGGGAAGGAGTTAATGATGTGCATGTACTTTAATTCTATTTGTTCTGACGACTTGACACCTGTCCACATGTTTTGTTCTGTTGTCTGTCTCCCCCTTGTAGATTGTGAGCCCGTTGTTGGGTAGGGACCGTCTCTGTATGTTGCCAACTTGGACTTCCCAAGCGCTTAGTACAGTGCTCTGTACACAGTAAGCACTCAATAAGTACGACTGAATGAGTGAATGAAAGATTTCTCCTGGGTTTTTTTCAGGAATTTTACCCATGGATTCTGAAGAATCTGGCCTTTGTGAAGTGATCAGAGTTCACGAGCATTACTTGGGTATGTTGCAATAAAGCCTTTTCTAAAGTCACTTATTTAGAATCATTGCTTCGCTTACACATAGTAGGTTTGCAGTGTTTTATTTTCATTTTGTTTAGGGAGGGCTTTACAGTAATTACTATCCTAGCATTTTGTATTCTGACTAAACTGTGAGAAATATCCTTTTTCTTTCCCTCCCACTTTATCACAGTATTTCACTTCCTCTTCCCATTAATTCTTCCCCTCTGAATGTCTCAGGGTTTCAAAAAGTAATTTCCATCCTTGCGTGGCAAATTCATATCCCGAATGAGGTTTTGCTCTCTCGCTCTGGTAATTCATCCAAAATTAAAATCAGCGTAGTAAGGCTAACAGCCTCTGCCAGGTCTGAGATAAGAAAGAATCCGAGTCCTAGAGATTCCTATCTTCTGACCACACTTGGCCTTCTTTGACTTATATAGCATTAATTGATTGATTGATTATTGATTATATTCATTCAATTGTATTTATTGAGCACTTACTGTGTGTAGAGCACTGTACTAAGCGCTTAGGAAGTACAAGGTTTGGCAACATATAGGGATGGTCCCTACCCATATCTTCAAGCCTCCTTTGCTTCAGTTTTGTTTCCCTTAGAAATGAACATCCGCTCTGTTTCTCTTGTGAGGTTTCCAATGCCCTAAAATCTTTACCTGAAAATTACAGCCATTTGCAATTTTTTAATAGTATTTGTTAAGCACTCTCTATGTGTGTAGCACTGTTCTAAGCACAGAGGTTGATGCAATTTTCTCTAAACAAGTGAAGCAACTGGCCCAAGGTCACACACCACCATTTGGCTGCTGTGTGACCTTGGGCAGTTACTTCACTTCTCTGTGCCTCAACTCCCTCATCCGTACAGTGGGGATTGAAACTGTGGGCCCCACATGGGAAAGGGACTCAGCCCAACTCGACTTGCTTGTATCCACCCCAGGGCTTTGTACGGCGCCTGGCACAGAGTAAGCGCTTAACAAATACCATCATTGTTATGTTTATCCGTTTGGACACATGGGACTGTCCCACATGGGACTCACGGTCTACGTGGGAGGGTGAAAGGTTTAATCTCCATTTTACAGATGAGGTAACTGAAGCACAGAGAAGTGAAATGATTTGCCCAAGGTGAACACACCAGGCAGTTGGCGGGGCTGGCATTAGAACCCAAGGCATTCATTCATTCATTCAATCGTATTTATTGAGCGCTTACTATGTGCAGAGCACTGTACTAAGCGCTTGGGAAGCACAAGTTGGCAACCTATAGAGACGGTCCCTACCCAACAATGGGCTCACAGTCTAGAAGGGGGAGACAGACAACAAAACAAAACATGTGGTCGGGTGTCAAGTCATCAGAGTAAACAGAATTAAAGCTAGATGCCCATCATTAACAAAATAAATAGAATAGTAAACATGTCCTTCTGACTCCAAGCCCATGCTCTTTCCACTAGACCACCCTGCTCCTGCAGATTATTTTTTTGGTTTGTTTTCATGGTATTTGTTAAGCGCTTATCATATGCCAGGCAGTCTACTAAATACGGGGGTAGATACAAGCTAACCAGGTTAGACACCGTCCTTGTCCCACATGGGGCTCACTATCTTACTCCCCATTTTACAGATGAGGTCATTGAGATGCAGAGAAATTAAGTGACCTGCCCAAGGTCACACGGCAATCAGTCAATCAATCGTATTTATTGAGCGCTTACTGTGTGCAGAGCACTGTACTAAGCGCTTGGGAAGTACAAGTTGGCAACATATAGAGACGGTCCCTACTCAACAGTGCGCTCACAGTCTAGAAGGGGGAGACAGACAACAAAACAAACATATAAACCAAATAAAATAAATAGAATAATATGTACAAGTAAAATAAATAAAGTAATAAATATGTACAAACATATACATATATACAGGTGCTGTGGGGAGGGGAAGAAGGTAAGGAGGGGGCTCAGTCTGGGAAGGCCTCTTGGAGGAGGTGAGCGTTTAGTACAGCGTTTCTAGTACAGCGGAGGTGAGCGTTTCCCAAGCGTTTAGTACAGCGCTCCGCACTCAGTAAGCGCTCAATAAATACGATTGAGTATTTAGACTCTTAAGAAGTTAAGTGACTTGCCAAAAGTCACAGAGCAGAACTGGGATCACGACCCAGGCTCTTTGACCCCGAGACCAGTGGTTTTTCCAGTATGCCACGCTGCTTCATTTTGGGTTTTATTTCCAGAGGGGCAAACAGAGGCTGCAGTCAATCAATCAATCATATTTATTGAGCGCTTACTGTGTGCAGAGCACTGTACTAAGCTCTTGGGAAGTACAAGTTGGCAACATATAGAGACGGTCCCTACCCAACAGTGGGCTCAGAGTCTAAAAAGTTACCTTTTCTCCCCCACCACCCCCTTCCTCCCCCAAGAGAGCATCCTTCTTTCCCCCAGCAGCAGCAGAATCATAAGGCTTCAAGGGATTTTGAAAGGCTTTCCCTTCCTGCCACTGAGAGGACTTAAATCCCACTTAAAAGAAATAGTAGTTTACCCTTTGCTTCACTTCCCCATACTCATTAGGTAATGCACTGCAGTGAACTCTAACCTCCGTGATGAAATGGAGGTGCTTTGTTAGGAAACAAGTGACAAAAATCCAGCTTTGGCTCTTTTCCTCCCTCTGGTTTCCCCTACGCAGCAGAAAAAGGTGGTCGATTATTACAGGCATTAGTCATCTATTCATCAGACCGTAGTAAGCGTTACCTTTCTCTCCCTCCACGTTCAACAGTGCATAAGCCAGAAAAGGTCACTTGGGTCGAAGCAGCGGGAACGATCCGTGATGGAGTTCGTGCCTATACAGCTCTGCATTATCTTTCTCACATTTCTCCTGGGAAATCAGTGCTGATAATGGACGGAGCCAGTGTAAGTATCAGAAATACTTTTCTCAAACCTCCCTGCGCTCTGTAGGGAACAGAGCATCATTTTCACTAGGCAAATTGAAGAAACAGGCAGTGGAAGTTATGCGCTTGATTTCTCCCCCAAACCCCTCTCCCCCCAGGGCAGCACACATTTGTTTTGGACCCCAGTTCTGGCTACAACCATCATCATCATCAATCATATTTATTGAGCGCTTACTATGTGCAGAGCACTGTACTAAGCGCTTGGGAAGTACAAATTGGCAACATATAGAGACGGTCCCTACCCAACAGTGGGCTCACAGTCTAAAAGGGGGAGACAGAGAACAAAACCAAACATACTAACAAGGTGGCAGGAGTCCCTAGCTAATGCCCATCTGGTGGGCTGCTCTATTAATCTGCTCATGAGAGAAGCAGCGAGGCTCAGTGGAAAGAGCCCGGGCTTCGGAGTCAGTGGTCATGGGTTCAAATCCCGGCTCCGCCAATTGTCAGCTACGTGAATTTGGGCAAGTCACGTCACTTCTCTGGGCCTCAGTTCCCTCATCTGGAAAATGGGGATGACGACTGTGAGCCCCCCGCGGGACAACCTGATCACCTTGTATCCCCCCCAGCGCTTAGAATGCTGCTTGGCACATAGTAAGCGCTTAACAAATGCCATCATTATTATTATTATTATTAATGAAGTAGTAGACACTATCCCTTCCTTCAAGGTCCTTACAGTCTAGCGGGGGGAAACAGGTATTAAGACACATTACAGAAAGGAGAGTATAGAGTTAAGACCCCTGCACAAGGATGACACGGAAATTTGTGAAGCGTTCCATATTTTTACTTTTAGACTGTGAGCCCACTCTTTTAGACTGTGAGCCCACTGTTGGGTAGGGACTGTCTCTATATGTTGCCAACTTGTACTTCCCAAGCGCTTAGTACAGTGCTCTGCACACAGTAAGCACTCAAAAAATACGATTGATTGATTGATAGAGATATGTACGAAAGTGTTACCATGGCGAAGAGGGGAAAGTGAATGCTTAGTCTGTCAGTGCTTATCAGTCAATCGGTATTCATTGAGTGCTTACTGTAAACAGAGCGCTGTACTAAGTGCTTGGGAGAGTACAATATAACAATACCACAGACACAGTCCCTGTCTACGAAGAGCTTACAGTCTAGAGGACTAGTCGAGAAGCAGCGTGGCTCAGTGGAAAGAGCCCGGGCTTCGGAGTCAGAGGTCATGGGTTCAAATCCCGGCTCTGCCACATGTCTGCTGTGTGACCTTGGGCAAGTCGCTTCACTTCTCTGAGCCTCAGCGACCTCATCTGGAAAACGGGGATGAAGACTGTGAGCCCCCCGTGGGACAACCTGATCACCTTGTATCCCCCCAGCGCTTAGAACAGTGCTCTGCACATAGTAAGCGCTTAACAAATGCCATCATCAAATTAAATTAGTCTGCCCTCTAGTCACTATATCGATTTTTGAGAGAATTTTTACTCAAGTGATAGATGGTTAGAGGTGGTTTGAGCTTCGCACTGCCATAATTTCATAAGCGTGCACATTCACAAGGGTCCGAAAGGCCTTATCATATATGAACCTATATTTCCTTTTTTCCTCCCCACAGTCGCTTGGTATAATAGCTATTCAGTTAGCACACCACAGAGGAGCTAAAGTGATTTCTACAGCATACAGTCTAGAAGACAAAGAGTACCTTGAAAAGCTGAGGCCAACTGTGGGTAAGTCTTATTCCTGTTCTGAATTGTGAAAGAAAAGGCGCTGAAAACTATTTTACATTGACTGTGTGATTCTCAACAGCCCTGCCTGGGAGGTAAGGAACATAAAACTAGACTTTAAGTTCGTTGTGGGCAGGAAACGCGTGTACTAACTCTGTTATATTGTACTTTCTCAAGCTCTTAGTACACAGTAAGCACTCAGTAAATACTACTGATTGCTTAGAGAAGCAGTGGAAAGAGCGCGGGCTTTGGAGTCAGAGGTCCTGGGTTCAAACCCCGGCTCCGCCGCTTGTCAGCTGTGTGACTTTGGTCAAGTCACTTAACTGCTCTGTGCCTCAGTTACCTCATCTGTAAAATGGGGGTGAAGACTGTGAGCCCCAAGTGGTACAACCTGATCACCTTGTAACCTTCCCAGCGCTTAGAACAGTGCTTCTTTGCACTAAGCGCTTAATAAATGCCATCATTATTAGTATTACTGATAGATTGATGAACTGCTGTTTTGGTCATAGGGTTGTGTAACTGATGGTGTTTATTCTTGACTTTCCCCTTTTATGTTGTATTTCTGTTTGTTGTTTCACCTTTCCTAATGTGGCCAGACACCAGCCTTCCCTCCTGCTATAGATGTGAGCTTCTTGAGGGCTAGGGACCTTGTCTGATTCTCAGTGCTTAGTACGGTGTTTTACCGCCAGTAGGTACTTAATAATTATTATCAGGAGTACTACCAAAGCTTAAAAGTGAAAGTTTTATCTACAATTCAGGCCCGAACTTGCTATTTTGGGGGAGTTCCAGCCACAGAGATTACTGCCTCTGCATCAAGTCATGAATGTGAGCTGTGAGCCCACTGTTGGGTAGGGACTGTCTCTATATGTTGCCAACTTGTACTTCCCAAGCGCTTAGTACAGTGCTCTGCACACAGTAAGCGCTCAATAAATACGATTGATTGATTGATTGAATGCCGAGCTGCTTTTCCCTACCGTAGGGTTGGTGTACTTTGTCCAAGTTGTGCTCCGTCGCTCCACCCACCCCCACAACTGGGAAGAGTGTCTTCCCCTCACTACTGTGTTTACAGTCCCCGGGTAACTTAGCAACTGGAGAGAAAGTGCCACCTGCTCCCTCAGAAAAGGCAAGGGGAACCCCAGGGGAACAGGATGAGACAGAGCCTGTGAATATGGGAATAAAATCGAGCCCTGTATTTAGTTCTTTAAATCACTCCCCACCCAGATTCAATCAATCAATCAATCAATCGTATTTATTGAGCACTTACTGTATGCACAGCACTGTACTAAGCACTTGGGAAGTACAACTTGGCAACATATAGAGACGGTCCCTACCCAACAGTGAGCTCACAATCTAGAAGGGGGAGACAGAGAACAAAACAAAACATATTAACAAAATAAAATAAATAGAATAGATATGTACAAGTAAAATAAATAAATAGAGTAATAAATATGTACAAACATATATACATACATACAGGCGCTGTGGAGAGAAGAAGAAGGGGGCTCAGTCTGGGAAGGCCTCCTGATTCAGCCCTGATTCATTCATTCAGTCAGTTGTATTTATTGAGCGCTTACTGTGTGCAGAGCACTGTACTAAGCGCTTGGGAAGTACAAGTTGGCAACATATAAAGATGGTCCCTACCCAACAGTGGGCTCACAGTCTGATTCAATCAATCAATGGTGTTTATTGAGCACTTTATTCGTGCTCAATTGTACATTGTACTAAGCTCTTAGAGAATACGGTCGAGTTAGCAGACGTGATCCCTGTCCCCGTGGATCTTTCAGTCTTGTGCAGGAGACCGACACTAAAATAAAATCCAGGTAGGGGAGGTAACAAAGTTTGAAGACATGGATAGAAAGGCTGTGAGGGGAATGGTACGTAAACGCTTTTTGGGTCACATACTGAAGTTTATAGTGATGGAGTCGAGGTGGGGAGATGAGAAATAAGTCAGGGAAGGCTTCCTGGAGGAGGTGTGATCCTTGTAAGGCTTTGAAGATGGGGACAGGAGGGGTTCTGCTGGTTGGGAGTTCTAGGCAGGAGGGAGAGCGTGAGCAAAAGATCGACCGCAAGAGAGATGATGATAATAATAATGATAAATTGTGGTATTTGTTAAACCCTTACTATGTGCCAGGCACTGTACTAAGCGCTGGGGTGGATACAAGCGAATCGAGCTGGACACAGATGAGGTAACTGAGGTCCAGAAAAGTGAAGTGACTTGCCTGAAGTCACATAGCATTCATTCAGTCGTATTTATTGAGCGCAGAGTGCTGTACTAAGTGCTTGGGAAGTACAAGTTGGCAACATATAGAGACGGTCCCTACCCAACAGCGGGCTCACAGTCTAGAAGGGGAAGACAGACAACAAAACAAAACGTGGACAGGTGTCAAATTGTCAGAACAAATAGAATTACAGCTAAATTCATTCATTCATTCGTATTTATTGAGCGCTTACTGTGTGCAGAGAACTGTACTAAGCGCTTGGGAAGTACAAGTTGGCACAAAGAGATGGTCCCTACCCAACAGCGGGCTCACAGTCTAGAAGGGGGAGACAGACAACAAAACAAAACATATTAAACAAAATAAAATAAATAGAATATGGACAAGTAAAATAGAGTAATAAATATGTACAAACATATATACATATATACAGGTAATGCATATGCACATCATTAACAAAATAAATAGAATAGTAAATATGTACGAGTAAAATAAATAGAGTAATAAATTTGTACAAACATGTATACAGGTGCTGTGGGGAAGGGAAGGAGGTAGGGCAGAGGGGATGGGGAGGAGGAGAGGAAAAAGGGGGCTCAGTGTGGGAAGGCCTCCTGGAGGAGGTGAGCTCTCAGTAGGGCTTTGAAGGGAGGAAGAGAGCTAGCTTGGCGGATGTGGGGAGGGAGGACATTCCGGGCCAGGGGGAGGACGTGGGCCGGGGGTCGATGGCGGGACGGGCGAGAACGAGGCCCGGTGAGGAGATCAGCGGTGGAGGAGCGGAGGGTGCGGGCTGCGATGGAGAAGGACAGAAGGGAGGGGAGGTAGGAGGGGGCGAGGTGATGGACAGCCTTGAAGCCGAGGCTGAGGAGTTCCTGCCTGATGCGTAGGTTGATTGGTAGCCACTGGAGATTTTTGAGGAGGGGAGTAACACGCAGGCAAGTGGTGGAGCTGGCAGTAGAACCCATGACCTTCTGATTCCCAGGCCCGTGCTCTATCTAGGCTTGTGATATCATGAAGAGAGATGAGAGCGAGCCCCATTGAATAAGTTGACATTAGGCTCCAGAACAAAAGCATCCAGGGGCCATTCTGGGGAGGGGAAAGTGCCTTGAGCGAAGTACTTCCGTTCCTTGAACATTTTTCCCTTTCCTCTCCCACCCGTAAACCAGGCTGTGAAATGGCGTCTCTATATGTTGCCAAAACTTGTACTTCCCAAGCACTTAGTCCAGTGCTCTGCACACAGTAAGCGCTCAATAAATACGATTGAATGAATATGTATGTATGTTTGTACATATTTATTACTCTATTTTACTTGTACATATTTATTCTATTCATTTTATTTGGTTTATATGTTTGTTTTGTTGTCTGTCTCCCCCTTCTAGACTGTGAGCCCACTGTTGGGTAGGGACCGTCTCTGTATGTTGCCAAAACTTGTACTTCCCAAGCGCTTAGTTCAGTGCTCTGCACACAGTAAGCGCTCAATAAACGACTGAACGAATATGTATAGATGTTTGTACATATTTATTACTCTATTTCACTTGTACATATTTATTCTATTCATTTTATTTGGTTTATATGTTTGTTTTGTTGTCTGTCTCCCCCTTCTAGACTGTGAGCCCGCTGTTGGGTAGGGACCGTCTCTAGATGTTGCCAAAACTTGTACTTCCCAAGCGCTTAGTACAGTGCTCTGCACACAGTAAGCACTCAATAAATACAATTGAATGAATGAATGAATGGCAGCAAGCCTGAGACCTCTTTAGGGCAGTGTGTACAATCAGTGCTCGATAACTAGTGCTTGTCTACTTCCCAAAACTTAGAGCCAGTTGATGGAAGCTTAGATGAGGCAAATGACGTCTAAACCCCTAACTTCTGTGGTTTTGATTTACACACTCAACATATTTATTATTCTCCATGTCTTTTTAGGTTGTTTTTCCTGCTATTTCAGTCCTTGCTCATGTATCTGACGCCATTACCCACAACCATATTCTAATCCTAGAGTGTAAACCCTTTTAAGGGACAAGGCCCTTGTCTAATTCCCATCGTTGTATTTCGGTCCAGCTTTTAGTAGAGTGCTTTGCCCCAAAATACTACTGAATGAATTTCAGTCAACCAGCTTATCTTTCCACGTTTCCACGATTCTTATCTCTAAAATGCAGCGGTAGACTAGGATGGGACGCCATGTAGAAAGTTGCATTTCCAACCAGTACGGAGGTATTTTCATGCCTCTGCATAGTGCTGTGCACACAGTAAGTGCTCAATAAATACAACTGATTGATAAGCCAAGTCCAAACACCGTACTGCGACTTTCCTATCTTCAGGGCGGAGACGGGGCAAGAGGTGGGGACTAGAACATGTTGAGAAACCACTCTGTATCTTTGCCTCTATTCAAGAAGAGGAAAAATTTGAGTGTAGATTGTTTCTTTTGGTGTACCATCTACAGGCGGTCGGGTTTCGATTTAATAAGTACCGTCAAAGTTCTAAAAGTAATTTTGTTCCTCTTTTCCTTTTTCTTTCTTGGGCGATTATTGCTGGAAAGGTGTAAAACAGCCTTTGGTAGGTAAGTGAACACTGCACAAAAGTGTTGCGCGGTCGCATCTCGGTGATATGTTCGTTTGTAATTTGCTTTGCGTGTGCTCACTTGGGCAAGAATTCAATCTTATGATTTGGAGGTGAAAAAAATCAGCGTATAAAGTGCGGACGGTAGGAATCTCCCTTGGCCTAGAAACTGAATGCAAAACTTGGAAGACAGAAAATGCTCTGTTGGTCACTTTCGGGCAACCTAAAACTGAGTGACCTGTTTGTATCTCTTTTTACAGTCTCTAGACCGTAAGCTTGTTGCGGGCAGAGAATGTGTCTATCGACACTGTTGTACTCTCATTCATTCATTCATTCAATCAATCGTATTTATTGAGCGCTTACTGTGTGCAGAGCACTGGACTAAGCGCTTGGGAAGTACAAGTTGGCAACATCTAGAGACGGTCCCTACCCAACAGTGGGCTCACAGTCTAGAAGGGCGAGACAGAGAACAAAACATATTAACAAAATAAAATAAATAGAATAAATATGTACAAATAAAATAGAGTAAATAGAATAAAATATGGAAAGGAAAGGGCATGGGCTTTGGAGTCAGAGGTCATGGGTTCAAATCCCAGCTCTGCCAACTCTCAGCTGTGTGACTTTGGGCAAGTCACTTAACTTCTCTGTGCCTCAGTGACCTCATCTGTAAAATGGGGATTAAAACTGTGAGCCCCCCATGGGACAACCTAATCACCTTGTTACCTCCCCAGCGCTTAGAACAGTGCTTTGCGCATAGTAAGTGCTTAACAAATACCATCATCATTATTATTATTATTATTAGAAGTCTACTCTCCCAAGGGCCTAGTACAGTGTTCTGCCCAGGAGGTGCTCAATAAATACCACTGATGGATAATATCCATAAATATATATCAATAAATATCACTTTTGGTGGAAAAGTGAATCATTAGAGATCCTAGGAGAACATGCTAGTTGGTAAATAGTGGTTATTGCTGCTAATAACTGAAAAAATGGAGTTATTAGTATTCACCTAAGTATATATACAGAGAGCTACATAGATAACTATTTTTCCTGTTCAAAGATGGTGCTAGACTCTGAGCTCGTTATGGGCAGGGATGTCTCTGTCTGTGGTTTTCTTGTCTTCTCCCAAGCACTTAGGACAGTGCTCTGCACACAGTTAGCGCCCGATAAATACAGTTGATTGAATGAATGAATGCTACTGCTCCTGCACATGAACATCAGTGTGGCTGTTTATTTGGTTTATATGTTTGTTTTGTTGTCTGTCTCCCCCTTCTAGACTGTGAGCCCGCTGTTGGGTAGGGACCACCTCTATATGTTGCCAAAACTTGTACTTCCCAAGCGCTCAGTACAGTGCTCTGCACACAGTAAGCGCTCAATAAATACGATTGAATGAATGAATGAATGGAAAGACCCTTACACGCTGTGTCTTTATTTTTTTTTTTTTAAATGGTACTTGTCAAGTGCTTACTCTGTGCCTGACACTGCACTAAGCGTTTGAGTAGAAACAAGATCATCAGGTTGGACCCAGTCCCCATCCCACAGGGGGCTCACAGTCCCTTTTGCCCCGCCGATGGGTTTGTCACTTGCAGTATCTTTTTGCCGGTTTTGAATTCATCATCATCATCATCAATCGTATTTGTTGAGCGCTTACTATGTGCAGAGCACTGTACTAAGCGCTTGGGAAGTACAAATTGGCAACATATAGAGACAGTCCCTACCCAACAGTGGGCTCACAGTCTAAAAGATCGCCCCAAAACCTCTGCCCAAGGAGTTTCCCCGCCTTTCCGGGAGCTGTCTGTCTGCCCAACCGATCCATCTGCGGCCACTCCTCAATTGTCCCCTGCTGGTCCCTACCATCCAACAGCGTAGCTTTGAGAAGCAGCGTGGCTCAGTGGAAAGAGCCCGGGCTCTGGAGTCCGAGGTCATGGGTTCAAATCCTGGCTCTGCCCCTTGTCAGCTCTGTGACTCTGGGCAAGTCATCAACTTCTCCGAGCCTCAGTTCCCTCATCTGTAAAATGGGGGTGAAGACTGCGAGCCCCCCATGGGACAACCTGATCACCTTGTAACCTCCCCAGCGCTTAGAACAGTGCTTGGCACATAGTAAGCGCTTAATAAATGCCATAAAATAAAAAAACCCTGCTGCCTCACTAAGTCTTTTCACATTTGGCCTCCCCTCCCTGCTTACTTGTATCCTGTTTCAGTTCACCATTTAATCATCTGTGTCATTCATTCAGTCATATTTATTGAGCGCTTACTGTGTGCAGAGCACTGTACTAAGCGCTTGGGAAGTACAAGTCGGCAACATAGAGAGACGGTCCCTCCCCAACAACGGGCTCCCAGCGTGGCCTAGTGGAAAGAACCTGGACCTTGTTCCGATCCCGGCTCCGCCACTTGTCTGCTGTGTGACCTTAGGCGAGTCGCTTCACTTCTCTGTGCCTCAGTGACCTCATCTGTCAAATGGGGATTAAAGACTGTGAGCCCTACGTGGGACGGGGACTGTCCGATGTGGCGATCTTGTATCTACCCCACAGTGCCTGGCACGTAGTAAACGTTTCACCAGTGCCACGATTATTTCTGCTATTGTCATCATTTGAAAACTTTTGGCCAGGTCGACAATGAACTAACGGATTGGTTTAGGGTCTCAGGTAAAAACCTGTATACATGTTTGAACATATTTATTACTCTATTTATTTATTTATTTTACTTGTACATATCTATTCTATTTATTTTATTTTGTTAGTATGTTTGGTTTTGTTCTCTGTCTCCCCCTCTTAGACTGTGAGCCCACTGTTGGGTAGGGACCGTCTCTAGATGTTGCCAATTTGTACTTCCCAAGCGCTTAGTACAGTGCTCTGCTCACAGTAAGCGCTCAATAAATACGACTGATGATAATGATGATGATGATGATGTTTGTACATATTTATTACTCTATTTTACTTGTACATATCTATTCTATTTATTTTATTTTGTTAGTATGTTTGGTTTTGTTCTCTGTCTCCCCCTTTTAGACTGTGAGCCCACTGTTGGGTAGGGACTGTCTCTATGTGTTGCCAACTTGTACTTCCCAGGCGCTTAGTACAGTGCTCTGCTCACAGTAAGCGCTCAATAAATATGATTGATGATGATGATGATATTAGATCCTGGAGGTAAAAACGTACCCAGCACTTAGAACAGTGCTATGCACATAGTAAGCGCTTAAGAAATGCCATTATTATTATTATTATTACCCATCACCCTGAGCGAAAAATTCATTGGTAGTTTGTACCCCCTGCCCCATTTTGGAGAGTAGAAACTTGGATTTCATGTCCCGCTTTGTTCCCCATCTGATGTCTTTTTTTTTTTAATGATATAAAGCCCAGTATAACCTCCCAATCTTCCATCCTTTCCAGCTCGAGTGATAGATGTGTCTAACGGGAAGGCTGCCATTGCTGAAAGCTGTTTGGAAGAAACAGGCGGCCTGGGAGTTGATATCGTCGTAGATGCTGGAGGTGCGTTGTTACCTGTCCAAGGAGGGGATGGATGAACTGGGTTTGGGAGCGGGCACCATTCCAAGCCCTCGTTTCAAAGAGAAGCAGTGTGGCAGAGTGGCGAGAGCACGGGCTTGGGAGCCAGGCGGTCCTGGGTTCTAATCCCGCCCTTTTGCTGCGTGACCCTGGGCAAGTCACTGTACTTCCCTTTGCCTCTGTTACCGCAGCTGTAAAAAGGGAATTAAGACCGTGAGCCCCACATGGGACAGGGACTGCGTCCAACCTGATCACCTTGCATCTTCTTCCCGGTGCCCAGAACAGCGCCTAGCACATAGCAAAGCGCCCAACAAATACCATCACTATCAGTATTACTAACTAGGGGCCTTGTCGCCGGACCGTCTCTATACGTTGCCAAAACTTGTACTTCCCAAGCGCTTAGTACAGTGCTCTGCACACAGTAAGCGCTCAATAAATACAATTGAAGGAATGAACGAATGGAAGGTTTGGTAAACCTCTGCAGCCTGTGCAGATCAAACGTTTGTTCCTCTTTACATCAGGTACTGTAAACGAGGAAGGTTGCACTCTTGCCAGGAAAGTACGGATTTATTAGCCGAGGGAAAAACCGTGGCTCTACAGGACTGTTGACTGGTCGCGGTTTTCAGGCACTGAAGTTCACTCAAGGAGAATTGGGGCTGAAGTGTTAGGCAACAATAATAATAATAATAATAATGGCATTTATTAAGCGCTTACTATGTGCAAAGCACTGTTCTAAACGCGGTTACAAGGTGATCAGGTTGTCCCACGGGGGGCTCACAGTCTTCATCCCCATTTTACAGATGAGGTACTGAGGCCCAGAGAAGTGAAGTGACTTGTCCAAAGTCACACGGCTGATAAGTGGCGGAGCCGGGGTTTGAACCCAAAGCCCGGGCTCTTTCCACGGAGCCACGCTGGCAATGTCACTTTTTTTATCCAGTTACTAGGAAAGGCGTCATCAGATGATGTGTTACTTTAAATTTAATAAGAGTGATCTCAAGGGCTCCTGTGGTGTGATATAGGGGTACTAATTTCAAAGACTTTTATCCTTTGCAGAAATTTCAGGGTTAAAATGATCCAGCTTCGGAGCGATGTTCGACGGCTTACCTGCAAAGTTGAAAAAGCTCACAGCGTAGGCTCTTCCTGCCAGAAACCTTTCCAAAAGGTTTTTATGGAACAGTCATTGACCAGTTCCCTTTCAATTTGTACATATTTATTACTCTATTTTACTTGTACATATTTATTCTATTTATTTTATTTGGTTTATATGTTTATTTTGTTGCCTGTCTCCCCCTTCTAGACTGTGAGCCCGCTGTTGGGTAGGGATCGTCTCTATATGTTGCCAAAACTTGTACTTCCTAAGTGCTTAGCACAGTGCTCTGCACCCAGTAAGCGCTCAATAAATACGATTGAATGAATTAATGAACAGAGGAGCAAATAAGAGGAAATAGGCATAAGTTTCAGCAGGAAAGGATTGTTTGACTTTGACCACTGGCTAACGGCGCCCTCACAGATTTACGAAAGGAAATTGTTGGTTTCAAAACATTTAAAAGAACGTGTGGTGAAATTAAGGGACCGCTGTCTGCAACAGAATTAGAAATGTTTTGAACATGACATATATTGTACTTCCCAAGCGCTTAGTACAGTGCTGTGCACACAGTAAGCGCTCAATAAATACGATTGATTGATTGATTGATATATTAAAGATGGAAATTATCTGCTCATTCTTCCATGTGCAAAACATAAATTTTTAAAAGGGTATACTTTGAGGAACACATTTCCTTAATTGGCAGGTAGAAATATATTTCTTCCGGTGCCAGCGCTTAGAACAGTGCTTTGCACATAGTAAGTGCTTAACAAATGCCATTATAATAATAATAATAATAAGTATTATTATTATTCCTGTTTCTCCTGTCCCTTGGAAGTGAGACTGTACAGTAAAGAAGATGAGTCACCTTCAAAGTTACAACTACTTCCACACAAGCATGATATCATCCTGCTTTTGAGCGTTGGTGGGCACTGGATCACCTTGGAAAAAAATCTCCAGGTAAAATCTGACTAACCTTCGAGTGTTTCTTTCGGGAACATTTTCATGAACAAAGCCGAGTGGGAGTAGGAGACGTCGACTTTTAGATAAGGAGAGGTCAGTTTGGAGAAACCCTTACAGCCCAGCATGAGCCGGGAAACTCAAGCCCTTTTGTCTTTAACCCCAGAAAAGTGTTTATTCTGCTGAAAGGACTGAATGAATGAATATGTATATATGTTTGTACACATTTATTACTCTATTTTACTTGTACATATTTATTCTATTTATTTTATTTGGTTTATATGTTTGTTTTGTTGTCTGTCTTCCCCCTTCTAGACTGTGAGCCCGCTGTTGGGTAGGGACCGTCTCTAGATGTTGCCAAAACTTGTACTTCCCAAGCGCTTAGTACAGTGCTCTGCACACAGTAAGCGCTCAATAAATACGATTGAATGAATGAATGAATGAACAAAGCCGAGTGGGAATAGGAGATGTCGACTTTAGATAAGCAGAGGTCGGTTTGGAGAAACCCTGACAGCCCAGCATGAGCCGGGAAACTCAAGCCCTTTTGTCTTTAACCCCAGAAAAGAGTTTATTCTGTTGAAAGGATTGAATGAATGAATATGTATATATGTTTGTACATATTTATTACTCTATTTTACCCGTACATATTTATTCTATTTATTTTATTTGGTTTATATGTTTGTTTTTTTGTCTATCTCCCCCTTCTAGACTGTGAGCCCGCTGTTGGGTAGGGACCGTCTCTAGATGTTGCCAAAACTTGTACTTCCCAAGTGCTTAGTCCAGTGCTCTGCACACAGTAAGCGCTCAATAAATACGATTGAATGAATGAATATGTATATATGTTTGTACATATTTATTACTCTATTTATTTTACGTGTACATATTTATTCTATTTATTTTATTTGGTTTATATGTTTGTTTTGTTGTCTGTCTCCCCCTTCTAGACTGTGAGCCCACTGTGGGGTAGGGACCGTCTCTATATGTTGCCAAAACTTGTACTTCCCAAGCGCTTAGTACAGTGCTCTGCACACAGTAAGCGCTCAATAAATATGATTGAATGAATGAATGAATGAATTTTGAATGATGTGGTTTTTGCCACTGATTTGTACTACGCCAGTCACAGCAATTCATTAGTCAAAATCCCTACAGCATCTAAAGAGACTTGGTTAATAATAATTAATGATGGCATTTATTAAGCGCTTACTATGTGCAAAGCACTGTTCTAAGCGCTGGGGAGATTACAAGGCGATCAGGTTGTCCCATGGGGGGCCTCACAGTCTTCATCCGCATTTTACAGATGAGGTAACTGAGGCGCAGAGAAGTTAAGTTACTTGCCCAAAGTCACACAGCTGAACATTTGAACCCATCATCATCAATTGTATTTATTGAGCGCTATGTGCAGAGCATCATCGTCATCAATCCTATTTATTGAGCGCTTACTATGTGCAGAGCACTGTACTAAGCGCTTGGGAAGTACAAATTGGCAACATATAGAGACAGTCCCTACCCAACAGCGGGCTCACAGTCTAAAAGGGGAAGACAGAGAACAAAATCAATCAATCAATCAATCAGTCGTATTTATTGAGCGCTTACTATGTGCAGAGCACTGTACTAAGCGCTTGGGAAGTACAAATTGGCAACACATAGAGACAGTCCCTACCCAACAGCGGGCTCACAGTCTAAAAGGGGGAGACAGAGAACAGAACCAAACATACTAACAAAATAAAATAAATAAAATAGAATAGAGCACTGTACTAAGCGCTTGAACTCATACTAACCCATGAACTCTGACTCCAAAGCCCGTGCTCTTTCCAGTGAGCCACGCTGCGTCAGTTGACGCGGCTGGTTTAGTAGCGGTCGTTCGGTGTCTTTTTTTAAAAAAACTAATGGGGTATTTGAGCGCTTACTGTGTGCAGAGCGTCGTACAAATAGCTTAGAGAAGAATGATAGAGCCAAGTTGGGAGATGTATTCCCAGCCCATGGGGAGCCCTAGACCCAGGAAGGGCTGACCGTCTGAAGTAAGAAGGATTCTGCGACCCGCTGAGCGTGATTCCGTGAATCTCTTTGCACCGGATTCCAGCTGGACCCTCCAGACAGCAACTGCCTGTTCCTCAAGGGAGCCTCCATCTCCTTCCTCAATGACGAAGTGTGGAACTTGTCGAATGCGCGGCAGGGGAAGTACCTTTATATCCTTTCCCGGTGGCCGGAGACTCGAAACCCGTAGGGTCATCATCATCAATCGTATTTATTGAGCGCTTACTGTGTGCGGAGCACTGTACTCGGCGCTTGGGGAGTACAAGTCGGCAACAGAGAGAGGCGGTCCCTACCCAACAGTGGGCTCACAGTCTAAAAGTAGGATGAACTACAGGGTCAGAGCCGCAGGCGGGGGAAGAGACTGAAGTGCAGTCGGTTCTTCCCGTAACCCGGACTTTCACTTGGGGTTTTGGATGGAAGTCTGTCAGGGAATTAGAGGATGTTCTTCGGACAACACTCTCCTCCGAGAAGCCTTCCCTGACTAAGCCCTCTTCTCCTTTTCCCTTCTGCGCCGCTCTGACTTGCTCCTTCATTCACCGTCCCTCCCTTCTCCACAGCACATCTATGTACAACTGTATATATCTGTAATTTATTTATATTAATATATGTATGTATGTTTGTATCTGTAATTTATTTATTTATATTAATATATGTATATATGTTTGCATGTATTTATTACTCTATTTTATTTGTACATATTCATTCTATTTATTTTATTTTGTTAATATGTTTTGTTTTGTCTGTCTCCCCCTTCTAGACTGTGAGCCCACTGTTGGACCGTCTCTATATGTTGCTAACTTGTACTTGCCAAGCGCTTAGTACAGTGCTCTGCACACAGTAAGCGCTCAATAAATACGACTGAATGAATGAATGAATGTCTCCCCCCTCTAGACTGTGAGCCTGTTGTGGCCAGGACTGTGCCCTGCCTGTTTGTTGTTATATTGTACTCTCCCAAGCACTTAGTACAGTGCTTTGCACACATTAAGTAGTCAATAAATATGACTGAATGAATGAACACTCATCATGGCGTAATGGAGTGAGCGTGGGCCTGAAAGTTAAAAGGACCTGGGTTCTAATCCCGGCTCCGCCACATGTCTGCTGTGTGAACTTGGGCAAGTCACTTTACTTCTCTGGGCCTCAGTTTCCTCACCTGTAAAAAAAGGGGATTAAGACTGTGAGCCATTGGGGGGGGGACAGGGACTATGTCCAACCCAAATACCTTGAATCTACCCACAGTGCTGGCACATAGTAAGCACTTAACAAATACCACAACTATTAGAATAATAATAATGATGATGGCATTATTAAGTGCTATGTGCAAAGCACTGTTCTAAGCGCTGGGGAGGTTACAAGGTGATCAGGTTGTCCCACGAGGGGCTCACAGTCTTAATCCCCATTTTACAGATGAGGTAACTGAGGCACAGAGAAGTGAAGTGGCTTGCCCAAGGTCACACAGCTGACAATTGGCGGAGCCAGGATTTGAACCCATGACCTCTGACTCCAAAGCCCGGGCTCTTTCCACTGAGCCAGGCTGCTTCTCTATAGAATTATATCTTATTATATTTATGTATTATATATAATTATGATTATATTGTCTGAATGGGACACAGTGCTGTGTCAGAAGAGGTGGCCAGTTGCTGAAACATGGCATCGGTCGAGGTGTGGGTATCATCACACATTTTCCTTGACCCCTTTCAATAATAATAATAATAATAATAATGGCATTTATTAAGCACTTACTATGTGCAAAGCACTGTTCTAAGCGCTGGGGAGGTTACAAGGTGATCAGGTTGTCCTGGGGGGCTCACAGTCTTAATCCCCATTTTACAGAGGAGGTAACTGAGGCTCAGAGGCTCAGTGGTACTTATTAAGCGCTTACAGAGAGGGAAATTTATGTCCTGAGTTCAGGGTTTACAAAATGACGGTTCAAATGACCACACTCGATACTGCACTTTGTCAAAACTGACAGTGTTAGAGAACCCAATCTGAATGCTTTCTACCTTGAGTTACTTGAGTCAATTATCATTATAATGCTGGTTAAGGGCTTACTATGTGTCAAGCGCTCTTCTAAGCACTGGGTTGGATACAATTCATCAGGTCAGACACAGTCCCTATCCCAGATGGGATTCACAGTCGAAGTAGTGAAACCATTTATGCAGTGCTACCTTAACCGCACTCTCAGATACGTATCTTAAAAGATGTGATGGAAAACTTATCAAATGGCATCTTCAGGTAAGCATTCTTATTATTCTTATTATGTGCCGTCTAGTCATTTCCGACTCATAATGACTCCACGGATAAACTTTCTCCAGAACGTCCTGCCCTCTGCCATAATCCGTAATCTTTCTAATGGTTCTTTCTTCCGTTATCCTTGTTATGGTCTCTATCCATCTAGCCGCTGGTCTGCCTCTTCCACGTTTTCCCTGAACTTTTCCTAGCATTAGTGTCTTCTCCAGAGAATTTCATTCATTCATTCATTCAATTGTATTTATTGAGCGCTTACTGTGTGCACAGCACTGGACTAAGCGCTTGGGAAGTACAAGTTTTGGCAACATCTAGAGACGGTCCGTACCCAACAGCGGGCTCACAGTCTAGAAGGGGGAGACAGACAACAAAACAAACATATAAACCAAATAAAATGAATAAATATGTACAAGTAAAAGAGAGTAATAAATATGCACAAACATATATACATATTCATTCATTCAATCGTATTTATTGAGCACTTACTGTGTGCAGAGCACTGGACTAAGCGCTTGGGAAGTACAAGTTTTGGCAACATAGAGAGACAGTCCCTACCCAACAGCGGGCTCACAGTCTAGAAGGGGGAGACAGACAACAAAACAAACATATAAACCAAATAAAATGAATAGAATAAATATGTACAAGTAAAAGAGAGTAATAAATATGTACAAACATATATACATATTCATTCATTCAATCGTATTTACTGAGCGCTTACTGTGTGCAGAGCACTGTACTAAGAGCTTGGGAAGTACAAGTTTTGGCAACATCTATTATTATTATTATTATTATTATCATATTTATTGAGGGCTTACTATGTGCAGAGCACTGTACTAAGCGCTTGGGAAGTACAAGATGGCAACACAGAGAGACAGTCCCTACCCAACAGTGGGCTCACAGTCTAGAAGGGGGAGACAGACAACAAAACAAACATATAAACCAAATAAAATAAATAGAATAAATATGTTCAAGTAAAATAAATAGAGTAATAAATATGTACAAACATATACATATATACAGGTGCTGTGGGGAGGGGAAGAAGGTAAGGAGGGGGCTCAGTCTGGGAAGGCCTCTTGGAGGAGGTGAGCGTTTAGTACAGCATTTCTAGTACAAGAGAATCAGTCCTCCTCGTTACATGTCCAAAATATGCTAATCCAAGTATAGTCATTTGGCCTTCCAAAGGCCACTTGATTTAATGTGCTCCCAAATCCACTTGTTTGTTTCTCGGGCAGTCCACGATATTCGCAAAAGCCTTCTCCAACAAGCTTTCTTACACGACGGATTCTTAACGCTTTTCTTCACTTGAACAGCTTTAACCAAATAGATCCTGAATCTCACAAAGAACATCAGATGCTTCCAAATGGGAAACAGTGTTACATAGCACCGAGTCCCCTCTCGTCTGAAATCATCATCATAATCATCAATCGTATTTATTGAGCGTTTACTGTGTGCAGAGCACTGTACTAAGCGCTTGGGAAGTCCAAGTTGGCAACATATAGAGACAGTCCCTACCCAACAGTGGGCTCACAGTCTAAAAGGGGGAGACAGAGAACAAAACCAAACATACTAACAAAATAAAATAAATAGAATGGATATGTACAAGTAAAATAAACAGAGTAACAAATATGTACAAACATATATACATATATACAGGTGCAGTGGGGAAGGGAAGGAGGTAAGATGGGGAGGATGGAGAGGGGGACGAGGGGGAGAGGAAGGAAGGGGCTCAGTCTGGGAAGGCCTCCTGGAGGAGGTGAGCTCTCAGTAGGGCTCTCAATACAGGTGAGTATTGAACGGCCTGGAGAAAAAGAAATAATAATAATGATGGCACTTATTAAGCGCTACAAAGCCCTATGTGAGGTGAGCTCTCAATACAGAGGTATTTTACCTCTGTGAAATAATTTTGCTGAACGATTTTTCAGAAATAAAAGAGATAATACTGTGAGTAAAATATCACTTTTTTTTTCCTGTAAACTCTGGAGTCTCTTTAGAATTTAAAAGTAGAAACGTCTTTAAATGCTGCGTGGTGAGTGTCCCCTTGATGCCTAGGGCTGTGAGCCCACCGTTGGGTAGGGACCGTCTCTATATGTTGCCAACTCGGACTTCCCAAGCGCTTAGTACAGTGCTCTGCACACAGTAAGCGTTCAATAAATACGACTGATTGATTGATTGATAGGGGCTGTGAGCCACCACTGCCTCTTCGAACTGTTCTAAACCAGATAGTAACTGAGCACCTTCCGAGTGCGGTGGATGGGTGCGGAGTTCTTCGGAAGTAGAATAAAAGTCCAACCCATGCCCTCAAAAAGAGCTTACTCTAAATCTGTTTTTTGTTGCCTCCAGCTTCGGAACAGCACTACCCGGACTCTGTCTTAAAACGAGGGTCAAACAGAGCTGGTGGCATTTCTGCTCTGCGAGAGGGGCGGAGGGATGGTGAAGATACTTCAGCTTCCTTTTCCTCCCCTGCCAGTGCCGGATCCAAGGCATCCGTCTCACTTGCTCTCTCCCTTCCCCTGCCTCCAATCTTAAAGCCGTGGGGATTGCGAAGGAGTAATTAACCTCCAAGAATTTACCCAAGCGCTTAGTACAGTGCTCTGCACACAGTAATCACTCAATAAATACGATTGAATGAATGAATGAATGAATAAATACAATTGAAAGAATGAATCTAGCTTTACTTCCATTTATTCTGACGACTTGACCCCCGTCCACATGTTTTGTTTTGTCGTCCGTCTCCCCCTTCTAGACTGTGAGCCTGTTGTTGGGTAGGGACTGTCTCTATCTGTTGCCAACTTGTGCTTCCCAAGCGCTTAGTTCAGTGCTCTGCACACAGTAAGCGCTCAATAAATACGACTGAATGAATGAATCTAGCTTTACTTCTACTTATTCTGACGACTTGACCCCCGTCCACATGTTTTGTTTGGTCGTCCGTCTCCCCCTTCTAGACTGTGAGCTCGTTGTTGGGTAGGGACCGTCTCTAGATGTTGCCAACTTGGACTTCCCAAGCGCTTAGTACAGTGCCCTGCACACAGTAAGCGCTCAATAAATATGACTGAATTAATGAATGAATGAGGACAACCACTCCTTAAAATGCATGCCATCATTAGCTGCTCAGCAGTTACCTTTTGGGGTTGGGTGTGCTATTAGTTGTGAACCAGAATGATGCTGCTTTCCAGACCTGTGAAGCTTAGAGGATGGGGGAAAATGGCCAACATTCCTAACGAGAATATTGCCTCACTTTCCCTCAACATTTTAGATGGTAAGAGAACAGGAAAAGGGCACCGTCTCTTTTTCCTTTTGTCTCCCGGCATTGCTTCTAGTAATTCAAAAAGACCTTTAGAATTGTCTTTTTGTCTGGGAATTACTTTATGTTTGCTCTGCTAGGCTAAGCTCCTTGAGGGCAGGGATTTTTCCTTCCGTCTTGTACTTAGTACAGTGTTCTGCCCACTGTAGGTGCTCAGTAAATACTAGTGATTGACTTCTGTTCAGAAAAGTCTACCGCTTGACTAAT
This sequence comes from Tachyglossus aculeatus, assembly GCF_015852505.1. NCBI lineage: Eukaryota > Metazoa > Chordata > Mammalia > Monotremata > Tachyglossidae > Tachyglossus > Tachyglossus aculeatus. The sequence continues at coordinate 24,681,647 of NC_052089.1, forward strand.
TTTATTACTCTATTTATTTATTCTACTTGTACATATCTATTTTATTTTGTTAATATGTTTTTGTTTTGTTCTCTGTCCCCCCTTCTAGACTGTGAGCCCACTGTTGGGTAGGGACCGTCTCTCTATGTTGCCAACTTGGACTTCCCAAGCGCTCAGTACAGTGCTCTGCACACAGTAAACACTCAATAAATATGATTGATTGATTGATTAATGTGAATATTTTTCTGTTGGCCTTAATCTACAGACTACATTCTTTTAATAAACCTTTTTTTTTTTTCTGTAGGCCTATGGTGGATGAACCCGTTCCTTTGTATGAAGCCAAAGGGACCATGGAAGTTGTTCAGAGCAATCAAGCGAGAAAAAGACAAGTTATTCAGTTGTGAACCCGTTTCCTGGTTTCCAAGCCAGAAGGCTCAAGGCTTTTATGTTAGTGTGTAAACATTATGATAGTCACTTCTTAGGTGACTCTGTAAGGGGAATTTTAAGTTCCCCCACCACACACCCCAGTTCATAGAAAGGAGTTTTGTGAGAGGATGACTTGTGGCGATATCTAGTTTCTGTTCATCCAACGTATTAGAAACTGTTAACTGCTTTAAGATTTGATTATTACTTCCAAGAAATGTGACCCACTTTAGAACAAAAGGCATTTGCTACCACACTTGGCATAACGTTGTGGTTTTCTTGATGGCTTTCAGTTTTTTCTTTCCCCTTCTCTCTCAATGTAAACCGCTCTACAGCGTCACGGTTTTTTACAGGTGGTTGTAACTCAAAAGTGTCCAGGCCTTGAAAATATTTAATGTCCGTTAAGCACCTAATTTTTCCTCACAGAGTTATTTTTTCTCACAACACCTAGTTTACGGCACACGGTACTTACTGAGTCCCCTTCATTCCTCCTGACTGGGGAGACTCTTTTAGGGAAAACGCTGATAAAGCCTTCAAATCCGAAACGTTATAGTTTTTCATCTTTCCAACTCTATATAAATTGTGACCTGTATAGATTGTGCTACTTTAGTGTTGGCATATATCACTGTGTGTGTTATTTTTATAGGCCACGATGTGTTAATAAGCATACTTTTCTCCATTCCTTATCCTATAAATAATCTTTAAAACCTGACTAATGTGGAAAACAGTGACCGTTCCGCTTGTTTCATTGTAAAAGTACCACCTGATTATCATTCTCTGGCCCTATATTAATATGGCTTATTTATTTTGCTAATCATCACACCTCATCTCTGACTTTAGTGTTGAATGCTAGATTATGAAGTAAAGGGTAGCAACACAAGTTTCCCAGGCATCAGAGAAGCAGCGTGGCTCAGTGGAAAGAGCACGGGCTTTGGAGTCAGAGGTCATGGGTTCGAATCCCAGCTCCACCACATCTCTGCTGTGTGACCTTGGGCAAGTCATTTAACTTCTCAGAGCCTCAGTTCCCTCATCTGTAAAATGGGGGTTAAGACTGTGAGCCCCACGTGGGACAACCTGATCACCTTGTAGCCCCCCCAGCGCTTAGAACAGTGCTTTGCACATAGTAAGCGCTTAATAAATGCCATTATTATTATTATTAGGGTGGCCACTGAAGAAGCCACATGTGAAATTTCAAGCGTCAACACCACACACGGGTCAGGGGCCTTGAGCCGTGCAAGAAACAGCCAGAGCAGAGTGTGGGCCAGGGTCTACAGCCCCTCCATGACCTTGCCTCCCGCTGACCTAAAGGATAGATTTCCCATATAGTGCAGCACACCAGAATAGCTATTCCAGCGATTTTTCTTTTCCCAGAACCGAGTTCCGGCCTGTTTCTTCTCCCCCTGGGTGTTTGGCCCTGCAAGATCCTCACAACACAGGGAGGAAAATCCCCGCTGATCCCTTCACGGAACAGCTTTACATGGAGCAGGGAATGGAATGACCCAGCTGTGTTGAAAGGGATTGAGGAGAGGGGAGAAGGGCATTTTATGCTCCCTTGGCCCTAGAACTTGTACTTCCCAAGCGCTTAGTACAGTGCTCTGCACACAGTAAGCGCTCAATAAATACGACTGAATGAGTTCCAGCTTGTTTCTTCTCACCCTGGGTGTTTGGCCCTGCAAGATCCTCACAACACAGGGAGGAAAATCCCTGCTGCTCCCTTCATGGAACAGCTTTACATGGAGCAGGGAATGGAATGACCCAGCCGTGTTGAGAGGGATTGAGGAGAGGGGAGAAGGACATTTTATGCCCCCTTGGCCCTAGAACTTGTACTTCCCAAGCGCTTAGTACAGTGCTCTGCACACAGTAAGCGCTCAATAAATACGACTGAATGAGTTCCGGCCTGTTTCTTCTCCCCCTGGGTGTTTGGCCCTGCAAGATCCTCACAACACAGGGAGGAAAATCCCCGCTGCTCCCTTCACGGAACAGCTTTACATGGAGCAGGGAATGGAATGACCCAGCTGTGTTGAAAGGGATTGAGGAGAGGGGAGAAGGGCATTTTATGCCCCCTTGGCCCTAGAACTTGTACTTCCCAAGTGCTTAGTACAGTGCTCTGCACACAGTAAGCACTCAATAAATACGATTGAATGAGTTCCGGCCTGTTTCTTCTCACCCTGGGTGTCTGGCCCTGCAAGATCCTCACAACACAGGGAGGAAAATCCCCGCTGCTCCCTTCACGGAACAGCTTTACATGGAGCAGGGAATGGAATGACCCAGCTGTGTTGAGAGGGATTGAGGAGAGGGAAGAAGGGCATTTTATGCCCCCTTGGCCCTAGAACTTGTACTTTCCAAGCGCTTAGTACAGTGCTCTGCACACAGTAAGCACTCAATAAATACGATTGAATGAGTTCCGGCCTGTTTCTTCTCACCCTGGGTGTCTGGCCCTGCAAGATCCTCACAACACAGGGAGGAAAATCCCCGCTGCTCCCTTCACGGAACAGCTTTACATGGAGCAGGGAATGGAATGACCCAGCCGTGTTGAGAGGGATTGAGGAGAGGGGAGAAGGGCATTTTATGCCCCCTTGGCCCTAGAACTTGTACTTCCCAAGCGCTTAGTACAGTGCTCTGCACACAGTAAGCACTCAATAAATACGATTGAATGAGTTCCGGCCTGTTTCTTCTCACCCTGGGTGTCTGGCCCTGCAAGATCCTCACAACACAGGGAGGAAAATCCCCGCTGCTCCCTTCACGGAACAGCTTTACATGGAGCAGGGAATGGAATGACCCAGCCGTGTTGAGAGGGATTGAGGAGAGGGGAGAAGGGCATTTTATGCCCCCTTGGCCCTAGAACTTGTACTTCCCAAGCGCTTAGTACAGTGCTCTGCACACAGTAAGCACTCAATAAATACGATTGAATGAGTTCCGGCCTGTTTCTTCTCACCCTGGGTGTCTGGCCCTGCAAGATCCTCACAACACAGGGAGGAAAATCCCCGCTGCTCCCTTCACGGAACAGCTTTACATGGAGCAGGGAATGGAATGACCCAGCTGTGTTGAGAGGGATTGAGGAGAGGGAAGAAGGGCATTTTATGCCCCCTTGGCCCTAGAACTTGTACTTCCCAAGCGCTTAGTACAGTGCTCTGCACACAGTAAGCGCTAAATAAATACGATTGAATGAATGGATAATGGAACCTGGCCTAATGTATCCTTCCATGGCTCAGAGGGCGTCATTAAGCAGTCACTCAGCGCTCTCCCTTGTATTTATCCTCCATCTCTTCTCCCACTACAACTCAGCTCACACTCGACCCAGCTTCTTGGTGTTCCTCGTTGTCTTCTTTCCCACAGGTGTACATTCCCCAATCCTTTCCCATTCAGATCCCACAGTTCTTCCCCCATCTTCAAAGCACTTCCGAAATCTCTCCTCGTCCAGGATTTAATCCATCTGCCAATGGAGCCCTTTCGCACGGCTTAAGCACATACAACCACCTGCTCCCTTCCATACACATCTTCACACTATTAGTTAAGCATGAACTCCATTGGATGTTATGTTGCCAACTTGTACTTCCCAAGCGCTTAGTACAGTGCTCTGCACACAGCACTCAATAAATGCGATTGATTGACTGATTGGATTGTACTCTCCACGGATTGTGCTCTGCCCACAGTAAACAATAAATACCTTTGAGGATGACGATCCCATTTTCCTTCTTCCTCGAAAGCTCGAAAGTAAGCTCCTTGCTAGCAGAGGTCACGTCGACTAATTCTCTCAGCCTTCCACATTCTTAGTAATAATAATAATCACGGCATTTGTTAAGCACACTGTACTAAACGCTGGGGTGGATACAAGCAAATTCATTCAATCGTATTTATTGAGCGCTTAGTGCGTGCAGAGCACCGTACTGAGCTAATCGGGTTGGACACTGTCCTGTCCCACATTGGGCTCACAGTCTTCATCCCCATTTTACAGACGAGGTAACTGAGGCCCAGAGAAGTGAAGTGACTAGCCCAAAGTCACACAGCAGACAAGTGGCAGAGCCGGGATTAGAACCTACATCCTCTGGCTCCCAAGCCCGGACTCCTTCCACTGTGTGAAATTAGAACGGTGCTTAGCACATAGTAAGCGCTTAGCAAGTCCCATAATTGTTGCTGCGGTTGTTGTAGGATGAACAGAGCGGGCATCGGGATGTAAGAGAAGCAGCATGGTCTAGTGGCAAGGACACGGGCTTGCCCCGCCACTTCTCTGCTAGATGACTTGGGGCAAGTCTCTGCTTTGCACATAGTAAGCACTTAATAAACGCCATTATTTTTATTATTCTCTGGGCCTCAGGTACTCCATCTGTAAAATGGACATGAAGACTGCGAGCCCTGCGTGGGACAACCCGATGACCCCACACCTACCCTGGTGCTTAGAACAGTGCTTGGCACACACTAAGCGTTCAATAAATACGATTGAATGAATGAAGAAGTGCAGCGTGGCTCAGTGGAAAGAACACGGGCTCGGGAGTCAGAGGGCTTGGGTTCCAATCCCGGCTCTGCCACCTGTCAGCTGTGTGACTTTGGGCAAGTCACTTCACTTCTCTGGGCCTCAGTTACCCCGTCTGTAAAATGGGGATTAAGACTGTGAGCCCAACGTGGGACAACCTATTACTTTGTATCTTCCCCAGCGCTTAGAACAGTGCTTGGCACATAGTAAGCGCTTAACAAATACTGTCATTATTTGTCAGCACTGAACAAATACCACTAGTATTATTGAGAAGCACTGTGGCTCAGTGGAAAGAGCCCGGGCTTTGGAGTCAGAGGTCGTGGGTTTTAATCTCGACTCTGCCACCTGTCTGCTGTGCGACTTTGGGCAAGTCACTTCACTTCTCTGGGCCTCACTTACCTCATCTGTAAAATGGGGATTAAGGCTGTGAGCCCCCCGTGGGACAATCTGATAATAATAATAATGACCACCTTGTATCCTCCCCAAGGCTTAGAACAGTGTTTGGCACATAGTGAGCGCTTAACAAATGCCATCATTAATATTATTATTAGAAGTAAGATGGAGAAGCAGCGTGGCTCAGTGGAAAGAGCCCGGGCTTGGGAGCCAGAGGTCATGAGTTCTAATCCCGCCTCGGCCACTTGTCAGCTGGGTGACTTTGGGCAGGTCGCTTCAATCAATCAATCATATTTATTGAGCGCTTACTATGTGCAGAGCACTGTACTAAGCACTGTATTAAGGCTTCACTGCTCTCTGCCTCAGTTCCCTCATCTGTAAAATGGGGATTAAGACTGTGAGCCCCTGGTGGGGCAACCTGATCACCTTGTATCCCCTCCAGCGTTTAGCACAGTGCTTGGCACATAGTAATCGCCTAACAAATACCATGACTTATTATTATTATTACCAACAGCGATGGGAGGGAGAAGGCCTCCGATCTCGCGAGAAGAGGGGCAGGAGGCGAGTGCGCAGGCGCGCGGGAGAAGCTGTCGGGTGGGGGGGAGGGGGAGAAGAGGAGGCCTGGGTGCGCAGGCGCGCGGGAGTAGCTATGGGAGGGGTGATCAGGAGGAATGGGTGCGCATGCGCGCGGGAATAGCTCTTAGTCGGGGATTGGGTGGGTGAGGCCTGGGTGCGCAGGCGCGCGGCGTCGCGGGGGCGAGGAGGGCTGGGTGCGCAGGCGCGCGGGAGCAGCTATCATTCATTCATCCATTCATTCATTCAATCGTATTTATTGAGCGCTCACTGTGTACACAGCACTGCACTAAGCGCTTGGGAAGTAAAAGCTGGCAACATAGAGAGACGGTGCCTACCCAACAGCGGGCTCACAGTCTAGAAGGGGGGAGACGGACGACAAAACCAAACATATTAACAAAATAAAATAAATAGAATAAATATGTACAAGTAAAACACATAAATAGAGTAATAAATATATACAAACACGGACGACAAAACATTAATAAAATAGATAGAATAAATATGTAGAAGCAAAGTACATAAATAAATAGAGTAATACATATTTTAAGAGAAGCAGCGTGGCTCAGTGGAAAGAGCACGGGCTTTGGAGTCAGAGGTCATGGCTCCGAATCCCAGCTCCTCCACATGTCTGCTGTGTGGCCTTGGGCAAGCCACTTAACTTCTCTGAGCCTCAGTTACCTCATCTGTAAAATGGGGATCAAGACCGTGAGCCTCCCGTAGGACAACCTGATCACCCTGTATCCTCCCCAGCGCTTAGAACAGTGCTTTGCACATAGTAAGCGCTTAACAAATGCCATCATCATTATTATTATTATTATTACAAACACATATACATGTGCGGTGGGAAGGAGGAGGAGGCCTGGGTGCGCAGGCGTGAGGGAGTGGCTATCAGGCTATCAGGCATATACATGTATATATGTATATATGGTTGTACATATTTATTACTCTATTTATTTATTTATTTATTTTACTTGTACATTTCTATCCTACTTATTTTATTTTGTTGGTATGTTTGGTTCTGTTCTCTGTCTCCCCCTTTTAGACTGTGAGCCCACTGTTGGGTAGGGACTGTCTCTATGCGATGCCAATTTGTACTTCCCAAGCGCTTAGTACAGTGCTCTGCACATAGTAAGCGCTCAATAAATACGATTGATTGATTGATTGATTGATTGGGGGGAGGAGGCCTGGGTGCGCAGGCGCGCGGGAGTAGCTGTCAGGAGAGGGAGTGCTGGGTGCGCAGGCGCGCGGGAGTAGCTATCTGGCGGGAGTGGGGGGGGGGGGAAAAGACCTGGGTGCGCAGGCGCACGGGGGTAGTCGTCGGAAGAGGGAGGGCCGGGTGCGCAGGCGCGCGGGAGCAGCTGTCAGGCGCGGGGGGCGGGGCCGGGGGCGCGCGCGCGGGAAAGGGAGGCCTCTCTCCTCGGCCTGTCGTCGTCTCCTCAGCCCGTCGTCTATCTCCTCAGCCGCGTCGTCGGCCTCGCCGCGGGGCCGTCATGGCCGAGCCGGTCCCGGCCTACTCGCCCAGCTTCAAGAAGCCCGCGGACACGCTGAGGCTCCGCAGGAAGCGGCCCCGACCCACCGGCCGCCCCCACGCCGCCGCCACCGCCCCCTCGTCCTCCCCGTCCTCCTCCTCCTCCTCGTCGTCGTCGTCGTCGTCGTCGTCGTCGTCGTCGTCGTGGTGTCCGCCGGCCCCGGCCCGGGCCGCCGTGAGGAACCCCTTCGCCTGCCTCGACAACAACCGGCCCCGAAACCTGCACCCGCACGGCACGGAACAGACGGTCAGACAGACAGACACACACACCATTCCTCCCTCCCTCCCTCCACTCATTCAGTCATTCCTTCCTTCCTTCAGTCATGTATTCGGTCATTCCTTCCTTCAGCCATTTATTCACTCATTGCTTCCTTCCTTCAGTCATGTATTCAGTCATTCCTTCAGTCGTGTATTCAGTCATTCCTTCCTCCCTTCCTTCAGTCATTTATGCAGTCATTCCTTCCTTCCTTCCTTCAGTCATTTATTCAGTCATTCGTTCCTTCAGTCATTCCTTCCTTCCTTCCTTCAGTCATTTATTCAGTCATTCCTTCCTTCCTTCAGTCATGTATTCAACCATTCCTTCCTTCAGTCATGTATTCAACCATTCCTTCCTTCAGTCATGTATTCAGTCATTCCTTCATTCCTTCCTTCAGTCATTTGTTCAGTCATTCTTCATTCCTTCAGTCATTTATTCAGTCATTCCTTCCTTCCTCCAGTCATTTATTGTCATTCCTTCCTTCCTTCAGTCATTCATTTAGTCATTATTTCATCCCTTCCTTCATTCATTCATTTAGTCATTCCTTCATCCCTTCCTTCCTCCCCTCATTCATCGTTCCTTCATTCCCTCCTTCCTTCCTTTCTTCAGTCATTCCTTCCTTCCTTCAGTCATGTATTCAGTCATTCCTTCCTTCAGCCATTTATTCACTCATTGCTTCCTTCCTTCAGTCATGTATTCAGTCATTCCTTCATTCCTTCCTTCAGTCATTCCTTCCTTCCTTCCTTCAGTCATTTCTTCAGTCATTCCTTCCTTCCTTCCTTCAGTCATTTATTCAGTCATTCCTTCCTTCCTTCAGTCATGTATTCAATCATTCCTTCCTTCAGTCATGTATTCAGTCATTCCTTCGTTCCTTCGTTCAGTCATTCTTCATTCCTTCAGTCATTTATTCAGTCATTCCTTCCTTCCTTCCTCCAGCCATTTATTGTCATTCCTTCCTTCCTTCCTTCCTTCAGTCATTCATTTAGTCATTATTTCATCCCTTCCTTCATTCATTCATTTAGTCATTCCTTCATCCCTTCCTTCCTCCCCTCATTCATCATTCCTTCATTCCCTCCTTCCTTCCTTTCTTCAGTCATTCCTTCCTTCCTTCAGTCATGTATTCAGTCATTCCTTCCTTCAGCCATTTATTCACTCATTGCTTCCTTCCTTCAGTCATGTATTCAGTCATTCCTTCATTCCTTCCTTCAGTCATGTATTCAGTCATTCCTTCATTCCTTCCTTCAGTCGTGTATTCAGTCATTCCTTCCTTCCTTCCTTCAGTCATTTATGCAGTCATTCCTTCCTTCCTTCCTTCAGTCATGTATTCAATCATTCCTTCCTTCCTTCAGTCATGTATTCAATCATTCCTTCCTTCAGTCATGTATTCAGTCATTCCTTCCTTCCTTCCTTCAGTCATTTGTTCAGTCATTCTTCATTCCTTCAGTCATTTATTCAGTCATTCCTTCCTTCCTTCCTTCAGTCATTTATTGTCATTCCTTCCTTCCTTCCTTCCTTCAGTCATTCATTTAGTCATTATTTCATCCCTTCCTTCATTCATTCATTTAGTCATTCCTTCATCCCTTCCTTCCTCCCCTCCTTCCTTCAGTCATGTATTCAGTCATTCCTTCCTTCAGTCATGTAGTCAGTCATTCCTTCATTCCTTCCTTCAGTCATTTATTCAGTCATTCTTCATTCCTTCCTTCCTTCAGTCATTCATTTAGTCATTATTTCATCCCTTCCTTCTTTCATTCATTTAGTCATTCCTTCATCCCTTCCTTCCTCCACTCCTTCCTTCAGTCATGTATTCAGTCATTTATGCCGTCATTCCTTCCTTCAGTCATTTACTGTCATTCCTTCCTTCCTTCCTTCAGTCATTCATTTAGTCATTCTTTCATCCTGTCATTCATTCATTCATTTAGTCATTCCTTCATCCCTTCCTTCCTCCCTTCATTCATTCATTCATTTAATCATTCCTTCATCCCTTCTTTCCTTCCTTCATTCATTTAGTCATTCCTTCATCCCTTCCTTCCTTCATTCATTCATTTAGTCATTCCTTCCTTCCTTCATTCATTCATTTAGTCATTCCTTCCTTCCTTCCTTCATTCCTTCATTTAGTCATTCCTTCCTTCCTTCCTTCATTCCTTCCTTCATTTAGTCATTCCTTCCTTCCTTCCTTCCTTCACTTCTTCATTTAGTCATTCCTTCCTTCCTTCCTTTATTTAGTCATTCCTTCATTCATTCAATCTAGTGGAAAGAGCACAGGCTTTGGAGTCAGAGGTCATGGGTTCAAATCCCAGCTCCGCCAACTGTCAGCTCTGTGACTTTGGGCAAGTCACTTAACTTCTCTGTGCCTGTTACCTCATCTGTAAAATGGGGATTAAAACTGTGAGCCCGCCTTGGGACAACCTGATCACCTTGTAACCTGCCCAGCGCTTAGAACAGTGCTTTGCACATAGTAAGCGCTTAACAAATACCATCATTATTATTATTATTATTATGGGGATTAAGACTGTGAGCCCCACGTGGGACAACCTGATGACCTTGTATCCCCCCCCCCCCAGCACTTAGAACAGTCCTTGGCACATAGTAAGCACTTAACATATACCCTCATTATTATTCTCTTTTCCTCACTTACCTCATCTGTAAAATAGGGATTAAGAGGGTGAGCCCCACTTGGGAAAACCCAATGACCTTGTATATACCCCAGTGCTTAGAACAGTGCTTGGCACATAGTAAGCACTTAACAAATACCATCATTATTATTCTCTGTGCCTCAGTTACCTCAACTGTAAAATGGGGATTAAGACTGTGAGCCCCACGTTGGGCAACCTGATGACCCTGTATCTACCCCAGCGCTTAGAACAGTGCTTGGTTTAGAGCAGACTACACTTATACTATTGATTTTTTTTCCTTAGAATTCAGATTCTAACCAAGAAAATGATTTTGACTGGGAAAAAGAGCTTTCAGAACGAATACCTGTTATAAAGCAATTCAAGGTAACATTCCCTAGAGATTTGTCGAATTATATTATTTCAATATATGGAAGATTAAATGCTCGCTAATACTTGCAGAAAACCCTGAGAGGTGATGGTAGTGGTGCTGCTATTGATATCATTATATCATCTGAAGTGTGAAAGGTTCCATGACCCCAAATTATCCAGAGCTCTCCATGTTAAATGCCTTGATGTGATTCTTGTAAAAGAAATATTAGTTCGTGTGAAATAGCACTGAATAATAAATGGGTAAAATTTTGACAGATGTCTGTTAAATTGTTATTGTACTGTCCCAAGTACTTAGCACAGTGCTCTGCACGTAGTAAGCACTCAAAAAATACGATTGACTGCTAAGTATCAATATTGCCTGACAATATGTTTAGATTGGAAGTCTTTTTCTTCCATTACTGACTTAACTATTCTTTCTCTTTCTAGAAGCCTCCTGACTCACCCCTCTCCAAATCTGATGATACTTTATCCTCAAGAAGTGCAGAGCTTCCTGTAGACTGGAGTATTAAAACTCGCCTCCTTTTCACCTCTTCCCAACCCTTCACCTGGGCAGATCATTTGAAAGCACAGGAAGAAGCTAGAGGATTTGTCCAGCACTGTAGAGCAACAGAAATTAGTTTGCCTCATAGCATACAGGTATGTCTTTTTTGCTTGAACAACAGATGAGTGCAGTAACTGCCTGGGATTAAGTAGGAAATCAACTTCACCTTACATGTTTCAGGAAAAATATTTGCCGTGTACATTGGTGATCAGTTACATTTGATTTCTTTTTACTTTTCCCTATAAGATGAAGCATCGTCCTCCATTTAGTAAACCAAATCAGAGAGCTAGTAAACGTAATAGGAAGAGTGGTTTGAACTGAGCTGCCCTTTTCACCTGTATTTTGAGAAGGAAAACCTTGAGAAGAAATACTTTCATAGCAAGACTCCAAAGGCAGAGCATAGTAATTAAAGAAAAGCTGTCACAGCAAGATTACGTAGGATGCACACAGAGCCTGCAAGGCATTTGCAGAAGCTTCAGATCAGTTTTCTCTCCGTGCACCGCTCCTGGAGTTTCGTCTCAGATCTATTAGAGACAGATGTGTTAGAGAAACAGCATGGCCAGGCGGATAAAGCATAGGCCTGGGTGTCAGAAGGACCTGGGTTCTAATCCCTGCTCCTCCACATGTCTGCCGCGTGACCTTGGGGAAGTCGCTTAAGTTGTCTGGGCCTCAGTTACCTCATCTGTGAAATAGGGATTAAGAGTGTGAGTCCCATGTGGGACAGGAATTGTGTCCAGCCTGATTTGTACGTACCTCAGTCACATAGTAAGCACTTAAGTAACACACACACACACATCTTTTCATCTCCTGCCACCCTTGTCAGCTGTACCAGATCCCTACCCTCACGGCTTGGCCTTCCAAGCCACCTCCGGCAATCCCGGACTCGAGCCCCTCTGCAAACCCTTCCGTCTCCCCGGCTCTCTCTCCCCACCCAGGTTCATCCAGTTCAGCTCCGTTGAAGCCTCAATCAACTTCTGCCTGTTCGCAGAGGGTGACAGAAAAATGTATGGAAACGTGTCTTAGAATTACTTGTATTTTTAGTGCTAGGAGAGGCCCTCTTTGTGAAGCCTTGGTACAAAAGGGAGCCCGAGTGAAGCATTAACTCTGAATTCTAGGACCCCAGGCTCTCCACCGAACTCCGCTGTGCCTTCCAACAGAGCCTCGTGTATTGGATCCACCCGTCGCTGCCCTGGATGCATTTGTTTCCACGGATTGGGGCCGATAGGAAAATGGTTGGGAAGAACAGCCCTTGGTCCCATGATGAGACGGTGCAGCAAGTGCTAATGAGCGAATGGTGAGATCGGTGAACTTTCCAAACCAATCCATCCGTTTCCTTCTCGTGACTAGTTTCTTTTGAACTGCAGTGTAAATTGTCTGTAACTTTTTTAAGTAAGCAGCGTGGCTCAGTGGAAAGAGCACGGGCTTAGGAGACAGAAATCATGGGTTCTAATCCTGGCTCTGCCGCTTGTCAGCTGTGTGACTTTGGGCAAGTCACTTCACTTCTCTGTGCCTCAGTTACCTCATCTGTAAAATGGGGATTAAGACTGTGAGTCCCCCGTGGGACAGTCTGATCACCTTGTATCCTCCCCAGCGCTTAGAACAGTGCTTTTCACATAGCGCTTAACAAATACCAAAATAATAATAATAATAAAGTAACTCTTTTAGCAGTTTTACTTGAGGTAGTCGCTAGAATTGTATTCAGCATCATCGTGCTGATTACCCCGGCCTGCCACTTCTCCTCTTTCCTCCTGCTGTCAACCATTTCATTTTTCACGAGTACCTCTTCCAGCAGGGGACACAAAAAATACATCTCAAAGTAATTTGACTTGGGGTAAAAGGCTTGTGAAAGGCGTAGGAGTTGAACACTTGATTAAAATAAAGGGTTACGGATTTCAGTTTTGTCTCCTCTGTTAGAAGTTAAGCTCCTAGAGAGCTGGGAAAACGTGTCGTTTCTGTTTTCCGTACTTCCCAAGCACACAGTGTAGTTTGAGCACCAAGAAGGTGCTCAGAAATGCTACTTACTATTCCTCCTACTACTCCTACTAAACCTAATTATATATGAGTTTTAAAATCTAGGGTTATTTGCATGGTGAACAGGATTCAGTAGGTGTTTACGTTGAAGATGGATGATTGAGTAGCTTGAGAAGCAGCTTGGCCCAGTAGAAGGAGCATCAGCCCAAGTCAGAGGACCTGGAATCCAGTCCCGGCTCTGCCTCTTGCGTGTCCTGGAGCACTTCACCGCTCTTGTGCCTCAGTTTTATCATCTGTAAAGCGGGAATTAAATACTTGTTCTCCCTCCTACTTGCGCCCTGAACCTGGTGAAGGACAGGGACTGTGTCCAGTCTGATTATCTTGTGTCTACTCCAGCACTGAGCACTGCCCTGGACACGTAGTGAGCGCTTACCACAGTAATTATTATTTGTAGGTGGTTATCTGCCAGTTTTATGGCATTAGAATGAATGTCGGAATGACAATTACTTCTCTGTTTTCAGGTCTATCAGTTTCACTTCTCTCTATAACCTGCTGAAGACAAAGCTTTGCCCCTATTTTTATGTGTGCACCTATCAACTCACTGTGCTGTTCCGTGCTGCTGGGTTAGGAGGAAGTGATGTGATCACAGCTGTCATGTCCCCCACTACCAGAGGTTTAAGAGAAGCTATGAAGAATGAAGGTAATCATGACGTTTTCTTAGTTGATTTGAATTAACATACCATAGCCCATCGGAGGATTTCAAATATAAGGAAATCAAAACTGATTTGTGGTTAACTTGAGTGTAAAAATCTCAACCAATTTTTATTTTCCTACTCAGGTATTGAGTTTTCTTTGCCTTTAATAAAAGAAAATGGGCCCAGGAAGCAGAAGGCGCCCGAGACAAGCTTACAGACTACAGATCGTAAATCAGAACCAGAAGAGTATGTAATAAAAGTAACAATTTCCTCAATTCAGAGACTCATGGGGCCCGAGGGGTAATTTTGTAGATTTAAAGTTATTTATTTGAAACGAAACCTAAAATTTGACATGGTATTTGTCTAGGGAGCAAGCAATAAGTGATGAAGACGAGGAGGAAAGTTATTCTTGGCTCGAAGAGATCGGGGTACAAGATAAAATTAAGAAACCTGACCTGATCTCTATCAAGCTGTATCCTTTCAGTCATTAATGGACTAATATTCACTGAGTTTATTTTCCAAGCCCTGTGGACTTACTTGCGGTTTGAGGAAAATACAAAAATTATACTGGTAATAACCCATGTATTTGTGATGACACTCGACAGGTATAATATTTGAATGGACTGGAATTCTGTTACTAGAGTGCTTTAAAATGATTAATTCCTAGGCAACGAATCGGTATGTTAAATTAGGTGATGTAACTTCCTACTTTACAGACAGCTCTAATTGATATAAAGGTAAATTGTGAAAGGTATTCCGTTGTGAGATAAAATGTTTATATTTTGATCCGCTGGGTTTTTATTCTCATGGGATAGCCATCTTCTAAGAAGGACACTGGGGGTTAGATTAGGTTAGTTAGGTTAGGCAGCTGCTAAATTGATTGATTGCCTCAAGTAGGGAGATCAAATTGATTGATCGCCGCAAGTAGGGAGATCAAGGACCGCTGCCTAGACCAGTTATTGTCACTCATGCTGGAAATCGCAAAAAGCTTCACTGTCGCTTTTGGGGGAAGGGAGGCAGGCACTCTAGCTAGAAGGCATTCATTCATTCATGCAGTCGTATTTATTGAGTGCTTACTGTGTGCAGAGCACTGCACTAAGCGCTTGGGAAGCACAAGTTGGCATGCCAAGTCTAGTCAGCGGAGACTAGCGCGCCGCGACGAAAGCGTTTCTGCCGCACCCGAAATGGACCTGGATCCCCCCTCAGCCTCACGTCCTGCGATTTCCTTGACCGTGTCGCCGTCAGCCACAGAGAGAAACACGAGGTGCAAATGGATCACAAACCCGAGTCTGTCATCCTGGTGAAAGGAATGAACACTTTCCGGTTGTTGAACTTCTTAATCAACTGTAAGAGCCTAGTAGCCTCTGCGGGTCCTCAGGCAGGACTCCCACCAACCCTGCTGTCCCCTGTTGCCTTCCGAGGAGCCACGCTGCAGATGCTCAAGGTGAAAAATGCCGCACAGCGACTTGCCTCGTGGTGTTACCTTGTGTGCATTCATGACTTACAGATGTTTCCCATGGGTAGAAGAATTCAGTGTTCTCATATTTTTTCCATGCCTACAAGTATTGACTTTTTGGTGTGTGGTCCAGCTCTGTCACTTGACAATAATAATAATTATTATGGTACTTGTTAAGTGCTTACTACGTGCTAAGCACAGTTCTAAGCGCTGGGGTTAATACGGTTTAATCAGGTTGGACACAGTCCCTGTTCAATACGGGACTCACACTCATCCCCATTTTGCATATGATGAGGAAACTGAGGCACAGAAAAGTAACTTGCCCACAGTCCCGTGGAGCCGGGATTGGAACCCAGGTCCTTCTGACTCCCGGGCCCGTGCTCTATCCACTAAGCCACACTGCTTCTGTTAACATGTATGGGTCTTTAATTCAATTATTGATACTTTTATTGAAACGCCACTTTGCCATAAAAAGAGTTCCCAAACTTCTTTAACACATGACGTCTACCCTTAACTTCCTCATTCCATAACTCCTCTTCCTTAATAATAATGGCCTTTATTAAGCACTTACTATGTACAAAGCACTGTTTTGAGCGCTGGGGAGGTTACAGGGTGATCAGGTTGCCCCACGGGGGGGCTCACAGTCTTCATCCCCATTTTCCAGATGAGGCCCAGAGAAGTGAAGTGACTTGCCCGAAGTCACACAGCCGACAAGTGGCCGAGTCAGGATTTGAACCCATGACCTCTGACTCCAAAGCCCGGGCTCTTTCCACTGAGCCACGCAGCCTCTCTAAATCATCAGGCAGTGAACTGGTATTGTACCTGGGGTGGAGGGAAAGAGAGAGAGAGATTTCTAATTTGAAGATTACGCCTCTTTTCATGTTGTTTAACTCCGGGGGGTGTGGGTGGCTGAAAAGGCTAATATAAGCTGTAGTTAACAATGGTGGTGTCTGTTAAACGTTTACTAGTGCGAAGCACTGCACTAAATGCTGGGGGAGGTACAAGGTAATCAGAGACAGTCTCTGTCCTACGCGGCTCACAGTCTAGGAGAGAGAACAGGTATTCAATCAATCAATCGTATTTATTGAGCGCTTACTGAGTGCAGAGCACTGTACTAAGCGCTTGGGAAGTACAAGTTGGCAACATATAGAGACGGTCCCTACCCAACAGTGGGCTCACAGTCTAAAAGAATCCCCTTTTTTACAGCTGGGAACGGTTCCATCATGCAGGAGCCTGTTCTAGACGAGTCTAACATTTAGAAAATAAATAGTTAGTAGGTCACTTTGGGTAACAGTGGCTGCTGGGTTGTTTGTAAGTGTCGGCTTGGAGCATGTCAGACAAGGATCAGATCCAGCTTGGCTCAGTGAAAAGAGCCCGGGCCCTGGAGTCAGAGGTCATGGGTTCAAATCCCGGCTCCGCCAACTGTCAGCTGTGTGACCTTGAGCAAGTCACTTCACTTCTCTGGGCCTTAGTGACCTCATCTGTAAAATGGGGATTAAGACTGTGAGCTCCCCGTGGGACAACCTGATCACCTTGTAACCTCCCCAGCGCTTAGAACAGTGCTTTGCACAGAGTAAGCGCTTAATAAGTGCCATCATGATTATCCAGCGCCGCTCCAGATAGCTGCTGTGAGCTGTTGGTAAGCTCCCTCTGGACTGTTGTGGGCAGGGAATGGGTCATTTTATTGTTATATTTTACTCTCCCAATCACTCAGTGAATATGTCACTATTATTAGTTCGTTCATTGAGCACTTACTGTGTGCAGAGCACTGCATTAAGCGCTTTAGAAGTACAGTTCAGCAGCAGAGACAATCCCTACCCACAGTGGGCTCACAGTCTCCCAAGCACTTAGTACAGTGCTCCACACACAGTAAGCGCTCAATGAATACAATTGAATGAATTAATGAATTTAGGTACCCCTGGTTCCATAGGATACTGAGAAAAATGCCTGCCTGTGTATACCCACCTAGAGTACGGTATTGCTGATCATAAAATGGTCTTTGCCATCTTCACTGGGTGGAAAAGTAATGTAGCAAGCAATGTTCCTTTAATCCGTAGTAGTTATTGAGCGCCTTCTGTGTGCAGAGTACAGTGAGACATTCAAGTTTTTGTTAGGGTCTTTACATATCCCCTTGACAATGCCCATTGTGTGGTTTCAAAGCAATCTAAGCTCATTTTCTTCCCATTACTCTTAATGCGGGAAACTTTATGCTACAGAAAGTAGCATATCCTCCTTTTAGGAGGTCTTCCCAAACTGGGCCCCCTCCTTCCTCTCCCCCTCCTCCCCCTTCCCATCCCCCCCGCCTTACCTCCTTCCACGCCCCGCAACACCTGTATATATGTATATACGTATTTATTACTCTATTTTACTTGTACATATTTATTCTATTTATTTTATTTTGTTAATATGGTTTGTCATCTGTCTCCCCCTTCTAGACTGTGAGCCCGCTGTTGGGTAGGGACCGTCTGTAGATGTTGCCAACTTGGACTTCCCAAGCGCTTACTTAGTACAGTGCCCTGCACACTGTAAGTGCTCAATAAATACGATTGAATGAATGAATGAATGAATGCACACTGTAAGTGCTCAATAAATATGAATGAATGAATGCACACTGTAAGTGCTCAATAAATATGAATGAATGAATGCACACTGTAAGTGCTCAATAAATATGAATGAATCAATTGATCAATACAAGG
Source organism: Tachyglossus aculeatus (assembly GCF_015852505.1). Classification (NCBI taxonomy): domain Eukaryota; kingdom Metazoa; phylum Chordata; class Mammalia; order Monotremata; family Tachyglossidae; genus Tachyglossus; species Tachyglossus aculeatus. Next base: position 24,699,634 of record NC_052089.1, read on the forward strand.
ATTCTAGGGAACATATTTCAGTAGTGTGGTATGAACCAGTTGAAATAACCTGTCTCTTTTGTTTTTACCTAGGCTCGAAGTATAAATGTGAAGAGACAAGTAGATTCTGGTTTTAAAGATCAGTTTAGTTTGGAGATTACAGGCCCCGTCATGCCTCATTCTCTGCATTTACTGACGATGCTACTCAAATCTGCACAGAAGGGCTCTTTCTCTGCCGGACTGTATTCTCATGAACCAACCAACGTATTTAACATCCATACGCAGGAGGAGGAGAGCGTCTTAAATAAGGCAGGTAACCCGGGTTCAAGATGTCCTCTTCGGATCACGTGAAATCGTTTGGTTGAGACAAACTAGAATCGTATGATCTTAAACTAGTACAGAACCACTTCAGGGGTTCTTGATGTGATGGGGTGCCAAATGAACTGGAATACAAGTGAACCAGCCCAGAGAGGAGGAAATAGGCTGTCATGTTGATTTCATGTTGATTTCAGTTTCCAGGAATGTAAACGGGGTTAATATTTGTCCTATGAAACAGTATCAAGAAATAGGTAGGCACGGTTTAGCTCTCAGAAAGTAACGTAGCATCACTGCCGTGAACCTCAGACCATTTTTAAAACCTAAATGTATAATTTCTCACCTGACAAGAAGGATGAGTCCCGTTCCCTACGTTAAGTAGCATTTTGAAGGGGTGGGGCAGGATGCTAAGCCAGCTTTGGCACATTCAGGATATAATAAATCACGCCTCGTTTTTGTGATTGAACAGTTCACCTCCAGCATTCCTGATAACCAAATCGAGAGCATAGCTTGTATCTCTTTTATGGCCTAATTCAGGTTTTGGCCAATCCTCCACCTATGAAGTCTGGAGAATTCCTTTGTAGCCCAAAATTTGGAAGGCTTCTTTGAAAGTACAGGCAGCCTTGAGTTAAAGCCCATTTCTAACTCTGCATGCCTAACTCAATCATCAATCAATCGTATTTATTGAGCGCTTACTGCGTGCAGAGCACTGTACTAAGCGCTTGGGAAGTACAACTCAATGCACATGTTAATATAGCTACATCGGCTTTTCTGCGATTGAGTGTACAGTTCTAATAAAAATGGGTGCGAGGCCGTAGTTCAGGAACCGCCTCCCCCATTTATAATATTCGGAAGAAAAAGTGGTTTCTGATTGGCATTTCACGGGAGGTAATAATAATAATAATAATAATGGCATTTATTAAGCGCTTACTATGTGCAAAGCGGGTAGTCTTCAGGAACCACGTGGATTGGTCTGTCATTTTCCTTCCACACCACTTGAGCTGGAGATACCACGTAAACCAAAAACGTGAACGGCCGAGAGCCGGGACCGAGGCCGGGGGGCATCGCTGGCACCCCTGGCACCCCAATCCAGGCCAGTGGGTTCATCTCTGCCCGAAAGGGCCGGAGCAATGGCCCTTGGGGGCACAATAAACCAGAAGTGCAGGTTGGCGTACCCCTCTTCCCTAGGTGTGCTGGCAACTCAATGTCTCTCAACTTCAGACCTCCAAGCACCTGCTTTGGCCCCCTTCTCCCCACAACGTCCTAAACGGTCACACGTTTACAGCCATCTGAATGTCCGTTTCCACAGGAAACCCTTCACCGAGACCTCGCCGAGTGTGGACTACATCCCAAAACCCTGGATCAGTTGATCCAGTCACCAGAGCTAGGAAAATCCTCCATCCGGCTCCTCCACGTGGATGATTACAACTACAGCTGGAGAGCCTGACGGGGACAGGGGAGGACTGAAGAACATTTTAGCCTTCAGAGAAATAAACATGCTAAAACCTCATTAGCGAGATCCCACTGCCTTATTCTTTATTAAAGGTCTATAAAACGTCCAGGTAAGTTCGGTTTCAGCGGCTGGGGGAAAAGAGGAGGGGACACCCCCCACCCTGTTCAGAGCATTCATTCATTCAATCGTATTTGAGCGCTTACTGTGTGCAGAGCACTGTACTAAGCGTACAGCATGTGCCCTTAGGTGGGAGCAGACGGGGTAATGTATCGATTGGCATAAATATCGATAAAGGATGAACGTGAGTCCTAAATTTTTCCAGAGTTACATGAAATCGGCACCTCACGTCAGGTGCTGGTTCTCATCAGGAACTCCAACCCAATCGTGGTAACAGTTATGCTTTCAAAAGAGGAAATTGTTCATTTACATTTTGTTACGTTCCCTATGTGATGGATTACATTAATTCCCCCCACCCACTGCCCTTGAAAGGTTACATTCCCTAACAAACCCCTATGTGATGGATTACATTAATTCCCCCCACCCACCGCCCTTGAAAGGTACCAGCTCTGTGTGAGGCACTGTTCTTGTAAATGAAGTGTTGTTTTGTGTGTATCTATCGAGAGACGGGGTGTGTGTGTATGTGCACGCACCACTTTTTACAATAAAGGTGTATTGTTTCGATTTAAGATTCATGTTCCTGGAGATTAAAAGGAGACCGAAATGAGTGTAAAGGCGCACAGGCTCGTCCCGGTATCGCTGCGTCGTGAACCACGCAATAAACCACACCGCTTTTAATCCAGAGAAGTCTGTATTTGGGCCTTAAGCTTTTTTTTTTTTTTTTTAAAACAAAGTTGAAAGACACAGCATATGAGTACCACCATAATGCACATAGGAAATATTCTATCAGACCCTAATGAACGTGAACTTAAACTTCCGCGTAGTCGACAAAATAGTGGCCTGGCGCTGATTTTATTATTTTTTTTTATTAGGTTGGTTACGGCGTTTATTTTTCCCCTTAAGGTTATCATTTCGAGTCTACCTAAGTTGTAGCTGCAATTCAAAACGCACATTAAAAGTAAAACTACGTCACAACTCAATGCCATACTAAATCGGCTCGGCTTCCGCGCGGGGATTCTAGCTGATCTTCGTTTTGGGGTTTCCTCCTTCCCGGGGCCGCCCGTAACTCTGCCATTCCAACCCCGCCGCCGTTTAAAAGGGGGGAACCGGTGGCATGAAGCCCCGTGGAACGGACACCCCCCCGCCGCCCCGAATTATCCACTTCGCACCGGCTAAATTAAAGTCTAAGGTGCCCAGCCCTTCTCGCCCGCCGTCGGCCCCGGTGTTACAACAGCCCGGCCCTAAGGAAGGGGGGGAAGAATGACATCATCATAGTACAAAATACAGTATAAAAGCGGTATTTAACATTCCACACCGAGGAGAGGCTACTGATGCCGTCGCACAGATCGATCGTTTTGATGTTAGCCACTTAAGAAACAAATACATCACTAAGGTAAACAATATAAACATACCAAAAACCCTGTATGGTTAAATACATTTTCCATGGTACAAAACCAAAGCTGGGAGATGTTTGTACAGGTTGCTTTTTACACGATGTCTAAGTTGCCGAATTATTTACAACAGTCAAGGGGGAGGTGTTTGGGGATGCAGAGTAAAAGGAATCTGAAGTGATTACTAGAAAACCTCAATCTCTATCTACGTGAGGCACTCCTGAAGCAAGTGGCATTAGCCATGAGGTCCTTTGGTACAAGGCCCATTGCTTGAAGAACCACAGTTGCTGCTGTGGCTTTAGCATGCTTCTTATTAGGGCTGGCAAAGCTGGGCTGGTAAGCGCTTCCATTTATCAATACCTATTCAAGAAAAACATACAATTGGGCTGGTAAGGGCTTCCATTTCTCAACACCTATTCAAGAAAAACATACAATAAGAACAGCATCAAACTTTTATCTATTAGCTTTTGCATTTTCTCTAACATCTAGGATCATCATTTACCAACACAGCCAACGCCACACAAACGCACGCACACGTACGGCCGCGGACACGCGCGCGCGCGCAGACGGGAATCCGTTAACACGAGGACGTAACCTGACCACGCACGATTAAGGGACGGGGCACACGGCTAGCTCTCTTCCTCCCTTCAAGGCCCTACTGAGAGCTCACCTCCTCCAGGAGGCCTTCCCAGACTGAGCCCCTTCCTGCCTCTCCCCCTCTCCATCCCCCCAATCTTACCTCCTTCCCTTCCCCACAGCACCTGTATATATGTATGTACGTTTGTACATATTTACTACTCTATTTTACTTGTACATATCTATTCTATTTATTTTATTTTGTTAGTATGTTTGGTTTCGTTCTCCGTCTCCCCCTTTTAGACTGTGAGCCCACTGCTGGGTAGGGACTGTCTCTATATGTTGCCAATTTGTACTTCCCAAGCACTTAGTACAGTGCTCTGCACACAGTAAGCGCTCAATAAATACGATTGATGATGAAGCTTGCGTTATTAGGTTTTTCCACTCGGTAGCGTCAAAATGAAAGCTTCCGGGTCGTTGTGCCGTGCTCCCGAGCGCTCAGCACAGTGCTCTGCACATCCTTAATGCTCAACGAATACCCCTGGTGACAACTCGGCTTTTGCTTAAGGTTCCCCTTGGGAGCTGGTTGGGTGGGGCCTTGATTTAAATTAAAACCACACCGACCGCTGGGCGGTTAATCATTTTCGCTCCGTCCTCCTTTCCTTCCTGTCCTAATAATAATAATAATAATGATGGCATCTGTTCAGCGCTTACTATGTGCAAAGCACTGTTCTAAGCGCTGTGTCTTCTGGCTCCCCCTCCTTCGGCCCTTTTAAAGTTAAAGCTACGTGTCCCCACCGTGTCTCTCCAAATCGCGGCTCTGAGGGCTGATCCCCGCCGACCCCAGCTACACTTCACTCGGTGGACTCCCAAAAGGGGAGGAAATTCAGTCACACATCCCATTAAAGTCACCGCTCGTCCCCTCCCGCCCTCCTCCTCCTCCTCCTCCACGTTCCCCCAAAACGCTTCCCAACTGCACCTCCGCCAAGGGCCACCGAGAATCTCCGAAATTCATGCTCACCCTAAAGAGGAAATGCTTGCGGTGATCGGGCCCGCTGTCGTGCACCAAGAGGAATTCGGGTGGTTGCCATCTCCTTTTATTACAGATCTCCATCAGTGCAGACACGGGATGTTTACCTTGGGAGGAACGGAAGGGGTTTGCAGTGAATGACACCATCTCCTGTGGGTCGGTGGAATTTCTTTCAAAATGAAGGGGAAAAGAATCAAAGGTAACGTACTCTCACCTGACAGATCCTTCATCGCGGCGGAAAAGTTCCCGGATCTCTTTTGTGCTCTCTCCCCAACCGCTACGAGACCTGGAAGAAAGAAGAACCCCCACGTGAGTCTCGGGCCGCTTCTCGCCGTCGGCGGTTTCTACTTTCTCGGCTAAGGTTCGGAGGGTCTCAGTGGAGGGATTCACCGTTGACGTGTCTCTTTAAAGGGGCCTTTCCCACCACAGGCCTGCCGCTTCCACCTTCACTTTCCTCCGCTCCTTACTCGGCACTAGCTCCTCACGAGGCACAGAGCACCAGTGGTTTGGTTCCCACCGAACAGCGCTGAAATATGCAGTCTGTGAAACCCCGTGCCTCAATCACCTCAACCGGGGTCACCACCCACCCACCCCGGGGGGGACGTGACTCTGACGCGTCCACCCGTTCGCGTTTCCCATTCCCATGACGTTAACCGTGCTGAACAGGAAGGATGAAATTTACCGTCTCCCAGACTCATCCGGAAAACTGACCTAACTTCGGGGTGGTTTATTTTTTTGAACAAACGAGCATTTGCCAAAGGCTGGGAATGAAAGTTGGAGGAGAAAGAAAGGAGAAAGGAGGGGGACACCGGGGCGGCGTGCGTATCCAAGACACGCTACTCTCTTCCACAACCGGAGTAGGAGTATGGAAACGCCCCAACCGGCTAGACAACCCCGGGCCTTAGACGGGATAACGGCTCCCCGGTCCTCGTCGGGATGCCCTGAAGCACGACCCTTCTTCTCCTGGGCCCTGGAGGAATCGCGTAGTCTTCTAGAAAGATACTCGTCATAACTGGGCCAATTTAATTCTAACTCTCACCCTGAAATAGAGTCAATTCGGTCTTCGGTCTATAGCTTAAAAAAAAAAAAATCGCTACCCAGAATGTGTTCTCTCACCCTGAAACAGAGTCAATTCGGTCTTCGGCCTATATCTTAAAAAAAAATCGCTACCCAGAATGCGTTCGGAACAATGACGGATGCGGTACTCCGGATGGGACGTGACAGAAATTTGAGAACAAGGCGGGCAGAATCGAAGACCTTGAAATTTTTGAGTTTCCCCCCGGATGTTTAGATAAGGCAAGAGGCTCCCTACGCTTGGATTAATTGACGGCACTCCTCTTGTTTTGGGCCATTCAAAAAAAAAAACCATCATCGTCAAAAGCCGATCCGACGGAAAAGAGGCTCCCGGGTCTGTCCCATTCAATCCGCGTTCTCTGCCCCGCTCTGGACATCTAGCGTGCTCTGTACCTGGGTTCCTCATCCCCGGGCCGGCACGGTAAGACGGGAATTGTCCACAACCGGGCACTGCCTGCCCGTGGGCGACGGGGGTGCATTTACATACTTCCTGGTTATCCAACGGGCAGCCCGTGGCCTGGTTTTACGCAGACCGGGGAGCCCCAGGCAGCCGAGGAGGCAGCAGCGGCAGGGTCCAGGCTGTCGTCAAAGATCCCGACGGCCCGGGGTCACCGCAGCAGGAGGAGCTGGAAGCGGCGGCTTGGTGACAGCGGCGGCTTGGCTCCTCCTCCCTCCTGCTGGCTCCCCTTCCCCGCTCCCCCGCCCCAGCCCTCCCGAGCTCCCACTTCCCCGCCACTCAGCTCCCTGCGGAGTCTGAGGGGGGAGGAGGAGCTAGGACCGTGGAGCCAATAAAACGGGATGAGGCGGCAGCCTGGGGGGAAGCCGGGGGCTGGAGGGGGGCCGAGGAGGACCGGAGGGGGCCGGGGCGGCGCGTGGACGGGAGCGCTAAAGTCAGCCTAGGGGACATCGGGGCGGAGCACGGGGCGCGCGGCGGGGGCCAGACGGGCTCGGGATCGGGGGAAAGAAAGAAAAGACTCGTCGGAACAGAGCAAAGCAGCCGGCAAACGGACTGGTACCAATCAATATGCCCCAGCGGTTCACTTAGACAGCCCGGACACGTACCATTCCTGCTCTACCACGTGGGATACAATCTAATGAGATTGGGAACGTCCCCTATCGAACCTGAAAACCTTAAAGTGACACAGGCATACGTATGAACAGAGCGCCTGGCAGCCGGGCCACGACGTCGCTTTACCGACCAGCGAAAATCGTCATCGCCTGCAGACTCAGATCCTTAGGTCTCCCGGGTCTCAGCGGACCAAGAACCTCGTCCGAGAGCTTCCTCAACTTTTAAAGGTCAGGCCGGGCGTCCCCCGCGTCCCTTTAGAGAAAATCCGGTCCCCCCCCAAGACGCGCAGGCGATTTCTATCCGACTTCGACCCGCCTATCGGAGACGGAGCCCGGCGGGCAGGAACGAGTTTTACCTTTACGATCCGTCTTGAAGTCAACGAGAATCGGCTCCTTGTTTCCTTCTTTGTTTTTTCCTAGTCCCTCGCCTTCGCGCCAGCCCATCTTCCTCATCAGAACGGCTCCCATCCCTCCCGTCACCGGGGCTGCTCTTAAGAACTGATCCTACGGAGGGAGGCAAAGGTAAAAAAAAAAAAAAAAAAAAGACACCCCAAATCTGGAGTTAGCGTTTGATTACCAATTCGGGGGGAACCTACTAAAAATCAGGTCATTTCACCACCAGATGTGTCAACACGTAGTTTTGCCCACAACAGGTAATCGGTTCCCATGACTTACACATAATATACATACAAGTCTGCACATGTTCTAATTATTTTGAACATCTATAACAGCTCTCTCGGGTTCAATACAGTGAATTCAACTAAGATGGTATCTTTTTTAAAACTTGGCCCTCAGGTTAAAAAACAAATTAGAACACTCCTTTTTCATCCACTATTTAGGCTCACAGGTATCTCTCTTCTTAGCTTGCAAAATAAAAAGAAGGCAGCGTTAAAAATTTGACAGTATTAACTCCCAGGCGTACCTAGTCAGTGAACAAAACTCAGAACGCATTTACACGAAACCGGCAGATATTGCGGAGGTGTGTTGCCCACGCCCAAAAAACCCTTCCCCAGTCAGCTGCGGAGCAGGCATTAAGGTCTTATCGTGAAGAGCCACAGGGAATAGTTGCACTTCGCTAACAACGGTCTCTCCCAAGTGGACCTCGGGTCAGTCTATTCACAGTACACGACAAACACGTAAGGTGGTACAGCCACATTCTTTCTTAAATCTAGTTTGATGTTAAAAGGCTTAAAAAAAAAAAAAACCCAAAAAACCAAAAACAAAAGCCAAAAAAAACCCCCAAAAGCTCCTTAAACGTTTACATACCTAGGCCCCAGTGGCCGCAGTGTTGTGAATAGTAGGGCTGGCACTGACCGTGGCAAGAAGGCAGCTACAAGGATTTGGCCCTGAAACAAGTTTCCATATAGAGGGGTGAAAGTTCACAGGGGATTCTGTGAACTATCCTCTCTCCTGACTCCAACCCACTGAACTAAGTTGTTTCCATCGCACCAGCAACGACTTAATGTCTTAAAACACCCCGCTTCACACACTGGCTTGGTCGACACAGCCGGCCGTTTCCACTTGAGACCCGATGCCAAAAACCTCGGGGGCATCTCCGCCTACCAGAAGACCCAAAAGTTGACTTCTGGTGTGCGCGCTTTGCCATCTCTCCTTTGCCGGTGGCTTAAAATCTGTTAGTTCTCCAAATTGGCCCTGAGAATCATTAGCTGCTCAACACCGGGGATAATGCTGGTCCCTTGCTGACCATCTGATCTCCATTCCCTGGTGATGAGGAGTTAATGCTAAAAAAATATTCAAAAACAAAAAAACAAACAAAAAAAAAAGTCCCCGAGCTACACTGAAGCTGTGCGAACTTCCTTCCTTCCGCAGGTATTTAAAGAGAACACGCTGAGGAAGGGATGCCAACAGGAATGTGCTCGGACATTAAGTTTTGACTGGGTGCTTTGATGGAAGAGGTAGCTGCGGAAAAAAAATACACCCTGCCGGTTCGGTCCCTCTCCTGGGCGCAGGCCATGCGGGGTGAGAGGTATGAAAGAGAAAAGTCGGTTCGGGGGGGGGGTGGAGATCAGCTGCCTTGATGCTCCACGGCCTACGGTGGCTTTTACTTACTTCCAGTTTCCTCCATCCCTCTTTGACAGGAACCTCTCCTGAGGAAAAAGGGGAGCCAGGCAGAGAGTGTGATACAAACCCCAGAGGACGCCCAGTCCTCTTCTGGACCTGCTTTTTGCCACGCTGGCATCTCTCGGCCCCTGGGTTCACGTCAAGCCCCGGCCCCGCCCCACCGAGTGTACAGTCGGGCTCACAAAGAGGTCGCCCGGGGGCCGCTTCACGGAAACTCGTGGGGTCTCAGAGCTCTTTTCGGTCCGACGACCTTTCCCTGGCAAGTCCTCCTCTGAAAAGTCCCTCCCTTCTACAGAAGGGAGGTGAGGGGACCCGAAAAGCCTTGAGGGGGTAAGGGGCGGCCCGGGCAATTTGACCTGTATATATGTTTGCACATATTTATTACTCTATTTTATTTGTACATATCTATTCTATTTATTTTATTTTGTTAGTATGTTTGGTTTTGTTCTCTGTCTCCCCCTTTTAGACTGCGAGCCCACTGCTGGGTAGGGACTGTCTCTAGATGTTGCCAATTTGTACTTCCCAAGCGCCTAGTACAGTGCTCTGCACATAGTAAGCGCTCAATAAATACCATTGATGATGATGATGATGATGACCTAGAGATGCGTTCCCATCCCAGTTAGGCCTCCTCATTAGATTACACAGCCTAGTTCAATGTGGCGGCGGGGCTCGACCCCTCGCCGAGGAAACGAACCCTTTCGGGTGTGGGACGTCGTCCGCACTCAGCGATAGACAGAAGTCCAACAGCTAGCCGAGTCGGCCTCAATAAAGCCTCCTCTCGCTAGAAAGCTGTCCCTTCTTGGGCCTTAGTAAGCGCTCCACCCTGGATGGACACAGTTACAAAAACTACACCGGGACTGGAGACAAGCCGCCGGTTTTGTCTTACAATTTACAAGGCACACGTTGCGCTACAGAGGAGCTTTCGGGTTCGCCAGAACCCTTCCTCACGTTTGTCGGGATTAAAAGGGAATCAACCGTCCCAGCCCTTCTGCTGAGGTGCGCTCTAAGCGGGCACAACCTCCCGGACAATTCTGTCGCTCCAGCTTAGGGAGGACACGTGAAGCTTTACGTCTCCGTGTACCGTTGACGACACTGGAGAGCACCCTCTTGCACGGTGACTACCGGAGGGCAAGGAGCACCAACCATTATAGGACTTTGGCCTTCTAAAACACCTTCCTAGAAGGAATGTGCTGGGCCCCAAAGCGTCCAGACAAGATGAACAATCACAGCGTTAGAGAGAAGAAAAATGAAAAACTCTGCAAGTGAAGAATCCTGTGCTGTTTTCACCCAGCCACGTTCACATTGCAGGATCCCTAGGCACCTGTCAGAGAAAGGGAGAGATTTTTTTTTCCTCGGGCTAACTCCTGAAAGTAAACATGAAGTACTCGGCTTCCGAGAGGTGAGATGTCGTCCGTACAACTCGCTCCCACTAAGCGCTGTGCTTGGAATTATTATTATTTTTTTAAACCTACGATGAAAATTCCATAGGAATCAAACCTCCCCGTCGAGGTCTCACCCCAACGCTTCGGGAGTCGTCGTCGTCCGTCCCCCCACCCCCCCCGTCCCCCGCCCCCGAGGCGGCCGACCCGGCGCACAGCTTAGGGCGACGAGCCGGGCGAAGCCGAGAAGAGCGTTTCCCGAACTGGGGGCTTCGCTTTGGGACTGGCCTAGACCTAAACACGCCGGTCAAGGCCAGGCGAACCCGATGGATGTTCACGAGACAGCGCCTCAACTCCCGGGTTCCCCGGACCCCGCTGCCACCGGTCAAGTGCGGCCCGGAGGAAATCGGCTCCTGCCCGGAGAGCTTTCCTAGAGGCGTACCCTTGGCACGAACCCTCACGACATCCCCGTGAGGTAGGCCGGACAACTAATGCCGTCTCCTCCGTGGGAAGGGCCGGAGAAGCGGAGGTGCTGAGGTCTTACTTGCCCAAAGTCACCCTGGGAGTCGGATGCAGCGCCGGATAGAGAGGAGCCCTTCCCCATCCAAAAATCTATCCGGGGGGTGGGGACACCGCGCTGCCCGCCGGCTGCAGCATTGGTGGGCCGGCCAACGCTCCTGAAACAAATCCCCGCTCCCCGCCCGCCGAACCGTCTCCCTCCGTCATCGCCCGCCGAGACGCGCTTCTTCCGGAAGCCCTTCCTTAACCACCTAAGGCTCCCCCGAAGTGAGGTAGCCGTAGGTGGGCTCCATTGGACCTAGTGCAGGAATGGCAAACCGGATATGCACCGCCTCTTCGCTGCCCGGGTCGGCCGTCCTCGCCCTGCGTTTTTACGCCTTAATTGTCCTGGTGATCTCATTAGACCAGTGGTTCTCAAACTGAGATCTGCGGAACACTTGGGGGGGGAGGGGGGGGGCCCGTGCGAGGCCCGGGGTGATCCCCAGCGCGCCCCGGCCGTTCACCCACCCTCCCCGCCCCGGCCGCGCTCCAGCCCCCCTACCCACCCCGCCCTCCCGCCCGGGGCCGAGGGTGCCGCATGCAGTTGCTCCAGTTTGGGGGGGCCTCCCCACCGCACCCCCCACTCCCTCAGCACCCCACGGGGAGGTGGGAGGGGAGGAGGGGGCGGTAAGGAGGAGGGGCTGGGGGTTTCCGTGGAAGGGCGCGGGCATCTCGGGGGACGGGAGGGTTGCGTGGGGTGAAGAAGCAGGGCGGTGGAGGGGGGCCGTGGGGGCTGTGATCCACCGAAGAGAAAACCTTTCGAGTGGCCCGTGACGAGGAAAAGTTTGAGAACCACTGCCTTAAGTTATTAGATTAGTAGCCCAACAGGAACCGTGGGACGTTCTGCCGGCACCTGGCACACGGTTAGCACTCGGTAAATGGTTAACGACAAAAAAATACCACCACCAAAACCGACGACAGAAAATAATGATCGAAAACAAATAAATAAATAGATGACCTAAGCTTATAAACTGGATGGAGCGCGTGCCGGCTTTAAACATTTTCTCATGGATCGGATCCATCTTCACAGTCCATCCTAGCGCACGTGTGAACCACGGCACGCTGGCCACTAGGTTTCCAGGGCGGGCGTCTATGGGGTGCTTTGCCTTCGCGCATGCTGCTAAAACATCCTAGAGACTTCAACGGCCTACTGGGACACAAACGCTTGTCTGACAGTCAAGTACCTTTTTGATCCAGGCCTGGGCGCCGGTATTCGCCAGCTGTTCCTGGGTAAGAACCTGCACGCCGGTACTTCCTGTGAACTGGCCCGGGATGGAGTTTAACTGAGCCCAGGCGTCGATCTAGGAGAAAAAAGGAAGACGACGTCAGGAACGATCCAACGGGCCACATCCCGGAAAGTCTATCTGACATGTCCGGTGGGATTGTGAACTTTGGGGACGCCCCGAGTTGTTCCTATCCGATCTAATTTTCACCCAGATGCTTTCCCCGCCAGGGCTTAGTACGGTGGTTTGCACCCATTAGGCGCTAAACACTACTATTACTACTAGTAACACCATCATTGTGTTGCCTTAAGAAATTGGAGCCATCGGGCCACGAACCTCTTCCGAAAGATCATTATTAACCAGCTGTCTACTCATTCATCACTCATAGACCGTCCGGCCTCAAGCTAAGGAAGGATCAAAGGGTCGATCAAATCACGGTGGAGAAGGGGCGGCCCTGCCCTGCTCTCTACTGACCCTTGTTTGAAAGCCGGAAAAAAGCTAATTAAGGCCGAAAGCTCGGGACAAAACAGAGACATGCACTTTCCTGCACGCCAATTAGGAGTCCCCGCTCTTTTCGCCTAGAAAGAGACTCATCCTTCCATGTCTGAAACTTGGGATCATTACAGTCCCAGTGGCCAGGACCTGTATATATGTTTGTACATATTTATTACTCTATTCATTTATTTTACTTGTACATATCTATTCTATTTATTTTATTTTGTTAGTATGTTTGGTTCTGTTCTCTGTCTCCCCCTTTTAGACTGTGAGCCCACTGTTGGGTAGGGACTGTCTCTAGATGTTGCCAATTTGTACTTCCCAAGCGCTTAGTACAGTGCTCTGCACATAGTAAGCGCTCAATAAATACGATTGATGATGATGAAGGTACTAGTCCCAACCCTGCCACGGGCCTGTTGGGTGAACTGAGGCGAGTCACCTCAACTTCTCTGGACCTCAGGTTCCCAAGTGGGACAGGGACTGTGTCCGATCTGAAAATCGTGACCTCACCCCCACGTCTTCAGCACATAGTAAACGTTTAATCCACGCCGTCGGAAAAAGGAGGGGAACGGAACAATTACCCAGATAATCCAAGCACCAAGAAAGTGGACTTCTGGCCAATTCTAACTTGGCCGCCCTAGGTCACAACTCCAATCTCCTACCCTCGGAAACCTCCAGATTAAATAGCTTGTTACGTACCCGCTCTTGTGCGCGATTCAGCATGCTCATGGCCTCAAGGTCAAATGCGTTTTCAGTAAGCCTTTTCTGAGCAAGGGCCCGCTCACTCATTGCAGTCGATATGTCCACAGGCTAAGGAGGAAAATACAGACGATCATTAGTTTAATTCCAGTAAAAAGAGTAAATCGTCTGTCACAAATGCAAATCGGTATCACACTTCCATTAACTCGGTTTTTTTGTGTGTTTGGGTGCCTTGATGGTGACTGAGTTAAGCAACACTTCGATACGATGGTAATTGCAAAAACTAAACTTGCCAAAGATGTTGTCAAATGAAAAGCAGGCAAGTTTCTGGGTCAATTGTTGCTAGGCTGTCAGCCCGAACGGAATGCAGTTGTTGGGCTCTGCTTCCCATTTCTGTCTGTTCGACATTGCACAGACCAAGTAACGGCCCCTGGTTATTACTTATTTCAGCATTTGTCCAACAGCCCAACCGACCAGAAGCGCCTCTGTGCTTAGTTTAGAAACCAAACAGAACCAATGGACTTAAGAACCCCTGCTGAGTTCCCATATGAATCACTCTCTCTTCCCACTGTGTTTGGTAGACTCAAGAGGTTCTAAAAAACCCTGGCTCTTTTACGAGAAAACGCTTGGAAAATGTAATTTAAATACCGGGCAGCTGTTCAGGTACCGATTCTTATTGCTTGCCAACAGTGGGCACGTGACTTCAAACACACGACACTTTTAGCTATGAGGGTATTCAAACGGGCTTAACCTTTGACACCATTTGGAAATGGGCGAAGTGGTCTACCCCTAAATGACAAAACTGTATGTTGGGAAAGTTTTAACCCATTTTAGTTACTGTTTGGGCTCCAAAGAAATACAAGAGTTTGTCATCTGGGTAGAAAGGGGGGGAAAAATAATGGCTCAAGACAAGTTGAGTTTGATTAGACCATCCAGGGTTTGTTATGCCTCCCAACTTCCCTTCCCTCTCATTCCCACCATCAGCAGCTGCCAATGATCAGGCAACCTCTGCAGGACTTAAACCCAGACTGGATCGAGTAATGCCAGCAAGACTTCCTCTCGTCCCATTTTCCCTACTCTTTCTGGGTTTTCCATTTCTCCCTCAACACTCCTTTCCCACCCCCAGGCTTCCCCCAGCAACTTTCTGACGTGGTGATCGCTGAGGAACCTGTTAGTTCACTGCAAGAAAAAACCGTTAAAGGAAAGAAAATATACAGAAGAAGGCTGATTGTTCTAACTGTTCGGTCGACGGAGAGAATCGACGGGTAAGGTAGCAGTTTTGTTTTCAAAAAGACGGCAGCGTCTAAGGAAAAATAGAAACTCGTAATTTGTAAAACTGTATTGTATGCATTGCCTGGGAAGAACAGCCTTCTCAACAGACTAGAATTGACTCTATCCTGATTCATTTATCTTCCTGGTCCCATATGCAAAACCCCTAAAGTCACTGTGGATGAGGGAGCCTTCCTATACCCTATAAATTCTATGTTCTCTATGAGATAACCCTTCTTGGATCTGATTTTTTTTTCCTAAGGCAGAAACCTAGTTTAAGGTCTAATTCCCTACCTCCACCTGGACACAATGGACGAAAAATGACTTAAAAGGCCCATTATCTTTATTTTTCTAGTTGAAATACTCTGTCTCCACTTTAGCTCCCGGCAGGTATCGGTTTGGGAAGTCCACCTTCCCTGGTGCTAAAATGAAAAGTCCCCAGGAATCAACTGTGTCCTCAATTTAGTCTGTATGTATTATAAACCCTAACAAGTCAAATGCTTCCGTAAGCTATGAAAATAATTACTTCCCTAGAAATTAGCTTGGACCGGAAGGAGATCCAAGCAGTGGGCCTGAAAGTATCTGTCACTCCTTTTATTTTATTTTTTTTTTTTTGGGGGGGGGGGAGCCAGGATTTCTTAGGAGTTGGTGTTTCGTTGAATCATATACTGCTGTTCCCTCGGTTCTGGGACATGGGGAGAGAAGGTCACTTGTGAATGTGGGCACATTTAGCGGGAGGGAGTCTATGTGAAACCAGACTAGAGTGACGTACGATGCGGGTTGGGGTGGACCCCATGATAGGTTTGCAATGAACAGACTCTCCAAGACCGGTTTAGAGGCACCTGTATTTTAAACGGTTACCTGTTCTGCTTAACCAGTTTCAGAATGATCACGCTTCTGGTTTCGGGACACTCAACTGGTATCCGGAAGCAGTCTCACTTGTGGTCTGCACTTTTGCTCACAGTACTAACAGCTGCACGTATCCACCTGTGTTTGGAGATTACCTTTGGGAAAAGCCTTTTGATTTCCCCCTTATGCTTTCTGTCACCTGATACTATGGTCTGTACATAGCCTTAAATCCACCTTACCTAAGCTGCCTTCACCTTGATCATTCAAAATCTCATCAACTGGTGAGCAGGCCTAATACTGAAAATGGAAGTGGTACGCTGAGAAAATTTGAGGTTTAAAGCTATTTCTGACTTTGGCTTTGGGATTCAATTTGAACCAAAACTCAAGCATCATATGTCACTGAATTTCTCAACAAGGTGAACCGGGCCCCTTAAAGGTCTATTTTTTTTTTCCCATTTCCAAATAGCAGATTGATTCTTAAAGCGGTACTCACCATGTTAGAGAATACAAGGAGACAGCATAAAAAAAACAACACACATCAGAACCAGCCTAGCAACATACTGAGCTGCTTTTCCAAAGAGTTTCAAAGGCTGGAATCCTGAGCCCTCTTTCACTTTCCAAGCCCAACAGCTACCAGCCCGCCCACGGAGAAAACTCTCTTGATTCCACCCTCCTCGGCCCCACAAGAGATGCCACATGCAAGGGGGAGACCAAATATCTCAGGGCTGCGCTGTCTCTTGAGGATGGTTAAACATTTTAACGGTGATAACAGACTTGAAAAATGGAAGGGTTCCAGAAGGACCTAAAAAAACCCCAAAAAACCCAAAAAGCCCTCCAAAAAAAAAAAAAATAGGTCAAAGGACAGAAAGCCCCCACAACCCACTTACACACATGTGCTCGCTTGCTCACTCTCTCTCTGCCACTGTATATTGAAAGTATTAAATCCAAAACAGCCTTTTTATACTCTCCAGTTATTACTCTAAGTAATAAATTCCACCTCCTGGCAGTCACACCTTCATCCAATCTTTATTGTGACCAATTATCAACTGGTTGGTTCCACCTATCTAAACCCTGGCCACCTGACAGGATTTAACAAATGCCCACAGGGGTTGAGGAAAAACCCTAATCAGGTCCTCTGATCTTAGTTTTAAAAAGACCTCTTGGGTTGGCCATACTTGGAAGCAAGCCAAGGCTTTCTGAATCCAGCTTTGATGACCTGACTGAATCACTTAATCTCTTTTTCTCTAACTTCCTCGGCAATAAAGCGGATTATTTAGAATTTAGCTGGGTGGAGGGACGTTTTGAAAAAAATTAATCGAGGCAACACTTGTGATAAAAAATTGGAATTCCAGTATATTATAAACAATGCCTTCTCCTTCCTGAAACCATCCCATGAAATTCAATTCAATCCTTTCAATGAAACCAAGTCACTCAATTACCCCAATGGCCTCAGGTTTCTACAATATAGTGGACACAAGGTAAGTCAAACTTTCCCTCAACTTTCTAAAACCAGAGAAAGGCTTAAGTAGCTATTAGCATATGACAAGAGAGAAATGAAGGAAGAGGAGAGGAGGGATGAGAAAAAGAGAAACGAAACAGGGGAGAGTCACTCTGAGGCGCGAATGTACCCTTGAGCACAAAGTTCTCTCCCTGAATGAGACATGGAGCAGAAGAAATAGTGGTTTTCAGAAAAATGAAAAGGCAAGGAGAGAAAGGATATTGCATTTGCTATAAAGCATGCTTAAAAGCAATATTATCAGAACATGCAAAGTAACACAGAAGCAGCAAAATGACAGTCAAAAAAAATTTAGAAAAAAGCCCAAACAACTATATCAACATCTTCCATCTAATTCACGCTGCACTTAAACGGGAACACCATCCGTCCAGGAGACTGCAGGGGTAGAAATTAAAAGACCGAATCCTTTTCATTGTCTCTTCAAGTCGGCAGGGTAATTGCAAACACTCATTACGAAGCTAAACAAAAGTTTTCAAACAAAAAAAAATTATTTGTATTTTAGCAGTCCGGTGGCCAAAGTACCCTCATATGGTAGGGAAGTGGCTAAATATTTGTAAATTGTCTGAAATAAACCTTACTTGAAGTATTCATAGAAATAAATCTAATAAACCTAATTAAAACGGATCTAAATTTCAATGCAATATTACCTCACAACAGGAGGGTTTTTTTTAAAAGGTCCTAAATACTTGTTGCACACCTTCTGAAACTCCTTTTGCAATACATTTTATGGTGACAGAAATAACTGTACTTATAAGCATGTAAATATTTAGTTTTTGAAGTCATTTCCTCAGAATCGCAAGATATCTATAGTCCACTGTACTAAGCTCCAAATAAATTCACACAAATGTGGCAGTGGGCTAAAATATGATTTGTGACTCAGTACACGTTAACATAATTCTTGCCTGATTTGGATCTGCTGGGGGGCGGGGGGCACACAAACACCTCCAAGCATGTCTTTGGGATTTTTTTAAACTTATTAAAGCTGAACTGAAAACCAATCACATAACCCAATGGCCAACTTTCATGCTACCCCAAAAATTCACTGTGATCCGGATGCCAATTTATTTTGACAATAAAGGGTCATCTTTTTAACAAATTTTTAACTCGTCAGTCAGTGAAAACCTGTGAACTGAATGTGGCACTCCCTAAATTATTAAAATAAAGACACCACTGTAAATTCCATTTCTAGAGCTTATTTCCTATTATAAAGACTTGGGCGACCCTGCAGAAGACTTTGTGTTCAGGGAACCACAGGTGAAACCCAAGGCCCAGTGCTATTTACCCACTGGGATTCAAACTAAGTTGCAGGCCAAATGTCAAAAAAAAGAAAATTCTACCCATTCCACTTTCTCCAGGGAAACATTTTAGGGTTATGGTGATTAGGGTGTGATGCATATACACACGAGAACAAAGAAAACTCAAAAGAAATGTAGTACTTGTATTAACTGAAACGTGGTCCAACACCAAAGTCGCCTGCCACCAATTTATCTGGCCGCAGAGAATGTTCCCCAAAAGCCAAGGAGCTGAATGCCTAAAGGGGATGTAGACTTCTACCCTCATCTTTAGAACTTCTGGCTTGTTTTCAGGAAAACTTTCCTCTCCCAAACTCATAAACGGCAAAGCTGGCACTTCGGGCACCGTCTTGCCTCTGTTTTTGAGGTTCTTCTCACTTCTAATAAGCCCATACTGAGATCTAATGTAACCCAGCCTACCTTTCCCAAGTATCAAGAGAGGGCGAGAGAATGAGAGGGAGGGGGCAGGGGAAGGAGAGGAGGAGGGAGGGAGAGGGAGACAGGCAGGGAAAGACAAAAAGACACACTCCTGGCAACTGATCAGGCTGAAACCTACGTCGCTCTGCTCTCGAATGAAACTTTCCACGTTTCAAGATTTTAGTGGCTGAGAGGGGAGCAGAGCAGTCAGTGAAGAGGAATCGTGCTGCCTTCCAACTGGGCTTCCTTCCTAGAGCGGCAGCGTTTACCAGATTCCCCAAGCATCACCCCCACGCCCCCTCACATTCTCTCTGACTCGCTGTAATGGTTCGCATCACACTGCGTCCTTCCAGAATAGTGTGGGCTGTTAGCTCGTTATACCAGCTCTTTGTTTCAAGCCAAACCTTGGCCGAGCAGAGACCTCCTAGGGCTCTGCATGAACATTTACAGGAGTCTCCCCCGCACTCTACTGAGGGCAGCCAACCCGTTTCTGGTCGGCGGACATATCGAGGCCAATTTCCACAACACTTCTGTTCAGAACTCCCTCCCCAGCGACCACCACCGCCAGTTACTACTATTCACCCGACCAAAGGAAGCCAATTCGTTTACAAAGGTCAATCACACACCTTGGGATTTTTTTTTTTTTTTGAGCGGCCAAGTAACCTGGTTTGAGAAAGGCTGACACGGTGACTCGACAGCAGGGAAAGGGCCGAGATGGAAAAAGAGATCGACCCCACCTTCCACCCTCCTCCCTCCGCATGCTCCACCAGCAGAAGATAAGAAAAGGCCTTTGGAAAAAGCAAAAAACAAAAACCAGGAAAAAAAAAAACAAAAACCACAGATCCCCAACTGTTACCCAGCCCCAAGGCTAACCCGGCTAAACAAGCCAAGCTCAACTCCACTGCCAGAGCCGGCCACCTGTCAAAATGCCGCGGAAAATGCCGCGGGTCAAAAGAGTGCTGTAGGAATGTCGCCTGTGAGCGGCTCGGGAAAAATCCCACACTCGAAGTGTCGTGTATGCTTCCTGATTTGGGTTCTGTTTCCCTCTGCTTGCTCCAAAGGGGCTTTGCGCAGTTTACTTGCGGGGTGGGCGGGTTCGGGAAAGCCGACAGTGTCTGTCTAGGGGTGGAAGGGGCTCTGAGCTCTGGGCGGGCACACCGGAGCTGCAGGCAGGGAGGGGAAACTGAGGGTCAGGCCCGCCCGCCAGCTCGGGGAACCCGGGGGCCGGGGGGCCGGGAGAGGGGGCCGGCCAGACCACGGGGTCAGGGACCGAGCTGAGGAGGTGCTGACCCTAGGATCTGGGGTGGTTTGGGGGCTCCCACCCTAAGGCATCTCCTCCCCAGATTCCCCAAGCTGATTTTGCACAACGAGTTAAATAAAAGTAAACTGTTTATTAAAAGATACAGCCAAGGTACAGATACAGAGATACATACAAAGATACAGATATATATATATATATATTTACATATATATACACAGTCTTGCTGTTTTGATGTGCACTCTATTTAGCAGCACATTATTGACTCGGGCGGCATCTGAATGGGGTTGTTTTGACACTCGGCATTATTACCGCGGCATTTTGACAGGGTCACCGCTCCAGCCACATATCGCAACTCCAACATGTGGACCCCGCTTCTCCACGTTTTAGTAGCGGGAGAGAGGGGAAGGAGAAGGGAGGAGAGAGGCAGGCCGAGCTTTGGGTTAAACACAAGAATCGAGAGGGGGACGGGGGCGGGGGAGGAGGAGAGCTGAAGGGGCCCTGACAACCTGGAGATCCAGGTGCGGGGGGTTTTGGGGGGCTGAGTGGGGAGGGAAGGTGGTCCCCAGATGGCCCGTCGGCCGCCGAGGACCTTTTCCGGGTCCCGTTCTTGTGTTGAACCTAAAGCTCCGCTTGTCCCCCCGATCCCTCCGCCCACTAAGCTTTCTCTACCACCAAAATCTGGAGCTATAGAGCCTGGACGCCAAACGGGAAGCTAAATAGTTGTACCGAGGGCTCCCTTCCCATAAGTGCAAGGAGGGCCCAATGTTGGGCAAGGACGTGACAACACTGTTCTCTGCAATTCGATGCTGTTCGCTTTGGGCCTTGGAGCCACAAAGTGAACTGCATCGAGTTACTGTCAAATGAGTAGCTGCGAGTTGTCTCATCTGTCGTCTAACCCGGCCCTGCCGTTTACCCCGGCCCTAAGAAGAGTGAAACAGAATCCAAATCAGAAATGAAATAACAGCAAAATGACATTTTTAGGTTCATTTAATAAAGAAAAAAAAAAAGAAAATCAAGAAGATGAAATACGTCGCTTACCTCAGTAGGCAAATTGCTGCTGAAGACATTATCGTCGTCTTTGCTCTCCTCCCCGTCTTTCTCCACCGGAACCCACTCGCCGTACACGCTGTCCGCTTCCTTCTTCCGATGTTGGGAGCCAGACGACACGGGGAATTCTTTTGTCAACGTTACCTGATTCTTGGGTGGGGTGGGCTTGGCGGCAGCAATCTTAACCAAGAAAAGGAAAGGGGGCCACAGTTAGGGAACGATAACTTGACCGCTAGACGCGTGCCCGGACTAAGGGGGTGTTTTCGACACTTAGGTCCGTGGAGACGGAACTTTGCTGAGCCTCCTTTTCCTGTCACCGAGACCGAGGTTCATTTACGAGATGACTGGAAGTCTCCACCTTGGACTTGTTACGTTCAATCCATAAACACCAAACGGTATTAACGTACTACGCTCCTGAACCTCTTCGATTAATGGGATTTTACTGAGCGCTCGCTGTATGCGAGAGCTCTGTACTAAGTGCTCGGAAAAGCAAAATGCAACCGGGTGGGTAGACGTCTGACTTAATCGATCAACGTGTCAAAATACTTACGTTTAGGTTGAAGAAAATGGGCTTGGGTTCATTTAGTTTAAAGGGGTGATGGTAGAAAGGGCGTTCCTCCTCCTCCTCGTCCGAAACGTGAGGCTTGTTCACTATCTCGTCGTCGTCTTCTTTACTCTGAGCGATCTGCTTGCATTTCTTAAAGAGCAAAACACAGACGAAAGGTGAAAACTGCCTGCGTCCACGTCCACGTGTGGACCGTCCGAATCCCATTCCTTCCAGAAATCCAATAAAATTTCTGGAAGAACAGGATGACGAGGGCGAATAAAGGCCCTAACTCCAGGGGCTTTAGACCCGGGGGGGGCGGGGGGGAGTCAGCTCAAATGAAGAAAGAAAAAGAGGGCACCATCCCGAAAAGTTGGTCATGAAACTTGGGGCCTAGCTTCAGAGGATTTCTGAGATTGAGTGGAACCATTTGTTTTCTCTATTTGCTCATCGGTAATTCATTTCAAAAGGACCGTGAGACAAAGCAGCGGGGGCGCCTTTAAGTCCCCCAAAAATGCCATAGCTGGGCTGGGATCAGGAGGAGAAAATGGCCAGTGGAAGCCCAACTGTTGAGGCAGTGGGCCGTGTGGGGGTTTTTCAGGCCCCTCATCGCAACACCGCACACGTCTCTTTCAAGATGCAGCTGAAAAGACTGTGTTGGGAGTACGTGGGGAGGTGGGTGGGTGTACAAATACAGCGAGGCGGGTCATCCCGCCAAAGGCCCTGGACTCAAGGCCACCGGATGACCTCGCTGAATACCGACCCCCGCCATCCCTGCTCTCGGCTTACCTCCGTGAGCTCTTCTATTGTCGCGCCTCCTGACTTTTTGGCCACTTTCTCTTCCACTGTCGGCGGCGGGGCAGCAGGTTTCAAGCTTGGCGGCAAGGGCACACCAGCCTTGGCGCACATTGCCGCTGCATTAGCTTTGGCTATTTCCAGAAGCTGGGCCTTATCTGTAAGAACAGTAACATTTTTACACAGGGGTTTTGCAGCAAACGCGCACTGCTCAGAACTTAACAACGTATCTTTAAGCGGGGTGGGGGGCGGGGGAGGGGGCTAATTTAGGTCCCTAAATTCCACCCTAGAGGGGGGCCCGTCCGTACCCTCCAGTGCCCGGAGACCCCAGTGCTTCTCCCGCAAAGCCCGGCTCGTTACAAGTCAATAACTTGCGGCAGCACTAGGAAAACCGGGCTCGCTGTGTGCGTGCGAGGGGGAGTAGTACGCGTGTGACGGTGTCTCTTGCTACCTCTCTCTATTAGCGTTCTTTAAACAAATGGTTTCTCTCCACCGTGATGCCCAAGACGGGTTCTGGGTGCCAAAAGGGAACCCTTGGCCGTAGCCAAATCGCTCCCCGGAACTGACCGACCCACCTCCGTCCTCCTCTCCCCTTCTCGTGGGCACAACCTGTACCCTGCTCCGCTACCCCAAACGCTGCCTCCTGACACCTTTCTCCTTATCCACCCTAGGCCTGGGGAATTAATCTGCGGCCGGAGATGACAATCGTACAACCAACGTCGAGCATCACCTGTAAGCTCCTTGTGGGCAGGGACCGTGTCTTCTTCTTCTACCGTACGCTCCCACGCGCGTGGCACAGTGCTCTGCACACAGCAGGCGCTCAAAAAATACCATTGATTGATTGATTTAAGGAAAAGAATTGCCACTTGGTACAACTGTTGTTGAGCGAGCAGAGTATGAGGATGACGGGGGGGGGGCGGGGGTAGGATGTTCTAGATTTCTTTCTCCCTTCCCCTCAACCAACCAGCCGGACCTCCTAGCTTCCCGGCCCTCATCCAACGAGAAATCTTTCTGCTCGTCTCCGTCCCGAGGCAACTTCCAACCCTACCAACCATCTACCGTGGCGAACTACCGGCTGCCCGGGACTAGATGAGGGCCCGGGACACGGACTCCTTAAAAAACAGAAAGAACCTCAGGCAGGGAAATAAGGCACAGAGATATCCCAACTCCTTTGAACGGAAAGCTGAACTAACAACTTTTTTTTTTTTTATTTAGGTTCAGTCACTGTTACAGTCGCTCAAAATCGGATCCAGTTCAGACTAATAAAGCACTAGACAGTTTCACATTAGAAAAAGGTCATTATTTACATTTACATTCTAAAACACACCCGGAGGTCTCGTTTCATCATGTGCAAGCAATATACGAACGCATTTAGATAGCGACATCCGTAAACCGTGTCACAAGTCGCGTGGAAGTCCCGGGGACCAAAAAAAGGGAAAAAAAATACTACTGCTGATAAAAATGATAATTAGAAAAAAATTTCAGTCTAAGCCAATTAACTCCAAAAGGCTGGGGGCCGCTCAGGCGGTCTGCTTCCCACCAAGCCCCGTCCGCGCGCTCGCTTTTGGTCTGAGAAGAGGAGTAAAGGGCAGGCTTGAGTTCTCGTGCACGAAAGCTACTCACCTAAATCGGTCAGCCGTTTGGGCGGCGATCTGCCCCTCTCGGACGAGCGGGACCGTTTTCGGCGGAGGGGGGATCTGCTGAAGCGCCTCCTCAGGGGGGTCCGCGACCGCCTCAGCCGGACGGGGGAGATGCTGAAGCTGCGTCTCCTGGGGGGCGAGCGGGACCTGCGGCTGCGGCGGGCGGGGCTGCGGCTGCGGCTGCGGCTGCGGCTGCGGCGGGCCGGGGACGGGCTGGGGCTCCGCCTCCTCCCCGCCGAGCGGGACCGCCGCCGCCGGCCGGGGCTGGGGCTGCGGCTCCGGGCCCGCCCGGCTTTGCGGTTCTCCTTGGAGCTGGACCGCTTCCGCTTCCTCTCCCTCGACTTGGAGCGGGCCTTGGGGGAGCGCCTCCGTTTCTCCTTGGACGAGGACCGCCGGCCCCGCGACTTGGACCGCGACCGGCTGCTCCGCCTCCGGCGCCTGGACCGGGACCGCGAGCGCGACTGGGACCGGTGCGGCGACTTGGACTTGGAAGATTTCTTCCGGGCCCGGGAGCGGGACTCGCTGGCCCGCCGGCGCGACTTGTGCTCGGAAGACTTGGAGCGCTTGCTCCGAGACCTCAGGGAGGACTCGAGGCTCTCCTTTTTGTCCACGGACCTCGAGCGGGACTTGTTGTCCGTCGTGGAATGTTTCTTTCGGGAACTCGAGTGGTTTCGGCTCCGAGACCTGCCTCTCTTCGAGGTCGCCTCTCGGGAAGCCGAGTCGGACCGGGATGACCGCTTCCGCTTCTTGGACTTGGAATGGGACCGCGACCGGCTCTTCTTGGATTTCTTGGACTCTTTCTCGCCCTTATCCCGGCTCTTGTGGCGCTTGCTCTTCTCGTGCGTGTCCTTAACCTTCACGAAGATCTCGTAGTCGTCCTTCTCGTCGGAGGAAGAAGACTCGTCGGCTCGCTCGGGGAGGCTGGGGCCCATGGGGACGGGGGGCAGCGGGCCGGAGACGCCGGCGCCCAAAAACCCGACGCTGGCGGCCAACGCCGCGGCTCGTTCCATGTCCTTAGGGAGGAGAGGCCTCATGAGCTCCAGTTCGTTAAAATCGCCGGCGCCGAGGCCGAACACCGAGTCCCGCTCGCCGGGCGGGGCGGGGGGCGGGGCCGGCGCCTCCGCTCCGCAGCAGTCGCTGGAGCTGGACGCCACCGCCGGGCCGTCGGCCGGCTCTTTGGCCGACGGAAGCCCTCCGACGGCGGCGGCGGGCTCGGCCGGCTGGCCGTCGGCCGGCAGGGCCTCCGCGTCAACGTCTTTAGGGGGCAAAGGGAGCTCGATGTCAATCTCACTCCCACCGGCGGGGCTCGTGGAGATGACCATGTCGTTCTCAATCTCCTGAGACGGCAGAGGCTCCTCCGGACCGGCCTCGCCGGCCGGGGCCGGTTCAGTCTCTGGAACGGGCGCCCCCGCCTCGCCCGCCTTATCCACTCGAGGGCCGGCGGCGACCACCGGCCCGGCTCCGTCGACGACACTGGAGGAGATGGCCAACGATTCCCCGGGCTCTCCCGCCTCGCCGGCGGGAAACGACTTCGGGGCGTGGGCCTCGCTGACGGCCTCGGCGCAGGTGGTGGATATGGCGCCGTGCTCGGTCTCTTGGGCGGCGAGGGGGGCGTTCGCTTCCGACGTCGCGGGTCCGCAGGGCCCGCCCGCAAGGGACAGGCTCTCGCTGGCGCAGAGCTCTTCACGGGACTGAACGGGGAGGGGGAGCCCCTCCCCGTCGGCCGACTGGCCGGTCTCCGCCGTGAAATCGCCCGCTCCGGAGGAGGCGGAATCCGTTCCTCTCACCGGGGTCTCCGACGACGACGCCGTGGCGGGCTCCGGTGCCCGGAGAACGGGTCCGGAGCCCTCCCCCGGTTCCGATGCCTCGAGAGGCCCCGGGGCCACCGCGGGCTCGGGGGCACTCACGGGAGCCTCGCCCTCCGGTCCAGCGGTTTGGGAGGCGAGGGAGAGTTCCGGCGACCCGCTGGTGGTCTGGGGCACCTGGACTGTACTTTCCGGTGGCGGGGGTGGTCCGTCACTTTCTGGAGCCCCGGACGTCGTCGGAGACCGCGGCTCCCTGACCGCACCAGTGGGTCCCGACGACGGCACCGGCAACTCGGGCGCTTCTCCCGAAGGTTGCGGAGGCAGCGACGGGTATTCGGAGCATTCGGCTGGCAGTGGGGGAGGCTCGGGAGGCGAGGTCAACTCTTGCCACGTTAGTTCTTTAGGGGGTAACGCCGGCCCCTCGCTCGGCAAGGCGGGAGGCCCCGCCGTCGGCCACGACGGCATCTCGATCGGCAACGCGGGTGCCTCGGGAGGCAAGGGCGGCATCCCGGCCGACAGCCCGGACCCCTCGCTGGGCAACGGCGGCATCTCGGACGGCAGCCCGGGCGCCTCCGAGGGCAGAGGCGGCATCTCGGGCCCCTCCGCGGGCAACGGCGGCATCTCGGGCCCCTCCGCGGGCAACGGCGGCATCTCGGGCCCCTCCGCGGGCAACGGCGGCATCTCGGTCGGCGGCGCGGGCTCCTCCGCGGGCAACGGTGGCATCTCGGCGGGCGGCGGCCCTTCTGTGGGCAGAGGCGGCATCTCGGGCGGCTCGGTGGGTAGAGGGGGCGGCTCGGTCGGCAGCAGAGACCCCTCGGGGGGCAGAGGGGGCCTCTCGGTCGGCACGGGCGACTCGGGGGGCAGCGGCGGCATCTCTGCCGGCAACGCGGGCCCCTCGGTGGACGTCGGGTAGACCGACCCCTCGGTGGCAAACGCCAACATCTCGGTCACGGGGCCCTCGGGGGCCAACGCCGCCTCAGCCGGGCCTTCTGCGGCGAACGCCCGCGCCTCTGTCGACGCCAGCTCCTCCGCGGGTAACGGCGGCATCTCGGCCCCCGCCAGCCCCTCGGCGGGCAAGGCCTGCATCTCGGCAGTCAGGGCCAGCCCCTCGGCGGCCAACTCCGCCCCCTCGGGTGGCTCTTCGGGGGGCAGCGGCGGAGTCATCGGGGGTTCCTCGGGCGGCAGCGGCGGCATCGTGGGCGGCTCTTCGGGGGGCAGCGGGGGCACCATGTAGGAATCGGCGTAGGACTCGGCGTAGGACATCATGGAGCGGTCGGCGTAGGACGACATCATGGAGCGGTCGGCGTAGGACGACATCATGGAGCGGTCGGCGGCGGCGTAGGACGACATCATGGAGCGGTCGGCGGCGGCGTAGGACGACATGGAGCGGTCGGCGCTCATGGGGCTCATCATGGAGCGCTCGTAGGCCGACATCATGGAGCGCTCGTAGGCCGACATCATGGAGCGCTCGGCCATGGGCGACATCATGGAGCGCTCGTAGGCCGACATCATGGAGCGCTCGTAGGCGGACATCATGGAGCGCTCCGCCATGGGGGACATCATGGAGCGCTCGTAGGCCGACATCATGGAGCGCTCGTAGGGGGACATCATGGAGCGGTCGGCGGCGTAGGACATCATCATAGAGCGCCTGTACGCTGACAAGAGGGGTCTGGGAGCTAATCTGTAGGGCCGAGGGACCATCCTGTAGGGTCTAGAGGAGAGTCTATAGGGCCTGGCAGCCATCCTGTAGGGGTCGGGGGCTAGCCTATAGGGGTCGTGCCCTACCCTGTAGGGGTCGTGGCCTAACCTGTAGGCGTCTTGAGCGAGCCGGTAGGGGTCCTGGGCTAACCGATAAGGATCCTGGGCTAGCCTATAGGGATCCTGGGCCAGCCGGCTAGACCCTAGCATGGAGGACTCCGGGGTGCTGGAGGCCAGCATCTGGGAGTCCATGGCCCCCGACGCCAACATGTGGGCGTCCATGGTGCCGGACGCCAACATGTGGGCGTCCATGGTGCCCGACGCCAACATCTGGGGGTCCATGGTGCCCGAGGCTAACATCTGGGGGTCCATGGAGCTAGAGGCTAACATCTGGGAGTCCATGGAGCTGGACGCTAGCATCTGGGTGTCCATGGAGCTGGTGGCTAACATCTGGCTGTCCATGGAGCTGGTGGCCAACATCTGGCTGTCCATGGAGCTGGTGGCCAACATCTGGGAGTCCATGGAGCTGGTGGCTAACATCTGGGAGTCCATGGAGCTGGTGGCCAGCATCTGGGAGCTCATGCTGCTAGTGGCTAACATATGGGAGCTCATGGCGCCGGACGCCAGCATCTGGGAGTCCATGGTGCTGGACGCTAGCATCTGGGAGTCCATGGTGCTGGACGCTAGCATCTGGGAGTCCATGGTGCTGGACGCCAGCATCTGGGAGTCCATGGTGCTGGACGCTAACATCTGGGAGTCCATGGTGCTGGACGCTAACATATGGGAGTCCATGGAGCTGGACGCTAACATATGGGACTCCAGGGTATTGGACACTAACATATGGGACTCTGTGGCCATCATGGAATCCACCGCTACTGAAGCAGAAGTCTCCCCAACTAACGTGGCCGGCAGCACCTGGGCTACCGTACAGTATGACTCCAGCGCCGTCGTCTCGGGCGGCTCCGGGGACTCGGACAGGGTCATTGCGGTCGGCTCCGACGTCGTCGCCGCCGCCGCCGCCACCGCCGAGGGCTGCCCCGGCAACTCCAGCACCAGCGCACCGGCTGTCGTTGCCGCCGGCAGCCCCGATGCCTCCAGCGCCGTGGTCGTCACCGCGGGCGGCCCCGGCAACTCCGGGGCCGTGGTCGTCACCGCGGGCGGCCCCGGCAGCTCCGGCGCCGTGGTGGTCACCGCGGGCGGCCCCGGCGCCTCCAACCCTGCCGCCGCCTCGGGCTGCCCCGCCGCCTCCAACCCCGTCGGCGCCGCGGGCAGCCCGGGCAACTCCGGCCCGGCCGTCGTCGCCGGGGGCTGCCCCGGCGACTCCAACCCAGCCACCGCCGCCGAGGGCTGCCAGGCCGCCGGAGCCGAGGGCGGCCCCGGCGACTCCGACCCGCCCACCGGCTCCCAGGGCTGCCCCGGCAACTCCAACCCGGCCGTCGCCGCCGAGGGCAGCCCTGGCGACTCCTGGGCCGATGCCGGCGCGGTTGCAGGTGGCTCTGGGACCTCCTGGGACGTCTCCACTGACATAGGAAGCACAGGCGTGTACAGTGACGACTCCAGCGCCGGAGTCGCGGGAGGCCCCGGCGACCCCAGCGCCGTTGTCGCGGGCGACCCCGGCGACCCCAGCGCCGCTGTCGCGGGCAGCCCCGGCGCCCCCAGCACCGCGGGCGGCTCCGTCATCGCCGGCGGCTCCGGCGACCCCACCTCCATCATCGCGGGCGGCTCCGGCGACCCCAGCTCCATCATCACGGGCGGCTCCGGCGACCCCGGCTCTCTCGTCACGGGCGGCTCCGGCGATCCCGGCGCTCGCGTCGCGGGAAACCCTGCCAACTCCAGCACTGTTGTCGCGGGCGGCCCCGGCAACTCCAGCGCTTGGGTCAAGGGCGGCCCCGCCCACTCCAGCGCCACGGTCGCCGGCGGCCCCACCCACTCCGGCACCGCCACCGCGGGCGGCCCCGGAGGCTCCAGCGCCGTGGTCGCGGGCGGCCCCAGCGCCTCCGGGCCTGACCCAGCTGGTGGTTCTGCCAACTCCTGAGGTGTCGCCGCCGCGGGCGGTTCCGGAAACTCGAGCGTCACGACCCCTGGCAGCTGCTCCGGCGTTCCCACGGATGGCCCGGGCAACGCCTCCAGTGGGGTCTCTGGCGCCGTCTCCAAGGACTCGGATGGCTCCAACGCCGGAGGCGCCGGCCCCTCGGTCATCCTTTCTTCCGGCGTCGGCTCTGGAGGTTTCGGCACGGGGCTGGCATACTGCTCCAGAGAGATAGTCCCGTGTAGCTCCGACAACCTCGGGGTCGCGGCAGCTGCGAGTTCCGCAGGCCGGGGTTCCAGGTGCTCCGCCCAAAGGAACCCTGGGGTTCCCGGGACGGGCGGCTCCGACGGCTCCGTTGTCGTTGCCGAGGACTTCGTGCCTTCCTTCAGGGGTGGCTCTGACACCTCCATTGTTGCTTCGGGAGCTTCGAGAGGCCCCGGGAGGGGCTCGCTCAGTCCCGGGGCCATCGCTGGCTCCGCGGGGGGCTCGGGGAGCCCAAGGGCTTTGCCAGAATGAGCCGGTGCCATCACTGGGGACTCAGAATCAAACTTCAAATAAGGATCAGACTCTACACCGGGCTCCCCGGCATGATGTACTTGCAATTTCGGCTTAGAGTCTTCTGGCTGTCTTTTATACTTTTTCTCTTTCTCTTTCTCTTTCTTCTTTTTCTTCTTTTTGTTTTTGTGCTTTTTATGTTTCTTTGCCTTTTTGGTTGGAATCTCATCTGTAGGGTCTGTCTGCACAGAGACGCATCTACTTTTCCTCGAGGCCTCTTTTACGTCTAAAATGAAAAGAAATTCCGACTGATTTTTCAACCGACACGTGGCCAAGACACTGCACAACCCAATTCACTTTTAACCTCCTGCACGCGAATCCTTTTTCAGCAAATTCATTAAAGGTTAGGAAGGGTTAAACTGCTTTCCAATCAGCTCACAAACTCTTTCTCAGGTGTCAGATTAATCATTCGCTCAGTAACAGCCAAACCATTAACTGAAACTTGAGGAGAGGATTAAGCTCACCAGGCTCAAAAATCCCAAATTTCAAAGAGAGGACCAGAATAACTGCAGTATTTGTTAAGCTCTTACTCTGTGCCAGGCATGGCCCTAAGCGCTGGGGTGGACACAAGCAAATGAGGGTGGACCACAGTCCCTGTCCCACGTGGAGCTAACGGTCTCAATCCCCATTTTACAGATGAGGTATCTAGTGACTTGCCCAGGGTCACACAGCAGAACCGGGATCAGAACCCATGACCCTCTGACCCCCAGGCTATCCACTATGCCATGTGTTTCCAATAAAAGTACACCGCTTGCACACCTCACCTGTAAAATCTGGCATGCTACACATACTTCCTATGGATTGTTTTTGTCATTTCTGAGACCACCTTATCTTGCACCAGTATTTACTGAGCATCTGCTAGGAATCTGGACCAGCGCAATAAAAATGTGAAGTGTTTACAATTTAATAGGGAAGACAGCCACTGAAATAAATTCCCTAATTTGCAGATGATTTCTTTAACCCTCTCAAATCAAAGCAGGTAAGGTTTCTGACGTCTGCAAGGTAGTGCAACAGCAGGAATATCCAAAGGGACAAAATGTCTGTCTTTTTACCAACAGCAACTTCTTCTAAGCAAATCCACAAATACATGAGTTAGTTTTTTTTTTTTTTTTCAGAACAAAATGTGATTTTGCATAGCTCATGAGCAATATGGGCATCTTAACCACTCTACATCCTAACTGCAGCACAAACTACATTGTAGGTTTTCATTTGGGATGCATCGCGGTTTCTGAAAAACAAGCCATACCATTATTCGATAATGCTAGACAGACACCAGGATAAATGGAAATGACTAGAAAGTTAGGCCCAAAAAGCCACAGTGGGATAATCCCACGGACTGGGCTAAAAAAAAAAAAAACTGCAGGGAGCTGAGTAAACACCTAAACCTGTATACTGAGAGCACATTTATTTGTACGTCCAACTAAGTAGCTTTCAAAAGACTTTAACTCAGAGTTAACAATTGGGCAAAGTCCTCATTTTCAGCTTTTCTGTTTTTCCTGCTCGGTGTAAACCCTATGGGCAGGGAACTTGTCAACTTCTTTAATCTGTACTGCTCAAATTCAGCACACTGCACCAACTGGGCTCTTTTCACGGCCACTGTAAACTGCATTTAGCTTTCAAACACTACTCTTGCCTAGGCCGCTAGATTTTTCAAGGATAGGAGTTTCACCGTTAGATGATCTATTCACAAATGTACTTCCGACAAATAATGAATACGGTGGGCCCCAGTACCATGCTGAACCTGACAACGGACTATTAATTATGTAATTCCGATGGTTTACTTAATTTCTAAAAAGAACTGACCATTTTTCGCACTTGAATTTCACCAACTCACTAATCACATCATCAAAGCCCAGGTCAATTTTTTAGGGTACTCGTTAAGCCCTTACTATGTGTCAAACACTATTCTGAGTGCTGAGGCAAATAAACATTAGTCAATGGTATTTAGTGAGCATTTACTAAGGGCAGAGCACTCTGCTAAGCACTTGGGAGAGTACAATAAAACCCAATTTGCAGATACGGTCCCTGCAGTCCTTGTCCCACATGGGGGACTGAAACCCCATTCTGTAGATGAAGAAACTGAGGCCCAGAGAAGTTAAGTGACTTGCCCAAGGTCATACAGCAGACAAGTGGAGGAGCCGCGATCAGACGTCAGGTCCTCTGGCTCCCAGGCTGGTGATTTATCCACTGGGTCACGCTGCTTCCTGCAATACTGCCTTTTAAATCATTTAAATTCCACAGGCATCTAAGTTTAGATTTCTAATAAAAAGAAGGCAATTTTAATTTCAAGAAATCAATTTCCGGGGAGAGGTTATGTCTACTTTACCTGGTTTACATCGTAGCTCTGTATCCAGGACCCCAGTTAGTACTTCTTCTATTTTCTGCACGATTTCCTCATTTGGTAGGTTCCTGGCACAAGCAGCTTCATCACCTGAAGGATTTCCTTCCACGGGTGGGCTTGTTTCACCATTCAGCTGGCCTTCAACTCTTCCACTGGTTGAAAAAATAACCAAAACCCATTAATAATATGGAACATGAAGAGGGCAAAACTAACACTTGGAATTCAAAGCGTCCTTTAAGGAAGTATTATGACAGCCGCAATTTTGAGGCACCCTTTAACATTTTCTGATCTTTCCTTTGAAACAACTCCAGAATATGCCACCCACCCCAGGCTCGTGGCAACCTTCTCGCCAACCAAGTTCAGGCCCCCTGCAGCCTTCCCTAACTCCCCGCCTCACAATCTTCTGCAGTAATAACAACGATGGTATTTGTTAAGCGCTGACTATGTGCCAAAAACTGTTCTAAGCGCTGGGGTAGATACAAATAATCAGTCTGTCCGACATGGGGCTCAATTTTAATCCCCATTTTACAGATGAGGTAACTGAGGCACAGCTACCAAGTTAAGTGGCTTGCCCAAAGTCACACAACAGGCAAGCGGCGGAGCCGGAACTAGAACTCACGTCCCCCGGAGCGAAAACAAAAATGTAAATTGATACACATATGCCCTGCATAACTGCTCTTTCTCCCCTTGACCGTCCTACAATTTAATTTTAAATTTTAAGAAGAATTTTGGGACCATCCGGCTAAACGGCCCTCTACAATTTCTGGGACCGGAGGCCGAGTCATCTATTTAGTTAGCTGGAAGCTAACTATTTAGTTAACTGGAAGCTAACTCCAGCTAACTAAATTTAGTTAGGAGGAATGCCATTTTAATGCAAACTACGAAGTGTGCCAAAACACAGTCCAAAGTCCACTACCTTTCATGTACTAACACTGGCCCACCACTGCCTAATCCAGAATTGGCCACAGAGCAGTAATAGTTCTAGGACTCACGCAAAATGCAGATTAATACGAAATCAGACTCACGTAAGTGTGATATGTGCAAGTTTCGCCCTAAACTTTGCATGCGGCTACCCTAAACCATTTAAAAGAAGTCATAAAAATAATCATTATAATAAAGGCATCTGTTAAGGGCTGACTAGGGGTCAAGCACTGTTCTAAGCGCTGGGGTAATCGGGTTGGACACACAGTCTTGTCCCATTTGGGACTCAGTCTCCGCCCCCATTTTACAGATGAGGTAACAGGCACAAAGTCAAGTGATTTTCCCAAGGTCACCCAGCAGTGAGTTGAACACATTAAGATTATACCAAAATATACCGTCCCTCTAGACTGCAAACTTCTTGTGGGCAGAGAATGTGTCTGTTATATTGTTGTACTGTGCTCTTCCAGGCACTTAGTACAGTGCCCTGCACACAGTAAGCACTCAATAAATGCGACTGAGGTCAACTTCAATAACATGCAAAAATTAGAAAAAGCAGACTCTCTAGCTACATTTACTAACAATAATAATGATGGCATTTGTTAAGCGCTTAGTAAGTGCAAAGCACTGTTCTAAGCACTGGATCATTCCTCTTCTCCACAATACTTCAGGTTTTATAAACCTCAATTTACAATCTCTGAAAAATTTCTGTAGCAGAAGCATTCTGAAATAGGTGAACCACTACGAAGCGTGCACTTGCAGAGAGGGAAAATGACCTGATTACCCAATAATTCGACTGATTCAACTAAAAAAAAACCCCAAAAAACAACTTGAAGGAGATTTCAGGAAACATAACTAAAACTGACAGAACGCGGTGATGTCACGAAAAATCTGTTCTAAACTTTTAAAAAGCTCTCGGGTGAATAACTGACTTCGAACGATCATTAGTTCCTGGCAGTACACTTAAATAATGGACCCTTTTTATCTGAAGAGCACGGGCTTTGGAGTCAGAGGTCATGGGTTCGAATCCCGGCTCCACCACATGTCTGCCGTGTGATCTTGGGGAAGTCACTTCACTTCTCGGGGCCTCAGTGACCTCATTTGTAAAATGGGGATTAAGACTGTGAGCCCCACGTGGGACAACCTGATCACCTTGTATCCCCCCAGCGCTTAGAACAGTGCTTTGCACATAGTAAGCGCTTAATAAATGCCATCCAAAAAAAAAAAAAAAAAAGGCTTTGGGAATCGAGATTTATTTTTCCTTTTCCTTCATTGTGAGACACTGTTAGGACGGGGGAAATCCAGGGCCGCCCGGGTTTTGCACCCATTACGTTCAGGCCACTAAAAAATATGGACGATGAAGAAATGGGCCTCAAACCAGCTCTTCCCTCTGTCTTTTCCCCCACGAATAAATCCCCATCTGGAGGGGATTTAATAATAATAATGCCAGTGGTATTTGTGGTGGGTTTGTGGAATTGTGGATGTGAGGTGGTCCACTGTCGGAACGGTGTAATTTAATCCATTTTATCCCTCTGGCCCCGTCCCTGTTTGCCTTGGCTAAACCGGCCTCTTCCCCTCTACCTACAAAACCCTCATTCATTCATTGAGTTGTATTTATTGGGTGCTTACTGTGTGCGGAGCACTACACTAAGCGCTTGGAAAGTACAAGACAAAACAGAGCCAATCCCCGCCCACAACGGGCTTACAGTCGACAGTCGTGGGTTCGAATCCCACTCCGGCACTTGGGAGCTGTGTGACTTTGGGCAGGTCACTTAACTTCTCTGGGCCTCAGTGGCCTCATCTGTAAAGTGGGGATTGAGACAGAGCCCCACATGGGGCAACCTGATAACCTTGTATCTAAGCCAGTGGTTAGAACAGTGCTTGGCACATAGTTAGCGCTTAACAAGTACCAGCATTATTATCGTTGGAGAAAAAAGTCTAGATCTTCTGTGCCGACAGTTTCAATCCTCCCCAAGAACGAATGCAACCAATCCCCCTCCCAAAAAAATTGCATTTTCCAGGTCACCCAAATAATAATAATTAATAATCGTGGTACTTGTTAAGCGCCGTGCCAAGCACTTTTCCAAGAGCTGGGGTATAACAATGACGGTATTTGTTAAGCGCTCACTATGTGCCAAGTGCTGTTCTGGGCACTGGGGTAGTAATAATGATGATGATGGTTAGGATAATGGTATTTATTAAGCGCTTACTCTGCGTTAAGCACTGTTCTAAGCTTTGGGGTATAATAATGACGGTATTTAAGCGCTCTCTATGTGCCAAGCACTGTTCTAGGCGCTGGGATAATAGTAATAACGATGAGCATGATGGTTTTTGTTAAGCGCTTACTCTGCGTTAAAGCACTGTTCTAAGCGCTGGGGTATAATAATGACGGTATTTAAGCATTCACTATGTGCCAAGCATTCACTCATTCATTCAATTGTACTTATTGAGTGCTTACTGTGTACAGAGCACTGTAGTAAGCACTTGGGAAGTACAAGTTGGACTGTTCTAGGCGCTGGAGTTAACACTGATAATAATAGTAACGACGATGAGAATGATGGTATTTATTATGCACTTACACTGCGTTAAGCCTTGTTCTAAGCGCTGGGGTATAATAATGACGGTATTTAAGTGCTCACTATGTGCCCAGCACTGTTCTAGGCGCGGGGGTAATAATGATAGTAATAGTGATAACAATGAGGATGATGGTATTTATGAAGCGCTTACTCTGTGTTAAACACTGTTCTAAGTGCTGGGGTACAATAATGACGGTATTTAAGCGCTCACTATGTGCCAAGCACTGTTCTAGGCGCTGGAGTAACACTGATAATAATAGTAATAGTGATAATGATGAGGATGATGGCATTTATTAAGCACTTACTCTGCATTAAGCACTTTGGTGTAATAATGACGATATTTAAGCGCTCACTATGTGCCAAGCACTGTTCTAGGTGCTGGACTAATAGTGATATTAATAATAGCAATAATAATACTGATAACAATGAGGATGATGGTGTTTATTAAGCACTCTGCATTAAGCACTAATCTAAGTGCTGGGGTATAATAATGATGGTATTTAAGTGCTCACCACGTGCCAAGCACTGTTCTAGGTGCTGGGGTAATAATGATAATAATAGTAATAACAATGAGGATGGTGGTATTTATTAAGCACTCACTATGTGCCAAGCACTGTTCTAGGTGCTGGAGTAATAGTGATAACCATAACAGTGATAATGATGAGGATGATGGCATTTATTAAGCGCTTACTCTGTGTTAAGCCCTGTTCCAAGCGCTGGGGTATAATAATGACGGTATTTAAACGCTCACTATGTGCCAAGCACTGTTCTAGGCGCTGGAGGACTAGTGATGATGATAATAATAGTGATAACGATGAGGAGGATGCTATTTATTAAGTGCTTACTCTGCATTAAGCACTGTTCTAAGCACTGGGGTATAATAATGATGATATTTAAGCGCTCACTATGTGCCAAGCACTGTTCTAGGCGCTGGAGTAATAGTAATAATAATAATAGTAATAACGATGAGGATGATGGTATTTATTAAGCGCTTACTCTGCATTAAGCACTAACGGCTGGGGTGTAATAATGACGGAATTTAAGCGCTCACTATGGGCCAAGCACTGTTCTAGGAGTGGGGGTAACACGGATAATAACAGTGATAACGAAGAGGATGATGGTACTTATTAAGCGCTTAATCTGCGTTAAGCACTGGGGTATAATGACGGTATTTAAGTGCTCTCTATGTGCCAAGCACTGTTCTAGGTACAGGGGTAATAATAATAATAGTGCTAATGATGAGGATGATGGTATCTATTAATTGCTTACTCTGCGTTAAGCACTGTGGTATAATAATGACGGTATTTAAGCGCTCACTATGTGCCAAGCGCTGTTCTAGGCGCTGGAGTAATAGTGATAATAATAATAAGCGATAACGATGAGGATGATGGTATTTATTAGGCGCTTACTCTGCGTTAAGCACTGTGGCATAATAATGACGGTATTTAAGCATTCACTATGTGCCAAGAACTGTTCTAGATGCCGGAGTAATAGTGATAATAATAATAATAAGCGTTAACGACGAGGATGATGGTATTTATTAAGCACTTACTCTGCGTTAAGCACTGTTCTAAGAGCTGGGGTATAATAATGATGGTATTTACGTGCTCACTATGGGCCAAGCACTGTTCTAGGTGCGGGGGTAATAATGATAATAATAGTAATAACGACGAAGATGATGGTATTTATGAAGCCCTTACTCTGCGTTAAGCACTGTTCTAAGTGCTGGGGTACAGCAATGACGGTATTTACGGGTTCACTATGGGCCAAACACTGTTCTAGGTGTTGGGATAATAATAATAATAACAATGAGTATGATGGCATTTATTAAATGCTCACTATGTGCCAAGCACTGTTCTAGGCACCAGAGTAGTAGTGATGATAATAATAATAATAATAATAATAATAAGCGATTACGATGAGGATGATGATATTTATGAAGCGCTTACTCGGCGTCAAGCACTGTTCTAAGCGCTGGGGTATAATAATGACGGTATTTATGCACTCA
Source organism: Tachyglossus aculeatus (assembly GCF_015852505.1). NCBI lineage: Eukaryota > Metazoa > Chordata > Mammalia > Monotremata > Tachyglossidae > Tachyglossus > Tachyglossus aculeatus. The sequence continues at coordinate 24,737,633 of NC_052089.1, forward strand.
CTATGTGCCAAGCACTGCTCTAGGCGCAAAAGTAATAGTAATAATAATAATAATAATAAGCGATAACGATGAGGATGATGGTATTTATTAAGTGCTTACTCTGCATTAAGCACTGTTCTAAGCGCTGGGGTAGAATAATGATGGCATTTATGCGCTCACTATGGGCCAAGCACTGTTCTAGGCGCTGGGGTAATAATGATAATAATAGTAATAACGATGAGGATGAAGGTATTTATTGAACGCTCACTATGTGCCAAGCACTGTTCTAGGCACTGGAGTAATAGTGATAATAATAGTGATAACGATGAGGATGATCGTATTTACTGAGTGCTCACTATGTGCCAAGCACTGTTCTAGGCACTGGATTAATAGTGATAATAATAATAGTAGTGATAACGATGAGGATGATGGTATTTACTGAGCGCTCACTATGTTCCAAGCACTGTTCTAAGCACCCGGGTTGAGCCAAGGTTGCCGCCTGGGTCAAGGCAGGTCCAGTGGGAAGGCGATGGGCGGAGAAGCGGTTGGTTTGGGGGGCTGGAGGAGGCTCAGAGTCCGGGCCCGATGAGGGGATGATAATAATAATAATAATAATAATGATAATAATAATAATAATGTCATTTATTAAGCAATTACTATGTGCAAAGCACTGTTCTAAGCGCTTGGGAGGTTACAAGGTGATCAGGTTGTCCCACGGGGGGCTCAGTCTTCATCCCCATTTTACAGATGAGAAAACTGAGGCCCAGAGAAGTGAAGCGACTTACCCGAAGTCACACAGCCGACAAATGGCGGAGCCGGGATTTGAACCCATGACCTCTGACCCCAAAGCCCGTGCTCTGTCCACTGAGCCACGCTGCTTCTCATGCTTTTCATGAGGCTATTTATTACTATTATTATTATTACTCTCCCAAGTGCTTAGTACAGTGCTTTGCACACAGTAAACGCTCAATAAATACAACTGAATGAAAGAATGATTTTTATTTAATACAGGACAAAGTACTCAGTTCATTTCTTTACAGCACTGGAGCCCACAAGGAGGGTAGTTCATCCTTCAGGCTACAGAGGACCCGAACAGCTATTTCCCTCAAACTTAAGAATAATCATGGTGACACTAATGGTAATAATAATAATGATGGCATTTATTAAGCGCTTACTCTGTGCAAAGCACTGTCCTAAGCGCTGGGGAGGTTACAAGGTGATCAGGTTGTCCCACGGGGGGGCTGACAGTCTTAATCCCCATTTTAGCCCCTTCCTTCCTCTCCCCCTCATCCCCCTCTCCATCCCCCTATCTTACCTCCTTCCCTTCCCCACAGCACCTGTATATATGTATGTATGTTTGGACATATTTATTACTTTATTTATTTATCTTACTTGTACATATCTATTCTATTTATTTTATTTTGTTAGTATGTTTGGTTTTGTTCTCTGTCTCCCCCTTCTAGACTGTGAGCCCGCCGTTGGGTAGGGACTGTCTCTATATGTTGCCAACTTGTACTTCCCAAGCGCTTAGTACAGTACTCTGCACACAGTAAGCGCTCAATAAATACGATTGATTGACTGATTTTACGGATGAGGGAACTGAGGCCCAGAAAAGTAAAGTGACCTGCCCAAAGTCACACAGCTGACAAGTGGCGGAGCCAGGACTTGAACCCATGACCCCTGACTCCAAAGCCCAGGCTCTTTCCACTGAGCCACGCTGCAAGAGGGTAGGAACCGTCTCTATATGTTGCAAATTTGTACTTCCCAAGCGTTTAGTACAGTGCTCTGCACACAGTAAGCGCCCTCCTTCCTCTCCCCTTCCCCCCCCACGACTTACCTCCTTCCCCTCCCCACAGCACCTGCATATATGCATATGTTTGTACGTATTTATTACTCTATTTATTTATACATATTTCCCTCCTTCCTCTCGCCTTCCCCCCCACGACTTACCTCCTTCCCCTCCCCACAGCACCTGCATATATGCATATGTTTGTACGTATTTATTACTCTATTTATTTATACATATTTCCCTCCTCCCCCTCCCCATACCCCCCCACCTTACCTCCTTCCCCACAGTACCTGTATATATAATGATAGCATTTAATTTAAGCGCTTACTATGTGCAAAGCACTGTTCTAAGCGCTGGGGAAGTTAACAAGGTGACCAGGTTGTCCCACGGGGCGCTCACAGTCTTCATCCCCATTTTACAGATGAGGGAACTAAGGCCCAGAGAAGTGAAGTGACTTGCCCAAAATCACAGAGTTGATAAGTGGTGGAGTCGGGATTTTAACCCATGACCTCTGACTCCAAAGCCCGGGCTCTTACCACTCAGCTTCTCCAACATATGTATATATGTTTGTACGTATTTATTTTATTTGTAATATTTATTCTACTTATTTTGTTAATATGTTTTGTTTTGTTCTCTGTCTCCCCCTTTTAGACTGTGAGCCCACTGCTGGGTAGGGACTGTCTCTGTATGTTGCCAATTTGTACTTCCCAAGCGCTTAGTACAGTGCTCTGCACACAGTAAGCGCTCGATACGATTGATGATAATGATGTGAGCCCACTGTTGGGTAGGGACCGTCTCTAGATGTTGCCAACTTGGGCTTCCCAAGCACTCAGTTCAGTGCTCCGCACACAGTAAGCGCTCAATAAACACGATTAAATGAATGTTTATTCTATTTATTTTACTTTGTTAATAGGTTTTGCTTTGTCTGCCTCCCCTTTCTAGACTGTGAGCCCGCTGTTGGGTAGGGACCGGCTCTAGATGTTGCCAACTTGGGCTTCCCAAGCACTCAGTTCAGTGCTCCGCACACAGTAAGCGCTCAATAAACACGATTAAATGAATGTTCATTCTATTTATTTTACTTTGTTAATAGGTTTTGCTTCGTCGTCTGCCTCCCCCTTCTAGACCGTGAGCCCTCTGTTGGGTAAGGCCTGGCTCTAGATGTTGCCAACTTGGGCTTCCAAGCGCTTAGTCCAGTGCTTCGCACACAGTAAGCGCTCAATAAATACGATTAAATGAATGTTTATTCTATTTATTTTACTTTATTAATGTATTTTGTTTCGTCATCTGTCTCCCCCTTCTAGACCATGAGCCCTCTGTTGGGTAGGGCCCGTCTCTAGATGTTGCCAACTTGGGCTTCCAAGCGCTTAGTCCAGTGCTCCGCACACAGTAAGGGCTCAATAAACACGATTAAATGAATGTTTATTCTATTTATTTTACTTTGTTAATAGGTTTTGTTTCGTCGTCTGTCTCCCCGTTCTAGACTGTGAGCCCGCTGTGGGGTAAGGCCCGTCTCTAGATGTTGCCAACTTGGGCTTCCAAGCACTTGTTCCAGTGCTCCGCACACAGTAAGCGCTCAATAAATACGATTAAATGAATGTTCATTCTATTTATTTTACTTTGTTAATAGGTTTTGCTTTGTCGTCTGTCTCCCCCTTCTAGACTGTGAACCCGCTGTTGGGTAGGGACCAGCTCTAGATGCTGCCAACTTGGGCTTCCCAAGCACACAGTCCAGTGCTCCGCACACAGTAAATGCTCAATAAATACGATTGAAAGAATGAATATTTATTCTATTTATTTTACTTTAATAGGTTTTGTTTCGTTGTCTGTCTCCCCCTTCTAGACCGTGAGCCCGTTGTTGGGTAGGGCCCGGCTCTAGATGTTGCCAACTTGGGCTTCCCAAGCGCTTAGTCCAGTGCTCCGCATACAGTAAGCGCTCAATAAACACGATTAAATGAATGTTTACTCTATTTATTTTACTTTGTTAATAGGTTTTGCTTCATCGTCTGTCTCCCCCTTCTAGACCGTGAGCCCGCTGTTGGATAGGGACCGTCTCTCTATGTTGCCAACTTGTACTTCCCAAGCGCTTAGTACAGTGCTCTGCACACAGTAAGCGCTCAATAAATACGAATGAATGAATATTTACTCTATTTACTTTACTTTGTTAATAGGTTTTGCTTCGTCGTCTGCCTCCCCCTTCTAGACCGTGAGCCCGCTGTTGGGTAGGGCCCGGCTCTAGATGTTCCAACTTGGGCTTCCCAAGCGCTTAGTCCAGTGCTCCGCACACAGTAAGCGCTCAATAAATACGACTGAATAAATGAATGTTTATTCTATTTATTTTACTTTGTTAATAGGTTTTGTTTCGTCGTCTGTCTCCCCCTTCTAGACTGTGAGCCCGTTGTTGGGTAGAGCCCGTCTCTAGACGTTGCCAACTTGGGCTTCCCAAGCGCTTAGTCCAGTGCTCCTCACACAGTATGGGCTCAATAAACACGATTAAATGAATGTTTATTCTATTTATTTTACTTTAATAGGTTTTGTTTCGTCATCTGCCTCCCCCTTCTAGACCGTGAGCCCGCTGTTGGGTAGGGACCGGCTCTAGATGTTGCCAACTTGGGCTTCCAAGCGCTTAATCCAGTGCTCCGCACACAGTAAGCGCTCAATAAATACGACTGAATGAATGAATATTCATTCTATTTATTTTATTTTGTTAATAGGTTTTGTTTTGTCGCCTATTTCCCCTTCTAGGCCGTGAGCCCGCTGCTGGGTAGGGACCATCTCTAGATGCTGCCAACTTGGGCTTCCCAAGCGCTTAGTCCAGTGCTCCGCACACAGTAAGCGCTCACTAAATACGATTAAATGAATGTTTATTATATTTATTTTACTTTGTTAACAGGTTTTGTTTTGTCGCCTATTTCCCCCTTCTAGGCCGTGAGCCCGCTGTTGGGTAGGGACCGTCTCTCTATGTTGCCAACTTGGGCTTCCCGAGCGCTTAGTCCAGTGCTCCGCACACAGTAAGCGCTCAATAAATATGATTGAATGAATGACTATTTATTCTATTTAGTTTATTTTGTTAATAGGTTTGGTTTCGTCGTCTGTCTCCCCCTTCTAGGCCGTGAGCCCGCTGTCGGGTAGGGACCGTCTCCAGATGTTGCCAACTTGGGTTTCCCAAGAGCGCAGTCCAGTGCTTCGCACACAGTAAGCGCTCAATAAATACGACTGAATGAATGTTTATCCTATTTATTTTACTTTGTTAATAGGTTTTGTTTCGTCGTCTGCCTCCCCCTTCTAGACTGTGAGCCCTCTGTTGGGTTGGGCCCGGCTCTAGATGTTGCCAACTTGGGCTTCCCAAGCGCTTAGTCCAGTGCTCCGCACACAGTAAGCGCTCAATAAATACGATTAAATGAATGTTCATTCTATTTATTTTATTTTGTGAATATGTTTTGTTGTCTGTCTCCCCCTTCTAGACCGTGAGCCCGCTGTTGGGTTGGGCCTGTCTCTAGATGTTGCCAACTTGGGCTTCCCAAGGTCTTAGCCCGGTGCTCCGCACACAATAAGCGCTCCCTAAATACGATTAAATGAATGTTTATTCTATTATTTATTTTACTTTGTTAATGGGTTTTGCTTCGCTTCTACATTTTACTTTGTTAATAGGTTTGGTTTCGTCGTCTGCCTCCCCCTTCTAGGCCGTGAGCCCGCTGTCGGGTAGGGCCCGTCTCCAGATGTTGCCAACCTGGGCTTCCCAAGAGCGAAGTCCGGCGCACACAGTAAGCGCTCAATAAATACGACAGAATCATCACCCTCATCAATCGTATTTATTGGGCGCCTGCTGTGTGCAGAGCACTGGACTAAGCGCTTGGGAAGTCCAAGTTGGCAACATAGACAGTCCCTACCCAACAGTGGGCTCACAGTCTAAATGAACGAACTGAACATGCGATTGAATGAAGTGAATGAAAATACGGTTGAATGAATGAAAGAGGGAGGTTTTTTTGGTGGGGGGTCAGGAGCCGCCATGGCGGCAGGAAGGGGGAGGAGCAGGATGGGCCTCGGGCCTAGGCCAGGCAGGACCAGGCCCCAACTCGGCCCACCCCACCGCCCAACCCCGGCCGTCCCCTCCCCACCGAGGCCCCCGTCCGAAGCCTTAAACGACTCACCTGGACAGCTCCTGCTGGATCTCCCGGAATTTGCTGACGACGAAGGACCTGAAGATCTGCTCGATGTTGGCGGCCATGGCGGCCGCCCTCCGTCCTCCCAACTCCTGCTCAGCGGGCCTGCGGGCTCCCGGCAAGCAGCGCGCGGGGGCGGCGCCCTCATTGGCTGGCGGGGGGCGGGCGGCCGCGCGGCCGGCCAATGGGAGGGCACGCCGGCGACGTTTCCGCACGGAGGGGCAGGGGGAAGGAGGGGGGGGCGCGGTGGGCGAGTTCGCGGCCGCCATGTTGTCAGCGCCTGACGCAGGCGCCATGTTAGTGCCTTGCTTGCCTCCCTCCCCCCAGCCGTTGGACGGGAATTTCCAGCACATTAAAGGAATTCCAAACCAAAATTTCCCGGTCGTAGAGTAGAGGGAAGCATTTTGGTGGATGAATGAATAAGCGAATGAATGAATGAGTAGAGTGGCCACACCACAGGCCTGGGAGGCCGCAGGCCGTGCTTCTCATTCATTTGTCCTTCCCAAGCGCTTAGTCCAGTGCTCCGCACATAGTAAGCGCTCAATAAATACGATTGATTGATTCATCCAATAATCAATAGTATTTATTGAGCGCTTACTGTGTGCGGAGCACTGTACTAAGCGCTTGGGAAGTACAAGCTGGCAACGTATAAAGACGGTCCCTACCCAACAGTGGGCTCACAGTCTAGAAGGGGGAGACAGACAACGAAACAACCGTATAAACCAAATAAAATTAATAGTACAAGTCAATTTGTACTTCCCAAGGGCTTAGTACAGTGCTCTGCACGTAGTAAGCGCTCAGTAAATACGATTGATGAGGATGATGAGGCAGACAACAAAACCAAACGTATTCACAAACTAAAATAAATAGTTATGTACAAGCGCCTCGTGGTTCTCATTCATCCAATAATCAATCAACCAATCGTATTTATTGAGCACTTACTGTGTGCACAGCACTGTACTAAGCGCTTGGGAAGTACAAGCTGGCAACGTATAAAGACGGTCCCTACCCAACAGTGGGCTCACAGTCTAGAAGGGGGAGACAGACAACGAAACAAACGTATAAACCAAATAAAATTAATAGTACAAGTCACTTTGTACTTCCCAAGGGCTTAGTACAGTGCTCTGCACGTAGTAAGCGCTCAGTAAATACGATTGATGAGGATGATGAGGCAGACAACAAAACCAAACGTATTCACAAACTAAAATAAATAGTTATGTACAAGCGCCTCGTGGTTCTCATTCATCCAATAATCAATCAACCAATCGTATTTATTGAGCACTTACTGTGTGCACAGCACTGTACTAAGCGCTTGGGAAGTACAAGCTGGCAACGTATAAAGACGGTCCCTACCCAACAGTGGGCTCACAGTCTAGAAGGGGGAGACAGACAACGAAACAACCGTATAAACCAAATAAAATTAATAGTACAAGTCAATTTGTACTTCCCAAGGGCTTAGTACAGTGCTCTGCACATAGTAAGCGCTCAATAAATACGATTGATGATGATGATGATGATGAGGCAGACAACAAAGCCAAACGTATTCACAAAATAAAATAAATAGAATAGTTAGGTACAAGCGCTTCGTGGTTCTCATTCATCCAATAATCAATCAATCAATCGTATTTATTGAGCGCTTACTGTGTGCTGAACACTGGACTAAGCGCTTGGGAAGTACGAGCTGGCAACGTATAAAGACAGTCCCTACCCAACGGTGGGCTCACAGTCTAGAAGGGGGAGACAGACAACGAAACAAACATATAAACCAAATAAAATTAATAGTACAAATCAATTTGTACTTCCCAAGCGCCTAGTACAGTGCTCTGCACATAGTAAGCGCTCAATAAATACGATTGATGATGATGATGAGGCAGACAACAAAACCACACATATTCACAAAATAAAATAAATAGAATAGTTATGTACAAGCGCTTCGTGGTTCTCATTCATCCAATAATCAATCAATCAATCGTATTTATTGAGCGCTAACTGTGTGCAGAGCACTATACTAAGCGCTTGGGAAGTACAAGTTGGCAACATATAAGGACAGTCCCTACCCAACAGTGGGCTCACAGCCTATAAGGGGGAGACAGACAACAAAACAAACGTATAAACCAAATAAAATTAATAGTACAAGTCAATTTGTACTTCCCAAGCGCTTAGTACAGTGCTCTGCACATAGTAAGCGCTCAATAAATACGATTGATGGTGATGATGAGGCAGACAACAAAACCAAACGTATTCACAAAATAAAATAAATAGAATAGTTATGTACAAGCGCTTCGTGGTTCTCATTCATCCAATAATAATAATAACGATGGCATTTATTAATCGCTTACCCACTGTTGGGTAGGGACTGTCTCTATATGTTGCCAACTTGTACTTCCCAAGAGCTTCGTGGTTCTCATTCATCGAAAAATAATAATAATAACGATGGCATTTAGTAATCGCTTACCCACTGTTGGGTAGGGACTGTATATGTTGCCAACTTGTACTTCCCAATCAATCAATCGTATTTATTGAGCGCTTACTGTGTGCAGAACACTGTACTAAGCGCTTGGGAAGTACAAGGTGGCAACATATAAAGACAGTCCCTACCCAGTAGTGGGCTCACAGTCTAGAAGGGGAAGACAGACAACAAAACCAAACATATTCACAAAATAAAATAAATAGAATAGTTATGTACAAGTATAGAATAGTTATGTACAAGCGCTTCGTGGTTCTCATTCATCCAATAATAATAATAACGATGGCATTTATTAATCGCTTACCCACTGTTGGGTAGGGACTGTATATGTTGCCAACTTGTACTTCCCTATCGATCAATCAATCGTTATTATTGAGCGCTTACTATGTGCAGAGCACTGTACTAAGCGCTTGGGAAGTACAAATTGGCAACATATAGAGACAGTCCCAACCCAACAGTGGGCTCACAAGTCTAAAAGGGGGAGACAGAGAATAATAATAATGGCATTTATTAAGCGCTTACTATGTGCAAAACACTGTTCTAAGCGCTGCGGAGGTTACAAGGTGATCAGGTTATCTCACAGGGGACTCACAGTCTTAACCCCCATTTTACACACGAAGGAACTGAGGCCCAGAGAAGTTAAGTGACTTACCCAAGGTCACACAGCAGGCAACTGGTGGAGCCAGAATTTGAACCCGTGACCACTGATTCCAAAGCCCGGGCTCTTTCCACTGAGCCAGGCTGCTTCTCTAACAAAAAGAGAACAAAACCAATTATAATAACGATGGCATTTATGAATCGCTTGCTTACCCACTGTTAGGTACGGACTGTCTCTATATGTTGCCGACTTGTACTTCCCAAGCGCTTCGTGGTTCTCATTCATCCAATAATAATAATAACGATGGCATTTGTTAATCGCTTGCACCCAATCGTATTTATTGAGCGCTTACTGCGTGCAGAGCACTGTACTAAGCGCTTGGGAAGTACAAGTTGGCAACATATAAAGACAGTCCCTACCCAACAGTGGGCTCACAGTCTAGAAGGGGGAGACAGACAACAAAACAAAACATATTCACAAAATAAAATAAATAGAATAGTTATGTACAAGTATAGAATAGTTATGTACAAGCGCTTCGTGGTTCTCATTCATCCAATAATAATAATAACGATGGCATTTATTAATCGCTTGCCCACTGTTGGGTAGGGACTGTCTCTATATGTTGCCAACTTGCACTTCCCAAGCGCTTCGTGGTTCTCATTCATCCAGTAATAATAATAACGATGGCATTTAGTAATCGCTTACCCACTGTTGTGTAGGGACTGTCCCTGTATGTTGCCAACTTGTACTTCCCAATCAATCAACGGTATTTATTGAGCGCTTACTGTGTGCAGAGCACTGTACTAAGCGCTTGGGAAGTACAAGTTGGCAACATACAGAGACAGTCCCTACCCAACAGTGGGCTCACAGTCTAAAAGGGGGAGATGGAGAACAAAACCAATAATAATAACGATGGCATTTATTAATTGCTTGCTTACCCACTGTTGGGTAGGGACTGTCTCTGTATGTTGCCAACTTGTACTTCCCAAGCGCTTTGTGGTTCTCATTCATCCAATAATAATAATAACGATGGCATTTATTAATCACTTACCCACTGTTAGGCCTTCCCAGACTGAGCCCCTTCCTTCCTCTCCCCCTCGCCCCCCTCTCCATCCCCCCCATCTTACCTCCTTCCCTTCCCCACAGCCCCTGTATATATGTTTGTACATGTTTATTATTCTATTTATTTATTTATTGTACTTGTACATATCTATTCTATTTATTTTATTTTGTTAGTATGTTTGGTTTTGTTCTCTGTCTCCCCCTTTTAGACTGCGAGCCCACTGTTGGGTAGGGACTGTCTCTATATGTTGCCAACTTGGACTTCCCAAGCGCTTAGTACAGTGCTCTGCACACAGTAAGCGCTCAATAAATACGATTGATTGATTGATTCATTCATTCATTCAATCGTATTTAGGGGAAGCAGCGTGGTTCAGTGGAAGCAGCCCGGGCTTTGGAGTCAGAGGTCATGGGTTAAAATCCCGGCTCCATCACTTGTCAGCTGTGTGACTTTGGGCAAGTCACTTCACTTCTCTGGGCCTCAGTTCCCTCATCTGTAAAATGGGGATTAAAACTGTGAGCCCCCCTCCACTGTGGGACAACATGATCACCTTGTAACATCCCCAGTGCTTAGAACAGTGCTTGGCACATAGTAAGTGCTTAATAAATGCCATTATTATTATTATTATTGATAAGAAATGCCATCATCATTATTGTTATCATTATTATTCTCTGGGCCTCAGTTCCCTCATCTGTAAAATGGGGATTAAAACTGTGAGCCCCCCCCCCCACCCCCCGTGGGACAACATGATCACCTTGTAACCTCCCCAGCGCTTAGAACAGTGCTTGGCACATTGTAAGGGCTTAATAAATGCCATTATCATTATTAACAAATGCCATCATCATTATTGTTATCATTATTATTCTCTGGGCCTCAGTTCCCTCATCTGTAAAATGGGGATGAAGACTGCGAGCCCCCCATGGGACAACCTGATCACCCTTGTAACCTTCCCAGCGCTTAGAACAGTGCTTGGCACATAGTAAGTGCTTAACAAATGCCATCATCATTATTGTTATCATTATTATTCCCTGGGCCTCAGTTCCCTCATCTGTAAAATGGGGATGAAGACTGTGAGCCCCAAGTGGGACAACCTCACCACCCGGTAACCTCCCCAGCGCTTAGAACAGTGCTTGGCACATAGTAAGCGCTTAATAAATGTCACTATTATTATTATTAATAATAACAAATGCCGCCATCATTATTATTATCATTATTATCCCCCGGGCCTCAGTTCCCTCATCTGGAAAATGGGGATGAAGACTGTGAGCCCCAGGTGGGACAACCTGATCACCTTGTAACCTCCCCAGCGCTTAGAACAGTGCTTGGCACATAGTAAGCGCTTAATAAACGTCACTATTATTATTATTATTATTAATAACGAATGCCGCCATCATTATCATTATCATTATTATCCCCTGGGCCTCAGTTCCCTCATCTGGAAAATGGGGATGAAGACTGTGAGCCCCAGGTGGGACAACCTCATCACCTTGTAACCTCTCCAGCGCTTAGAACAGTGCCTGGCACATTGTAAGGGCTTAATAAATGCCATTATAATAATAATAATTATTATTAAAATTATTATTCGATTAAATAAGCATCCCCTTTCCGGGACGGTTGACCCGGAAACACTTCCGCCTGATCCGGAAGCGTTTTTTCGGCCCTCTTCCATTCTGGCCCCTGCAAGTAAGTCGGGAGGGAGTTTTTTATTTGTATTTTCCTGTGCGGTTCTTGTCCACCCGTCAGAGAAAATGTGCTGGCCCATTTACTCCAGGTCCAAAGGGCAGGAGCTGGGATGTGCTAAGCACTGTTCTAAGCGCTGGGGTAGTTACCAAGCTGATCAGGTTGGCCCACGTGGGGCTCACCCCCATTTTACAGATGAGGTCACTGAGGCCCAGAGACTAATAATAATAATTTTGGCATTTGGTAAGCGCTTCCTTTGTGCCAAGCACCGTTCTAAGCGCTGGGGTAGTTAACAAGCTGATCAGGTTGGCCCACGTGGGGCTCATCCCCATTTTACAGATGAGGTCACTGAGGCCCAGAGAAGAATAATAATAATTTTGGTATTTGTTAAGCGCTTCCTTTGTGCCAAGCACTGTTCTAAGCGCTGGGGGAAGATCCGAACTAATCAGGTTGTCCCACGTGGGGCTCACCGAGGCCCAGAGAATAATAATAATAATAATCATTCTATAATACATTATACATTAATTATATAATAATTATATTATATTATTAATGCAATGATAGTTATTATCATCATTATTATGTTGGTATTTGTTAAGCGCTTCCTTTGTGCCAAGCACTGTTCTAAGCGCTGGGGTAGTTAAGCTGATCAGGTTGGCCCACGTGGGGCTCACCCCCATTTTACAGATGAGGTCACTGAGGCCCAGAGACTAATAATAATAATTTTGGCATTTGGTAAGCGCTTCCTTTGTGCCAAGCACTGTTCTAAGCCCTGGGGGAAGATCCAAACTAATCAGGTTGTCCCACGTGGGGCTCACCAAGGCCCAGAGAATAATAATAACAATAATTCTATAATACATTATATATTATGTGTTAATTATATAATTGTATTATGTTATTAATGTAACAATTATTATTAATTATTATCATTATTATTTTGGTATTTGTTAAGCGCTTCCTTTGTGCCAAGCACTGTTCTAAGCGCTGGGGTAGTTAAGCTGATCAGGTTGGCCCACGTGGGGCTCACCCCCATTTTACAGATGAGGTCACTGAGGCCCAGAGAATAATAATAATAATTTTGGCATTTGGTAAGCGCTTCCTTTGTGCCAAGCACCGTTCTAAGCGCTGGGGTAGTTACCAAGCTGATCAGGTTGGCCCACGTGGGGCTCACCCCCATTTTACAGATGAGGTCACTGAGGCCCAGAGAAGAATAATAATAATTTTGGTATTTGTTAAGCGCTTCCTTTGTGCCAAGCACTGTTCTAAGCACTGGGGGAGATACAAGCTAATCAGGTTGTCCCACGTGGGGCTAACCGAGGCCCAGAGAATAATAATAATAATTCTGTAATATGATATAATATAATATATATTGTGTATTAATTATACAATGATTATATTATTAATGCAATAATTATTATTAATTATCATTATTATTTTGGTATTTGTTAAGCGCTTCCTTTGTGCCCAGCACCGTTCTAACCGCTGGGGTAGTTAACAAGCTGATCAGGTTGGCCCACGTGGGGCTCACCCCCATTTTACAGATGAGGTCACTGAGGCCCAGAGAATAATAATAATAATTTTGGCATTTGTTAAGCGCTTCCTTTGTGCCAAGCACTGTTCTAAGCGCTGGGGGAAGATCCGAACTAATCAGGTTGTCCCACGTGGGGCTCACCGAGGCCCAGAGAATAATAATAATTCTATAATACATTATATATTATGTATTAATTATATAATAATTATAGTATATTATTAATGTAACAATTATTATTAATTATTATCATTATTATTTTGGTATTTGTTAAGCGCTTCCTTTGTGCCAAGCACCGTTCTAAGCGCTGGGGTAGTTAACAAGCTGATCAGGTTGGCCCACGTGGGGCTCACCCCCATTTTACAGATGAGGTCACTGAGGCCCAGAGACTAATAATAATAATTTTGGCATTTGGTAAGCGCTTCCTTTGTGCCAAGCACTGTTCTAAGCCCTGGGGGAAGATCCAAACTAATCAGGTTGTCCCACGTGGGGCTCACCAAGGCCCAGAGAATAATAATAACAATAATTCTATAATACATTATATATTATGTGTTAATTATATAATAATTGTATTATGTTATTAATGTAACGATTATTATTAATTATTATCATTATTATTTTGGTATTTGTTAAGCGCTTCCTTTGTGCCAAGCACTGTTCTAAGCGCTGGGGTAGTTAAGCTGATCAGGTTGGCCCACGTGGGGCTCACCCCCATTTTACAGATGAGGTCACTGAGGCCCAGAGAATAATAATAATAATTTTGGCATTTGGTAAGCGCTTCCTTTGTGCCAAGCACCGTTCTAAGCGCTGGGGTAGTTACCAAGCTGATCAGGTTGGCCCACGTGGGGCTCATCCCCATTTTACAGATGAGGTCACTGAGGCCCAGAGACTAATAATAATAATTTTGGCATTTGTTAAGCGCTTCCTTTGTGCCAAGCACTGTTCTAAGCGCTGGGGGAAGATCCGAACTAATCAGGTTGTCCCACGTGGGGCTCACCGAGGCCCAGAGAATAATAATAATAATTCTATAATATAATATAATATAATATTATATATTGTGTATTAATTATACAATGATTATATTATTAATGCAATAATTATTATTAATTATCATCATTATTATTTTGGTATTTGTTAAGCGCTTCCTTTGTGCCAAGCACTGTTCTAAGCTCTGGGGTAGTTACAAGCTGATCAGGTTGGCCCACGTGGGGCTCACCCCCATTTTACAGATGAGGTCACTGAGGCCCAGAGAATAATAATAATAATAATTTTGGTATTTGTTAAGCGCTTCCTTTGTGCCAAGCACTGTTCTAAGCACTGGGGTAGTTAACAAGCTGAGCAGGTTGGACCACGTGGGGCCCATCCCCATTTTACAGATGAGGTCACTGAGGCCCAGAGAATAATAATAATAATTTTGGTATTTGTTAAGCGCTTACTTTGTGGTAGTTAACAAGCTGATCAGGTTGGCCCACGTGGGGCTCACCCCCATTTTACAGATGAGGTCACTGAGGCCCAGAGAATAATAATAATTTTGGTATTTGTTAAGCGCTTACTTTGTGCCAAGCACTGTTCTAAGCGCGGGGGTGGGTACAAGCTGATCAGGTTGGCCCACGTGGGGCTCATTCCCATTTTACAGATGAGGTCACTGAGGCCCGGAGAATAATAATAATAATAATAATTTTGGTATTTGTTAAGCACTTACTTTGTGCCAAGCACTTTTCTAAGTGCTGGGGTAGTTACAAGGTGAGCAGGCTGGCCCACGTGGGGCGCACCCCCATTTTATTCATTCATTCACTCAATTGTATTTATTGAGCGCTTACTGTGTGCAGAACACTGTACTAAGCACTTGGGAAGTACAAGTTGGCAACATATAGAGACGGTCCCTACCCAACAGCGGGCTCACAGTGTAGAAGGGGGAGACAGACAACAAAACAAAACATATTAACAAAATAAAATAAATAGAATAAATATGTACCAATAAAATAGATAAATAAATAGAGTAATAACTACGTACAAACATATATACAGATGAGGTCACTGAGGCCCAGAGAATAATAATAATAATAGCATTTGTTAAGCGCTTACTATGTGCAAAGCACTGTTCTAAGCGCTGGGGAGGTTACAAGGTGGTGAGGTTGTCCCACGGTGGGGCTCAGTCTTCATCCCTGTTTTGCAGATGAGGGAACTGAGGCCCAGAGAATTGAAGTGGCTTGCCCAGAGTCACGCAGCTGACAAGTGGCGGAGTCGGGATTAGAACCCATGACTTCTGACTCCCGAGCCCAGGCTCTTGCCACTGAGCCACGCTGCTTTTTCAGTGGCGGAGCAGCAATCCAATCAGTTGGGGTCTGGGGTTCAGAAGGTCATAGGTTCTAATCCCGGCTCCGCCACTTAATAAATAATGTTGGTATTTGTTAAGCGCTTACTATGTGCGAAGCACTGTCCTAACCCCTTCTAGACTGTGAGCCTGTTGTTGGGTAGGGACCATCTCTATATGTTGCCGACTTGTACTTTCCAAGCACTTAGTACAGTGCTCTGCACACAGTAAGCGCTCAATAAATACAATTGAATGAATCCCCCCACCCTTCCTCCTTCCCCTCCCCACAGCACCTGTATATACGTTTGTAGAGATTTATTACTCTATTTTACTTGTACATATTTACTATTCTATTTATTTTATTTTGTTAATATGTTTTGTTTTGTCGTCTGTCTCCCCCTTCTAGACTGTGAGCCCGTTGTTGGGTAGGGACCGTCTCTAGACGTGGCCAACTTGGCCTTCCCAAGCGCTTAGTCCAGTGCTCTGCACACGGTAAGCGCTCAATAAATACAATTGAATGAATGAATGAATAAATAGGATTGGCTGAATGGGGTAGATACAAGGTGATCAGGTTGTCCCACGTGGGGCTCGCAGTCTTAATCCCCATTTTCCAGGTGAGGTAACTGAGGCCAGAGAAGTGAAGTGACTAGCCCAGGGTCATACAGCAGACAAGTGGGGGAGCTGGGATTAGAACCCATGACCTGTTGACTCCCAAGCCCGGGCTCTTTCCACTGAGCCTCAGTGCTTCTGTCTTTGTCTTGTCTGTCTGTCAAACACTTGTCTGCTCATGCCTGGAAAGTACAATTCGAGAAGCAGCGTGGCTCAGTGGAAAGAGCCCGGGCTTTGGAGTCCGAGGTCATGGGTTCAAATGCCGGCGCTCTGCCACTTGTCAGCTGTGTGACTTTGGGCAAGTCACTTCACTTCTCCGAGCCTCAGTTCCCTCATCTGTAAAATGGGGATTAAGACTGTGAGCCCCCCATGGGACAACCTGATCACCTTGTCACCTTTTATTTTGTTGGTATGTTTTTATTTTGTTGGTATGTTTGGTTCTGTTCTCTGTCTCCCCCTTTTAGACTGTGAGCCCACTGTTGGGCAGGGACTGTCTCTATGTGATGCCAATTTGTACTTCCCAAGCGCTTAGTACAGTGCTCTGCACATAGTAAGCGCTCAATAAATACGATTGATTGATTGATTGATTGTAACCTCCCTAGTGCTTAGAACAGTGCTTTGCACATAGTAAGTGCTTAATAAATGCTATCATTATTTTTACAATTCAGCAATAAAGAGAGACCATTCAGTCGTATTTATTGAGCGCTTATGGTGTCCAGAGCGCTGTGCTAAGCGCTTGGGAAGTACAAATTGGGAAGACAATCTCTTCCCACACTGGGCTTATAGTCGACAAGGGGGGAAACAGACCGTAAATCAAATAAACAGGCATCAATATAGAGTGATAGATACACATCAAAATAAGTAAATAGGCATTAGTATAAAAGATAGAGATTAATCAATCAATTGTATTTATTGAGCGCTTACTGTGATTAAGACCCACGTGGGACAACTTGATTACCTTGTGTCTACCTCAGCGCTTAGAACAGTGCTGGGCACATTGTAATTACATAACAAATACCGTAATTATTATTACGGTAATGATCATCATCATCATCAATCGTATTTATTGAGCACTTACTATGTGCAGAGCACTGTACTAAGCGCTTGGGAAGTACAAATTGGCAACATATAGAGACAGTCCCTACCCAACAGTGGGCTCACAGTCTAAAAGGGGGAGACGGAGAACAAAACCAAACATACTAACAAAATAAAATAAATGATGATGATCATTATAGCTATGTGACCTGAGTATGCCTTATTTTCCCAATAAACAGTGTCTTCCCGAGTGCTCGTGATTGGCAATGGAGGGAGAGAACACGCCCTGGCCTGGAAACTGGCGCAGTCTCAGCGTGTCAAACATGTCTTGGTCGCTCCGGGAAATGCAGGAACAGTAAATCTCGAGAAGATTTCAAACGCAGGTAATGTGGAAATCCTCAAAAAGCCAGCCCGGAGCTTGTTTTACTGCGAGATATGCTTATCAAAGTTGCTACATAAAGGTGATTTTCGTAGCCTGGTAAAAGTACCGCTTCCCACGAGGTCGTATTGAATAGCAAAGGTAACAAATACGGTCTCCCTACTTCCTTATCTTACGTGTAGCATAATGGATAGAGCACAGGCTTGGGAGTCAGGAGGTTGTGGGTTTTAATCCCAGCTCTGCCACTTGTTTGCAGTGTGACCTTGGAGAAGTCACTTCCCTATGCCTCAGTTCCCTCATCTGTAAAATGGGGATGAAGACTGTGAGCCCCACGTGGGACAGGGAGTGTGTCCAACCTGATTGCCTTGTAGCTACCCCAGTGCTTAGTGCAGTGCCTGGCACATAGTAAACATGTAACAAGTACCACAATTATTATTGTTATTATTATCTATATGTATGACACTAACAGTAGTGGGGTTTGAGTGCCCACAGGACGGACTCCACTGTACTGAGTCCCCCCCCCCCCTTTTAGACTGTGAGCCCACTGTTGGGTAGGGACTATCTCTATATGTTGCCGACTTGTACTTCCCAAGCGCTTAGTACAGTGCTCTGCACCCAGTAAGCGCTCAATAAATATGATTGATGATGATGATGATGACTGAGTGTTTGGAAAAGTCTCACAGAAGCAAGAAACATGTTCCCTGCCTAGAAGGAGGGTACTCTCTCAACCCATGTGAAGAAATGTTTACAAATGCTATGAAAACTAATTTGTGCCAGCCATTTAGAAAATGGGACTTTGTAATATGATCCCCCCTTTTGCAGTGTTTATAATAATTATAATAATAATAATGATGGTATCTGTTAAGCACTTACTATGCAAAGCACTGTTCTAAGCGCTGGGGAGGATACAAGGTGATCAGGCTGTCCCACGTGGGGCTCACAGTCTCCAGCCCCGTTTTACAGATGAGGTAACTGAGGCCCAGAGAAGTGAAGTGATTTGCCCAAAGTCACACAGCTGACAATTGGCCAAGTCAGGAATTGAACCCATGACTTCTGACTCCCAAGCCCAAGCTCTTTCCATTGAGCCACGCTGCTTCTCACTTTACGAAAAAAGTGTCAGCTCGTCTCTTTCATTTTATACCAGGAAAACACCGTGCTGCAGTATGACTTAGGGTCTTTCAGTGGCATCTCTCTGCTTCATTTTTTTTCAGTGCAGCTGCAAGAAAGAGGAGGTAGTTGGCATCTCTTACACTCTCCTATTTTTTTTATAATTGCATTTATTAAGCGCTTACTATGTGCAAAGCACTGTTCTAAGCGCTGGAGAGGTTACAAGGTGATCAGGTTGTCCCACGGGGGGCTCACAATCTTCATCCCCATTTTACAGATGAGGTAACTGAGGCCCAGAGAAGTGAAGTGACTTGTGTGGCCACCATCAGAGTCCCAAAGAATAGATCCCGGCACTGACCAAAATTCAGGCCACGTTCGTGGCCATAATGAATGTGGGAAAGATCCCATGGTTTCTCTTGTCCTGCTAGAAATCACCCCACAAAGTTGAAGAGCTTAAACTGGCTCCAAGGACATGGAACCTAAGGCAGTGCTGACCAGGCCTAATTCTGGCTTACTTGTCCAGCTTCCAGTCCGAAGGACAGGCCTGGATAAGCGCTTAGTACAGTGCTCTGCACACAGTAAGTGCTCAGTAAATACAATTGAACGCAGACAATACTAGAGAGAAGGCTGGCGCTCTCAAAGTATGAATTCCATGCCATTGTCCCATCCCCACCTACCAGCTGTAGTCGAAGCTTGCTTCTTTCAAATCCATTGTATCCAACTTTTTTTCCTTGAACTATCCTTGTTCAGGGAACTGCAGTCCTATGGCTTGGAGCAGTATAAACCTCGCTTTATCGTTGAAACCTAATTCTGGATTTCTCCCACGGGAATTCTCCCCGGGTAGCTAGAAGCCTTAGAAACCTAGTATTGACTTTGAATCCCCCTTTTAGACCGTGAGCCCACTGTTGGGTAGGGACTGTCTCTATATGTTGCCAACTTGTACTTCCCAAGCGCTTAGTACAGTGGTCTGCACACAGTAAGCGCTCAGTAAATATGATTGATTGAATCCCAGATTACCAGCTGGTGGCTTCCCAGTTATACGAGAAATTACCCAGTGGTTTCTTTCTCTTTGCAGCTATCTCAGTCAGCGATCACACTGAACTTGCTCAGTTCTGCAAGGACCAGGAGATTGACCTCGTTGTCGTCGGTCCAGAAGCTCCTCTTGCTGCCGGTAAAGTTGGAACGAAGAACTGACTCGTAAACTCCCCTCCATTTTTCATGCAGTCCTTTTACTGTAACAGCTCCTGGTTTTCTTGTCCAAACAGATTAAGGTGAAGAATTCCAACTTCAGGCCCTTTTTCTTACCTCATATTTCTCGGCTTGGCAGCCCCCAGTTACTTTTATCCATTTAAAAGGCAGAGACGGGGAGACAAGGTGGGTTTCTGAGCCCATTGTTGGGTAGGGATCGTCTCTATATGTTGCCAACTTGTACTTCCCAAGAGTTTAGTACAGTGCTGTGCACACCGTAAGTGCTCAATAAATACGATTGAATGAATGAATGAATGGTAGGCAAAGAGGCCTTGTCTTGAAAGGAGAAACCCTAGACCGTTTTAACTGCCCTAGCCCCGGGCCCCAAAGACTTTCCCTTCCATTTGTTAAATCCCTATTAATTATTTCCCCTTCCACCCTCCACACCTGGGAACACAGAGCTGGGAATGGGGAGACCTGGGTTCAAATGCCGACTGCTACTTGTGTGTTATGTGACCTTGGGTAAGTCGCTTAACTTCTCTGGGCCTTGGTTCCCTCCTCTGTAAAAATGGAGATAAGATAGGTGTTCTCCTTCCCCCATTAGCCTGCAAGTCTCCTGTAGGACTGGGGCTGTATCTGATGTGCTTTATCTTGTCTGCCCCAGTGCTTCAGTGCATTGTGAGAGCTAACAAACACCACAGTTGTTGTCCTCGTTGAGACAGGCTCAGACGCTTTTCCCAGGAATGCACCTACTTTTTGGGATAACATAATTTCAAAATCAGCCAACGTTCACACTTCCTTATTCTAAAACACTTGTCTCGGTAGGGATCGTGGGAGATCTGACAGCGGCTGGGGTGAGATGCTTCGGGCCCACGGCGGAGGCAGCTCAGCTGGAGGCCAGCAAAAGGTTTGCCAAAGAGTTTATGGACCGACACGGGGTCCCGACGGCGAGATGGAAAGCGTTCACCGACGCGCGGGAGGCCTGCGACTTCATCAGCAGGTGCGGGGCTGCTCTCTGCATGGTGGCGAAAGGGCGGGGGTTCGTCTGTAACGCTCAAGCACAGAAAGATGTCACAGGATGTCCGTTACAGAGATCACAGTCGGAGATACTGTTCCTGTGGCTTTCCTGGAGAAGCAACATCTCCTAGTGGAAAGAGCACAGTCCTGGGAGTCATAGGATTCTGCAACTTGTCTCCTGTGTGAATTTGGGCAAGTCTTCACTTCTCCGTGCCTCAGTTTCCTCCTCTGCAAAATGGGGGGTTCAATCCCCGGTCTCCCTCCTACTTGGACTGTGAGTCAGTTCCCCTGATTCCCAGGCCCGTATTCTTTCCACTAGGCCATGCTGTTTGTTTTTCTTCTTCATGATCATCACTGATATTTTTAGCCCGTGCAGTATCCTATGATAATGAATTTTACATGCTTTCCAGCTGCTTTGTGAAGAAGTGTTTCCTTCTTGCTAGTTTGGCTTCAGTGGGTACCCCTGACTGTGAGCCCACTGTTGGGTAGGGACCGTCTCTCTATGTTGCCAACTTTGAGGCAGTTAGTACAGTGCTCTGCACACAGTAAGCGCTCAATTAATATGATTGAATGAATGAATGAAAGACAGTAAATACTTAATCTTCCCAACCACACCTAGCTTAAATTTATAAACACTCACGTCTTAGTCTTCCAACCCCAAGACCCCCTAATGTTTTCCGGCCTTCTGGTTGCCCTCTCCTTTATTCTACCCTAAGGGGCCTCCATTCTTGGTTTACAGGGTGGATCTGTTCCAGTTATGTTAGCTGGGAAATTGCCGTAACCCTGTGTGGCTGGTTCCTTCTGGGTCTCCTCCATCGCTGCTTGTTCCTCTCCAGCCCCAGAGCTCTGTCTGACCTCAGGGATCCCAGATTTAGAATTAAAAGTCCTGGGATAATCAGGAAAACCAATTTCTCCTGAATTTCTTAGATTCGTTAACCTCGAATTGTCGCTACACCTATTATTATATTATGACCGCATAAAGGACCCTTTATAAGTGTGGTAAAAGTAAAGAATTAGATGAAGTTCTTCAAAACTTTCTTAAAGGGTTAAAGAAAACCCCAGACAATATGGTGTTTAAGTATAGAGAATTCTCTTTAAGGCACGGATTTTGTTTCTGACAAGCCCCCAGGTAAGAACCAGCCAGGTTATGATACTCAGTGCCTTCACTGATGCAGCACACATATCCACGCCATTTCTTTCTTGTATCTACTTAGTGCTTAGAATAGTGCTTGGCACATAGAGCTTTAAAAGTACCATTGTTGTAATTATTACTATTAACACATAGTGCAGTATGCGACTCGGAGCTGAAGGTACTGAATGTTTAGAACTTTATATAAGGCCGACCCAGGGTTCTACTCTGAGCAGTACAAATTACAGATTATTACTTTGATATTTTTAAGACCTCTACTGTTTGCCATTTCTTTATTTTGTAGTAGGTCGCAGGAACTCAGACAGGCAGTTCCATTTTGATTGGGGGTTTTCAGCAATTTGATGTCGGCTGTTGTTTTTCCTCTACAGCGCAGACTTTCCTGCCCTGGTTGTCAAGGCCAGTGGTCTAGCTGCTGGAAAGGGAGTGATTGTAGCCACAAACAAAGAAGAAGCTCGCAAAGCGGTTCAAGAGATCATGCAGGTGAGCCGATCGGGTCTGAAAAGCGAAGTGATGGTAGGAGCGGTAATATTTATTTAGTGCTTTACTGTGTGCAGAGCACTGTACTAAGTGCTTGGGAAAGTACAGTACAATAATAGACACATTCCCTGCCCACAACGAGGGCTGTGGGGGCTGTGTTACGACAACCTCTTTCACCCATTTTAGTGTCAGTTCCCCCGAAAATTCAGCAAATTTAGAATGGTGATACTTGTTTGTATGTACACTTATTTGTATACAGGGGTTCTGTGATAACTGCAAGGCCTAAGGCCGGAATCTGGAGCCACCCAGAAAACCAAGTTTCCACTGAAGCATCAGTTTACCATATGATCAGGGAAGACTTTGGAGCCAAAGAACACCAGTCCTACAAAAATTCCATCTGACTAAAAAAAAACACCCCAAAACAAAAAAACCTACATTAGACACCCAGAAAATCAAGTTTCCATTGAAGCATCAGTTTACCATATGATAAGGGAGAGGCTTTGGTGTCAAAGAACACCAGTCCTACAAAAATTCCATCTGACTAAAAAAAAAAACCCTCAAACAAAAAAAACTACATTAGCACTGATTCCAGTGGCCACTATTCACATCCCTTCTTATAGCTAACCCACCCATCCTCTACCGCTATTAACTATTTAATAGCGGGGGGCTATGTTATGACAACCTCTTTCACCCATTTTAGTGTCAGGTCCCCCGAAAACTCAGCAAATTTAGAATGGTGATACTTGTTTGTATCCATAATGATGGTCAGATTGTTTTATTTCTATCCTTGCCACATCTCTAGGAAATAGGCAGCAAAAAACTTAATTGTACACATGCCAGAAGCAACCCCAGAATCCTCCAGGTGTACAAATAAAGTCATTCATGAAAATGAACTCACACCCATGGGGCCTAAAATACATCAGGACCCAGTGAAACTCAGGCAGCTTCTCTTTCCTATTTTCTGGTTTTTGTGTTTTCTTCTTGGGGAAATCCACTGTGGGGGAACTGAAGTGTATTTGTCTTGGGCCATAGGAAGCGGTAGAGGATGGGTGGGATAGCTATAAGAAAGGATGTGAATGGTGGCCACTGGAATCAGTGCTAATGTAGGGTTTTTTTGTTTTGGGGGTTTTTTTTAGTCAGATGGAAGTTTTGTAGGACTGGTGTTCTTTGACACCAAAGTCTCTCCCTGATCATATGGTAAACTGATGCTTCAGTGGAAACTTGGTTTTCTGGGTGGCTCCAGATCCCGGCCTTAGGCCTTGCCGTTATCACAGAACCCCTGGAATCTAAAGTCCCCGCCTGGGCACACCCCCAATTCCTCCCAGCATTTACCCTGGCCTACGGAGCCACCAGCCAGCATGACTCCCTCAATTACTACAGCACCACTTAGCTTCTGGACCACAGAAATGGGTCTGGAGGATCCAGAAATCCCTCAAACTCTCGACTGGACATGTTTGGCTTTTGCTTTCCCCAGGAGGCAACTGCTTTTGGTTCAGTTAGCTGACTTGTGAAGGCCGGGAGGACGAAAGTTAAAGTAGTCATCATTCAGAAAATAGCCCTGCTATTGTTATCACAGCAATATCAGCGCTGACTTTGTGATTTCTAGTCTGTATCTGTTTGAGTGAAATAAGTCTTATCTCCTCGAGATGTTCTGAAAAAGAAGAGGGAGCAGAAATTAGCAGACATATGCCCTATCCAGTGGAATGTATGCTGACTCTTAAGCATGGATGGGAAAGACCCTCATAAATTCACCGTATATGTTAAAATAGGCCCAATAACAGATTTTTTTTCTTAAATGCAGGATAGGGCTTTTGGCAGGGCTGGAGACACTGTTGTTATAGAAGAACTCTTAGAAGGAGAAGAGGTGTCGGTAAGTATACTCTTCATCTTGAATAATTTTTTGCCAGTGTATTTAGATCTAATAACTAGGAACTTTCTAGACTTGTACTAAGAAAGCGGCCTGCGTGATTCGTTTTGCCAACTTCATCTAGGAAAGAGAAACGGGTTAAGAAGAGAAAATGGTGTGCCTCTCATTTCTGATGTGAATCTAAAAAAAAACAATATTCAAGGTCTGAGTAAAGCTGGGCGCCTCAGATCACACTTATCCAAGAGAGCCAATTACTTAATGCTATTTCATTATTATCAATGGTTTTTATTGAGCACGTACTATGTGCAGAGCACTAAGTGCTTGGGAGAATACTATACAACAGAGTTGGTAGGCGTGTTCCCTGCCCAGAGTAAGCTTATGATCTAGAAGGGGAGTTACACATTAATAGAAATAAATTTTTGGAGCACATATTCTGTGCAGGACACTATATAAAGTGCTTGGGGGACGTGATCCTTGTCTGCGGGAGCTTAGCGTCTAGAGGGTGAGATAGGCATTAAAATGAATTTACAGGTAGGGGAAATGGCAGAGTGTAAAGATGTGTGACGGGATTGGGTGACAATCCTAGGAAATAGCTTGCATTTAGCAGATTACATTAGGCATTGGGGATAGCCCAGAATAACCTGTAGATTTAAACTTCCCTGCTGTCACTTCCACAGTTAGAACAAGAGTGGGCTTTATAATAATAACAATGGCATTTGTTAAGTGCTTACTATGTGCAAAGCACTGTTCTAAGCGCTGGGGGGGATACAAGGTGATCAGGTTGGCCCACTTGGGGCTCACAGTCTTAATCCCCATTTTACAGATGAAGGTAACTGAGGCCTAGAGAAGTGAAGTGACTTGCCCAAGGTCACACAGCAGACATGTGGGGGAGCCGGGATTAGAACCCGTGTGAGCCCCCTGTTGGGTAGGGACTGTCTCTCTATGTTGCCAACTTGTACTTCCCAAGCGCTTAGTACAGTGCTCTGCACACAGTAAGCGCTCAATAAATACAATTGATTGATTGATTGATTGACCTCTGACTCCCAAGCCCAGGCTCTTTCCACTGAGCCACGCTGCTTCTCTAATAAGGAGCACCTCAGTGCCAGGAAGGTAAAAGGGAAGCTAGATAAAAATGGATTTGGAAATAGAGGAGAAATTATTTCCCACCCTCTTCCATCATCAAAATGGCTAGAGACAAATTGGAATCCTCTCTGTCCTCTGGCTCTGTACAAGGAGCTCTTCAGAGTCACTTCTGCTTCAGAACAACCTGAAATCCTTCTAGACTCTAAGCCCGGTGTGGGCAGGGATTGTCTCTCTTTACTGCTGAATTGTACTTCCCAAGCACTTAGTACAGTGCTCTGCACACAATAAGCGCTCAATAAAGCCAATTGAATAAATGAATGACACAAATTTCCCAGTGGTAGGGATGGGAGGAAGGACCCTTCTTAAACTCGTGTATTTCCAAACATCGGCAGCCACTGGCCGTGAGAATAGGCTGTGACTTGGTTTCTCTCTGCAGTGTTTGTGCTTCAGCGATGGTAAGACCGTGGCCCCCATGCCGCCAGCCCAGGACCACAAGCGCCTGATGGATGGAGACAGAGGCCCAAATACTGGTGGGATGGGGGCTTATTGCCCCGCGCCTCAGGTACAGACTGTGCTTCTGGCCAAATGCCGGAATGTTTGCTCTGCACGCAGTAAGCGCTCAGTAAATACGATTGACTGAATGAGTGAATGAAATGCCATTTGCCTTCCTGCGTTTTCCTTTCAACTTAGTGAGAGAGCTCGACTTAGAGTTATACCCTTTTCAGGCTCCACGTGTTAGCCTTGAAGTGCTTTGCACTGTGTTGGCTTTCAGTTGTCAGTTTTCCATATAATAATAATAATGATGATGATGGTATTAACTAGACGTTTCGGAGTGTTCATTCAAGAGTACGGTGTAAGAGTTGGTAGACACGTTCCCTGCCCACAGGGAGATGAGATGGAGAGACAGACAATATAAATAAACTACAGGTTCGTGCATAGATCGTGTGGGGCAGAGGGTGGGGTGAATCTTGACGGGTAATAATAATAATAATGATGGCATTTGTTAAGCACTTACTATGTGTCAAGCACTGTTCTAAGCGCTGGGGAGGATGCAGAGTGATCAGATTGTCCCACGTGGGGCTCACGATCTTCATCACCTCCTCCAGGAGGCCTTCCCAGACTGAGCCCCTTCCTTCCTCTCCCCCTCGTCCCCCTCTCCACCCCCGCATCTTGCCTCCTTCCCTTCCCCACAGCACCTGTATATATGTATATATGGTTGTACATATTTACCACTCTATTTATTTATTTATTTATTTATTTATTTATTTTACTTGTACATTTCTATCCTATTTATTTTATTTTGTTGGTATGTTTGGTTCTGTTCTCTGTCTCCCCCTTTTAGACTGTGAGCCCACTGTTGGGTAGGGACTGTCTCTGTGTGTTGCCAATTTGTACTTCCCAAGCGCTTAGTACAGTGCTCTGCACATAGTAAGCGCTCAATAAATACGATTGATTGATTGATCCCTTCTCTGTGCCTCAGTTCCCTCATCTGGAAAATGGTGATGAAGACTGTGAGCCCCCTGTGGGACAACTTGATCACCTTGTAACCTCCCCAGCGCTTAGAACAGTGCTTTGCACATAGTAAGCACTTAATAAATGCCATTATTATTATTATTATTATCCCCATTTCACAGATGAGGTAACCGAGGCCCAGAGAAGTTGTGACTTGCCCAAAGCCACACGGCTGGCAATTGGCGGAGCCGGGATTTGAACCCATGACCACATCCAAACCGTTACACAGTTCAGCTGAGGCTGGAACAGTTTTGGATTCTCTTACTCTTGAGAACAGTCAGAATTCACAGTTCAAGGACAGGACCCTTGTTTTTTTAAATTTTTCTTAAGCTCCCCCACCCCGTCAGGATCGCACCTGGAGAGTGTCCAGTACTCTATCAGTCTTGTCTACAGGAGGGAGAATCAAGCAGAGGCTGGCGCGTTCCCCTCCTAGCCTGAGCGGTGGCTATTGAGTGGACGGTAATCTGCTACACGTCAAAACGCGGCTTTGCTGGGTAGCGGCAGAAACTCAAGTTTACCGCGCGGAAGGAGGCAGTGGTAAACCACTTCTCTGGATTCGGGTTGCAGGTGGAGGTGGGACATTCTCAAAGAGAATGAAAGAGACATTCGGAAATCAATCAATCAATCAATCGTATTTATTGAGCGCTTACTGTGTGCAGAGCACTGGACTAAGCGCTTGCGAAGTACAAGTTGGCAACATATAGAGACGGTCTCTACCCAACAGTGGGCTCGCAGTCTAGAAGGGGGAGACAGAGAACAAAACCAAACATATTAACAAAATAAAATAAATAGCATAGATATGTACAAGTAAAATAAATAGGGTAATAAATATGTACAAACATATATACAGGTACTGTGGGGAAGGGAAGGAGGCAAGACGGGGGGGATGGAGAAGGGGAGAGGAAGGAAGGGGCTCAGTCTGGGAAGGCCTCCTGGAGGAGGTGAGCTCTCAGCAGGGCCTTGAAGGGAGGAAGAGAGCTAGCTTGGCGGATGGGCAGAGGGAGGGCATTCCAGGCCCGGGGGATGACGTGGGCCGGTGGTCGACAGCTTCACTTCTCTGAGCCTCAGTTACCTCATCTGTAAAATGGGGATTAAGACTGTGAGCCCCCCGTGGGACAACCTGATCGCCTTGTAACCTCCCCAGCGCTTAGAACGGTGCTTTGCACATAGTAAGCTCTTAATAAATGTCATTATTATTATTATTTATTCACTCATTCATTCATTCAATCAAGCAGCGTGGTTCAGTGGAAAAAGGCACGGGCTTTGGAGTGAAAGTCCATGGAGTTGCTATAGGTCGGAGATGACTCAACAGTTTAAGACAACAATCGATTAATAATAATAATAACAAGCTTATTATTAATAAGCTCTCTGCATGGGTCCAGAACTGTTCGAAGTGCTGGGTCAGACACGGTTCCTGTCCAATGTGGGACTCACCGTCTAAGTAGAAGGGAGCACAGGTATTTAATCTCTATTTTGCATTTGAGGAAATTGAGGCGCAGAGAAGTTGAGCCCACTGTTGGGTAGGGACTGTCTCTATATGTTGCCAACTTGTACTTCCCAAGCGCTTAGTCCAGTGCTGTGCACACAGTAAGCACTCAATAAATACGATTGATTGATTGATTGATTAAGCAATTTGCCCAAGGTTCACACAGCCATGGATTAGAGCCCAAGTTCTCCGGCCACTAGGCTAGGCTGCCAGGACCTGCTGTGAAGAATAGCTCCATTCCTAAAATAAACACTAGATTAAACTCTATGCTACATTTTGTTCATTAAATGGTCCCAATGACCATCTCTCCTTAAATCTGGAAAATAGATGTTTTGGTAGGTAGGGGATGCAGCAGATAATAATTACCCAGTGATTTAGGAAAGTGTTAAGATGTCAGAACTTCCTTTATCAAATTATGTTTTGGGTGAAAATAACAGATTACATATGTTTCAGAGCGAGGTAACCGGCTTTTGGCTGTGATTTTAGAGGACTCAGAATTACCGCAGGCTACCTGGCCTTCCTTCAGGTCTGTCGTAGAAGTAAAACCTTTCCTGCCTCTAAAAAGCTTTTAAATGAAAAGGGGAGAGAAGGCGTGTTTCTGTTGGTTATTTAATTGTTAAGATAGTAGTAGCAGGAGTGGGTCATGTGAAATTTTTAGAAAGTCTGAAAACGGATAATTTATAGGGGATTTTTTTCTTCAAGAAAAAAACGTTCAGAAATTAATCGGGAGATTCTAGCTCAGCCAAGCAATTTACTACATGCCCGGGTCTCGTAGGAAACCTGTCACCAGACCTAATAATAATAATAATGGTATTTAAGTGTTTACTATGTGCCAGGTACTGTACTAAGTGCTGGGGTAGATACAAGAAAATCAGGTTGCGCATAGTCATTGTCCCGCATGAGGTTCACAGTCATAATCCCCATGTACCAGGTGAGGCAACTGAGACCCAGAGAGGTGAAGTTACTTGCATAAGGTCACACAGCAGACAAGTGGCAGCCGGGATTAGAACCCAGATCCTTCCAGGTCTGTGGTCTTTCCCCTAGGCCACGCCCCAGGAATAATGCGTATTTCCTGGATTCTGCCTCTTCTGCCTTCTTGTGAGATTTTGAATATTGGGGGAAGTTACCATGGTCTTTTTCTACAAGCTTATTTCCTTACAGCATGTGTACATTAGTCGTGAGAGAGTGTAGCAGTTTGCAGAAGTGATCAAAGTTATCATTAGGTCTTCTCCTGTATATATGTTTGTACATATTTATTACTTTATTTATTTTACTTGTACATATCTATTCTATTTATTTTATTTTGTTAGTATGTTTGGTTTTGTTCTCTGTCTCCCCCTTTTAAACTGTGAGCCCACTGTTGGGTAGAGACTGTCTCTATATGTCGCCAACTTGGACTTCCCAAGCTCTTAGTACAGTGCTCTGCACACAGTAAGCGCTCAATAAATACGATTGATTGATTGATTGATTCTCATGATGCCTATAGCACTTTTCAAAAGGACTTAGCCTCTATTTACATAATCACCAATGTGCCATCATTCAATAGTACTTTTTAAGGGGCCTGCAAACAAGGACA
Organism: Tachyglossus aculeatus; assembly: GCF_015852505.1. NCBI lineage: Eukaryota > Metazoa > Chordata > Mammalia > Monotremata > Tachyglossidae > Tachyglossus > Tachyglossus aculeatus. The sequence goes on from NC_052089.1 coordinate 24,767,694, forward strand.
GTGTGAAAACTTTCCAATCTTCCCCTTTCCCCTAGCTATCGAAGGATTTATTTTTGACCATCAAGAATGCAATTCTTCAGAAAACAGTGGAAGGCATGCAGCAAGAGGGTACTCCGTACGTGGGTAAGCCCTTCCTTAAAACCCTCCGCATCCACCTCTGAAATTGGCGCGGTGCTCAAGTTCCAAATGGATGCTTCCAATTCCAGGCGAATACTATGCCGGTGCTGTCTTGAAGGCTCAGTCACGCCGCCTTTATTGTGGGTTCGCTTTCTTGATTCAGGAGTGCTGTATGCCGGAATCATGCTTACCAAAGATGGCCCGAAAGTTCTGGAGTTTAATTGCAGATTTGGGGATCCAGAGTGCCAGGTGGGTTACCCCCGTGTTGAACAGAGCAGGGCGGGGCAGCGCATGTGGTTTCTTTTTCTGGGACACTTCTCCGTACTCTTAACATTTCATTTCTGGGCAAGAAATTGCAGTGATCTCCCACTGCTGTTGCTCGACTTTGCGCAGGTTATTTCATTTCTGGCAGTCTCTGGGCAAGAAATTGCAGTGATCTCCCACTGCTGTTGCTCGACTTTGCGCAGGTTACTTCATTTCTGGCAGTCTCTGGGCAAGAAATTGCAGTGATCTCCCTCTGCTGTTGCTCGACTTTGCGCAGGTTACTTCATTTCTGGCAGTCTCTGGGCAAGAAATTGCAGTGATCTCCCTCTGCTGTTGCTCGACTTTGCGCAGGTTATTTCATTTCTGGCAGTCTCTGGGCAAGAAATTGCAGTGATCTCCCTCTGCGGTTGCTCAACTTTGCGCAGGTTATTTCATTTCTGGCAGTCTCTGGGCAAGAAATTGCAGTGACCTCCCTCTGCTGTTGCTCGACTTTGCGCAGGTCATCCTCCCCCTTCTCAAAAGCGATTTTTACGAAGTGATCCAGTCAGCCTTGGAGGGCCAGCTCAGCGGCTGCATGCCCGAGTGGCTGGAGGACAGCGCCGCGGTGAGCGTCGTCATGGCGAGCCGGGGCTATCCCGGCAGTTACGCCAAGGGCTTGGAGATAACAGGTAAACACCACCAGATAGCTAGGGGTCAGTTCCCTCTGGCAGGCCCAGAATAATAATAATAATAATAATAATGACAATGGAATTTGTTAAGCGCTTACTATGTGCAAAGCACTGTTCTAAGCGCTGGGGAGGAGACAAGGTGATCAGGTTGTCCCACGTGGGGCTCACAGTCTTAATCCCCATTTTACAGATGAGGTCGCTGAGGCCCAGAGAAGTGAAGTGACTTGCCCAAAGTTACACAGCTGACAAGTGGTGGAGCTGGGATTTGAACCCATGACTCCCAAGCCCGTGCTCTTTCATTCATTCATTCATTCAGTCGTATTTATTGAGCGCTTACTGTGTGCAGAGCACTGTACTAAGCGCTTGGGAAGTACAAGTTGGCAACATATAGAGACGGTCCCTACCCAACAGCGGGCTCACAGTCTAGAAGGGGGAGACAGACAACAAAACGAAACGTATTAACAAAATAAAATAAATGGAATAAATATGTACAAATAAAATAAATAGAGTAATAAATATGTACAAACATATATACATATATACAAATGCTGTGGGCTCACAGTCTAGAAGGGAGAGACAGACAACAAAACAAAACATATTAACAAAATAAAATAAATAGAATAAATAGGTACAAATAAAATAAATAAATAAATAGAGTAATAAATACGTACAAACATATATACATATGTACAAGTGGTGTGGGCTCACAGTCTAGAAGGGAGAGACAGACAACAAAACAAAACATATTAACAAAATAAAATAAATAAAATAAATATGTACAAATAAAATAAATAAATAGAGTAATAAATATGTACAAACATATATACATATATACAAGTGCTGTGGGCTCACAATGTAGAAGGGAGAGACAGACAAAACATTAACAAAATAAAATAAATAGAATAAATATGTACAAATAAAATAAATAAATAAATAGAGTAATAACTGCGTACAAACATATACATATATGCAAGTGCTGTGGGCTCACAGTCTAGAAGGGAGACAGACAACAAACCAAAACATATTAACAAAATAAAATAAATAGAATAAATATGTACAAATAAAATAAATAAATAAATAGAGCAATAAATACGTACAAACATATACATATATACAAGTGCTGTGGGCTCACAGTCTAGAAGGGAGAGACAGACAACAAAACAAAACATATTAACAAAATAAAATAAATAGAATAAATATGTACAAATAAAATAAATAAATAGAGTAATATGTACAAACATATATACATATATACAAGTGGTTTCCACTGAGCCACGCTGCTAAGCATGAGGTGGTTGTTTTGGGCCTGCGCCTTCTCATGCGGATCTGCTGCCGTCATTTTTGGTCTTCAGAGCTGTTTCACCCCAAAAATTCTAATCAATCAATCAATCAATCAATCATATTTATTGAGCGCTTACTGTGTGCAGAGCACTGTACTAAGCGCTTGGGAAGTACAAGTTGGTAACATTATAGAGACGGTCCCTACCCAACAGTGGGCTCACAGTCTAGAAGGGGGAGACAGAGAACAAAACCAAACGTATTAAGAAAGTAAAATAAATAGAATAGATATGTACAAGTAAAATAAATAAATAGAGTAATAAATCTGTACAAACATATATACATATATACAGGTGCTGTGGGGAAGGGAAGGAGGTAAGGCGGGGGGAATGGAGAGGGGGAGAGGAAGGAGGAGGCTCAGTCTGGGAAGGCCTCCTGGAGGAGGTGAGCTCTCAGTAGGGCCTTGCTACTGGCTCCGCCTCTTGCCTGCTGGGTGATCTTGGGCAAATCACTTCTTTGCGTCTTAGTTACTTCATCTGTAAAATGGGGATGGAGATTCTGAGCCCCATGTGGGCCAGGGACTGTGTCCGACCCGATTTGCTTGTATCCACCCCAGGGCTTAGTACAGTGCCTGGCACGTAGCCCTTAACAAACACCACAATTATTATTATTGTCATTGATTACTGAATGGTTGAAGAGGAGAGGCTGGAGAGAGCAATGCTGGCTCTGAGCGTTACCCACCGGCTTCCCTCATTTGCCCATTTCAGGAGGGGGAAGCTGGGAACTGGTTTGCAGGGAAAACTGGTGAACATGTCGGAAATCGACCTGCCGGGGGGGAACACGGAGAAGGCTTAAGCTGTTGGAGCACTTAGGGAGGAGGGCTACTGGAAATAGCCACGCCGGCCTCCCGGAGGCAGGGATAAGAGAGGCGGGAGCAGGAGAAAGATGGGGAAGAGGGAAAAAGAGGGGAGGGAAGGAAGGATAATAAGGGAAATAAGAGAAAAGGCTAAAAGTGCCTCAAGTACAGCGATGTCTGGCTTGGCCTAATTTTAGTCATTTCAAGGCGACCCTTGCCCTTGAAATTTCTCTTCGATAAAAGTTTCAGCTCCTGTTCGTGCCTAGACATTTCATTCATTCAGTCGTATTTATTGAGCGCCTACTGTGTGCAGAGCACTGGACTAAGCTCTTGGGGAGTCCAAGTTGGCAACATATAGAGACGGTCCCTACCCAACAACGAGCTCACAGTCTAGACGGGGGAGACAGACAACGAAACAAAACATGTGGACAGGTGTCAAGTCGTCAGAACAAATAGAATTAAAGCTAAATGCACATCGTTAACAAGATAAATAGAATAGTAAGTATGTGCAAGTAAAATAAATAAAATAAATAAATAAAACAAAAATAAATAAATGAAACAAATAAATAAAACAAAAATAAATAAAACAAAAATAAATAAATGAAACAAACAAATAAATAAAACAAAAATAAATAAATAAAATGAATGAATAAATAAATAAATAAAACGAATGAATGAATGAATAAATAAATAAATAAAAAGTAGATCTGTGCAAACATACAGATCATCTGCCATCCGCCCTGGGGTGGACTGGGGCGGATACAGTCCCTGGCCCACATGGTGCTCACCCTTATAGACTGTGAGTCCACTATTGCGTAGGGACCGTCTCTATATGTTGCCAACTTGTACTTCCCAAGCGCTTAGTAGAGTGCTGTGCACACAGTAAGCGCTCAATAAATGAATGAATGAATGAATTAATATATACAGGTGCTGTGGGGAGGGGAAGAAGGTGGGGCTGGAGGGGTTGGGAGGAGGAGAGGAAAATTACATTAGGGTCTGGTGCCCAAATTGGGCAAAACCAAGACGATTTCCCAGGAAAGAATCTGGAAAATCTCAGGGTGGGCTGTCCAGTCAGAGGGGTGATGTGTTGAGCTTGAGACTTGTTTGGTCAGCCGTACCTCAAGTGTCTTTTAATTAAACACCGTGATCTGTTTCGACGTGATCTCTTTCAGGGTTCCCGGAGGCAAAAACTTTAGGGCTGGAGGTGTTCCATGCAGGTACCACCCTGAAAGAAGGGAGAGTGGTCACTAACGGAGGCAGAGTCCTGATGGTGACTGCCATCCGGAAAGACCTGGTGTCAGCTGTTGAGACGGCCAATAAAGGACTCGCAGCGATCAAGTTTGAGGGGGCCGTTTTTAGGAAAGACATTGGTTATCGAGCGATAGCTTTCCTCAAGCAATCCAGGTAAAAGGAGACAAAAAAAATCCATCAGAAAGAGGGGAGTCTCAGTACTTCTCGGGAAGATCTGTAACACGCCCATATGGTAGAGTGCAATTAGCCCCTTGGTGTTCTGTTTACTGTTCATTTTGTATTCTCCCAAGTGCTTAGTACAGTTCTCTAACACAAGTAAGCGCTCAATAAATACGGTTGAATGAATGAGCTTCATTTCCCAATGTGGATTAGGTCAGAGCTAGTTGATTTCAGCCATTCTCAATTGGGGCCAGAACTAGTCGGGAGCCAGAACCAAATTGAAAGGAAACTTGACCTTTTTGGTTTCCTGATAATTGCTGGTTTTTTAATAGCGGGCAAAACCTAGTTCTGTAACGCGGCCTTGGATAAGCCGCTCTCGATTTGGGTCGAGGTGATAGGTCAGTGTCGTTGGGTTTTTGGTGCGGTAAAATCGGTGGACTGAATGCCGTGCTGCTCCTGCGAGGCACCGTTTTTGAATTTCTTGTTACCTCTGCAGTGTTTGACAACCTTTGGATTTGACCATTTGTTGTTTGCTGTGATGCGGTTATATTACTATGAAAGCAATAAATTAAGTTATAAACAGTCCCATCGCTTAGTCTTGTTTCTTATGCATGCATTGCTTTCAAGTGTATTCGTTGAATTCTACGAAAAAGTGAGAGGCTGCTTCCACAATCGGCAGCATCTATTGAGCATTTGCTGTGTGCAAGGCCTGTCACTGACTGGGAGAGTGCAAGAGAAGTATAAAACATGATACTTGCCCTTCTCTTGCTCAGTATCTCAACCAGTGGAAAAACTTTTTGTGCCATTTTCCTTTGCTCCAAATTTCTTTTACGTATTTCAGGTTGGGGGTCAAAGAGAAAGGCAGAATCAGGCTAGACCTGACCTTTTTTTTTTAATGGCATTTATTAAGTGCTTACTATGTGCAAAGCAGTGTTCTAAGCGCTGGGGAGGTTACAAGGTGATCAGGTTGTCCCACGTGGGGCTCACAGTCTTAATCCCCATTTTCCAGATGAGGTAACTGAGGCACAGAGAAGTTAAGTGACTTGCCCAAAGTCACACAGCTGACAATTGGCAGAGCCGGGATTCGAACCCATGACCTCTGACTCCAAAGCCCGGGCTCTTTCCACTGAGCCATGCTGCTTTTGTGCCAAAGAGTCAGCCCCGTTGTAAATCTTTGTTAGTACTGAAATTCATTTAATATAATGCAGCCCTTACCAACCGTCCTTATTCTTGGTGTGAGTTGTTTTGCTCTTGTTCATTCATTCAATCGTATTTATTGAGCGCTTACTGTGTGCAGAGTACTGTACTAAGCGCTTGGGAAGTACAAGTCGGCAACATATAGAGACAATCCCTACCCAACAACGGGCTCACAGTCTAGAGGGGGAAGACAGACAACAAAACATGTAGACAGGTGTCGGAGTTGTCAGAACAAATAGAATTAAAGCTAAATACACATCATTAACAAAATAAATAGAATTGTTGAAATGCACGAGTGATCTTGATATTTTGGCATAGAGCCTGCCGAAAACTGAGAAGAAAAACTGAAAAGGTGGAGAGTGAAAGTGAACTGGTGGGCTCTGCACAGCAGCCCACCCCTATTCCCCGTGTTTTCTGCCCATCCCCAGTTGTGTCCTGGCAACCTGTTCTTCTGACCCAATTAACGAAGGTCATTGTCCTCGCTTTTAAAAACATCATTTCCCAGTATCCCCCAAAGCTCATTTTGCTGTGCTTCAGGCCGCATTCCGAACGACATTTGCTCCCCATCCGCCCCAGCTGCGTGTTTGTGAAGAGCCACTGGCCCTACCCCAGCTATGGGACACGCTTAATAAATACTATTATTACTACCAGAAAAATGGGCAGCCTTGACCTATCCTGGGAAAGGATTGAGATGAGTTACTTCCTGTTTTGCCTTTTTATTCCGTTTATTCCGAGCGACTGCACCCCTTTGTCCCTTCCAGATCCCACCTACTTCCTCCTTTCCTAGCTGGTGAAACACATAAATACTTTTGTAGTTAACAATCTGACACCTGGTTATTTTTTCTAGTACAGGGGTGGGGCGGATGATCGAGACCCTTAGCATTTTTTACTGCTTCTTCTTTACCCCATTACTGCTTGTTTGCACCTCTGCCCCCCTGTTAACAAGCAAAAGCAGGCCACCCGTTAGCTGTTTGCCCCGAGTGGCCTGGTGAAAGTTTGAGTTGAGGAGGAAATACAAATAAATTGTGTTGAGATAATCTGTGAATTTAATTCTTCCCTGTTCTCCTTGTGTCCATTAACATAAGTAATCAAAAGTAGGTTCCAAATAATCTTGGGTTTTATACTTGTATGCCTTAAAGCCTGGTTTGTTGGACATAATGATTAAGATGTTATGGAGAGCAGTTGATGATATAAGTGTTTTGAAACAATTTTTTAGAGGCCTGACTTATAAGGAAAGTGGAGTGGACATTGAGGCTGGCAATGCACTGGTTAAGAAGATTAAACCTTTGGCCAAAGCCACCTCCAGATCAGGTAAATCAAAATAAATAGTTCTCCCACGTTTAGTACCTTTTTAAGGGTGCCATCAAATTACGTTGCGAGATTCATTCATTCAGTCGTATTTATTGAGCGCTTACTGTGTGCAGAGCACTGTACTAAGCGCTTGAGAAGTCCAAGTTGGCAACATATAGAGACAGTCCCTACCCAACAACAGGCTCACTGTCTAGAAAAACGGGGAGAGTTGGGTAGCAGGAAGTAGAAAGGTAAGAAAGCCGTAGAGCAGCAGAATAAAATAGATTTATCTTTTCAGAATTCCTTAAGGAACGGGCAGGAGTTTCTGCTGAGTAAATATCATTTAATTCAATAATGCCAAAGTGTTCCTCAGTAAAACATGCATCAGTTTTCCCGGAAGTATGTATCTATCCTGAACTGCATTTATGTGCAAGTGGATCTCATCCAATATACAGCATAGTTAATCAGTAAGTGAAATATATTTGGGTCATCCTTTGTGTAATTAGCCCACAAAGTAATAGGAGGCAGAGGGGTGTTCAGAAAAGATAGCCGTCCAATGAAACAAATAAAACCAAAGCAAAGAAAGTACACCGAGGCACACGCGAGGGCTTACACCTTTGGGTATAAAGTCATATAACAAAGCTCACCAGCTGCTCTTATTCTACCCCTGCTCTGTCACTTGTCTGCTGTGTGACCTTAGGCAAGTCACTTCACTTCTCTGGGCCTCAGTTCCCTCTTCTGTAAAATGGAGATTAAAAGTGGGAGCCCCATTCTAGACAGGGACTGTGTCCAACCTGAAAGACTTGTATCTTCCCCAGTGCGTAGAACAGTGCTTGGCACATAATTAATTATGGTATTTGTTGAGCGTTTACTATGTAACAGACACTGTACCAAGCGCTGGGGTGGATACAAGCAAATCAGTTCGGACATAGTCCAACAAGTACCAATTATTATACTAGAGTAGTAAGGTCAAAGAGTTTACAATCTAATGGGGGAGATAAGTGGGTAGAAATTGCCCGTCAAAACAGGTAAAACAATAAGGGGTCAAGTCATAAAAACAAAAGGAAGCAATTAAATGAAAATATAACAAGTAGACATATACAAATGAGTGGTGGAAGTGTCTAATGAAACCAAAGGGACTAATTTGGGGTTTTTGTAAATGAGATATACAGTCTTGAGAGCTCTCTAGACTGCAAGCTTACTGTGAACAGGGAACATGCCTACCAACTCGGTTATATTGTACCCTACCAACTCTTAGTAAGCACTCAATAAATACTACTAGCTGATCTTCATAGATGATTGTAATTCAAAGTATTTCTTTTGCATGCCCGACAGGCTGCAGCGTGGATCTTGGAGGGTTTGCCGGTCTCTTTGATTTGAAACTAGCTGGTTTCAAAGATCCTCTGCTAGCATCGGGGACAGATGGCGTTGGAACCAAACTGAAGGTAAGCGCACTCTAATTCCGAAACGAAATTCTAAAAGTGGTTTATACATCAGTATCATGCTGAGTGCTCCCAGCGAAGACGTTAATGAAATGTCATAAGTAATTGTGTAACAGCATTGAGATCGCGAACCATCCTCTGAGGTAGCTGACTACTTTAAAAACAGGTCCCCGCTTGATCTGGAACTACACAGAATAGTTCCTTTTTTTTTTTTCAGGGCATTATTTATGCCTGCCTCTGATTTTTTCCATAATGCCATCGGTCGTTCTATACGTAGAGTTTTAAAATTATTTAAACACTTACAATGTGCCGGCACAGCATGAAGCACTAGGGAAGATATAACATAATTGGGTTGCACACAGTCTGTGTCCCACTTGGGGTTCCCTGTCTTTATCCCCATTTTACAGATGAAGGTAACTGAGGCCCAGAGAAATTAAAGTGACTTGCCCAAGGTCACATAGCTGATAACTGATTCCCGGGCCCATGCTCTAGCCACTTGCTTCAGTGGCCGATTAACAATTGTGGTATTCGTTAAGCGCTTACTGTGTTCCAGGCACGGTACTAAGCGCTGATTGATTAATCCATCCGGCAAATAGTACAAGAGGAAATCATGGAAAATTAAAGGTAAACCATATGACAAAAGCCAAGCCCATGGGAGATCAGGCAGACAATATATGTAGGTAGGCTACCTAGTAAGGACCTGAATGAGGAGGAAGGAATCATCATCATCATCATCAATCGTATTTATTGAGCGCTTACTGTGTGCAGAGCACTGTACTAAGCGCTTGGGAAGTACAAGTCAGCAACATATAGAGACAGTCCCTACCCAACAGTGGGCTCACAGTCTAAAAGGGGGAGACAGAGAACAAGAGCAAACGTACTAACAAAATAAAATAAATAGAATAGATATGTACAAGTAAAATAGAGTACTAAATATGTACAAACATATATACATATATATAGGTTAGAGTTGTTGGCTGTAGACTTTAAGTGCCTGTGAGCAGGGAGTACATATTTTGTATAAAATCTGTTGTGTTGAACTCCCCCAGGCACTTATTGCAGTGCCCTACACTTGCTCAATAAATACCATTAATAGGTGTGGGAATCTCCCCCCGCCTTTTTTTTTGGTTTGGCTTCTGTTAATATTTGGATTAAAATATGTGTTCACTCTTAAGAGAATGAATTTTCTGTCACGCTGCAGCCACAACTGTCCTGCTCTCTTACAGATCGCCCAGCTGTGTAACAAACACGACACTATCGGTCAAGATTTGGTGGCCATGTGTGTCAATGACATTCTGGCCCAAGGGGCAGAACCCCTCTTCTTCCTCGACTACTTTTCCTGTGGAAAACTGGACATCGACGTGGCAGGCGCCGTCATCACCGGAATAGCGGAAGCGTGTCGGAAGGCTGGCTGTGCTCTTCTGGGTACGATCGTTTTCTCCTGCGATCTTAAGGTTTGACCCCGGAACCGCCTTTCAGGATATAAGCCTGAATGCCGTTTTAACCACCTCGTAAAACAGAATGGCGAACACTTTCAATCCAGCCGGTGGCTCTAGAGAAACCAGCACGGACCTTTGATTTATAAAGCTCAGATGTAAGAGAGAAAATTGTCTTATTGTAGAGTACAGGGGGATGTGGAGAAAACTAATCCCGGCTCTGCCACTTGTCTCCTGTGAGACCTTGGGTAAGTCACTTAACTTCTCTGTGCCTCATTTACTTCATCTGTAAAATGGGGATCGAGACGGTGAGTCCCACGTGGGACAGGGCCTGTGTCCAACCCAATTTGCTTGTCTCCACCCCAGCTGTTAGTACAGTGCCTGGTACATAGTAAACGCTGAACAAATACCATTATTATTATTATTAAGCAATTATTATTATTACTAGAGAAGCAGCGTGACTCAATGGAAAGAGCCCGGGCTTGGGATTCAGAGGTCATGGGTTCAAATCTGGGCTCCGCCAATTGTCAGCTGTGTGGCTTTGGGCAAGTCACTTAACTTCTCTGGGCCTCAGTTCCCTTACCTGTAAAATGGGGATGAAGACTGTGAGCCCCATGTGGGACAATCTGATCACCTTGTATCCTCCCCAGCGCTTAGAGCAGTGCTTTGCACATAGTAAGCACTTAACAAATACCATCATCATCATCAAGAATTATAATTTAATAACTGTGGTATTTGTTCGGCACTTAACTTTGTGCCAGACACTGTACTAAGCACTGGGGTGGATACAAGCAAATTGGGTTGGACGCAGTCCCTGTCCCAAATGGGCTTCAATTCCGATTTTACAGATGAGGTAACTGAGGCATAGAGAAGTTAAGTGACTTGCGTGGTAACTGAGGCATAGAGAAGTTAAGTGACTTGCATAAAGTCACACAGCAGACAAGCAGCAGAGTTAGGATTAGAACCCAGGTCCTTTTGACTCCCAAGCAGGGGCTCCATCCACTAGACCATGCTGCATCTCTGTGAAGAAGAGGAAATTGAGAGGGGAGGGAGAAATTGCCATGTCACTACGAAGGAGAAAAAGGTCACCAGCCTTGCAACGCAGGGGCGAGGGTGCTGTGGGAAACAGTATCTCCTCGACAGAGGATTTAGCAGGGCGAAACTTCCCTGAAGATTAGTCACCTAGGCTAAAAGGTTCCCTGTTCCCTCTGAAAAGGGAAGTAAAATCACCCTTCTGGACTCAGTTATTTTCTTCTCAATTTCCTTTAACCAGCGATCTGTGGTTGAAACGCGAAGGATGAATTGCTTTTGCTGCTAAAATGGCATCTCTAAATGTCTTCTGAGATTTCCAGTTCCAGAAATTTGCTTTTTCAGCGGCTAAAGCAGCCGAGAATGCATCCGTTTGTGGGCCTGCTCCATCATTCATTCATTCATTCAATCATTTATTGAGAACTTACTGTGTGCAGAGCACTGTACTAAGCGCTTGGGAAGTACAAGTTGGCGACATACAGAGATGGTCCCTACCCAACAAGTCTAGAAGGGGGAGACGGACAACAAAACAAAACACGTGGACAGGTGTCAAGTCGTCAAAATAAATAGAATTAAAGCTAACTGCGCAGCATTAACAAAATAAATAGAATAATAAATATGAGGTAGTAAATAGCAAACGTGCACGTGTATAGGCCACCCATTTCTACCGTTTCCTGAATTGTGCTTCCCCGCCCTCCACCCCACCCCAGGAGGCGAGACGGCCGAGATGCCCGGGATGTATCCTCCAGGGGAATACGACCTGGGAGGCTTTGCCGTCGGAGCCATGGAGCGGGACCAGAAACTTCCTTGCCTGGAGAGCATCGTCGCCGGGGACGCCGTCGTCGGAGTGGCTTCCTCCGGGCTTCACAGCAACGGGTTCAGCCTCGTGAGGAAAATCGTGGAGGCGTCTTCCCTCTGCCTCTCCTCCCCGGCTCCTAGTGGATGTGGGAGCCAGACTCTGGGTGAGTGACGGGGCTCCAGTCCGCTCTGGTGCTCACGAGCAGTAGCCCAGTGAGTGCTCCGCGAGCCCCTCTGTCCCTCCTTCCCTGCCCTCAGTCCACTTCCAGTTGTCCAAACCCCCCACCCTATCTATCCATGGTATGAACTGAGCGCTTGTTCTGCGGCTGAGGGCTCCTACAGCTCTGCTACTCCCCAGCAATCATCCCGCCGGGGTCAGGCCATCTCCCTGAGAAGCAGCGTGGCTCAGTGGAAAAGAGCCCGGGCTTTGGAGTCAGAGGTCATGGGTTCAAATCCCGGCTCTGCCAATTGTCAGCTGTGTAACTTTGGGCAAGTCACTTCACTTCTCTGTGCCTCAGTTCCCTCATCTGTAAAATGAGGATGAAGACTGTGAGCCCCCGTGGGACAACCTGATTGCCCTGTAACCTCCCCAGCGCTTAGAACAGTGCTTTGCACGTAGTAAGCGCTTAATAAATGCCATTATTATTATTATCTCCCCAGTTTGTGATGAACTGGGTTTTTTTTCATCATCATAATAATAATGATAGCAGTTATTAAGCGCTTACTATGTGCCAAGCACTGTTCTAAGCGCTGGGGAGGTTACAAGGTGATCAGGTTGTCCCACGTAGGGGCTCACAGTCTTCCAGTCTTTACAGATAAGGTAACTGAGGCACGGTGAGTTGCCCAAAGTCACAGCTGGCAATTGGCGGAGTCAGGATTTGAACCCGTGACCTCTGACTCCAAAGCCCGTGCTCTTTCCACTGAGCCACGCTGCTTCTCTGCGCCGCACCGTTTTTCCCTGCCATCGGTGTGGACAAATACTATCATTATTATTATTATTCTCTGGGCCTCAGTTACCTCATCTGCTCCGCCACTTGCCTGCTGTGTGACCCTGGGCAAGACACTTCACTTCTTTGTGCCTCAGTTACCTCATCTGTAAAATAGGGTTGGAGACTGTGAGCTCCACGTGGGACAGGGACTGTGTCCAACTCGATTTGCTGATACCCACCCCAGCACGTAGTACAGTGTCTGGCATATAGTAAGTGCTCAACAGTTACCATTATGATTACTGTTATTACTGAAATCTGGCGCTCCCCAGATGATATTTTTCCCCGCCTGTTTTCTCACAAGAGGGCTTCATCTTCTCCCACAGCCCAAGATTCACTTGGAAAGGGAAAGAAGTTTGCTCCCTTCTTGGCCCCAGTGCCCCTTTCGTAGAATCCCCCCACCTTGCAATCTCACTCTTTCCCCACCTTTGAAGCCCACAGCACCTGACTCGCCAAACAATCGCACTTCCCCCCTTCAAAGCCCAACTGACTGTGAGCCCACTGTTGGGTAGGGACCGTCTCTATAATGTTGCCAACTTGTACTTCCCAAGCGCCTAGTACAGTGCTCTGCACACAGTAAGCGCTCAATAAATACGATTGAATGAATGAATGAATGATCCAGCGTTGATGGTGCAGAAAAGACGGCTCTGGGCAGGGAGTTATTTTCCAGGGAGGGTCGCTTTGGGAACTGCACTCGCCTCTTCCCAGTAACTTGATGTGCAAGTCGACTCAATGTGTTGATCCCTCCGTTTCCCACCCCTACAGGGGAGCTGCTGCTGACCCCGACCCGAATCTACTGCCGCCCGTTGCTACCAGTCCTGCGTTCCGGACGCGTCAAGGCCCTGGCCCACATCACTGGAGGGGGGCTGCTGGAAAACATCCCCAGGGTCCTCCCTGACAACCTGGGAGTGCGCTTGGGTGAGGCCGACAACAAGCAGTCAATGAATTAATCGTATTTGAAATGTATTTCTATCTATTAACACCCGTGTCGGCCTCTGGACTGTAAGCTTGTGGTAGGCCGGGAATGTGTCTGCTTACTGTTATTGAGAAGCAGCGTGGCTCAGTGGGAAGAGCCCGGGCTTTGGAGCCGGAGGTCATGGGTTCGAATCCCAGCTCCGCCACGTCTGCTGTGTGACCTTGGGCAAGTCACTTCTCTGAGCCTCAGTTACCTCATCTGTAAAATGGGGATTGACCGTGAGCCCCATGTGGAACAACCTGATCTCCTTGTATCCCCCAGCGCTTAGAACAGTGCTTTGCACATAGTAAGCGCAAATGCCATTATTATTATTATTATTATTATTTATTGTTATAAGCGCTTAGTACGGTGCTCTGCACACAGTAAGCGCTCAATAAATATGATTGAATGAATGAATAATGCACTCTCCCAAGCACTGCTTTGTACACAGTAAGCGCTCAGTATATATGAACGAATGCATTAGGCGATTACTGTATGCAGAGCACTGTACTAAGCGCTTGGTCCCTGCCCACAACGAGCTCAGAGTCTAGACAGGGAGACGGACGTTAATATAAGGGAACAAATTGCGGCTTTCAGAGTGGCATCACTTGGCCTTTCTGGCTTCCCTTTTGAGTTCAAGCTGTTTTCTCCACAGGATTGTCATGAGAGATTAAGTGACAGTGAGTCTTTGGACGGTGATTCCCTGTCCCCCGTGAAAGCCTTCTCCTTCATTCCTGTTCCTCTTTCTACTGTCTGCACACGTTGTGACTGTTCCTCTCTTTCTGGAAAAGTGACCGGTCACATGAGAAATCCCTGTCATTCCTTTTGTACAAACAGCTTGAGCGTTGCCACGGAGGAACACTTACTTCCCCTGAGGCCTGCTCCGGGTGCCAACTGCCTCAGCGGCAATCCCCCGGTCTGATGGCATAGGCACCCCAAGATGGGGGCTAGAAAGGCTCTGGTTTTCTGACGAAGGTTTCTGTGGCTTGTGTTTTCCACTTAGATGCTCGCGCTCTACCTACGTGTATACCCACGTTGAAGTAGAAAAGCATAAATGCCAACAGTTGTCCTTTTCTTCCTTACGGGTGACACCCCTTTGCCGAAGCGTTCCCCATCTCTTCTTGTCAGACGCTCGTCGCTGGCAAATCCCCGCCATCTTCTCGTGGCTGCAGTGCCAGGGGCGCCTCTCGGAAGAAGAGATGGCTCGGACCTTTAACTGCGGCATCGGGGCCGTCCTCGTGGTCCAGAAGGACCTGGCGGAGCAGGTGCTGCGGGAACTTAAAGAGCAGGAGGAGGAGGCCTGGATCATTGGCAGCGTGCTCACTTGTCCTGCAGGTTTGTGCTTAGTAAATACGAACAAGCGCTTGATTTTCGTTGCGCTTGCCTCATTCGCACCTACTCAGCTTTCCTGTCCCGCCATCGACCCCCGGCCCACGTCCTCCCCCGGGCCTGGAATGCCCCCAATCCCTCTGCCCATCCGCCAAGCTAGCTCTCTTCCTCCCTTCAAGGCCCTACTGAGAGCTCACCTCCTCCAGGAGAACTTCCCAGACTGAGCCCCTTCCTCTCCCCTTCGTCCCCCTCTCCATCCCCCGCATCTTACCTCCTTCCCTTCCCCACAGCACCTGTATATATGTTTGTACATATTTATTACTCTATTTATTTTACTTGTACCTATCTATTCTATTTATTTTATTTTGTTCGTATGTTTGGTTTTGTTCTCTGTCTCCCCCTTCTAGAGTGTGAGCCCACTGTTGGGTAGGGACTGTCTCTATATGTTGCTAGCTTGTACTTCCCAAGCACTTAGGACAGTGCTCTGCACACAGTAAGCGCTCAATAAATACGATTGATTGATTGATTTCTCTCAATCTCCCATCTTAACTGTCGTTTGTAGAGGGTCCCGTTTCTGAATCACTGAGAAATCCCAGGCAGACCGTTGAATTCACGGAATCGCAGCGCGGTCATCTTGATGCTTTGTCACTCTCCATTCATTCATTCAGTTGTATTTATTGAGCGCTTACTGTGTGCAGAGCACTGGACTAAGCGCTTGGGAAGTACAAGTTGGCAACATAGAGACGGTCCCTACCCAACAGCGGGCTCACAATCTAGAAGGGGGAGACAGACAACAAAACAAAACATGTGGTCAGGTGTCAAGTCATCAGAATAAATAGAAGTAAAGCTAGAAGCACGTCATTGACAAAATAAATATGACAGGGATCAATCTTTTACTTGTTATGACCACGGACATTTGATTGCCCCTTTTTTTCATGATGTATATAGTGCACCCGGAGCATATTCACCCTGACCTTTTGGGGTTCTAATTCTTGGACCACTGAATGTCCGCACTGGACTTGCGCGAATTAAATCACGTATTAGAGTGGTAACTTCTTCATGATGTAAAACAGCCTTTAACCCCGCGCGTTCTCCCCCCGTGTGTTTTCCTTTGGAAGGTCCTCCCCGCGTCCAGGTTGATCATTTGATCGAAGCCATGCAGGTAAACAGGTCATGTTCATTGACAAATGGTTCCCTGCACAGCCGCGTGCGTGACCAGCCGAAGAAGGCGAGGGTGGCTGTCCTGATATCTGGAACGGGTGAGGTGTCTTGGGCTTTGTTCTTGCTTCCGAGTAGTAGTTGCCAGGAACCTTCATTTTCCAGTGATAACTTAGGGGTTTAGATGACAAAAGAGTAGGGTGACAGTATCTTGAGAAGCAGCCTGGCGTAACGGGCCTGGGAATCAGCAGGCCATGGGTTCTAATCCCGGCTCCGCCACTTGTCCGCTATGTGACCTCGGGCAAGTCACTTCACTTCTCTGGGCCTCAATTCCCTCATCTGTCAAATGGGGATTGAGACTGTGAGCCCCAAAAGGGACAGGGACTCTGTCCAACCTGATCTTGTATCCTCCCTAGCTGGCACAGAGTAATCGCTTAACAAACGCTGTAATAATTATTACTGTTATTTTTGTCACGCTGTCTGACCCTCACTTTCGAGGAGGGACGTGAAAGGGGTGAAGATTTAAAGTGGTGATAAGTCAGTCGTGGAAGGCAGAATTGAAGCCGGGAGAAACGGGAGAACGTGGAGGTGAGGAAGAGCTCCAAGTCACAGGGGAGAAAAATATTTGTGAACCAGAGCGAATTGCCGTTGAAATGAAATTTGGTCGTGACGGCAACACCTTTCTCTATTTGAAACGGTTACCTCCTCCCCTGTAGACTGACCCTGTGGCTTTGTTCTGATCCTTAGCAGTAGGTAAAGAAAACTAAGGTGCCAGAGTGCCATTGCCTCTACGGTGCCACTCCATTACCTGGGAGGGTTACTTCACTCTGCAGAAAGGAAGTGGCGTGGCTTAGCAGTGGGAATCAAAAGGACCTGGATTCTAATCCTGGCTCTGCCACTTGTCTGCTGTGTGACCCTGGGCAAGTCACTTCACTTCTCTGGGCCTCCATTACCTCATCTATAAAAATGGGGACTAAGACTGTGAGCCCCACGTGGGACCAGGGCTGTGTCCAGCCTGATTAACTTGTATCTGCCCCAGCGCTCAGAACAGTGCTTGGCACATAGTAAGAGCTTAACAAGTACCGTTTATATTTATTATTATTGTTGTTGTTATTATTATTATTAGAAAGCATTCCCTACCGTCTGTCATCTCTGCCACTGCCTTTAAGTTACCCACAGGGTGAAATGGCTCTGGAAAGTTATTGGGCAGTCCTCAGCTTTGGGTGAGGAAGGGAGTTATTGCCACTGACACAGCTCCTCTCGGGCTCCAGGCAGCTCTGTAGTTGCTGACAGCCGTCTCCTGGCTTATCCCCCGAGGCCTCTCAAGCCAACAACAGGCTCCGGCCCAAAGGGATTTTTCCCAGTATCCCGGAGCCGAACGCCAACGCTCACCACATTCCGGCCTCTGGCACGCAAACTGCCCTAAGCCAACAATCAATCAATCGTATTTATTGAGCGCTTACTGTGTGCAGAGCACTGTACTAAGAGCTTGGGAAGTACAAGTTGGCAACAGTCCACCAAAGCTCTGGGTGTGTGTACTTCGTTGGCCAGTATGGTGGGAGGAGCAAGCTAAATTCTCAACAGCTTTTTGTCACCGCTTCAAAGTCTATTTAGCAGCAGATGCAGATTACAGGCAAACCAATTTTCTCTAAATCACTGAGGCGTTCATCCCTCTCCGTGTTGTGTTCGAGTCCTCTTCTTAGTGGCACACGTACAGAGGTTTAGACAAAAGCGTACGGTTTCTCCTCTCCAGGTACCAACCTCCAAGCGCTAATAACCAGTACCCAAGAACCAACCAGCTCTGCACAAATAGTCCTTGTCATCTCTAACAAAGCAGCTGTGCTTGGGCTAGAGAGGGCCGAAAGGGCTGGAATTCCTACCAGAGTAAGTTACTTATTATTTGAATGAATCCACTTCAAAATGCCCCTTTGACAGGACAGCCTACCCTGAGATTTTCCAGACTTTTTCCTGGAAAATAGTCTTGATTTTGCCCAATCTGGGCTCCAGACCCTAGTGTAATATCTAAAGAGGGTTAGGATGAGTGTCCCATCCCCACAAGTGGTTCTCTGGGATCAATTGGACTGGATCCTTGTGTTCTGAATTGAAGAGGGTGGTGGTTCCCTTGAGTTCCTTGTTTTTATCAGGAGGTTTTCTCCTGCTGGAAATCACGAATTTGCCACTTTAATATTGTAGGTCATTGATCACAAATTATATAAGACGCGCGCCGAGTTTGACATCGCAGTTGACCGAGTCTTGGAAGAGTTCTCCATTGAGCTGGTCTGTCTCGCGGGTTTCATGAGGATCCTGTCTGGCCCCTTTGTCAAAAAGTGGGATGGTAAGCACCTTTTCCCTTTAATAGCGCTAATTCCCTTAGCGGGCCAAGGAAGATTTAAAGTAAAGCTATCTCATTTCTTTCACACTATTCTAAAATCCCATTCCATTGGCCTTCACATAGCGTAGAGAAGCAGTGTGGCCCAGTCGCTAGAGAACGAGCCTGGGATTCAGAGGGACCCGGGTTGTAATCCCGGCTCCGCCGTCTGTCCGCTGTAGGACCTTGGGCAAGTCCCTTCACTTCTGGGCCTCAGTTATCTCATCTGTAAAGTGGGGATTGAGACGGTAAGCCCTGTGCAGGACAGGGAATGCATCCAACCTGATTAACTTGCATTTACCTCCAAGTAGAGTATCTACCTCCAAGAGAAGCAGCATGGCTCAGTGGAAAGAGCACTGGCTTTGGAGTCAGAGGTCAGGGGTTCAAATCCCGGCTCTGCCAATTGCCAGCTGTGTGACTTTGGGCAAGTCAGTTAACTTCTCTGGGTCTCAGTTACCTCATCTGTAGAATGGGGATTAAGACTGTGAGCCCCACGTGGGACAACCTGATCACCTTGTAACCTCCCCAGCGCTTAAAACAGTGCTTTGCACATAGTAAGCGCTTAATAAATGCCATTATAATTATTATTATTACCCCAGCACTTGCACAGTGCCTGGCACATAGTAATCAATCAATCAATCATATTTATTGAGAGCTTACTGTGTGCAGAGCACTGTACTAAGCGCTTGGGAAGTACAAGTTGGCAACATATAGAGACGGTCCCTACCCAACAGTGGGCTCACAGTCTAGAAGACATAGTAAGTGCTTACCGTTTTTAAAAAAGCCCTCCTGCCCATTATGTGGCCGACCACCACCCAAAAATCAATCAATCAATCAATCGTATTTATTGAGCACTTACTGTGTGCAGAGCACTGTACTAAGCGCTTGGGAAGTACAAGTTGGCAACATATAGAGACAGTCCCTACCCAACAGTGGGCTTACAGTCTAGAAGACATAGTAAGTGCTTACCGTTTTTAAAAAAGCACTCCTGCCCGTTATGTGGCCGACCACCCCCCCCCCAAAAATGTGTTTCTCTGGCAAGCCAGGACAGTCCGAGATCTAACTGGGTTTCGCTTCATTCCAGGGAAAATGCTGAACATCCACCCTTCCTTGCTGCCGTCTTTCAAGGGTTCAAATGCCCACGAACAAGCCCTCGAAGCGGGCGTCAGAATCACCGGCTGCACCGTGCACTTTGTAGCCGTGAGTATCTCTCCTCTCCCCCAGAGGAGAGGCTCGCTGGATTGCATTCGGCGGTAACGTAGCTGGCCGGGAGCGGCCTTCGTCAGAGGTAGAGTGGTAAAGTGTTGAGTCTTGGGTTGTTTTTTTTTCCCCTCTCCCGCAGGAAGAAGTAGATTCTGGACAGATCATCCTTCAAGAGGCTGTCCCCGTAAAGAGGGGTGACACGGTGGGTACCTTGTCGGAACGAGTCAAGGAGGCGGAACACAGAGCCTTTCCCACCGCCCTACAGCTAGTGGCAAGTGGAGAAGTCCAGCTGGGGCCAACCGGCAAGATCGTTTGGAATTGAAAAGAGCCGAGCGGCCCTGATTCCGTGATGGAGCAGTAGCCTAGTTTTGCCCGTGGCATGGTAAAATACGCCCGCGGTACTCGTTTCCAATCGGTTCCAACTTGCATTGCGTGTTTAGGAAAGTTTGAGCCCTCCCAGCGCTCCACACACCGTAAATGCTTAGTTAATTCCAGTTCTACCACTCCTTCTATTCCTTGCCCCCCTCCTCCTCGAATTCAGCAGGATCTCTCGAGCTCACCTTGTTGTTGCCCCGTCAGAGGCGGCGTCTCGACTCCCACCACCACCACCTGGGATTCTCGACCGTCCGGTCTGGGTCCCTGAGCAGTGAGGGGGGGATGTCAGCCAAACATTCTCCCCTCCTCATCACCCAGCTGTTATTAAACATTCTCCTGCATCCCTACTGTCGTCAGCGTCTGTCTGTATCAAGTTTCCAGGTACGGGGAGCCAACCTAACCCTTCCTTTGGTCTGAGAAAACATTCTCTCTCGGAGGTCAGAGAATGTCTCTTCCCACAACTCAGAGGAAGGGAGGAGCAGCATGAAATGGGTTACTAGAGGGAAAAGTCAGATGCGTGTTAGACGGTGCGGTGGTTAGTGCCTGAAACCCGGGCCGAACGGACTGGTGGTCTGACCCTGTTTGATATTTTGTAGGTTAGTATCAATCAATCAATCGTATTTATTGAACGCTTACTGTGTGCAGAGCACTGTACGAAGCGCTTGGGAAGTACAAGTTGGCAACATCTAGTATGATTCCTGGACCTCTGGTCTGCTCTTCTCCTCGGAGGTCATGCGTTCGATTCTACTTAAGGCCTTTGTTTTGAGGGGTGCCTTGACAACTTGCTTACCCTCTCGTTTGTTTTCATTCCCTTTATTTCATTTCATTTCATTTTCATTTCATTTATTACTCTATTTATTTTACTTGTACATATCTATTCTATTTATTTTATTTTGTTAGTATGTTTGGTTTTGTTCTCTGTCTCCCCCTTTTAGACTGTGAGCCCACTGTTGGGTAGGGACTGTCTCTATATGTTGCCAACTTGGACTTCCCAAGCGCTTAGTACAGTGCTCTGCACACAGTAAGCACTCAATAAATACGATTGATGGTGATGATGATGATCAGCACCAGGTCAGTGAAGCCTTGAGAGAGCCTTTGGTCGACTGCAGATATTGAAGGGTGAGGGAAGGTTAGTCCAGTGCTCTGCACACAGTAAATGCTCAATAAATACGATTGAATGAATGAATGGTAGGCCTGAGGGCCTAGACAGCTGCCTTGGGCAGTCCACTTACAGTCAGCTGCATTTTTATAGGAAAAGCAGGAAAACAAAGACATTTAACAGCACATAAATCATCTAGAATCGATGAGTGGAATAATGATTCATTCATTCATTCAATCGTATTTATTGAGCACTTACTGTGTGCAGAGCACTGGACTAAGCGCTTGGGAAGTCCAAGTTGGCAACATATAGAGACGGTCCCTACCCAACAGCGGGCTCACGGTCTAGAAGGGGGAGACAGACAACAAAACAAAACATATTAACAAAATAAATAGAATAATGTACAAATAAATAAATCGAGAAGCAGCGTGGCTCAGGGGAAAGAGCACGGGCTTTGGAGTCAGGTCATGGGTTTAAATCCCAACTCATCCACATATCCGCTGTGTGACCTTGGGCAAGTCACTTCACTTCTCTGAGCCTCAGTTCCCTCATCTGTAAAATGGGGATTTTGAGCCCCACGTGGGGCAACTTGATCACCTTGTATCCCCCCCAGTGCTTAGAACAGTGCTCTGCACATAGTAAGCACTTAACAAATGCCATTATTATTATTAAAGTGATAAATGCGTACAAACATATATACATATATACAGGTGCTGTGGGGAGGGGAAGGAGGTAAGGCGGAGGGGGATGGAGAGGGGGAGAGGAAGGAGTCCTCTCCTGACACATCTGTCAGCTGTGTGACTTTGAGCAAGTCACTTCACTTCTCTGGGCCTCAGTCACCTCATCTGTAAAATGGGGATAAGGCTGTGAGACCCCCGTGGGACCACCTGATCACCTTGTAACCTCCCCAGTGCTTAGAACAGTGCTTTGCGCAGAGAAAGCGCTTAATAAATGCCATCATTATTATTATTATTAAGGAGGGGGCTCAGTCTGGGAATACCATCATTATTAATGAGTACCATCATTATTAACAAATACTATCATTATTATTAACAATTACCATCATTATTATTATTAAGAAATACCATTACTATTATGAACAAATGCCATCACTATTATTATTATATTAAAAGGACGGTAGAGCCTGGGAGCTTGTCCCTTGGCTGTGGGCCTCACGGCCCGGACCACGTGATCGCCGCGGGGCTCGAACTACATTTCCCACAATGCTTGGCCGCGACTACATTTCCCACAATGCCCGGCGGCGGGGCCCGGCTGAGGGAAGGGCGCTGCGCATGCGCAGGCCTGCTGCACGCGGGGATGGTTAAGGGAGAGGCAGCGTGGCTTCATAATAATAATGATGGCATTTGTTAATCAATCAATCGTATTTATTGAGCGCTTACTGTGTGCAGAGCACTGTACTAAGCGCTTGCACTGTACTAAGCGCTTTGTTAAGCGCTTACTATGTGCAAAGCACTGTTCTAAGCGCTGAAGGGGGACGCAAGGTGATCAGGTTGCCCCCCACGAGGGGCTCACCGTCTTCATCCCCATTTTGCAGATTCATTCATTCAATCGTATTTATTGAGCGCTTACTGTGTGCAGAGCACTGGACTAAGCGCTCGGGAAGTACAAGTTGGCAACATAGAGAGACGGTCCCTACCCAACAGGGGGCTCACAGTCTTAATCCCCATTTTCCAGATGAGGTGACTGAGGCCCAGAGAACTTAAGTGACTTGCCCAAAGTCACACAGCTGACAGTTGGCGGAGTCGGGATTTGAACCCATGACCGCCGATTCCAAAGCCTGTGCTCTTTCCACTGAGCCACGCCCTGGGCCTCAATTCCCTCATCTGTAAAATGGGGATGAAGACTGTGAGCCCCCCCTGCCGTGGGACAACCTGCTCACCTTGTAACCTCCCCAGCGCTTAGGACAGTGCTTTGCACATAGTAAGCGCTTAATAAATGTCATCATTATTATTATGATAGCTATATTTCTATTTGTTTTGACGGTTTTGACACCTGTCTATATGTTTTGTTTTGTTGTCTGTCCCCCCCTCCTAGACTGTGAGCCTGTTGTTGGGTAGGGACCGTCTCTAGATGTTGCCGACTTGTACTTCCCAAGCGCTTAGTCCAGTGCTCTGCACACAGTAAGTGCTCAAGAAATACGATTGAATGAATGAATGAATGAGAACGGTGCTCGGCATGTGGTAAGCGCGTAACCCCTCCCACCATTACTGCCTTCAAAGCCCTACTGAGAGCTCACCTCCTCCAGGAAGCCTTCGCACACTGAGCTCCCTCCTTCTTCTCCCACTGCCCTACCTCCTTCCCCTCCCCACAGCACCAGTATATATGTTTGTACAGATTTATTACTCTATTTATTTTACTTGTACATATTTCCTATTCTATTTATTTTGTTAATAAGCCCTACTGAGAGCTCACCTCCTCCAGGAGGCCTTCCCAGACTGAGCCCCCTCCTTCCTCTCCCCCTCCTCATCCCCCCAACTGCCCTACCTCCTTCCCCTCCCCACAGCACCTGTATATGTTTGTACAGATTTATTACTCTATTTTGCTTGTACATATTTACTATTCTATTTATTTTATTTTGTTAATATGTTTTGCTTTGTTGGCTGGCTGTCTCCCCCTTCTAGACTGTGAGCCCGCTGTTGGATAGGGACCGTCTCTATATGTTGCCAACTTCCCAAGTGCTTAGTCCAGTGCTCTGCACGCAGTAAGCGCTCAATAAATACGATTGAATGAATGAATGAATGAATGTGCATCTAGCTTTACTTCTATTTATTCTAACATCTGTCCACATGTTTTGTTTCATTGTCTGTCTCCCCCTTCTAGACTGTGAGCCTGTTGTTGGACAGGGACCGTCTCTATATGTTGCCAACTTGTAGTTCTCAAGCGCTTAGTCCAGTGCTCTGCACACAGTAAGTGCTCAATAAATGTGACTGAATGAATACTGTTATTGTATATATGTACACATATAGAGAAGCAGCGTGGCTCAGTGAAAAGAGCCCGGGCTTTGGAGTCAGAGGTCATGGGTTCAAATCCCAGCCCTGCCAGTTGTCAGCTGTGTGACTTTGGGCAAGTCGCTTCACTTCTCTGTGCCTCAGTTACCTCATCTGTAAAATGCGGATTAAGACTGTGAGCCTCACGTGGGACAACCTGATCCCCCAGTGCTTAGAACAGTGCTTTGCACATAGTAAGCGGTCAACAAATACCATCATTATTATATACTATTACTCTATTTTATTTGTACATATTTATTCTATTTATTTTATTTTGTTGATCTGTTTTGTTGTCTGTCTCCCCCTTCTAGCCTGTGAGCCCGCTGTTGGGCAGGGACCGTCTCTATATGTTGCCAACTTGTACTTCCCACTAATAATAATAATAATAATAATAATAATAGTAATAATAATGTTGGCATTTGTTAAGCGCTTACTATGTGTAAAGCACTGTTCTAAGCACTGGGGGGGATACAAAGTGATCAGGTTGTCCCATGTGGGGTTCACAGGCTTAATCCCCATTTTACAGACGAGGTAACTGAGGCTCAGAGAAGTTAAGTGACTTGCCCAAGGTCACACAGCAGACATGTGGTGGCGGCGGGATTCGAACCCGTGACCTCTGACTCCAAAGCCCGGGCTGTTTCCACTGAGCCACGCTTCCCAAGCGCTCAGTACAGTGTCCGGCACACGGTAAGCGGTCAATAAATGCGAATGAATGAATGAATAAATGCGATTGAATGAATAAATACGATTGAATTAATGAATAAATAAATAAATACGATTGAATGACTGAATAGGATTGCACGAATGAATGGCCCCGCGCCTTCCCGCCGCTAGGACCACGTGACCGCCGCGGAGTTCGAACTACATTTCCCACAATGCCCGGCGGCCGGGCCCGACCACCCGGGCCCGCGGGGGGTGGGTGGAGATGCCTGGTCTCCGCCGCTTTCTGGGCCATTAGCCAGCTTAGTGAGGAGGGTTTCGATTTCTAGGGTGTGTTGTAATTTTTATCCCCTCACGATGAGATGGGAACAACCGGTCTTTTTCCCCCCTCCTCGATTTTGGGGGGCCGCCCCCCCATCCGCACCCCTCTCCCCCTTCCCCCCTTCCAACCGACCCGGGTCCGGAGCGCGGCGATGGAGGGAGGCCGCCGCGCATGCGCAGACCTGCAGCCCGAGGATGTGGGGTAGGGAGGTACAGCCACCGTGGCCTAGTGGTTAGGGCCCACGCCTTGGGCTCAAGAGGTCATCGGTTCTAATCCAGGCCCCAGCACCTATTATAATAATCATAATAATCATAATAATGGCATTTATTAAGCGCTTACTATGTGCCAAGCACTGTCCTTCTAGGCTGTGAGCCCGTCTTCCAACAATAATAATAATGATGGCATTTATTAAGCGCTTACTATGTGCAAAGCACTGTTCTAAGTGCTGATAATAATAATAATGGCATTTGTTAAGCGCTTGCTATGTGTCAAGCACTGTTCTAAGCGTTGACAATAATAATAATACTGGCATTTGTTAAGCGGTTACTATGTGCCAAGCACCGTCCTTCTAGGCTGTGAGCCCGTCTTCCAACAATAATAATAATGATGGCATTTATTAAGCGCTTACTATGTGCCAAGCACTGTTCTAAGTGTTGATAATAATAATAATCATAACAATGACATTTATTAAGCGCTTACTATGTGCCAAGCACTGTTCTAAGCGTTGACAATAATAATAATAATGGCATTTGTTAAGCGGTTATTATGTGCCAAGCACTGTCCTTCTACGCTGTGAGCCCGTCTTCCATCAATAATAATAATGATGGCATTTATTAAGCGCTTACTATGTGCCAAGCACTGTTCTAAGTGTTGATAATAATCATAATCACAATAATGACATTTATTAAGCGCTTACTATGTGTCAAGCACTGTTCTAAGCGTTGACAATAATAATAATACTGGCATTTGTTAAGCGGTTACTATGTGCCAAGCACTGTCCTTCTAGGCTGTGAGCCCGTCTTCCAACAATAATAATAATGATGGCATTTATTAAGCGCTTACTATGTGCAAAGCACTGTTCTAAGTGTTGATAATAATAATAATGACATTTGTTAAGCGGTTACTATGTGCCAAGCACTGTCCTTCTAGGCTGTGAGCCCGTCTTCCAACAATAATAATAATGATGGCATTTATTAAGCGCTTACTATGTGCAAAGCACTGTTCTAAGTGTTGATAATAATCATAATCATAATAATGACATTTATTAAGCGCTTACTATGTGCCAAGCACTGTTCTAAGCACTGAGCACTGTTCTAAGCGTTGATAATAATAATAATAATGGCATTTGTTAAGCGGTTACTATGTGCCAAGCCCTGTCCTTCTAGGCTGTGAGCCCGTCTTCCACCAATAATAATAATGATGGCATTTATTAAGCGCTTACTATGTGCAAAGCACTGTTCTAAGCGTTGATAATAATCATAATCATAATAATGACATTTATTAAGCGCTTACTATGTGTAAAGCACTGTTCTAAGTGCTGATAATAATAATAATGGCATTTGTTTTAGACTGTGAGCCCACTGTTGGGTAGGGACTGTCTCTGTGTGTTGCCAATTTGTACTTCCCAAGCGCTTAGTACAGTGCTCTGCACATAGTAAGCGCTCAATAAATACGATTGATTGATTGATTGTTAAGCGGTTACTATGTGCCAAGCATTGTCCTTCTAGGCTGTGAGCCCGTCTTCCAACAATAATAATAATGATGGCATTTATTAAGCGCTTACTATGTGCCAAGCACTGTACTAAGCGTTGATAATAATAATGATAATGGCATTTGTTAATCGGTTACTATGTGCCAAGCACTGTCCTTCTAGGCTGTGAGCCCGTCTTCCACCAATAATAATAATGATGGCATTTATTAAGCGCTTACTATGTGCCAAGCACTGCTCTAAGTGTTGATAATAATCATAATCACAATAATGACATTTATTAAGCGCTTACTATGTGCCAAGCACTGTTCTAAGCGTTGACAATAATAATAATACTGGCATTTGTTAAGCGGTTACTATGTGCCAAGCACTGTCCTTCTAGGCTGTGAGCCCATCTTCCAACAATAATAATAATGATGGCATTTATTAAGCGCTTACTATGTGCAAAGCACTGTTCTAAGTGTTGATAATAATAATAATGACATTTGTTAAGCGGTTACTATGTGCCAAGCACTGTCCTTCTAGGCTGTGAGCCCGTCTTCCACCAATAATAATAATGATGGCATTTATTAAGCGCTTACTATGTGCCAAGCACTGTTCTAAGTGTTGATAATAATCATAATCATAATAATGACATTTATTAAGCGCTTACTATGTGCCAAGCACTGTTCTAAGCACTGAGCACTGTTCTAAGCGTTGATAATAATAATAATAATGGCATTTATTAAGCGGTTACTATGTGCCAAGCCCTGTCCTTCTAGGCTGTGAGCCCGTCTTCCACCAATAATAATAATGATGGCATTTATTAAGCGCTTACTATGTGCAAAGCACTGTTCTAAGTGTTGATAATAATCATAATCATAATAATGACATTTATTAAGCGCTTACTATGTGCCAAGCACTGTTCTAAGCACTGAGCACTGTTCTAAGCGTTGATAATAATAATAATAATGGCATTTATTAAGCGGTTACTATGTGCCAAGCCCTGTCCTTCTAGGCTGTGAGCCCGTCTTCCACCAATAATAATAATGATGGCATTTATTAAGCGCTTACTATGTGCAAAGCACTGTTCTAAGTGTTGATAATAATCATAATCATAATAATGACATTTATTAAGCGCTTACTATGTGTAAAGCACTGTTCTAAGTGCTGATAATAATAATAATGGCATTTGTTTTAGACTGTGAGCCCACTGTTGGGTAGGGACTGTCTCTGTGTGTTGCCAATTTGTACTTCCCAAGCGCTTAGTACAGTGCTCTGCACATAGTAAGCGCTCAATAAATACGATTGATTGACTGATTGATTGTTAAGCGGTTACTATGTGCCAAGCATTGTCCTTCTAGGCTGTGAGCCCATCTTCCAACAATAATAATAATGATGGCATTTATTAAGCGCTTACTATGTGCCAAGCACTGTACTAAGCGTTGATAATAATAATGATAATGGCATTTGTTAATCGGTTACTATGTGCCAAGCACTGTCCTTCTAGGCTGTGAGCCCGTCTTCCAACAACAATAATAATAATGATGGCATTTATTAAGCGCTTACTATGTGCCAAGCACTGCTCTAAGTATTGATAATAATCATAATCATAATAATGACATTTTTTAAGCGCTTACTATGTGCCAAGCACTGTTCTAAGCGTTGACAATAATAATAATACTGGCATTTGTTAAGCGGTTACTATGTGCCAAGCACCGTCCTTCTAGGCTGTGAGCCCGTCTTCCAACAATAATAATAATGATGGCATTTATTAAGCGCTTACTATGTGCAAAGCACTGTTCTAAGTGCTGATGATAATAATGGCATTTATTAAGCACTTACTATGTGCAAAGCACTGTTCTAAGCGTTGATAATAATAATAATACTGGCATTTGTTAAGCGGTTACTATGTGCCAAGCACCGTCCTTCTAGGCTGTGAGCCCGTTTTCCAACAATAATAATAATGATGGCATTTATTAAGCGCTTACTGTGTGCCAAGCACTGTTCTAAGTGTTGATAATAATAATAATCATAACAATGACATTTATTAAGCGCTTACTATGTGCCAAGCACTGTTCTAAGCGTTGACAATAATAATAATAATGGCATTTGTTAAGCGGTTATTATGTGCCAAGCACTGTCCTTCTACGCTGTGAGCCCGTCTTCCATCAATAATAATAATGATGGCATTTATTAAGCGCTTACTATGTGCAAAGCACTGTTCTAAGTGTTGATAATAATAATAATAATAATAATGACATTTATTAAGTGCTTACTATGTGCCAAGCACTGTTCTAAGCATTGACAATAATAATAATACTGGCATTTGTTAAGCGGTTACTATGTGCCAAGCACTGTCCTTCTAGGCTGTGAGCCCGTCTTCCAACAATAATAATAATGATGGCATTTATTAAGCGCTTACTATGTGCAAAGCACTGTTCTAAGTGCTGATAATAATAATAATGGCATTTATTAAGCGCTTACTATGTGCCCAGCACTGTTCTAAGCGTTGATAATAATAATAATAATGGCATTTGTTAAGCGGTTACTATGTGCCAAGCACTGTCCTTCTAGGCTGTGAGCCCGTCTGCCAACAATAATAATAATGATGGCATTTATTAAGCACTTACTATGTGCAAAGCACTGTTGTAAGTGTTGATAATAATAACAATCATAATAATGACATTTATTAAGCGCTTACAATGTGCCAAGCACTGTTCTAAGCACAGAGCACTGTTCTAAGCATTGATAATAATAATAATGGCATTTGTTAAGCGGTTATTATGTGCCAAGCACTGTCCTTCTAGGCTGTGAGCCCGTCTTCCAACAATAATAATAATGATGGCATTTATTAAGCGCTTACTATGTGCCAAGCACTGTTCTAAGCGTTGATAATAATAATAATAATGGCATTTGTTAAGCGGTTACTATGTGCCAAGCACTGTCCTTCTAGGCTGTGAGCCCGTCTTCCACCAATAATAATAATAATAATGACATTTATTAAGCACTTACTATGTGCAAAGCACTGTTCTAAGTGTTGATAATAATAATAATCATAATAATGACATTTATTAAGCGTTTACTATGTGCCAAGCACTGTTATAAGCGCTGAGCACTGTTATAAGCGTTGACAATAATAATAATGGCATTTGTTAAGCGGTTACTATGTGCCAAGCACTGTCCTTCTAAAATGCCCGCATGACTCACCCTACTTTTTTTAAAAGCAAAAAGAGCTTGGGAAACAATGGTCCATGTATAAAAAGTGTCTTTTCTCTAGTTTTTAATCTAGAAAATTCTGATTAAGGGTGTTTTGCCTTTCAAGCAGTTTGGAGCAGTTAACCTGCAAAGAATGACAAACTGCAACAATAATGGTAGCATCCCAAAAGACCTCCACATTAGGGTTGTCATAATTGATATTGATCTGGAGGAAAAAAGTTAAACGTAAAAATGGAATAATCTGAAATTATTACTGGGAAATTCCATGAAGAATACTTAAGAGTGAGGGTAGCAATACAAGGAGGAGACTCATTAATAACGCTGGTATTTTTTTATTATGTGCTTACTAAGTGCTGAGGATCGTGGTAACTGCTGGGATAATAATAATAATAATAATAATGGCATTTATTAGGCACTTACTATGTGCAAAGCACTGTTCTAAGCGCTGGGGAGGTTACAAAGTGATCAGGTTGCCCCACGGGGGGGCTCACAGTTTTAATCCCCATTTCCCAGATGAGGGAACTGAGGCACAGAGAAGTTAAGTGACTTGCCCAAAGTCACACAGCTGACAATTGGCGGAGCCCAGGATTTGAACCCATGATCTCTGACTCCAAAGCCCGGGCTCTTTTCCACCGACACAGCTTCTGTCTGACAGCTACTCTACTTCCTTCCACCTCCTTCCTCTCCCCCTCGTTCCCCTCTCCATCCCCCCCCCCGTCTTACCTCCTTCCCTTCCCCACAGCACCTGTATATATGTATATATGTTTGTACATATTTATTACTCTATTTATTCATTCATTCATTCATTCATCATTTATTTATTTATTTACGTGTGTATGTATTTATTTATTTATTTATTTTACTTGTACATATCTATTCTATTTATTTTATTTTGTTAATATGTTTGGTTTTGTTCTCTGTCTCCCCCTTCTAGACTGTGAGCCCACTGTTGGGTAGGGACTGTCTCTATATGTTGCCAACTTGTACTTCCCAAGCGCTTAGTACAGTGCTCTGCACACAGTAAGCGCTCAATAAATACGATTGATTGATTGATTGATTGGTATAAAACCCAGTACCCAACTAAATAAAGCATGATCTGGGCACTCCAAATCAAAATGACATTGTTAGCCACTCTGGGAGGCCTACAGACTTTAAAAGTGATCATTTCATTCCAGTTTCCAGGCCCGAGCAGATTCATTCCTTCATTCAATCGTATTTATTGAGCGCTTACTGTGTGCAGAGCGCTGGACTAAGCGCTTGGGAAGTACAAGTCGGCAACATATAGAGACGGTCCCTACCCAACAGTGGGCTCACAGTCTAGATTGATTGAACCTATTACTCTGAAGATTATATTTAGGAAATATAAGCAATAACAGCAGGTATCATTATTGCCTTTTTCCTTCATGGGTCGAATGTGGCACCAAACTGGTGGAAAGATGACCTTTGGAAGAAGAAAATGCCAGTCTTTGTGCATACCAACCAGAAATTGGTTTCAAATTTTCAAGATTTTAAGGTTGTAAGGTTGTAAAATTTTCAAGATTTTAAGGTTGTAAGGTTGTAAATTTTAAGGTTGTAAGATTGTAAATATCTTCTACTGGGCTAATTCCAAAATCCGCTCCAGAAAGTTAAAAAAATAATCTTCAATTTAGCATTTTTAGTTCTTCATTAACCTCCTCCCCCCTCCCCCGTGAATCCTTTTGTAGGTTTGACATGCAACTCCAGCTAAGCCATCATGAAGTGGCTTTATTCGACCGTGACTCCAAAATTCAGATGCTCTTTCACGGTCTCGGCAGCCCCGATCCCGAACCAGGTGAAGCCGCTCCCCTACCCCGGTGTCGTCTGGAATCGAACGCTGTCAGGCCGTAAGCCTCGAAAGACCCTCGAAGAATGCTACAGCGTGCTTAACCTCGACGAAGGCTGTTCGGCAGACGAGGTAAGAGAATCGTTCAGAAAACTGGCCAAGCAGTTCCACCCCGACAGCGGCTCCAGTACCGCGGACTCCGCCAAATTCGTACAGATCGACGAAGCCTACAGAATAGCGCTCTCCCACGTGATGGAGAAATCCAGGCGGAGGTCGCGTAAGGTCGAGGACGAGGAGGACGAAGAGAAGTCCAAATACAAAACTCCCCAGCACCGACATTATTTAAGTTACGAAGGTCTGGGATTCGGGTCCCCGAGTCAGAGAGAGAAACAGTACAGGCAGTTGAGGGCCGATCGGGCCACGGAGCAGGTGATGGAGTACCAGAAGCAGAAACTGGAGCGGCAATATTTTGCCCACAGCTTGACGGCGAAGGACGTAAGGCAGAGTAAAAACCAGAAGATGACCCAAGCAATTGAGCGTTTGGTAGAGGATCTCATCCAGGAATCGATGGCCAAAGGAGACTTCGACAACCTCAGCGGAAAGGGAAAGCCTCTGAAGAAGTTTTCTGGCTGTTCGTACATCGACCCCATGACCCACAACCTCAACAGGATCCTGATTGATAACGGTTACCAGCCGGAGTGGATCCTAATGCAGAAGGAAATCAAAGACACCATCGAGCAGCTCCGAGAAGAAATCCTGGTGTCGAGGAACAAACTGGGAAATCCAATGACTCCGAGGGAACAGACGCAGTGGGGTCTGGTGTGCGAGCGGTTTCAAGAAAATATCGGAAAGCTGAACAAGCGAATAAATGATTTTAATTTGATCGTGCCCCTTCTGACCCGGCAAAAGGTGCACTTTGATGCAAAGAAGGAAATATCACGAGCTCTAAAGACTTATGAGACCCTGATGGAAACCAGGAAGGAGGCGGAGAACTGCCCCAAAACAAATGAGAAGGGAAATGCTGAAGCGGTCGGATTCAAGGCCGCTTTTTTTAAATGGATAAATTTGTGGAAATAAGCTAAAGTGCGGGTACCAAAAAATTGGGTTTGCAAGTGATCCAAAAGTAATTTCCGGCATGGTGTTATTCAATCTGAGGCCTAGAAACCATTTCTTGTGTAAACATTTGTAAAGATGGGAGCTTTCTGGCCTCCTTTTTGCACGAATGGCTATTGTGGCTCCCTTTTTCTCTGTCAAGATTTCTTAGATTCATAAGGACAGTCCCATGACTTATTTTTTTTTTTGTTAAACGAAAACATGTTTTTTTAAACATGTTGTTCATCTCACGAAGCGGACCAGGAATGCTATTACATTGGCCTGCCTTTTAGAGTTTGCTGGCTAGGAGCGTGAAGTTCAGATCTGGGCCAACGGGAATTGCTTTGTTTCTCTGTTTTAAAACGACTTCACCCAGCCCGATAATGGAGTCCAACTATGAAAGTTTCTTGAATGTTTGCCAGCTCCAGCTAGTAAAACTCCCTTCTGAATTCTCATCCTTGACAGAGCTGGAACATAAATGCGAGCTTCCCCTCTGGATCAATTAAAGGGAGTTGATTAGATATGGCAAGATTAAAATGCAACTCTCCCACCCGCCTCTGCATCCTTCTGAATTAAAAGGTGGAAGTATTCTTTCTCTCGGCTTATTTAATGAGATGGGTTTTGGCCTCTCTTAGGGCCTGTTTATAAAAGCAATATCACACCCAGCCGTGTCCCGGCAGGTGTGGAATGGAGTTTGGCGATAAGAAATGCTATGTGGCATTAATTTCAGAGCACCTAAAATTGGAATTGAGGTAGTGAACCAGTCCCTCAGAGGCAGCGGTTAGGAAATAAACTGAGACCTTGGTTTTCAAATTTGGAAAACAGGGCTTGACATTCATTGAGAAACAAAAGAGCCAGTAAAATCCGTGGTTTCAACCTATGTGATAATGCACTTTATGTAAATGTCCCCATTACAAATAAAGTTATTGCAGTGATTAATCGATATCAGTCATATTTATTGAGCACTTACTGTGTGCAGAGCACTATAATATGTCATGATACTCTTGAATATTCAATTTGAGCTGGAGTCACTGCAGTTGTTCCTGAGCCCTGGAATACAGGTCCTTGATCTGCTCCCGTGGCACAGAGAGACATGTCTAAATGTGCCCTTTATTCACTTTTCTCAGCACTTTCAGGCATAGCTCACGGAGAGGAATCCCGGAATGACTCCCGGAGATTGTTCTTTTAAATTGTTGACTCACTGCGTGGCAGCAGCCAAAAAAGCCAAACGAATGTTGGGTTTCACCAAGACGGAGATAGAAAACAAAACGAACAGATGTAGTTTGGGCACCTCGAAAAGCCATGGAGCACCTGAACTTGGAATTCGGCATGCAATTCTGATTGCCACTTTTGGGAAGGACCTAATGGAGTTTGAGAAAGTACACAAAAGTGCAACCAAGGGTGTGAACGGGGCAAACATGGTATAGTTGCTTACCAAGTCCCATGAGGACGAGAGAGACACCCAATAAAGGCTAATCTTCCAGAGGAAACCCGTCTTCATGTAGCTGGTGTCCAGCATGGGGAATTAATTACCACAAAAAGTTGTTCCTTAGAAAATATCACATCCAAGAGGAGGTTGGAAACCATGGGTGAATGGTCCGTATGGTTTACTAAGGGAAAGTTTGGAAAGTAAAGGGAAAATTCAGGTTTAGGTGGCACTTCCCTAAGTATTAACTCTAATGGATACTAATGAAATCAACCATCACACTGTTCCTCTAAGTATTTTAGTGCCATTGTCAGAGTCAGTTTTGAGAGGACGGATCACTGGTCTGACAGACTAATGATGTTGCTTATAGTCTTCAGTTCTCGTGTACTCGCAAAGCTAGGCATTGCAAAGAATGCTGCTTTATTTCCCTTGGATGAAATTTCTTCCCATCTTGTGGGTTTCCCAGAATTTGTCCCCATTTAGTAGGAAAAGACTGCAAGGCAATACGAACCTCTTAAATCAAGTCAACTCTCAGTTGTCCTCATTAGGGGCTGAGGCAGGCAGATCAAAACAGGAGATAACCTGGAATTGGGAAAGCCTTTTGGAATCTTTTAGACTGTGAGCCCACTGTTGGGTAGGGACTGTCTCTATATGTTGCCAATTTGTACTTCCCAAGCGCTTAGAACAGTGCTCTGCACATAGTAAGCGCTCAATAAATATGATTGATGATGAATCCTGGCCAGGCAGCAATCAATCAATCAATCAATCGTATTTATTGAGCGCTTACTGTGAGCAGCAACAGACCTGCCAGATGATTCGGGGAGGAGTTTCCTGTCAATAGGGTCTGAAATGAGTCACTTTTGCAGACAGTGTGGGAGATGAGTAGAGAGAAGGTAGGTGGGTTAACTAGTGCAGAGAATCCATTAATCTGATGAATCCGCTTGCAGATGACTGAGACTGTTTTGGAGACTAGGAGGTGAGCTGGATTGTCGTATTAAAGAGAAAATGGACAGAACTAGGATGAAACTTAGTCATTTCTACCCATTCCTTCTTACAGGAAGAAGTACCGTGGGTTTATAATAATTATAATAATAATATAAAAATAAAAAGTTCCATATGTTGAGAATGTTAATTGAACTGAAATTCAATTTCAGTCAACCAGAAGTATTTATTGAGCGTCTCCTGGGGACAGAGCCCTGGATTGAATACAGCAGTTAGGAGACATGATCCCTGTCCTCATGGAGTTTATAGTGTGGGAGTGGAGCTATGCCCTGACATAATTTATAGACAGGAGGAAGGAAGAGGAATGGATATTAATTCCAGTAGTATATTATTCATTCATTCATTCATTCATTCAATTGTATTTTTTGAGTGCTTACTGTGTGCAGAGCACTGTACTAAGTGCTTGGGAAGTACAAGTTGGCAACATATAGAGACGGTCCCTACCCACCAGTGGGCTCACAGTCGTGGGCTTTATTCACAGGACAGATATTATGGGGTGGACTTCCTACCTGAACACCCCAGGGTTACCAACTTGGAATCTTTTTAACGCAATGCTTAGTACAGTGCCTGGCACACAGTAAGCGCTTAACAAATACCAGAATTATTATTATTATTATTTTTAACTGAAGACCGGAAGGCTCCCCGGATTATGCTGAGGGTCTGAGGCTAAAAAACCAAGTTGAATTCAGTGTTGAAAAGCAGAAGCCGAAGTCCCTTCTCTCAGAGGATGTTAAATCCCTGATTGTCTCTTTTCTAAGTGAGTGTCCAGGTCTGGAGTGGAGCTGGGATTAGAACCCATGACCAGAATTATTATTATTATTATTTTTAACTGAAGACCGGCAGGGTCCCCGGATTATGCTGAGGGTCTGGGGCTAAAAAAATCCAAGTTGAATTCAGTGTTGAAAAGCAGAAGCCGAAGTCCCTTCTCTCAGAGGATGTTAAACTCCTGATCGTCTCTTTTCTGAGTGTCCAGGTCTGGAGTGGAGTGGGATTAGAACCCATGACCTTCTGTCTCCCAAGCTGTATGCACTACACCATGCTGCTTCTCTAGACAAGGAACTACAGTTGACTGAACTACATATCCTGGTTACACAGTCCCATCACCAGGAAGTTCAAATCCTGGCTCCGCCAATTGTCAGCTGCGTGACTTTGGGCAAGTCACTTAACTTCTCTGTGCCTCAGTTCCCTCACCTGTAAAATGGGGATTAAAGACTGTGAGCCCCCCGTGGGACAACCTGATCACCTTGTAACCTTCCCAGCGCTTAGAACAGTGCTTTGCACAAAGTAAGCGCTTAATAAATGCCATCATTATTATTCTCCCCCTTTTAGACTGTGTGTGGGTAGCGACTGTCTCTATATGTTGCCAACTTGTACTTCCCAAGCGCTTAGTACAGTGCTCTGCACACAGTAAGCGCTCAATAAATGTGATTGATTGATTGATTATTATTATGACCTGACACCTGACCACATGTTTTGTTGCCTATCTCCCCCTTCTAGACTGTGAGCCCGTTGTTGGGTAGGGACCGTCTCTAGATGTTGCCAACTTGGACTTCCCAAGCACTTAGCACAGTGTTCTGCACACAGTAAGCGCTCAGTAAATATGATTGAATGAATGAATGAGACTGTGAGCCCACTGTTGGGTAGGGACTGTCTCTATATGTTGCCAACTTGTACTTCCCAAGCGCTTAGCACAGTGCTCTGTACACAGTAAGCGCTCAGTAAATATGGTTGAATGAATGAATGAGACTGTGAGCCCACTGTTGGGTAGGGACTGTCTCTATATGTTGCCAACTTGTACTTCCCAAGCGCTTAGCACAGTGCTCTGCACACAGTAAGCGCCCAGTAAATACGCAGAGAAGCAGCGTGGCTCAGTGGAAAGAGCACGGGCTTTGGAGTCAGAGGTCATGGGTTTGAATCCCGGCTCTGATAGTTGGCGGAGCCGGGATTTGAACTCATGGCCTCTGGCCTGTCTCTATATGTTGCCAACTTGTACTTCCCAAGCGCTTAGTACAGTGCTCTGCACACAGTAAGCGCTCAATAAATACGATTGATTGATTGATTGATATCTGCTGTGTGACCTTGGGCAAGTCACTTCACTTCCCTGAGCCTCAGTTCCCTCATCTGTAAAATGGGGATTAAGACTGTGAGCCCCACAGGGGACAACCTGGTCACTCTGTGTCCTCCCCAGCGCTTAGAACAGTGCTTTGCACATAGCACTTAAATGCCAACATTATTATTATTATTAAATACGAATGAATGAATCAATCAATCAATCATATTTATTGAGCGCTTACTATGTGCAGAGCACTGTACTAAGCGCTTGGGAAGTACAAATTGGCAACACATAGAGACAGTCCCTACCCAACAGTGGGCTCACAGTCTAAAAGGGGATGGATGGATGGATGGATGGATGGATGGATGGATGGATGGATGGATGGATGGATGGATGGATGAATGAATGAATGAATGAATGAATGAATGAATGAATGAATGAATGAATGAATGAATGAATGAATGAATGAATGAATGAATGAATGAATGAATGGAAAGAGACGGGGCCAAGGCCCCCTCAGGGCAAACGCCTCAGCCGCCGAGGCCCGCCTCCTGCCCCGGGATTGGTCGCCGCCGGACGCGCGCCCCGCCCATCATCGCTTCTCGGCCTGCGATTGGTCGGCGCCTCACACAAGCCCCGCCCCCCGCGCTCGCGCCTCGCGCGCCGCCCTCTGAGGGAATTGGCGGGCGGCGCGCGCCCTGGCCGTTGGAGGAGGAGGAGGAGGAGGAAGGGGAGGACGACGACCACCATCATCATCATCACCACCATCATCACCACCACCACCATTATCACCACCACCACGAGGAGGAAGAGGAGGTGAAGGAGACACACCAACCCCACTCACCCACCACCATCAGGGCCGCCTCAGCGACGGTTGCCAGGGCCAGGGCCTCGGCGGGCAGGAGGGTGAGAATCTCGCGAGAGTTGTGGAGGAGGAGGAGGCAGCCCGAGGACCGGCAGCCATTAGCCGGTTGCCAGGGGACCCCCCTCAGTGACACCTGTGTCTACTGATGGCATTTCTTTTTATTTATTTATTTTTTTAATGGCATTTATTAAGCGCTTACTATGTACAAAGCACCGTTCTAAGCGCTGGGGGAGGTTACAAGGTGATCAGGTTGTCCCACGGGGGGCTCACAGTCTTCACCCCCATTTTACAGATGAGGGAACTGAGGCCCAGAGATATGATGGCATTTATTAAGCGCTTACTATGTACAAAGCACCGTTCTAAGCGCTGGGGGAGGTTACAGGGCGACCAGGTTGTCCCACGGGGGGCTCACAGTCTTCACCCCCATTTTACAGATGAGGGAACTGAGGCCCAGAGATATGATGGCATTTATTAAGCGCTTACTAGGTGCAAAGCACCGTTCTAAGCGCTGGGGGAGGTTACAAGGTGATCAGGTTATCCCACGGGGGGCTCAGAGTCTTAATCCCCATTTTACAGATGAGGTAACTGAGGCCCAGAGAAGTGAAGTGACTGGCCCAAAGTCACACAGCTGACAAGTGGTGGAGCCGGGATTTGAACCCGTGACCTCCGACTCCAAAGTCCGTGCTCTTTCCATTGAGCCACGCTGCTTCTCTAAGCATTATTAAGCGCTTACTATGTGCAAAGCACTATTCTAAGCGCTGTATATTTGTTTGTACAGATTTATCACTCCATTTATTTTACTTGGACAGATTTGCGGTTCTGTTTATTGTGTTAATGATGTGCCTCTGGCTTTAATTTTGTTTGTTCTGACGACACCAGTCCACATGTTTGGTTCGCCCCCTTCTAGACTGTGAGCCCACTGTTATAATAATAATAATAATGATATTAGTCGTTCAATGCTTACTATAATAATGATGGCATTTATTAAGCACTTACTATGTACAAAGTACTGTTCTAAGCTCTGGGGAGGTTACAAGGTGATCAGGTTGTCCCACGGGGGGCTCACAGTCTTCATCCCCATTTTACAGATGAGGTAACAGAGGCCCAGAGAAGTGAAGTGACTGGCCCAAAGTTACACAGCTGACAAGTGGTGGAGCTGGGATTTGAACCCATGACCTCTGACTCCAAAGTCCGTGCTCTTTCCATTGAGCCACGCTGCTTCTCTAAGCACTATTAAGCGCTTACTATGTACATAGCTCTGTTCTAAACGCTGTATGTTTGTACAGATTTATCACTCCATTTATTTTACTTGGACATATTTACGGTTCTGTTTATTGTGTTAATGATGTGCCTCTGGCTTTAATTTTGTTTGTTCTGACGACTTGACACCAGTCCACATGTTTGGTTCGCCCCCTTCTAGACTGAGCCCACTGTTATAATAATAATAATAATAATAATAATAATAATAATAGTAGTCGTTCAGCGCTTACTATAATAATGATGGCATTAAGCACTTACTATGTACAAAGCACTGTTTTAAGCACTGGGGAGGTTACAGGGTGATCAGGTTGTCCCTTGGGGGGCTCACAGTCTTAACCCCCATTTTACAGATGAGGTAACTGAGGCCCAGAGAAGTGAAGTGACTTACCCAAAGTCACACAGCTGACAAGTGGTGGAGCCGGGATTAGAACCCACGACCTCCGACTCCCAAGCGCAGGCTCTTTCCACTGAGTCACGCTGATTCTCCTATATATAATTCTACTTATCTATTCTGATGGTGACGCCTGTCTACTTGTTTTGTTCTGTTGTCTGTCTCCCCGCACTAGACTGTGAGCCCGTTGTTGGGGAGGGATTGTCTCCGTCTGTTGCCCAATTGTACTTTCCAAGCGCTTAGTACAGTCCTCTGCACACAGGAAGCGCTCAATAAATACGACAGTGAATGAATGACCCAACTGAGACCCCTTTTCCTCCGCTCCCCCTCCCTTCTGCCTCACCTCTACTCCCTCCTCAAATCCGCCAAAACAGTCACTCTTCCCCCCACCCCCCAAAGCCCTACCGAAGGCGCACCTCCTCCAGGAGGCCTTCCCAGACTAAGCCCCCCCTTATCCTCAGCTCCCCCCCCATCGCCCCGACTCCCACCCCGCCCCACAGCACTGGTGTATATTTGTATAAAGCTATGATTCTATTTATATATATTGATGCCATTTTACTTGTTTTGATGTCTTTTCCTCCCCCCTTTTAGACTGTAAGCCCGTTGTGTGCAGGGATTGTCTCTCTCTATTGCTGAATTGTACTTTCCAAGAGCTTAGTACGAATACGATTGAATGAATGATTTGTTTCCCCTTTCTCCCCCCATCACATATGTGTTTATATGTGAGAAGCAGCGTGGGTCAGTGGAAAGAACTCATTCATTCATTCATTCAATCGTATTTATTGAGCGCTTACTGTGTGCAGAGCACTGCACTAAGCGCTTGGGAAGTACAAGCTGGCAACATAGAGAGACGGACCCTACCCAACAGCGGGCTCAGGCTTGGGAGTCAGAGGTCGTGGGTTCTAATCCCGACTCCACCGCTTGTCAGCTGTGTGACTTTGGGCAAGTCACTTCACTTCTCTGGGCCTCAGTGACCTCATCTGCAAAATGGGGATTAAAACTGTGAGCCCCATGTGGGACAACCTGGCCACCTTGTATCCCCCCTCCCAGCGCTTAAAACAGTGCTTTGCACATAGTAAGCGCTTAACAAATACCATCATTATTATTGTTATATGTATATATAATTATATTTATATTGATGCCTGTTTACTTGTTTTGATGTCCTCCCCCCTCCCCACCCCACCGTAAGCCCGTTGTGTGTAGGGATTGTCTCTCTTTATTGTTGAATTGTACTTTCCAAGCTCTTGGTATAGTCCTGTGCATACAGTAAGCACTCAATAAATAAGATTGAGTGAATGAGTACTGTTGGCTTGCCAGCCCCGGCCCAACCCCCACGAGCCTACTGTAATGGAGAGGCCCCCAAAGAGACGCCCCAGGACTCCAGAAAAGGAGACCGATTTGCAGAAATCAGCGGAAAGGCC
Organism: Tachyglossus aculeatus; assembly: GCF_015852505.1. Lineage (NCBI taxonomy): Eukaryota > Metazoa > Chordata > Mammalia > Monotremata > Tachyglossidae > Tachyglossus > Tachyglossus aculeatus. The sequence goes on from NC_052089.1 coordinate 24,809,159, forward strand.
GCCAAGTGTCAGGAGCGAAGCCTTCCACGAGTAATGGGGTGCGTTTTTATTGCCTGGACAAGTTCATTTGTAGATAAGTGCCCTTTTTCGGCTCGCCTTCCTTATTCCCCAAGGTTCTCAGCAAGCCATGAAATCACCTGCCTTTCTGCCCGCTCGCTGATGGCTCTTGGAGGAAAATTGTGCCTGTTCTGCATTCATGTGATCTACTTACTTGAAGTGCTGTGCAGACCTCTCTAGACTGCAAGGTCGAGGAAGAATAGTAAGCGCTCAATAAATACGATTGATGATGAGAGAAGAGCAAATGGGTTTGAGCTAGCCCCAGGCATCAGGGACTTAGAATAGCCAGGGAGGAGAAAGGACTTGTGGCTTTGTTTTTGCAGGTAGTTTTGAGTTTCTCAAATTCCGTGGCAACAGGTTGGTGTAGAAAAAGTGGGCCCCACCATTGATTTTTCTCTGTTACCTTTTGGGAGCTTAGTGAGTGAATGGAGTTGGATAATAATAACAATGATAGTATTTGTTAAACGCTTACTGTGTGCCAGGCACTGTACTAAGCACTGGGGTGGATACAAGCCAATCTGGATGGACACAGTCCTTGTCCCACGTAGGCCTCATAGTTTTAATCTCCATTTTACAGGTGAGGTAACTTAGGCTCAGATAGGTTAAGTGACTCACCCAAGGTCATGCAGCAGAAAAGTGGTGGAGCTGGGATTGTTCAGTGTGGCCAATTTGTCTTCCTGAAGAGAAGGTTTTTATAACGGTGGTGACCATTATTTTTGAGTTCCAGTCGATCAATCAATCGTACCTGAGTGCTTACTATGTACCGAACACTGTACTAAACTCTAGATAAAGCACAGTATAACAGAGTTGGTAGACACGTTCCTTGCTCACAATAAGCTTACATTCTAGAGGGGGAGACAGACATTAATATCAATAAATAAATTAAGGTTATATACATGAATACTGTGGGGCAGAGGGAGGGGCAGATAAAGGGTGCAAATCCAAGTTCAGGGGCAATGTAGAAGGGAGTGGGAGACCAGGAAATGGCTTAGTGGAGAAAGGCTTCTTGGAGGAGGTGTGATATATAACCAGTATCCCAGAGACTTTTTTTTCCCTGTGGGGATGCAGAGTTGATGCATAGGGGAGAATGTTTGCTTTCTATTTAATCTCTTCTTTTTCTCCAACTTTCTGTTAGCAGTCATCCTTTAATGACAGAGAGAGGCCTCCCTTTCTGCAGTTTCCTTTTTAACACAAATGTTATTCATTGAGCATTACCTTGTGTAGAGCATTGTACCAAGTGCTTGCGAGAGTACAACAGAGCTGTTGGTAGACGTAAACCCGGCCCATGGGGAACGTAGTCTAGAAGGGGAGACAGATGTTAAAATCATTACAATTAGGGGACAGGGCAGAGAATAAGGAAATGGTCTGGGGGTGGAGTGACTGAATACTTAAAGATACACACCCAAGTACTTTGGGGGTATAGAGGGGAGTCAGAATAAGGTGAGGAATTGAGAACTTGGTCAGGAAAGGCCTTTTGGTGGAGATGGGGGTAATAAATTAGGACTTTGAAAATGAGGAGCCTGGTGGTCCATCAGTTACTAATGGGGTAGGTTGTTCATTCGTTCATTCAATCGTACTTATTGAGCGCTTACTGTGTGCAGAGCACTGTTCCAGACCAGAGCGAGAACTTGGGGGGTGGTGGTGAGACAGACAGGACAAGATGCAATGAGTAGATTGGTGTTAGAGGAATGAATTGAGCCAGCTGGGTTGATTGTAGTAAATCAGCAAAGTAGGAAGGGGTGGGGAATGCTGTACATTATTGATTGATATTGGATTATTACAAAATTTGACAGGAATGCCTCTCCAGATGTTCAGGGATCCAGGCTCCTTGCCTCCGGGTTCTGCTGATATAAGGAAATAAATGAAATGAGACAACTAAAGTCAAAACCACTCAGTGAAATCAACACAGATTGATCAAGGAAATGTATTCTGACTTGGTGGCACTAAAAGTTTGCATTTAAATTGTTTTATCTCCTACACTCCCATCCTCAGTGTTTTATTTGCCCACCTTCCCACTTCATTATTGGCTAGCTTCTTTGGGCCAGGTTGGTTATAAAATCATCCTCATCAATGGCATTTGAGTGCTTACTGTGTGCAGAGCACTGTACTAAGCCCTGGAAATGTGCAGTACAACAGAGTTGGTAGACAGGTTCTCCGACCACAACGAGTTTAGTCAGAGGGGGATTACAGTCTAGAGGAGGAGATTTATTGACAGTTGTATGGCAGAGAACATTTTTGCTAAAATAATCTAACATATTTGTTTTCATCTTGTAAAAATTTGGGGGGCCCCAATTGTAATAATACCTGGCATATTTATTACTCTATTTATCTATTTATTTATTTATTTTACTTGTACATTTCTATCCTACTTATTTTATTTTGTTGGTATGTTTGGTTCTGTTCTCTGTCTCCCCCTTTTAGACTGTGAGCCCACTGTTGGGTAGGGACTGTCTCTATGTGATGCCAATTTGTACTTCCCAAGCGCTTAGTACAGTGCTCTGCACATAGTAAGCGCTCAATAAATACGATTGATTGATTGATTGATTAATAACCGCTAGAGAAAATTAATAGTATTTATTGAACACCTGTTGTGAGTAGAGATTTGTACTAGTGGGACATTTAAAAATGGATAACATTTTTGTTCTCCCTAGCCAAAAACACCCTGGCTAAAATGGTAAAACACAAATCCATTTCTATTTAGAGCATCTGAGAGAGAGCAGTTTCAGAATCCACCATTGGAGAAAATCAGATGCTTTTTAAAAAAATAAATGTTTGCATTCTAGCACGAATTTGACTTTTCTCCTCTCTGTTTCTAGGATTTGGCAGCTCATGAAAAATCCACCGAGTTGACTCCGAAATGGCCGGCTTCCTAGATAACTTCCGATGTCCAGAATGTGAATGCATCGACTGGAGTGAGAGGAGAAATGCAGTTGCTTCTGTGGTAGCAGGGGTACTGGTAAGTCTGCAGAGAGGAAACTTGCTAAATGTCAGGGCACTGATATCAGTAAGGCAATCAGTGGTATTTACTGAGTGCTTACTATGTGCAGAGCACTATACTAGGCACTTGGGAGAGGACAGTACAACAGTTGGTAGACCCGTTCTCTGCTCACAATGAGTTTACAGCCTAGAGGGGGAGACGGACATTAATTTAATTAATTTATAATATATTATAAATATGTACGTAAGTGCTGTGGGGCTGAGAGTGGGTCGAATACCAAACCCCCAAAGGTCACAGTTTCAAATGCATAGATTCATTCAATCATTCATTCAGTCGTATTTATTGAGCGCTTACTGTGTGCAGAGCACTGTACTAAGCGCTTGATGCCGAAGGGAGAGGGAGCTGGGGAGAAAGAGGGCTCAGTTGGGGCAGGCCTCTTGGAGGAGTTGTGACCTTAATGAGACTTGGATGACGCGGAGAATGGTGGTCTGGTGTACATGGAGGGAGAAGGAGATCCTGGTCAGAGGGAGGATGCAGTTAAAGGGTCCGTGGCGAGATGGATGAGATGGGAGCACAGTGAGAAAGCTGGTTGTAGAGGAGCAAAGTGTGCGGGGGCTGTGCCGTAATAGATCAGAGAGGTAAGGTAGGAGGGGGCAAGCTGATTTTTAAAGTTTTAAAGCAACTGTCTGTTTGAAGAGGTGGATGGGTAGCTTTTGGAGGTTCTTGAGGAGTAGGGAAAGGTGGACTCGATGGGTTTTTTTAGAAAAATGATCTGGGCAGCAGAGCATAGTATTGCCAGGGGTGGGGAGAGATGGGAGACAGGGAGGTCAGCGAGGAGGCAGATGCAGTAGTATTTGTGTCTCTGTTTCCTTCCAGATGATTGACTTAGGAAGGGGAAATACCACCACAGAATTCCATAGCTTGGCATCATTGTATTCCAAAGGATCTATTTAGATGTATTGCTAGTGTCTAAATTCCCCAATGGTGTAAAGCTGGGGTCAGCAATTCCTGGGGCGAGTGCCAGGAAGAGGCCCACCAAGCCCTTCTAAGTGGGCACCGATGCCCACCTCAGGGGTGGCGATGCCATGTCCGGTAAGGAATGCCCCATCTGGAACCCTGTGCCACGGGCCGAACGCCTCCTCTCTTCTCTAACAGCACCTTTGGGGGGCTTCCTGGCGGCAGTGGGGGAGGGCAGGTGAATGAGCTGGCTCAGCGCCCAATTCCTCCATTCGGGCCTGGGAGTCCGAAGGTCATGGGTTCTAATCCCTGCTCCACCACTTGTCTGCCGTGTGGCCTTGGCCAAGTCGTTTCACTTCTCTGTGCCTCGGTTCCCTCATCTGTAAAATGGGGATTGTGACTGGGAGCCCTATGTGGGACAGGGACTGCGTCCAACCCAATTTGCTTGTACCCACCCCAGCGCTTGGTACAGTCACTGACACATCAATCATTCGTATTTATTGAGCGCTTACTGTGCGCAGAGCACTGTACTAAGCGCTTGGGAAGTACAAGTTGGCAACATATAGAGACAGTCCCTACCCAACAGTGGGCTCACAGTCTAGAAGCGTTTAACAAATAGTAAGCATTTAACACATAGTAAGCGTTTAACAAATGCTGCAGTTATTATTATAGTTTTTATTATTGTTACCTAGTTTCTGTGAACAGTTTATCAAAAAATGGAGACTGTCTCAGTTGCCATACTGAAGCGTAGAGTGGCGAGGGGGCCGGAGGTGGCTTGAACCACTGGATTTTAGCAAGGCTCAGCTCGTGGGTAGGGTTTTGCCGAAGAATGGCCCAGGATCACAGCTGCGGCCCCTTTCATGTTTAGCAAGCCAGGGATTCGGTGCTTGCCCTTGAGGCCAGATGGAGCCCGCCCCCGGGGTTTTAGTAGTCAGGCCTGTGGTAGATGGAGAGACCCCGGATTAGGTGGGAGCCGGGCTTGGAGAGACCCCGGATTAGATGGGAGCCGGGCTTGGAGAGACCCTGGGTTAGACCAGAGCCGGGCTGGAGAGACTCTGGGTTAGACGGGAGCCTGGCCGGAGACGGTGAAATAGGCCCCATGAATCCGTTGCTTTTGGCTCCAACCTCTAGTCCCTGAGGCCCCAGAGCGTTTTAGCCCCTGAGCACCAAGTCGAAACAACCTTGGCAGTGGTGGGATGGGTCTTCCCACAAGACCTCCTTGCTTTCATCTTTGATAACAGGAGCATTGCGAAGCAGCAGGCCTAGTGGATAGAACGTGGGCCTCGGAGTCCGAAGGACCTGGGTTCTAATCCTAGCTCCGCCCCTTGTCTGTTGTGTGACCCTTGGGCGGGTCACTTAGTTTCTCTGTACCCCAGTTACCTCATCCGTAAAACAGGGATTAAAACTGTGAGCTCCGTGGAGTCCTTTTAGACTGTGAGCCCACTGTTGGGTAGGGACTGTCTCTATATGTTGCCAATTTGTACTTCCCAAGCGCTTAGTACAGTGCTCCGCACATAGTAAGCGCTCAATAAATACGATTGATGATAAATACGATTGATGATGATGATGGAGGACATGGACTGTGTCCAGTCCGATTTGCTCGTATCCACCCCAGTCCTTAGTACAGTGCATAGGAAGCACTTAAATACCGCCATCACTGTTACTTTTTTATTATTATCATCATCACTTATGTACATATCTATAATTTATTTATATTATAATAATGATGATGGTATTTGTTAAGCGCCTACTAAGTGCCAAGCACTGGGGTAGATACAAGATAATCAGGTTGTCCCACGATGGGCTCACAGTCTTAATCCCCATTTTACAGATGAGGTCACTGAGGCACAGAGAAGTTAAGTGACTTGCCCAAGGTCCCACAGCAAAGTGTGCTGCTTGTTACCTCCCTTGTTACCTCCCCAGTGCTTAGAACAGTGCTTTGCACATAGTAAGCGCTTAATAAATGCCATCATCATCAAGTGGTGGAGGCGGATTAGAACCCACAACCTCTGACTCCCAAGCCCGTGTTCTTTCCACTAAGCCACGCTGCTTCATGTCTGCCCCCACCTCTAAACTGTAACTCTGACTGGTCCTACCAACTTGGTAATATTGTACTCTTCCAAGCGCTTAGTCCAGGAAGAGTTCAGTAAATATGATGGATTGATAGATTGACAGAGCAGGACTCTGACATTCATCTCGCCTTCAAGGGATGAACCATTGAGTGTGTGTACACTCAGCACCCAGGCCAGCCTTTGACCTCAGGCGTAGGCATTTCCTCCTTTCCCTCGGGTATTTTTTTTTACCTGTCAGCTGTGCTGGATTTTGAGGATATCAAGGAGTACCCCAAGACCACTAGTGAGCCCTGCCTTTCAATTAGGTTTGGTTTTTTCCTGCCACTGCACTCTCCCAAGGCCCCGGTACTGTGCTCTGGCCAGAGTAAGTGCTCAGTAAGTGCATTTGATTTGAACTTGCCTTGATGATTTGGGAGCAAGCTTTAGAGAGGGTTATCTGATTCAGTTGCAGTTCTGTTGTACCTTCTTTAACCAGCCTGGTGAATAATTTAAATATATACATTTCACCAGCTGGTCACAATTACACCAAGAGCAGGGACACGGGTCCCTCTTCCCCCTCACTCCTAGGAGACCTTTCACAAATGGACTTGTCCCGTTACACCCGTGCTGGTGATGTGGAACTGATCTGAATAAATCTTCACTAGGTCAGATTCATTAATTCATTGTCGTATTTATTATATATATGTATATATGTTTGTACATATTTTTTACTCTATTTTATTTGTATTTTTATTTTACTTTATTTGTACATATCTATTTTGTTCTCTGTCTCCCCCTTTTAGACTGTGAGCCCACTGTTGAGTAGGGACTGTCTCTATATGTTGCCAATTTGTACTTCCCAAGCGCTTAGTACAGTGCTCTGCACATAGTAAGCGCTCAATAAATACGATTGATGATGATGATGATGATGATTAAGCGCTTACTGTGTGCAGTGCACTGTATTAAGCACTTGGGAAAGTACAGTGCAACAATAAACAGTGACATTTCCTGCCCACAGTTGGGGGCGGTGGGAGGAAGGGGGGCACAGGGGAAGAGTGTTTGAACCAGAGCCCTTGGACTTTGCCCAAATCTGGGCTAGTTTGCCTCAAAAATGAGCAGAATTTATTTTCATCTTAAAGTTTGTGGGTTTTTTTTAAAAAAAAGTTGCCTCTAGGGAGGGTGTTGAGCAGAACCTTACTCCTTGGCGTCATCTCCCAAAGTTATTTCAAATGGGTGTGGCTTTTTCAGACTGTTTACTAAGGGTATTGTGAGTGAGTTCCCCTTCTGAGATAAGAAATATAGCTCAGTCTGAGCTTTGGGCAGACTTTATAACCTGGTCAAATAGTGAGTTGCATTTAATATTCATATTATCTTCCAGTTTAAAGGAATGAATGTAGGTTCCAATTGGTAAGAGGAAGTAAAATTGGCCATTTCAAAATCTAGGTCTAGGTTCAATAACCAGGTCCATAAATGGTGAGTTGTTAATGCTGAGCCAACACTATTACAAAATTCGGGGTTTGTGATCACTTCTCTTTTTCCCACCACTTACCACTGGCTGGAGCAGTTCCATCTGTGATTTGAAATGGATTCCTTCGTTAAAGCATCTAGCTGATCTGTGTGAGAGTTTTTCACGTAAAGTCTGCTTTAGTTTTTTATGCTCTTGAAAGACGTTTTTTCCCGCAGTGGCGAAGGTTATGTTTTTAAAAAGAGAAAGCATGAATGCCTGGGGCAGTCTTAGTTGATGTACATGACGTATTTGTGTGTTCCTCTTGTTGACAAGGACAGCGGTCAGTAAGGTGGGCAGCCCTGAACCTTTCACCTGTAGCGTATCCCACCCCAAAAGCCACCCAGTTGAAATTGCTGTTCATTTACTTTTGGGACGGAAGGTGTGTTGGACCTGGAGATCCTATTGGTGGGAACTTAAGGGTTCACATCATTTTGTAATTTGGGTGTCTCTCCAGTTTTTTACAGGTTGGTGGATAATGATCGATGCAGCTGTTGTCTATCCCAAACCGGAACAGATGAATCACGCTTTCCACACCTGCGGAGTGTTTTCCACTTTGGCGTTCTTCATGTAAGACTGGAGATAAGGCACCCGCCCTCCCCGCCCCAACCTTCTCTTCTCTCAAAATGAAGGCTGTGAAGGTGTTTTTTGTTTTTTTAGGTCAACTATTACTCAAACTTTCAGAAATAACTTGGGTGCAGCTAAAGGACTAAATTTTATTTTCTGAGATGATTTCTATTGCAGGTTAACTTTCAGCCATGAGATATGGCAGCCATTGTATCCACTCAGATGACACCTTGACCAGACTTACATTAAGTGGGGAGCATAGCTGGGTCCCCAAGGGTAGTTGTCAGTGTGGCCCAGGGTTAGCCTAGGGGGACTGGTTTTAATCTAGTCTTGAGCAGACGAGATGGCGTGTCCTTCGAAGAAAATTCCAAGTGAAAAACTGCTTGTTCGTTTTGTTACTTCTCAAGTGCTTATTACAGCGAATATCACCAGTGAGCACTGAAGTAGTACTACAGTGGCTACTCCTGTGGTTGATTTGGAAAAACCGTCTTACTAAAAAGAAGAAAATTCCCACCCACAAGTGCCAAATAGTGCCCTGGGGAGGAAGAACCCCAGGTAGAGGGTGGGGAAAGACTGGCCAGGCGCAGGATGGCAGGGAAAATATGGGAATGTCAGTCAGTCATTCCTGGGAAGGTAGTCAGCTCAGGAGTTGGTGGGTGAGGAGAGGAGCCATGGGAAGGGTGACTTTATCTTATTATTATTATTATTATTATTATTAAGAAGCAGCGTGGCTCAGTGAAAAGAGCCCGGGCTTTGGAGTCAGAGGTCATGAGTTCAAACCCCGGCTCCGCCAATTGTCAGCTGTGTGACTTTGGGCAAGTCACTTAACTTCTCTGTGCCTCAGTTCCCTCATCTGTAAAATGAGGATTAAGACTGTGAGCCCCCCTTGGGACAACCTGATCACCTTGTAACCCCCCTCAGCGCTTAGAACAGTGCTTTGCACATAGTAAGCACTTAATAAATGTCATTATTATTATTATTAATAATGGTATTTGTTAACCAGGCACTGTACTAAGTGCTGGGATAGTGCTGGGACCTGATCACCTTGTAACCCCCCCAGCACTTAGAACAGTGCTTTGCACATAGCAAGCGCTTAATAAATGCCATTATTATTATTATACAAGATAAACAGGTTGGACACAGTCCGTGTCCCTTTTGGTGCTCATAGATGAGGTAACTGAAGCACAGAGAAGTGAAGTGACTTGCCCGAGGTCAGTCAGCAGACAAAATGGCAGAGTCGGGATTAGAATCCGGATCCTCTGACTCGTAGGCCTATGCACAGTCCACGAGGCCATACTGCTGCTCTTCTTTCCCAGTGTTTCCCGTTCTCCCCTTCAGGCACTCCGCATTGCTCAGACCCTTAGTGGGTCGCCCCCAGAAGAGAGCGAATGTTCCAGAGGAAGGGCATAGGAGATCGTCTGGGTGGAAAAGGTTTCAGGAATTGGGGTGGTTTTGCTTTGAAAAGAGAAGATCATCATCATCATCATCAATCGTATTTATTGAGTGCTTACTATGTGCAGAGCACTGTACTGAGCGCTTGGGAAGTACAAATTGGCAACATATAGAGACAGTCCCTACCCAACATTGGGCTCACAGTCTAAAAGGGGGAGACAGAGAACAAAACCAAACATACTAACAAAATAAAATAAATAGAATAAAGATCTAGGGTTGATTTACAAAATGTGCTAAAGTCTCTGCAAAAGCAGAGGCAGTACACGCCTGGCTGTTGTGGCCATTCCTAGACCGGATTCGGTGTGCTCTCAAAGTCCCTTCTTAGAGGCGGAATCCTGTGAGCCTCTCCCAAGCATCAAAGCAATAAACTAGTTTCTGGTTCGTGGGACGCAGATACGCCCTACTCAGATTCCAGCAAATTTCCAGAACGGGCAAGCCAACTGTTAACCTTGACTAGAATTTCCATTGACCCCAAGCCAGCCACAGGTGGAGAAAATGCATTCCTGTCCGAGCCACCCGACTGGGATGACTTTACTTCCTCGTTCTCCGGCCTCCCAGAGCCAAAGTAGGAGAGGGCTTAAAGGGAGAGGACAAATTCTGGTTTTGGTATTTTTACGGTATTTAAGCACTTGCTCTGGGCCAGGCAGTGTACTAAGCACTGGGGCAAGCTAGTCAGGTTGGGCACGGTCCCTGTCCCACAGTCTAAATCCCCATTTTACAGTTGAGGTAATGGAGGCACAGAGAAGTTAAGCGACTTGCCCAAAGTCGCAAAGTAGACAGGGGTGGAGCTGGGATTGGAACCCACATCCTTCCGATTTCCAGGCTCATGCTCTGTCCTCTAGGTCACGCCTCTTCCCTCTGTTGGGCCAGGATTGCCAGGCCTGTCCACGAAGCCCGTGAACCCGACCAAGAATTCTCCTCACAAGTATGGGGACTGGAAGTTTTTGAGGCTAATGTAAACCGTTTGTTAGTCTGTGTAGGATCCGTGCTGTTTGGAAATGGGTTTTGGCAAGCTTCGGGGAAATGTAGTCCCGTGCAGAGTTTAATAATAATAATAATGGCATTTATTAAGCGCTTACTATGTGCAAAGCACTGTTCTAAGTGCTGGGGAGGTTACAAGGTGATCAGGTTGTCCCACGGTGGGGCTCACAGTCTTAATCCCCATTTTACAGATGAGGTAACCAAGGCACAGAGAAGTGAAGTGACTTGCCCAAAGTCACACAGCTGACAGTTGGCGGAGCCGGGATTTGAACCCATGATCTCTGACTCCAAAGCCGTGCTCTTTCCACTGAGCCACGCTGCTCAGGGGGCTCTCAGTCAGGACACATGGGCCTGGCTGGGCTGACTTCAGGCATCAGCGGTTAAGGGCTCACTTCCTGAATCTCTTTCTCTGACCTTGTTCCACAGGGTGTTTTTTTGCTTCAGTTTTACATACTTTAACAAGCTGCAGGTTTTTTCCCCCCCTAAAAATAACTATTTCTGTTAGAAACATAAACTAGAAAAGGTATATAGATAGTATTGTATGTTGTGCAAATGTTTCCTTAGTGGGGACTGCTTGTTAAAGTCCGTTGAACGTGTTTCTTGGCTTTATTTTCAAGGAGAGAGGCTCACACTTCTGTAGCCTACACCCCATTGTTCTAGTATTTTTCCCTCCAGGGTGACTTCTAGATGAGCTGTTCTCCCTCTTGCCCTGGCGGTACTCATCTCTTGGTGCAGTAACTGATTTTCCTAAAACTTCTTAAAGAAGGAGACCAGCTCTAAATGGCATTTAATGACCGGGCCCGAAGTTACTGGAACCAGTCCCAGGAAAAACTGAATTATCTGGAGTTGGCGAAGAGAAAGACATCTTGTAAATGAAGCCAGGGATTCCCCTCTCTCACCAGCGAGCATGCAGATGTGGAGGGTGGTGGGGCGGTCCTGAGCTGGGAGGCTGAGGGTGTGCCAGAGGGGGCTGGAAAAGCAAATTCCTGGCAACTGAGAAGTCAGAGGATGGTGGTGTATGTTTGGTGAGGGGGTAGGGGCACCTTTCTGCCTCTGTTACTCACTGGTTTCAGCTACAGGGCAGGAATGAGTACCTCCCTGTGCATCATGATGACTTTGGGTTAACATAATAAAGTACTGATTGCCTTCGTCCTCTTACTTAAATGGGATACCTCCCCATCCCACCATTTTAATGCTTAAAAATGGTCAAAAAGAAGCAGGGGGAGGACAAGAACAGTCCCTTCACCAACTAGGTAAAAAGGAGGATTCCTTTAGGTGAGCAAATGTGCCTTCAAAAGCATCCTCCCCAGAACAAAGAAGGGTTGGGATAGACTCTCCTTCTAGCCCCCATTCTTCTTGAACGGGCTTTTCCATCTTGCCTTTTGTTACAGGATCAACGCCGTGTCAAACGCCCAGGTGAGAGGGGACAGCTACGGCGATGGCTGCTTAGGAAGGACAGGTAAGAAGACCTCACCTCCGTTGGCCGGGTCCCCGCAAATGGACAGAAAGAATCCAACCTTGAAATTCTTACGGAGAAGGTACAGGGCCCAGATTTTTGTTTTTTCTGGCCCCTGGTCAACTTTTTAGAATTCCCTATTACCCCCTTTTTTTAAGGCCTGGTTTAAATATTCTCTAGAAAGTTCCAGCACCTCTCTCAGGTCAGATTTTCCCATTTCTGGTTCTCCCTCAGCACTGGAGTGCATCACATTCCACATTTTTAGAAAAATCTGTTTGTCCAGTGTGTCAGTCAGCTACTTTGGGCGTTCAGCGGCCAATTTTAAAGACGATGGAGCTAAGGGCTAGGAGCTCCACAGTAGTGCACTACTGCACTCCATAATCTGGGGTTCAGCAGGAAGGTGGCCCTCGGTTGCCGGGCCCTGCAGAAGTGAGGGGCTGTTTGAAGAGCATCACACAGCCCCCCACATCCTTGTTCTGCCCAGCCTGTTGGAGAGAAAGGTTGCTCTTCGAATGGGAGCGGCCCAAAATGGTTGGGAAACATGGTGGATTGCAGATCACTCCCCAGCTCTCTCTCCTTCCCTGCAGGGGCCCGTGTCTGGCTCTTCATTGGTTTCATGCTGATGTTTGGTTCCCTCATCGCTTCAATGTGGATCCTTTTTGGCGCCTATGTAACCCAAAGTAGGTGTTGTACTGGGGTCCTGCAGAGGGAGGGAGTAGACAGTTTAGTCGGTGAGTGGCATGGTTCCTTAGCCTCCAAGGAAGGTGATATGTTGCCAATTTGTACTTCCCAAGCGCTTAGTACAGTGCTCTGCACATAGTAAGCGCTCAATAAATACGATTGATGATGGTGACATCCAGAACACCCCCCAGCCCGCTTCTTGGCTTTACTGCTGTAAAGGGGAGAGGGAGTCTTACCCAGTGGTACTTTCCCGATTGATTATCCATGGAGTGGATCACTCTGCTCCTCTGACCAGCCTCCCGCCCTTTTGGAAGTCTCACTACTCACTACTTGAGAAGCAGCGCGGCTCAGTGGAAAGAGCCCGGGCTTTGGAGTCAGAGGTCATCATCATCATCATCATCATCAATCGTATTTATTGAGCACTTACTGTGTGCAGAGCACTGTACTAAGCGCTTGGGAAGTACAAATTGGCAACATATAGAGACAGTCCCTACCCAACAGTGGGCTCACAGTCTAAAAGGGGGAGACAGAGAACAAAACCAAACATACTAACAAAATAAAATAAATAGAATAGATATGTACAAGTAAAATAAATAAATAAATGGTCATGGGTCATGGATTCAAATCCCGGCTCCGCCAATTGTCAGCTGTGTGACTTTGGGCAAGTCACTTAACTTCTCTGGGCCTCAGTTACCTCATCTGTAAAATGGAGATGAAGACTGTGAGCCCCCCCGTGGGACAACCTGATCACCTTGTAACCTCCCCAGTGCTTAGAACAGCGCTTTGCACATAGTAAGCGCTTAATAAATGCCATTATTATTATTATTATTATTATTATTACTCCGTTAACATGCCTTCCCAAACCTAACTGAAGCCCTCTTCACTTTCCTCTCTTGCAGATATAAGCGTCTATCCAGGCCTGGCTGTGTTTTTCCAAAATGCGCTGATATTTTTTAGGTAAGAATCAAATGTTTGCACTCATAAAAGGTGCCAACCTGTTTGGGTTGTAGGGTAGGTAGGAGGTGCTGAGGTGAAGTATAGCTTGGCTTAGTGGATAGAGCTCGGGCCTGGGAGTGCGAAGTTCGTGGGTGCTAATCCCGGCTCTGCCACTTGTTTGCTGTGTGCCCTTGGACAAGTGACTTCACTTCTCTGGTGCTCAGTTCCCTCATCTGTAAAATGGGGATTGAGACTGTGAGCCCCACGTGGGACAGGGACTGCGTCAGATCCGATTTGCTTGTGTCCACCCCAGCGCTTAGTAAGGTGTCCCACAGACGGTAAGCACTTAACAAATACCACAATTATTATTACCTTGCTATTCCCCTTGAGCAAGTGTGGTAGATGTTTGCTGTGGATTAAGAATAGTTACTGACAGGGGACCTACTGTCCCCCACATTGTAGCCAGTGTGCTTTCTGTACAAATGCTGACACGGGAGAAAAAGGTATCTTGTGTCCGGCTGACGTGAACCTCAGGTGGCCTGTTCTCTCTAAAATGAGGCTCAGCAAGCATGGGGGCTGAAGAGGAGCTACTACGTTGCATTCTGAATGCCAACCGATGTGTTTCCATCTCTCTACAGTACCCTAATCTACAAGTTTGGAAGACTAGAAGAATTATGAGCGGAAACATAGTTTACCTTGAACTTCCTTCAGCTAGATCAGTCCCTTTCTCATTTGCCCAGACCTCTAGAGTAGACTGTACTTCCCATGGTGGAGTTCACCTTTGTTGCGATCGAAGTCTTCTAGTAGCTCTCCACAGCTTCTGTCCTCTTCTGCATTGAACATATTGTGAATATGTATAATATGGCTGTATATATCATAGATAAATGTCCATTTTTTTTATTATGTAGCCGTAAGACTCCATCTAGGAGCTTGTCACGTTACCCACCATGTTAACGAGCCAACTGGGTTGGGATAAGCGCTGCTTAATTTCATAGCGAAAGGTGCTGATGACCTGAAACCAGCACTGACTGAGCCATTCCGAAGGGCCAGAAACGGGCTTTCGGCCCAGAGTAGAAGCTCGAGTGCGTCGGGAAAAAAACATTACTTTAAAACTAAGCACAAGAAGCTGAGCCATCGCACTGGGCTTGACGTCAGGGAGATAGGGCTTATTTCCGCGTGTCCTGGAGCGAGCACCCGCCCAGAGCTGGAAAAGCCCCACACCTGCTTTGGTGAGATGCAGCCAGTTTGGGCTTTCAAAATGGATGGTGATAGGAAAGCGCAACTCCCACGTCCTCCCCGCAAGTGTTTTTTTTCCGCACAGACAGTGAAGCACAGCGTGGAAGCGTGCGCCCCGGTCCGGACCCGACCCGATTAAGTGCTGCTTTCCTCCGGAAACTCCCCGTGGCTATCTGTTCACTGTTGAACCCAGGCCCCCCAAACTGTCAGCTGTCCGCTCCACTTGGGCTGCAATAAAAAACGGTTTCTTAACTGCCCTGGTTCCATTTCATGGAAGGATACACAGCTGCCATCTCTACCCACTCCCACGTGACGGCTGCACATTTGGAGCAGTTCAAGGGCAAAGTTGGCACAATGGCCTCACTCCCTCTGGCCTGGCTCTTTTTTTAAAAAAAAAAAGCAATAGTGGGCCTGAATCACTTTGAATAGCTAATAGTCACTGCTTAAAGCTGCATTAGAAGTTGGGGGACACAGTGCTCCCACAGTAAAGCATAGGATGGGGGCAAAGGGCTACTCACCTTTGCCAAGGCTCATCTTCCTTGGCGTGATCTGGAGCAGGGCAGTGCCAGTCACCCGCTTGTCACTTATAACCTGGCCGTGAGGTGACACCTAGTCCTCAAGGCACAAGGAAGAGAACCCATGGTCTGCCGGTAGCATTCCTAGTCCTTGGCCCAGTTCACTCTAAGATAAAAGTATCCATCTTCACCCTCACGCGGCACAGCAGAAAGCAGCCACCGTGGTTAAAAAGAAAAAAATAAAATCGGTGGAAAAGGCCAAGGACAGACTTCTTTAGTCTTGACTGGTTGCAGAATTGCCCCAGATCTCTTCAGGACCTAATACCGTTTTGTTGGAAAAAGCACACACTTCTGTCAATCATTTTGATTCTGCGTGCGATTACCTTCTCAAACCACCCGCAACCGTTCGGAAACTACCCAAGCAAAAACATCGAGGGCCCCAGGTGGGACAAAGATTGTGTGCAATTTGTTTCTCTCTCATATAGACAAGTATTGAATATAATCATTATAAAATAGCCCTCAGAGTTATACAATGTGCAAAATGGTCACATAATCCAGTTCGGTATTAATTACGTAAGTAGCATTACTGTTACCCAACAACGGTTCCTCCTTGAGTCAGCAGAAGGGTTCCCATTAAAAGGGCAGGAAGGAAGGGAGCTCCCTTGTTATCAGAAAGGGGGAAAACAATCTAAACCCACTGTGGGGAACATCTGAACCCACCAGGTTACTGAAATGCACCCGACTGGTTTCCTTCAGGGCAGAAAGCTGTGGAGAGGGAAGGGCTAAGGGGGACATACATAAACCCCTCCCTACTCACGCATATTATTTTTGGTTTTTTTTGCCTCGGGGCAAAATCACTAGACTGTTCATCAGAGGCCTCACTGGTGCTGCAAATTTTAGAAATTTCTTGTTGCACGTGTCAGCATTTAAGTGAGTAGGGCCCCAGCTATGCTGCTGCTTAAATTAATGACTACTGTGGGAATCTGAGAAGAAAGGTAAGCTAATGATCCAGATCTCAGCCCTTAGTCATTTATTTGCTAAACAGAGGCTGGGATTTCCTCCCCTAGGGCTATTGTGAAATCTGCCTCTGCCATAGCCCCCTCATCTGTCTTGGGGCCAAGGGCACCTTTACAAAAGCCATCTGAACTGGACTAAAATGTTTCCCATTATTGGCACACACTACCTTGGACCCCAAACCAGCCTTTGCCCCGGGATGCTCAATGCTCATCATTACCTTAGATGAACCTGCTCACCAACCAGGTCAGAGCCAGGGTGAGGGGCAGAAGGAACGGGGGTGACCTCAACCCAGAATCTGCTGCCGGAGGTTAAATTCACAGATGTTATCACATCTGTGATTCACAGGGCAGTTATCCGGGTGACCTAGTAGCCGTGTTCTGAGCTGCCTTTTTATGCCGGAGCTCAACCAAGCCCTTGTTGCCCACTGCAAGCAGTGCAGCATTTCCTGTTATTGAGTATCAACCCTAGCGTTCTGGTACATAAGCGCTTAACAAATACCACGATCATCGCATCATCGACCCAGGCCAGGCATTTCCTCTGGAAACAGGGCAGAGGAGCCCTGATGGGACTGCCAAGCCTATATTTGCTGCAGGGGGAAGCACCCATGACTGAACAGTTACATCTTCACTTTGGGAGGAAAAGGGAGCAGCCTGCAATGTTGGAGCCCAACAGAAGTCACTTTGCCAACTCTCCTGACCCCGCTCTGCCAGGTGAACGCCAGTCAGGGGCAGGGGTTTTCACTCAAAGGACCCCAGAGCATCTAGCACACCCGAGGCCTAGCACCCGCCTGAGAGAAACGTGCCCAAACAACCTCCCAACACAGATTTAAATAAACTCATTTCACTTGCACCTGCCCTGCGATGAGGGCTGCCCTGTGACCATACTTGGGGTAACTGCCAGCAGAAACCCGCTGCAAGCTCAGTGGTCACTACAATGTTCCAACGCAGCCTGGCAAGACACGGATCATCTCCCGCAGGCCCGGTTGGCCTCAGCCGGATATAACGCAGACAGCCCCATTCCTGTTGAACCCGAGAACGGCTTAGTCGCTCCATGCCATCCCTTCACTCTCCCAAGGATGAAGCTCCTCCCTCCTTCACTCCCACCCAAAGGCTTTTAAACCCAAACCCCGCTCCCAACCGTGTGTTAGGAGAGACCTTCAGGAGACAGAAAAGAGCAATAAAAGGATTTTGCTCCCAAGTGGCTCAGCCAACAGGTTTCCTTGCTAAATTTTTATTCTTAAATTATAAAAGTGTTCCGGGATTCAGCAAGGACTCCCAGGTCGCTGGTCTGGGGAGCCGGGGTGCGTGCGTGGTTCTCCTTCCGTGCTGTCTTAGTGTTTAGGGTCCCCAGGGTGCGGGGGCCAGAAATCATGCATCAAGGAGGGTCGCCGCAGAAACGATTCAGAGCTCGGGTCATTCAGCTGAAACGTCATTTAGGCCAAATGATCACATGAAGATGCTCCCAAGTCATCCCTGCGGCCTGGGCGAGGAGATCCAACGGGGCAGAGACTGTCCAAAAAGGGGTGCCACCGGGAGGCGATCCCTCACCCGGGGGGGTCCCGGGAAGAGGGTCAGCAGCTTTCCGGCCCCTGCTCCGCTCTGCCGGTCTCTTGGTGGTCATCAGCCCACGACAAGACGGACACCGAATCCCAGGACCCTTCGGCGGCAGCGGAGTTCTGCATCAGCTCCTCCCAAATGGGCGGCTTGGGGTCCTTCAGGTACTGGGGAAGAGGCAGAAGCACAGTCAAGGTCATGGTTTGGGGAACAGCCTCAGGTCCACTAGTCAAGCAAGCTCAGGGGCCCCCCAGGCCGCCCCCCGGGACTCCCACTCTAATGGACGGTAACAGTTGAGCTGCAGGGCAGCAGGGCCGGCCCTGGCAGGCTTCCTAAAAACCTTCTGGAGGACAGGGACTTTCCAGTCTGAAATTCCTCCTATACTGAGTCACTGCCTGAGCCAGAGAGTCTTATGTCTTCTAAGAGGCTTCTCTCTGAGGCTTGAAGAGCAGGGACAGCATGGCTTGGGGAGGCAGAGAGCAGCGGGTCCGGCTGAATCGCCCAAACTTGGACCAGGGCAGAGTGTGGCTTTGGCCCACCCTTGGGGAGCCCAGCCAGAGAAGCAACAGATGCTGCTGGCCTTCCTCCTCCCGCCGCTTACCAAGCTGGACCCGGACCCCAGCCGACCCCCTCGACCTGGCAAACCACTTCAGGGTGGAATTCTGCTCCAGGAGGATTTCATCTCGCTTCTGACCCTCCCCCAGGAAGGCCAGGGGACCATTTGACAAGAGATGGGTCACTGGGTCACTTTCCCTCCAGACCACCAGATGATGGACTGTGGACGAGGAAGCCTCTGTGCTTTCCCCACCCTAGGAGAGAGGGAGGACCCTCTGGCCCCCACACCACCCAGACCCCGGGTGGGGGGCGTTCCATCCAGACGGGAAAGGAAGCCCCTCCTGGCTCCCCTTTCCTCCAAACCCCGGGGCCATCTCCTCTCCCTCCTTCCCCAGGGGCAGGGAAGCGGCACTGGTGACCCCCGTCCCCACCAGCCGAGCCCTACCTCTTCGATCTGGGAGGGGATGGTGGGGGGCGTCTGGAACCAGTACTTGATGAGGCCACGCGAATGCCGCACCAGCAGGAAGCAGCCGAAGGCCAGGGTCACCATGGCTAACAGGGCCCCCAGGAAGATGAAGAAGGCATACTGGGCTCTGGTCATGGCTGTGGGCGGAACGAGAGATGGGTCACAATCCCCGGCATCAGCGCCGGCCCCGGTCCAGGGATCGGCTACTTTCCCTTCGAAGGAGAGGGCACTGGAGTGCGAAAAACATGGCACTGCCCTCTGAGCACTGCACATGTGTGGGCAAACATATACAACGCATAGAGACACCCTCAAATCAGCACTTTTAATGGCTGGCAGCAACTACCACCCCCAGCTCTGCCTCATCACTTCCCCACCCCCACCCACGTCAAGGGGGGGCTCCAAATTCCTTGGTCACCAACAGCGTCAGGATGTCGAAACCCTGTCCCTAGAGCTCTAGATGGCTAGTTCATTCATTCATTCACATTTATATCATATATTTATGTGTACTAAGCGCTTGGGAAAGTACAATACGACGATAAAGAGTGACAGTCTTATCCCCTCTAGACTGTAAGCCCTTTATGAGCAGGGAGTGGGGCTGCTAATTGTGGTATTTGTTAAGTGCCAGGCACTGTACTAAACACTGGGGTGGATATAAGCAAATTGGGTTGGACACAGTCCCTGTCCCGCAGGGGACTCACAGGCTCAATCCCCGTTTTACAGATGAGGTAGCTGAGGCACAGAAAAGTGAAGTGACTTGCCTAAGGCCACACAGCAGACAAGCGGCGGAGCTGGGATTAGAACCCACGACCTTCTGAGTCCCAGGCCCGTGCGCTATCCATTACGCCACGCTGTTACTCTCCCAAGCACTTGGTGCGGTACTCTGCACACAGTAAGCACTCAAAAAATACCACTGACTGATTGAAAGCTATTGCCCGGTGATCGATCGGGCCAGTCAGGTCCCCTGCCGTCCCTAGGCCACTCTCTTCTGGGGACCCCCGACTTGGGCCCCAGCACAAATCCAGCTCGGCTTCAAGGCTGTCCCTTCTGTCCTTCTCCAGCCCAGCCCGCACCCTCCGCTCCTCTGCCGCTAACCTCCTCACCGTGCCTCGTTCTCGCCTGTCCTGCCGTCGACCCCCGGGCCACGTCCTCCCCCTGGCCCGGAATGCCCTCCCTCCGTACATCCGCCAAGTTAGCTCTCTTCCTCCCTTCAAAGCCCTTCTGAGAGCTCATCTCCTCCAGGAGGCCTTCCCAGACTGAGCCCCCTCTTTCCTCTCCCCCTCCCCATCCCCCAGCCCTACTTCCTTCCCCTCTCCACAGCACCTGTTTATATGTTTGTACGGATTTATTACTCTATTTATTTTACTTGTACATATTTACTATTCTATTTATTTTGTCAATGATGTGCATCTAGCTTTACTTCTACTTATTCTGATGACTTGACACCTGTCCACATGTTTTGTCTTGTTGTCTGTCTCTCCCTTCTAGACTGTGAGCCCGCTGTTGGATAGGGACCGTCTCTATATGTTGCCGACTTGTACTTCCCAAGCGCTTAGTACAGCGCTCTGCACACAGTAAGCGCTCAATAAATACGATTGAATGAATGAATGACTTGACACCTGTCCACGTTTTGTTTTGTTGTCTGTCTCCCCCTTCTAGACCGTGAGCCCGCTGTTGGGTAGGGACCGTCTCTATATGTTGCCAACTTGGACTTCCCAAGCGCTTAGGACAGTGCTCTGCACACGGTAAGCGCTCAATAAAGACGATTGAATGAATGAATGAATCTTCAACCCAGACAGGCAGCGCAGTGCTTAGGCCTCGGTCCCCGTGGCACCAACGAAGCTGAATTCCTTGATGACGCTCAGAAGCAAACATCGGCTCGATCCCCCACAGCCCGCCTCGGGCTCACGGCAGGCTTTTTAGGTCAAACAAACGCCTCTCGAGTCTTTGGTTTTGTTCGTCGGCTCCCTCCTCTCTGTGCCCACTTTAAGAGGAGGTGCCCGTCCCAACCACTGCTAGAGTCTCCCCTCGCCCGCTTTCTTCCTGCCGATCGTGGCCCGGCGGGCCCGGCGCGGCCCGCGGCGATGGGGACCCGGGATAGCGAGCCGCCCTTACCGTCAGCCGTGGTCTCGAGGCAAGTCGTATTGCTCAGGAGGCCGGTCCTGTGGGGGTTCTGCAGGCTGGCCTGCACCTGCAGACAGTATTCCGTCACCGGACGGACGTCTTCCAACAGCAGCCACTTGTTGCTGACGGGACCTAGGGTCTGTTTACAAGAAACCCACCCACGTTACTGGCCTCGTTCCCAAGATCAACCGGCGAAGCCTGCTTCCTCTTTCGCGTACGGGACGGGGACAGGGGCGGGGACGAGACGACAGACACGTCTCGTCCTGGGAATTTCCCTCTCGGGAGCCCAGCCCCGCGGTGCTGGGGCTCCCGCAGGAGCTTGGCAGCCAGCCACTCCTGACCCGGGCCGTTCCACCCCACCCACCGGTCAGGCTCTCACGGCTACGAGCCAAGAACCGGGACTCGGCTCAGAGATTCCCATAATTCAGCTCGTTTCCCCCACTTCTCCTTTGTGCCGTCGCTGCCGGGATTCCCCCCTCAACTGCCTGAATCGGAATCCAAGGTGAAGCCCTGGTGGGGTTAGCCTCTGTGGGGGGGGATTTACAACCACGGACCAACACATGCAGATTCTGCCTCACCCGGTTGCAGCTCTCCTTGCCCAGGTCACTCCCCCACCCGCTCCTCCTCCCTTGGACTACACCAGAAAAAAAGGACTGGGATGAGAAAATGCCGCCCTGCCTTTTTGATCCCCGCTTTGGGCCAGTAGTGGACATAGTACTGGAACCTCCAGGTGTCGTCCTCAAAGGGCGGAGAAAAGGTCAGGCGGAGAGTCCCGTCCTCAGAAGTCACCTGGATGTTCTGAGGTGGCCCGATAGTGACTGAAATGGGAGGAACAGGAAGCAAGTGAAAACCCAAACAGATCACCCAGGGTCTGGAGGGGAGGGGACCCATCCATGGTCCTCCCACGGTTCGGTGACACCCAGAATCTGCGGAACCCCATTCTTTTCTCCCCTTGTAGACTGGAAACTCCTTGTGGGCAGGCAACGTGTCTGTCAACTCCGATACACTATACTCTCTCGATTGATTTTCCCAAAGTACTTCCTATTCTCCCACACTCCTGCGAAGTAGGTAGAGGCATGCGTCATTGTCCCCATTTTATGGATATGGAAACTGAGGCTCGGAAAAGGTTGGCGACTCGCCCAAGGTCACACGGCGGGTTGGGGCAGGGCTTGGACTAGAACCCAGGTGACCTGACTCCGGGCCCCGGGCTTTCTCCACTGGATCAGAAGAGGTCACTGGTATCTTTTCCTGGGAACCCCTAAGTTCGGCTGCCCGCCACTCAAGGGGCCGCCCTCAACTCCCGACATTGGTTCCCTCCCAGAACCGCTTCTCGGACCCGACCGAGGAATTCCTCCTGTGAGTCGGAGAGAGATTCTTGAAGAGGGAGATGGACCGCCGTCATTTGGGGTGCGCTGCCTTTCCCTCAGCCAGAAGTCAGATAGGGGCTCCTCAAGACTCCTAGTTTAGGATTGGGGGCTGGGGGAGTGGGAAGTGGCTGTGTTTGCCGTAGCGGTGATGGGCGGCATCGATCCATCCCCACTCTCTCGCTCGGTCCCCTCGCACGCCGGCAGGGAGATCGGATGCCACTTGTGGCCACAAAGCACTGAACCAGCATCTGGCATCACTGTGCCCACACCCGTCCTGTAAACCCCTGTTGAGTGCGGGACCCAGGGCAACTTCTAGTCACGGTTGGGACAGGCGGAGGTGTAGACCGACAGACAGACGCGGGGGGAAGTGTCCCTGCCTTCTTGCGAAATCCAGGAGAAGCCCCCCAAAGTAAAATAAAGCCTCACATCAACAAGGCGACGGCCCCACTAAGCAACGTGGCTTAGTGGTTAAAGCACGGGCCTGGGAGCCAGAAGGACTTGGGTTCTAATCCCGGCTCGACCATGTTTGCCCTGTGACCTTGGGCAAGCCACTTCACTTCTCTGTGCCTCAGCTTCCTCATCTGCAAAATGGGGGTTACGACTGTTCATCTCTCCATCCCCCCATCTTACCTCCTTCCCTTCCCCACAGCACCTGCATATATGTTTGTATATATTTATTACTCTATTTATTTTACTTGTACGTATCTATTCTATTTATTTTATTTTGTTAATATGTTTGGTTTTGTTCTCTGTCTCCCCCTCTTAGACTGTAAGCCCACTGTTGGGTAGGGACTGTCTCTATATGTTGCCAACTTGTACTTCCCAAGCGCTTAGTACAGTGCTCTGCACACAGTAAGCGCCCAATAAATACGATTGATTGATTGATTGACTGTTAGCCCCATGTGGGACAG
The DNA here is from genome assembly GCF_015852505.1 of Tachyglossus aculeatus. Taxonomy (NCBI): domain Eukaryota; kingdom Metazoa; phylum Chordata; class Mammalia; order Monotremata; family Tachyglossidae; genus Tachyglossus; species Tachyglossus aculeatus. Next base: position 24,832,480 of record NC_052089.1, read on the forward strand.
GGACCGTGTCCAGCCTGATTAACTTGTATGTACCCCAGCGCTTAGAATAGTGCTTGGCACATAGTAAACGCTTGATAATAACAATAACGAAAACGGTACTTGTTATTAGATGTACACGCGTCCTCCGCACTAGCAGACGGACCGGAGCCAGAAAATATCAGACATAGAGTACAAGTTACAGTTACACGTTCCCAAGCACGCACACTCATCTGCGCCCGCAGCATTTCAGAGCCACTGACAAGACTGGGGGTGCGGGAGGAGATGCCGACTCTGGAGTTGAGAGGCAGGGGTTCGGGGCGAGACCCACCCCAGACCGGAGAGGACCCGTGGTTCCCGCCGGCCGGGGCGTGGGGAGGGGCGGCGTGCTCTTACCGTTGTGGTACAGCTTGAAGGACGGCAGCCGGAGCCAGGGAGACGACAGGGCCCCGAGCTGGGCGCGGACCCGCAGGGTCACGTTTAAGTTGGGGAAGAAGCACGGCGGGGGGAGGTGGCACACGGTGGTGGCGATCCCCGTGCAGTTGGCGCACAACAGCCCTAACCAGTTCCCCAGGGTGCTACGACAGAGACGAGACGGGGTCAGTCTCGGGGGGCCGGGGGCCTCCCCGCGCCCGGCTCCCGGGTCGGCTGAAATGGCCTCCCAGAGGCTCCGATCGGGTGGGCTGAAGCCACGAGCCGCCAAGCTTGCGGAAGGCCGGCGGCCTCGGCTTCTCGGAGGCCAAAATCGGGTCCTCGGAGATGTGCCGGGAGAGCCCCTTCCCGAGCCTCGCGCCTCAGATATACCGAGAGCAGCTTCGGGCCCTCCCCACCTCCCCAGTCGCCCTGCCCACTTAAGCAAATGCTGCAGCAGGAGAGAGTACAGTTAAACACTAGGAAGTACTTCCCGACTATCCACAGAGCCAGGGCTGGGGTTGGGGGAGAGTTACCCTAGGAGAGGCAACAGACCGAGAGTATCCACCCCTGGGAATCTTCTAGGACGGATGCCCATAGGCCTTGCGTGGTTTAGGCCCCATCGGCTTGGTCCGTTTGGAGTCCCTGCCCACTCCCAGTGTCCGGGAAAACCAGGACCGATGACCACGATATGGTCTCTCTCCAAGTTCTAGATTTCTCCCCATGCCCCCGCAACCCAGGGCCCCCGGGACCCCACGACCCAGACGAGCTCCGCTCACTATCGGTACTCCACGCTGTAGGTCACGGGACCGGCGAGATCGCTCAGACCATCCGGCAGGCTGACTGGTTGCCATCGCAGGACCCGCTCCAGGTTGTACAGGTAAAGCGTGGCGTTGTGCGGGGCCGGTAGATGAGACAGCGGCTCTGTGGGGGGAGACACGGACAGACAGACGCCCCGAGTTACCAAGACGAGCGAGGCCGGGCACTGCTGCTGGGCACAGCCACCTTTTGGCCCCAGATCTCGGCGGTTCAGGCATTTATGGGTGGGCACCGCTAGCTCAGTTGGCACAAGCTTCAACCCTCAGGACCCCCCGGCTCAGGGAACCAGAGCGAGCCGGGCCGGGCCGCCAAAATTCTCATTACCCCCTCACTCCCCCCAAGCCTTGAGCCCACCTAGTTTGGATAACCGGCTTCCTAATAATGGTAGTATTGTTGGCAATTACTCAGTGCCTTAGTACGCACCAAATACGGTGGAAAGGGCATGGGATGGAGGCATCACAAGACCCGAGTTCTAGTCTCAGCTCTGCTACTGGGTAACCAGGGGAAAAATCACAACTTCTCTGGGCCTCAGTTTTCTCATTCGCAAAATAGGGATAAAACACCCCCTCTCTCCCCGCACCCCCATCCCCGGCCTCCATAATTTGAGATTCTTGTGGGGCAAGGACTGTGTCTGATCTGATTATCTTTGATCTACCCCAGCGCTTGATAAATGCTCTCATTTATGCCCTTCATTAACTGGGATGGGCTGGGGGGACTTCCAACACCCTCAGCTCAGGACACCTGAGTCACAATCATGTGACAGACTCGTCAATCAATCAGTGGTATTTATTGAGCACTTAATGTGCACAGTATAGCATTGTATACTAGAATTAGCAGATACGTTCCCTTCCCATAAAGAACTTCTTGGCCAGTATCTCCCCTGTTACTCTGGGGGAGGAAAGAGGCTGATTGCATGAAGAATTTGGAGCTTTACTGCTGTATCTTCACTCTCTCCATCCCAACTTTTATTTTGGAGATTTGAATTTCCAGTATTTCTCCTTGGCCCTGCTAAGAGTCATTATGGAATTCAAACCTCTCGGCGGGGGCGAGCAAAATGGCTCCCTTTCCTAGTTTCGATCAGTTTCCCTGCAATTCTGCAGTCTATGTTCTGGGGAGTTTCTGGGAGGCCCTTTCAGATAGAGGAAGCAGGACAGTAGGGTGGTGGGGTGAGATGACGAATGATGCATGTTGGCCTTTTAAGAGCAGTGATGGTTGGTGCCCAATTTCCCAAGATAATTATTAATTAATAATAATTACGGTATCTGTTAAGCGCTTACTATCTGCCAGGCACTGTACTATTAGTTTTAAGGAATGCACGCCTGTACATATTTGTACATTGTATTATTTTCTCAGCCACTTCCTCTTGACATATCTGTACCACTCCTATTCTTGTATCCCTGCTCTTCCTCCCACACCCACTACTGGCAAATAATTTTTGTCCCTCTCCCTCACTAGACTGTAAGTGCCTTGAGGGCAGGAACTTCTGCTACTCTTGAGAAGCAGCGTGGCTCAGTGGAAAGAGCCCGGGCTTTGGAGTCAGAGGTCATGGGTTCAAATCCCGGATCCGTCAATTGTCAGCTGTGTGACTTTGGCCAAGTCACTTCACTTCTCTGGGCCTCAGTTCCCTCATCTGTAAAATGAGGATTAAGACTGTGAGCCCCCCGTGGGACAAACTGATCACCCTGTACCCCTCCCCAGTGCTTAGAACAGTGCTCTGAACATAGTAAGCGCTTAATAAATGCCATCATTATTATTGAACATCTCCTGGTTCGTGGATCTGGTCTACGCCAGGACAACGGCCACGAATAGATGGATCAATCAATCAATCATATTTATTGAGCGCTTACGGTGTGCAGAGCACTGTACTAAGTGCTTGGGAAGTCCAAGTTGGCAACATATAGAGACGGTCCCTACCCAACAGTGGGCTCAGTCTAGAAGGGGGAGACAGAGAACAAAACATATTAAAAAAATAAAATAGAATAGATATGTACAAGTAAAATAGAGTAATAAATACGTACAAACATATATACATATATACAGGTGCTGTGGGGAAGGGAAGGAGGTAAGGCGGGGGTGGGTGAGGAGGGGGAGAGGAAGGAGGGGGCTCAATCTGGGAAAGCCTCCTAATCAATACAGTAGCTGTTACTTGAAGGCCTGTCTGATTATTGTTTCCAAGCAGCCACCTGACCTCTGGACTCTTGCCTCACAGTCCAAGGCGTTAACTTTTTCTCGACAGTAATTGTGTCGTAATGGCTCACCAACATCCCACAGTTCTTTATTCCTCTGGGCTTCGGGAGACATATTTCCTGGTCACCAGCCCCGGCATGTTTATTCACTGGCTTTTTCCTTCTCCCCTCGCTGATCTGCTTTGAGACAACACACGCTCTCTGGACGACTTGCTGATGTCACCAGATGCCTTTCGACTTATTAAACTCTGATCTTCTAGTCACCGCTCCCTACAGCTTTGATTGTATTTTGACCTTATCCCTGTCTCATCTTTTCTATTGATTTTGTGTTCTGTTTTATTCTCTCTTTCTGTGTCAGTTCGCTAGTCTCCTTCCCCCTTTATTCTTACATCGGGCCCTCAGGGCCCGGACCCCTGCCCAAAGATTCTCTCCTGCATATTCCTCCCCAGTCCTCAGTCCCCACACAAAGGAAGTGCTCCATAACTACTATTCCCACTTTTACTGCATAGATGCTGTTTCCCACTGAGGTGGTTTCTCTGGGATCGGTCTCATTCCCACATGAGGTCCTCAGGAGCCTCCTTCTCTGCCCTCCCGATCTGGGGTCCCAAACCGCTCGGGGCTCCCCCGGGCATTCATTCACTCATTCGATCGAGTTTATTGAGTGCTTGCTGTGCACACAGCACTGTGCTAAGCGCTTGGGAGAGTACAATAGTACTATTAAACAGATACATTTCCTGCCCACAATGAGCTCGGCAAGGCTCGGAGCCCACCCCTGCATTCGCTGCCCGTCAGGACCCCCCCGGGGTCTACTGAATGGTTGGACAAGTGGCTCTACGGGCCACCCTGGCATCCCCGTGCCACTCTCTGCCCCGCCACCTTTCACCACACCTCTTTGGGGCCTAGCGAGGGTCGGTGACAGGCACCTTTCCTTACTGGAGCGGGTTGAGAAGTCTCTGCCCAAAGATGCGACTTGTTTCTCCAAGTTCCACACCCAGAACAGGGCGCTCTGCTCCCGCCAGTTGGGTGCCAACGCCTGACTCCAGGACCACCCTGGCTGGCCCAGCCGCCCTTCCCGGGGCCCGACAACATCCCCAACACCTCAGAACTGCTCTGTGACCAAGTCCCGAACATCGCAGACCTGCTCTCCCTTAGCCTGATGATATCCCCAACATCTCAGAAATGCACTCCCTGGGCCAACAACATCCTCAACATCTCAAAACTGTTCTCCCTGGGCCTAATGACATCCCCAACATCGCAGACCTGTCCCCCCTGGGCCCGAACACATCCCCAAGCTGTTCTCCTTGGAGAGCAGTGAGCAGTGTGGAAACCCTCAAGGGAACGAGAGGCTGTTGGCCATCAAAAGAAAAGGGAAAGCCCCAGTCCCTCCTCGTGGACCAGGAGAGCCACCATGACTGCGGCCCCAAAATATTTCGGCCAATCTCACTGGGCCTGTGACTGAACTTTCTGTCCCATCCTCTCCGGAGACACAAACCACACTGGAAGCGGAAGGTGGAGAGATGAGGAATGGGAGGATAGACTTGTGTATATGTGTCTGCAGGGGATCTTGGCTTAAAAACCTCAGCTCCTCCACGCGGTGCAGGTCTGCAGCTTTGAGCCAGACCTCCGCTCTCATAGGCCTAGTAGAATGCTCTGCACGCAGTAAGCACTCAATAAGTACCATTAATTGACTGACTGGTCTGGTCCAAGCCCTGGACCAGGAATCCCGGGTATTTGGCAGCAGCTCCCCAAAAGGGAACAAATTTTGTTGAGCAGAACTACCGGGGCTTGGGCAGGGAGGGGATACGTGAGGAGGACCGCACGTGATTTCTCTGGTAGCTTTAGGGATCACAGAGCACAGGTCGCTGCAAGCAAACACACATGCACAGAGTCATGTAACGGGCTGCCACAGAACAGAAGAGTTGGTTCCGATTCAAACCATGTCCCTGTGACTTTTAGAAGCCAAGGGCCCGCCCAAGCCCCGACAAAGCCAGGCCAGGGTGGTTGCTCCCGTAAAGGAGACGATAACCATCTTCTCCCCTGCCCCCAAACTAATAAGACAGAAGCGATGGAGTGCGATGTGGTGATGGTCACAGCTATTCAATTCGATTCAAACCGCTACTACATTATCTTCTGCTTTGATTACTGAATCGGCCTCCTTGCTTACCTCCCTGCCTCCTTTCTCTCCCCACTCCAGTCAATCAATCAATCAATCGTATTTATTGAGCGCTTACTGTGTGCAGAGCACTGTACTGAAGTACAAGTTGGCAACATATAGAGATGGTCCCTACCCAACAGTGGGCCCACAGTCTAGAAGGGGGAGAGTCCATACCTCACTCTGTTGCCTGGATCATTTCCCTACAAAAACCTTCAGTCCAGGTTTCCCCGCTTCTCAAGAACCTCCAGTGATTGCCCATCCATCTCCGCGTCAAACAAAAACTCCTCACCATTGGCTTTAAGACGCTCAATCACCTGCCCCCTCTTACCTCACCTCGCTGCTCTTTTACGACAACTCAGGCCACACACTTTGCTCCCCCAATGCCAACCTACTCACTGTACCTCTATCTCGTCTATCTCGCCCTTAACCTGGAACACCCTCCCTCTTCATATCTGCCAATTTCTCTTCCCACCTTCGAAGTCATAAAGAAAGCATATCTTGGAAAGAATGCACATCTCCTTTCAGAGGCTTTCCCGGACTTGGCCCTCATTTCCTCCTCTCCCACTCCCTTCTATGTCGCCCTTGAGCTTGGATTCCTCCCCTTACTCACTCCTCCCTCAGCTGCAGCGCACTCATGTACATATCCGTTGCTTATTTAGTTAGAGTAATGTCTGTCTCCCCATCTGGGCTCTAAATTTGTTGTGGGCAGGGAACGTGTCTACCAACTCTGTTATATTGTTCTCTCCCAAGCACTTAGAACAGTGCTCTGCACAAAGTAAGTGCTCAGTAAATGATTGATTGATAGCTAGAGAGAGCTCACGGATGGGCAGAGATGGACAATGTGACTGCCAACGGGACCTACAGATGGGATGGTTAAGTGGATCTCTTGGCTAGTTTGGAAATCCCTGCTAGGCTGTTTTTCCCTTGCCTGGATTTGCACCCTTTATTCACCCCAACTCCACCCTCTCTACTCAACTCGCTCACTCCCCTTTCCCTTCGCCACTGTCACGCCACCAACCCACAGCCTTAGATCACTGCCACTGTCCGCCTCCTTCGCTCTTAAGCTCGAGCTGCTGAATGCTGCTGGCGAAAGTCTAAACACCAGGCCAACCTTGTTCACTTTAAATTAACCCTTTCCTCCTTTAACTCTGCCCTCTCCTCTGCCAGGCAAAACTATTCTTCCCTTATTGACAACCATGCCCATCACCCCCGTCAGCTATTTTGGACATTTACCTCCCTCCTCAGGCCCCCTGTTCCTCCATCGCTCACCCCCAACGATCTGGCCTCCTATTTCATTAATAAAATTAACACCATCAGGTCTGAGCTCCCCAAAGTCACCCCCCACCTTCTCCATCTCCTCCGCTCTCAACCCTCTCCATTATTCTCCCATCCTTCCCAGCAGTATCTTCAGATGAGATCTCCTCCCTCCTCTCAAGTGCCTCCCCATCCACCTGTGCTTCGGACCCCACTCCCTCTCATCTTATGAAAACTCTCACCCCTTCCCTCCTCCTCTCCCTAACTTCCATCTTCAACCGCTCACTCTCCACTGGTTCCCTCCCCTCTGCCTTCAAACATGCCCACATCTCCCCCATCCTAAAAAAAACCCTCTCTTGACCCCACTGCCCCTCCTAGTTATCGCCCTATCTCCCTCCTAACCTTCCTTTCCAAACTCCTAGAATGAGTCGTCTACACTCACTGCCTCGAATTCCTCAACTCCAACTCTCTCCTAGACCCCCTCCAACCTGGCTTCCGTCCCCTACATTCCACCGAAACTGCCCTCTCAAAGGTCACCAATGACCTCTTTCTTGCCAAATCCAATGGCTCGTATTCTATCCTAATCCTCTTCGACCTCTCAGCTGCCTTCGACACTGTGGACCACCCCCTTCTCCTCAACATGCTATCTAACCTTGGCTTCATAGACTCCGTCCTCTCCTGGTTCTCCTCTATCTCTCTGGCCATTCATTCTCAGTCTCTTTCGCAGGCTTGTCCTTCCCCTCCCATCCCCTTACTTTTGGGGTTCCTCAAGGGTCAGTTCTCAGTCCCCTTCTGTTCTCTATCTACACTCACTCCCTCGGTGACCTCATTCGCTCCCATGGCTTCAACTATCATCTCTATGCTGATGACACCCAACTCTACATCTCCGCTCCTGTTCTCTCTCCCTCCTTCCAGGCTTGTATCTCCTCCTGCCTTCAGGACACCTCCAGCTGGATGTCTGCCCGCCATCTAAAACTCAACATGTCCAAGACTGAGCTCCTCATCTTCCCTCCCAAACCCTGTCCTCTCCCTGAATTTCCCATCACTGTAGAAGGCACTACCATCCTTCCCGTCTCACAAGCCCGCAACCTTGGTGTCATCCTCGACTCCGCTCTCTCGTTCACCCCTCGCATCCAATCCGTCACCAAAACCTGCCGGTCTCACCTCCGCAGCATCGCCAAGATCCGCCCTTTCCTCTCCATCCAAACCGCTACCCTGCTGGTTCAATCTCTCATCCTATCCCGACTGGATTACTTCATCGGCCTCCTCTCTGATCTCCCATCCTCCTGTCTCTCCCCGCTTCCGTCTCTACTTCACGCTGCTGCCCGGATTATCTTTGTACAGAAACACTCTGGGCATGTCACTCCCCTCCTAAAAAATCTCCAGTGGTTGCCTGTCAACCTTTAAACCAAGCAAAAACTCCTCACTCTCGGCTTCAAGGCTGTCCATCCCCTGGCCCCCTCCTACCTCACCTCCCTTCTGTCCTTCTCCAGCCCAGCCCGCACCCTCCGCTCCTCTGCCGCTGATCTCCTCACCGTGCCACGTTCTCGCCCACCCTGCCGTCGACCCCCGGCCCACGTCCTCCCCCTGGCCCGGAATGCCCTCCCTCCGCACATCCGCCAAACTGGCTCTCTTCCTCTCTTCAAAGCCCTACTGAGAGCTCACCTCCTCCAGGGAGGCCTTCCCAGACTGAGTCCCCCCCCATTTTTCCTCCCCTCCTCCTTCTCCCCTCCCCATCGCCCCACCTCCCCGACTCTGCCCTACCCCTGCCCCTCCCCACAGCACTTGTATATATTTCTACATATTTATTACTCTATTTTATTTGTACATACTATATTTATTTTATTAATGATGTGTATATAGCTATAATTCTATTTATTCTGATAGTATTGACACCTGTCTCCTTGTTTTGTTTTGTTGTCTGTCTCCCCCTTCTAGACTGTGAGCCCGTTGTTGGGTAGGGACCGTCTCTATATGTTGCCGATTTGTACTTCCCAAGCACTTAGTACAGTGCTCTGCACAAGTAAGCGCTCAATAATATGACTGACTGACTGAATATCCGTAATTTAGTTTTCTTTTTTTTTTTACGGTATCTGTTAATTGCTACCGATGTCAAATGCTGGTCTAAGCTCTGACGTATACACAATAATAATAATAATGATGATGGCATTTATTAAGTGCTTACTATGTGCAAAACACTGTTCTAAGCACTGGGGAGGTTACAAGGAGATCAGGTTGTCCCATGGGGGGCTCACAAATTAATTACAGCAGACACAGTCCCTGTCCTGCACGGGGACAATAGTCATTCGTTCAATCGTATTTATTGAGTGCTTACTGTGTGCACAGCACTGTACTAAGCGCTTGGGAAGTACAAGTTGGCAACATAGAGAGACGGTCCCTACCCAACAGCGGGCTCACAGTCTAGAAGGGGGGGACAGAGAATGAAACAAAACATATTAACAAAAAAAATAAATAGAATAAATATGTACAAATAAAATAGAGTAATAAATACATACAAACATATATACAGGTATATAGTCTTTGTAAGAGGAAAAACAGGAGAAGTGAGGTAAAGAGAAGTGACTTGCCAATGTCACCCAGTCAGCAACGGGCGGAGCCGGGGTTAGAATCCAGGCCCTCTGACTCAATCACTCAGTGGCATTTATTGAACACCTACTAAGTGCAGAGCACTGCACTAAGGGCTTGGGAGAGTACGATACAATACCATCGGCAGACACATTCCCTGCCCATCACAAGATTTTTTTTTTTATGATGGCATATATTAAGCGCTTACTATGTTCTAAGCGCTGGGGAGTTTACAAGGTGATCAGGTTGTCCCACGGGGGGGCTCATGGTCTTCATCCCCATTTTCCAGATGAGGGAACTGAGGCCCAAAGAAGTGAAGTTTTTTAGAAGTGAAGTTTTTTTAGAAGTGAAGAATTTTAGACTGTGAGCCCACTGTTGGGTAGGGACTGTCTCTATATGATGCCAACTTGTACTTCCCAAGCGCTTAGTAAAGTGCTCTGCACACCGTAAGTGCTTAATAAATACGATTGATTGATTGACTGATTGATTGAAGTGAGTTGCCCAAAGTCACCCAGCTGACAAGTGGCGGAGCGGGGATTTGAACCGATGACCTCTGACTCCAAAGCCCCGGGCTCTTTCCATTAAGCCAAGCTGCTTCTAGATTATAACAGTGTCTGCCTCCCTGTCTAAACTGTCAGCTCCTTGTGGGCAGGGGACGTGTCTCCTAACTCTGTTTTACTGTGCTAAACTGGGGAAGCAGCACAGCACCGGAGACAGAGCCGGGGCCTGGGATTTGGAAGGGTCTGCGTTCTTGCCTGCTGTGCGGCCTTGGACAAGTCACTTCACTTCTCTGTGCCTCAGTTACCTCATCTATAAAATGGGGATTGGGACCGTAAATCCCGCATGGGCCAGGGTCTCCTTGCATTTGCTTGTCTCCACCCCAGCGCTTAGTACAGTGCCAATATGTGCAAATATGTTGCCAATTTGTACTTCCCAAGCGCTTAGTACAGTGCTCTGCACATAGTAAGCACTCAATAAATATGACTGATTGATTGATTGCCATGTAATGAGGGCTTAACAAATACCACAATTATTATTACATTCCCAAGTGCTTAGTACAGTGCTCTGCACATACTAAGAAGCAGCATGGCTCAGTGGAAAGAGCCTGGGCTTGGGAGTCGGAGGTCATGGGTTCTAATCCCGCTTCTGCCACTTGTCTGCTGTGTGACTTTGGGCAAGTCACTTCACTTCTCTGGGCCTCAGTGACCTCATCTGTCAAATGGGGATTTAGACTGTGAGCCCCACGTGGGACAACCTGATCACCTTGTATCTCCCCCAGCGCTTAGAACAGTGCTTGGCACATAGCGCTTAACAAATATCATCATCATCATCCAATCTTTAGAGAAGCAGCGCGGCTCAGTGGAAAAAGCACAGGCTTGGGAGTCAGAGGTCACGGGTTCTAATCCCGGCCCCGCCACTTGTCAGCTGTGTGACTTTGGGTGAGTCACTTCACTTCTCTGGGCCTCAGTGGCCTCATCTGTCAAATGGGGATTAAGACTGTGAGCCCCCCGTGGGACAACCTGATCACCTTGTATCTTCCCCAGCGCTTAGAACAGTGCTTGGCACATAGCGCTTAACAAATATCATCATCATCATCCAATCTTTAGAGAAGCAGCGCGGCTCAGTGGAAAAAGCACAGGCTTGGGAGTCAGAGGTCACGGGTTCTAATCCCGGCCCCGCCACTTGTCAGCTGTGTGACTTTGGGTGAGTCACTTCACTTCTCTGGGCCTCAGTGGCCTCATCTGTCAAATGGGGATTAAGACTGTGAGCCCCCCGTGGGGCAACCTGATCACCTTATAACCTCCCCAGCGCTTAGAACGGTGCTTGGCACATAGTAAGCGCTTAACAAATACCAACATTATCATCATTATTAGTATCGTGCTCGCCCCCTCCCCTTACTGTGTGCGGAGCACTGTACTAAGGGGGGGGGGGGAGGGAGGAGGAGGAGAGTTCATCCATTCATTCATTCATTCAATCGTATTTATGGAGCGCTTACTGCATGCAGAGCACTGTACTGAGCACTTGGGAGAGGACAAATTGGCAACATAAGTGGGAGTCCCTCCGCCCCCGGAGCCCATCGGTCGAGGACACCCCCGCTTTGGAGGGGAGGAGAGGGAGGAAAGGGAGGAGGAGGGAGGAGGAGGAGGGAGGAGAAAGGGGAGGAGGGGGAGAAAGGGGAGTACGAGGAGGAGGAGGGAGGAAGAGGGGCAGGACATGTTTTGTTTTGTTCTCTGTCTCCCCCTTCTAGACTGTGAGCCCGTTGTTGGGTAGGGACCATGTCTAGATGTTGCCAATTTGTACTTCCCAAGCGCTTAGTCCAGTGCTCTGCACACAGTAAGCGCTCAGTAAATATAATTGAATGAATGAATGAAAGGAGGAGGAGGAGGACGGGGAGGAGGAGGGGGAAGTGGAGGAGGAAGAGGGGGAGGAAGGGGAGGAGGAGGAAGGGGAGGAGGAGAGGGGAGGAGGAGAGGGGGAGGAGGAGAGGGGGAGGAAGGGGAGGGGGAGGAAGGAGAGGGACTGTGAGCCCATTGTTCGGTAGGGACCGTCTCTATATGTTGCAAACTTGTACTTCCCAAGCGCTTAGTACAGTGCTCCGCACACAGTAAGCGCTCAATAAATACGATTGATTGATTGATTGATTGAAGGGGAGGAGGGGAAGGAAGGGGGGAAGGAAGGGGAGGAGGGGGAGAGGGAGGAGGGGAGGAGGGGGAGGAGGGGAGGAGGAGGAGAAAGGGGAGGAATGGGAGGAGGGAGAGGAGAGGGGGAGGAGGGAGAAGAGAGGGGGAGGAGGAAGAGGAAAAGGGATCCGGCCTGGAGGTCACGGGACACGCACAGACACGCACACACACAGGCACACACACACACACGGAGGAGAAGGAAGGGGAGGAGGAGGAAGCGGGAGGTCTGTGACTTACAGACAGACAAAGCCAGACGACAGAGCCGCCCCCCCCCACCCCCCCTTGTGCCCCTTCTTCCCTCCCTCGTCCCCGCTGCTCACCGGGCTTGCTGGGGGCGGCGGAGCCCAGCAGGAGCAGCAGCCGGAGCAGGGGGCGGCGGGGCCAGGGGGGGGGGCTGCATCGGGAACGACCACCGGGAGATGGGGAGGGGACGGGGGACAGGGGACAGAGGACAGGGGAGGGGAGGGGGGCCTCAGGCAGGCCTGCCCAGCGACGACATCCCCAGCCGGGCCCGCCGGGCCCTCCTGCTCCTTCTCCTCCTCCTCCTCCTGCTCCTTCTCCTCCTCCTGCTCCTCCTGGCACAGCCGGGCAAGGCGACCCCCCAGCCCCGAGGGCGGGCCTAGGGGCCCCACCCACACTTGCCCTACACACTAATCATCGGGAGGAGCGAACAAAAGCTCCTCCCCCTGGGCTTGTAAACCGTCCACCCCCTCTCCCTCTCCCCCTCCCCCCTCCCCCTCCCCTCCCCTCCCCTCCCCTCCCCTCCTCTCCCCTCCTCTCCCCTCCTCTCCCCTCCTCTCCCCTCCTCTCCCCTCCCCTCCCCTGCCCTGCCCTCCCCTCCCCTCCCCTCCCCTCCCCTCCCCTCCCCTCCCCTCCCCTCCCCTCTCCCCTCTCCCCTCTCCCCTCTCCCCTCTCCCCTCTCCCCTCTCTCCTCTCTCCTCTCTCCTCTCTCCTCTCTCCTCTTCTCTCTCCTCCCTCTCCCCTCTCCCCTCTCCCCTCTCCCCTCCTCTCTCCTCTCTCCTCCCCTCTCTCCTCTCCCCTCTCCCCTCTCCCCTCCCTCCTCCCTCCTCCCTCCTCCCCTCCTCTCCTTCTCCCTCCTTCGGTCCTTCGGTCGCATCGATCGAGCGCTGACTGTGCGCAGCGTACCGGACTAATCAGTCATTCAGCCAGTCGTATTTATTGAGCGCTTACTACGTGCAGAGCACCGGACTGTGCGCTGGGGAAGTACAAGTCGGCAACAGATAGAGACGGTCCCTACGCAACGACGGGCTCACGGTCTAGAAGATGCAAGAGAATCAGGTCAAACGCAGTCCCTGCCTCAAGGAGGGATTACACTCTATAATAATAATAATAATAACAATAATTATGGTATTCATTAAGCACTTACTATGTGCCAGGCACTGTACTGATTGCCGGGGTAGACACAAGCTAATCAGCATGGACACAGTCCGTGTCCCGCGTGGCGGCTCACAGCCTTAATCCCCATTTTGCAGATTGATCAATCAATCAATCAATCATTACTGCCTTCAAACCCTCCTGAGAGCTCCCCTCCTCCAGGAGACCTTCCCACACTGAGCCCCCTCTTTCCTCTCCCCCTCCCCATCCCCCCAGCCCTACCTCCTTCCCCTCCCCACAGCACCTGTATATATGTTTGTACAGATTTATTACTCTATTTTACTTGTACATATTTACTATTCTATTTATTTTGTTAACGATATGCATCTAGCTTTACTTCTACTTATTTTGATGACACCTGTCCACATGTTTTGTTTTGTTGTCTGTCTCCCCCCTCTAGACTCTGAGCCCGTCGTTGGGTAGGGACCGTCTATGTTGCCGACTTGTACTTCCCAAGCGCTTAGTCCAGTGCTCTGCACACAGTAAGTGCTCAACAAATACGATTGAATGAATGAATGAATGAGGGGTCAGCAGAGAGAGAGAGAGGACATGGAGATACATACAGTGAGTAGGTTGTTGTGAGAGGAGCAAAGTGTGCGCCTTGAGGTGTGGTAAGGGTTTACAAAGATAAGGTAGGAGGGGAAGAGCTGATACCTCAATCTCCACTTTCTCACAGCCCACGTCCTGCTTCTGGTCTGGAACGCCCTCCCTCCTCAAATCCTGCAGACAGTGACTTTCCTCCCTGCTTCGAAGCCTTATCGAAGGCACACGTCCTCCAAGAGGCCTTCCCTGACTAAGCCTCACTTTTCCTCATCTCCCACTCCCTTCTGCATCGCCCTGACTTGCTCCCTTCCTCCCTCTCCCAGCCCCACAGCATTTATGTCTAGATCTGTCCTTTATTTCACTCATTCATTCATTCAATCGTATTTATTGAGCGCTTACTGTGTGCAGAGCACTGGACTAAGAGCTTGGGAAGTCCAAGTCGGCAACATACAGAGATGGTCCCTACCCAGCAACAGGGCTCACAGTCTAGAAGGGGGAGACAGACAACGAAACAAAACAAGTAGAGAGGTGTCGAAACCGTCAGAATAAATAGGGTTATAACTATATGCACATCATTAATAAAATAGAGTAGTAAATATGTACAAATAAAATAGAGTAATAAATATGTACAAATAGATACAAGTGCTGTGGGGAGAGGAAGGGGGTCTCCCCCTCCAGACTGTAAGCTCATTGTGGACAGGAAGTGTATCTGTTTATTGTCCTGTTGTACTCTCCCAGGCGCTTAGTACAGTGCTCTGCATACAGTAAGTGCTTTATAAATACGATTTAATGAATGAATGAATGAACGATTGAGAGCCTTAGTCGTGGGTTTCTGTTATACTTCCCAAGTGCTTAATACAGTACCATTGCAGTCAAAAGGTGCTCAGTACAGATCATTACAACTACGGCTACTACTAGGGTTTGTCTGTGTCTCTGGCCAATCCCTGATAGATCTTGAGGTGAAACTTCCAGTTAGTGGCTCCAGAAGAGAATTTTTAAAATTCTCACCAGCTGTGAATCTCTTGTCCCGCTTTAGGCCTCTCTCACACTGCCCAAACCAGTGTGAACCAGTATGAACCGGTGGCTTTCTCTACCTAGGGAGGGCTGTCAAGTCTCAATCAATCAATCCATGGTATTTATTGAGTGCTTACTGTGTGCACAGCACTGTACTAAGCGCTTGGAAAAGTACAGTATAACAGAGTCGGTAGGCATGTTCCCACTGCCCAAGTTCATTCATTCAATCGTATTTATTAAGCACTTGCTGTGTGCACGGCACTGTGCTAAGCGCTTGGACCCTACAGTGCCAGCTGTCAGCCCTTTTTGGGAAGATCCTGTTGTTTTGAATTATTCATGCCCTTGGTACAGATAATCGAGATAGGATCCATTTGCACTGATCCCTGTCCCGTGCAATATTAAACTCCCAGCCGACCGTCATGCAGTTAAGTATCAATCGGAGGTATTTTCTGAGCTCTTGCTACGGACACAGCTCTGTACTAAGAGCGTGGGAGAGGTACCTACCATGCTTTTAGCTGCATTCTTTCCAGATATTTTCAGGGCACGTTTGACATTTAAAAAACATCTTGCCATCTTCATCCATCAATCAATCAATCAATCGTATTTATTGAGCGCTTACTGTGTGCAGAGCACTGTACTAAGCGCTTGGGAAGTCCAAGTTGGCAACATCTAGAGACGGTCCCTACCCAACAGTGGGCTCATAGTCTGGAAGGGTGAGACAGAGAACAAAACATAACATATTAACAAAATAAAATAAATTGAACAGATATGTACAAGTAAAATAGAGTAATAAATATGTTAAGCTACAAAATCCATCAACCTCTCACCTGAGGAGATTTAACCACATTTCTGTTGAGTCTGTTGACTGAATTAGGCCTTAGTTTGTTTCACAAACGCTTACTGTCCTATTCGTAGGGTATTTTTTAAATTCTACATTGAGCCTTTCAGTATCAATTCCTTTTCCGTATGCTCTTCTGGAGCAAAGGAACTCAAGCATCAAATTAAAACTTACCCACCATTTTCACTTTTAAAGGATCCAGGGCTCTAATACCAGGTTTTTATTTTCTGGCGGGCAGGTACTGATATTGAAATGAGTTCCCTATGATCAGATAGATTGGGATTCGATTTTAATCTTGGATCAGATTTGGGGTCCCCAATCAACAGCTGCTTTTCGGCTTCCCCGAAGACTCCAAGGGATCAATCAATCATTGGCATTTATTGAGTGCTTACTGTGTGCCGAAGACTGTACTAAACACTTGGGAGAGTATTGTAGAAACAGAGCTGGAAGATACATTCCCTGCCCACAATGAACTTACAGTCTAAAAAGGAGCAGAACTCCTTTGCCTCTATGAAGGGAGACGGTGAAGAAAATACAGAGGAGTACATTAAATGTCAGCATTCCAGAAAGCAAATTTTAGGAGATTCCGTAGCTCCTAAACAGAGTCTAATTGGAAAGAATCCGGGCTCAGGAGTCAGAGAAGCAGCCTGGCTTAGTGGAAGAAGGATGGGCCTGGGAATCAGAAGGATCCGAGTTCTAATCCCTGCCCCACTACGTATCTGCTGTGTGACCTTGGGAAAGACCCTTCACTTCTCTGGGCCTCAGTTATCTCATCTATAAAACCGGGATTAAGACTGTGAGCCCCACGTGGGACAGGGACTTTGTCCAACCTGATGAACTTGTAGCTACCCCAGCGTTTAGAACAGTGCTTGGCACATAGTAAGCGCTTAACAAGTACTATAATTATTATGATTATTAGAGGAACTGGGTTCATATCCTGGCCCCACCACTTGTCCGCTGTGTGACTTAAACTTCTCCATGCCTCAGTTTCCTCATCTCCAAAATAGGGATTAAATCCTACTTAGAGTGTGAACCCCAAATGCGATAGAGACTGAGTCCAACCTGATTATCTTCTATTTCCCCCAGTGTTTGGCACAAAGCGAGCGCTCAACAGATACCCTAAAGAAGCAAAAAGCGCTTAGTACAGTGCTCTGCACACAGTAAGGCTCAATAAATATGATTGAATGAAAAAGAAAAAGAAAGGCTTGAGGTAAAGGAGAGATCAGAGGAAGGAGGAGAGTCGGAGAGGCTGTTCTCCCTCCCTCCCCATGCCCCATCCCACCGAGCAGCTGTTCGGAATCATCCGATTCCTTGTCCAAATCCAGCCCCTCTCTCCATCACACACACTCAGGGTCCAATTTGGAAAGGTACCAAGATCTGAGAGGGCCGGGGTAAAACAAGCTCAGGTCTTCGCTCACCTCTCCAAGTGCCACAGCTAGGAACGCACTAAGTTCCCAAGCAAACAGAGCCAATACCAGCACGTCTGACTGAGAATTGATGATGATGATGGCATTTGTTAAGAGCTTACTATGTGCAAAGCACTGTTCTAAGCTCTGGGGAGGATACAAGGCAATCAGGTTGTCCCACGGGGGGCTCCCAGTCTTCATCCCCATTTTACAGATGAGGGAACTGAGGCCCAGAAAAGTGAGGTGACTTGCCCAGAGTCACACAGCTGACAACTGGCGGAGCTGGGATTTGAACCCATGACCTCTGACTCCAAAGCCCGGGCCCTTTCCACTGAGCCACGCTGAAAGCAGCTTGGTTTAACGTGGGGATTTTTGACGGTGGTTGAGTTAACGTGGGGGCTGTCACAGTTGGCACGGACTGCTCAGGGAACTCCAGGGCCAGTCGGAAGCGGTGGGCAGGAACTCGCCCCGTCGAAGAAACGGGATCCCCTCAAATCGGGGACCAGTTCCTAGCCAGCCGCTCCTCACCCCCCAACCCAAGCACATCTCAGAGACCGCCCACCTCTCGAGCACTGAAACATCTCCTCCTTCTCAAACCACAGTCAGTCATTTGAGTCAGAACCACCTTCCCTTCCTCTTCCTCCCCAACCCCGCAGGCCATGTGGCCCTTGTGAAGGCACACGGGGCATCTAGAAATAGAAAAGCCAGAAGCACATCCCCCCTCCCTCCTCCACCATGGGCCGAAAAGGCGCCCACCCTGGCTGCGAGTGCACTGTCTCCCCGGAAACCTTTAGGCTCCTGGTGTTCACCCCACCCTCAACCCCACAGCACTTATGTACATGTGATGATGATGATGATGGCATTTGTTAAGCACTTACTATGTGCAAAGCACTGTTCTAAGCACTGTGGGGGGGATGCAAGGTGATCAGGTTGTCCCACGTGGGGCTCACAGTCTTAATCCCCATTTTACAGATGAGGTAACTGAGGCGCAGAGAAGTGAAGTGACTTGCCCAAGGTCACAGAGCAGACACATGGAGGAGCTGGGATTCGAACCCATGACCTCTGACTCCAAAGCCCGGGCTCTTTCCACTGAGCCACGCTGCTTCTCTGCTTCTCTATAGCTTTAAGTTAAATGTTGAAAATAATTTATGGATGGGATGCCCATGTCCCGCTCTAGACCGTAAACTCACTGTGGCCAGGAGATGCGTCTGCTGACGCTGTTGTATTGTAAAAGTGACGTACTCTCCCAAGCGCTTAGTACAGTGCTCTGCACACTGTAAGCACTCACTAAATACGATTGAATGAATGAATGAATGATAAAGGGGTCCAGGCCTCAAGCCAAACCTCCTGGCTGCGGTCTGTCACTCTGAATCGAGTCTGTAGAGCGCTCGTGTTTCTCCAGAGCGTTTTCCCGTCGACGGTCTCATTTTATCCACATACTCTATCCCTGTCTGGTAGCGATAGAGGGGCATTATTATCTCCGTGATATAGAACGGTCTTGAGGCCCCCGAAGGATTACCGTCCCTGCAGAACAGAGATTAGGACCCAGGTCTCCCGACTCCGAGGCCCACGCTCTTTCATCATCATCATCATCATCATCAATCGTATTTATTGAGTGCTTACTGTGTGCAGAGCACTGTACTAAGCGCTTGGGAAGTACAAATTGGCAACATATAGAGACAGTCCCTACCCAACAGTGGGCTCACAGTCTAAAAGTCCTTAATTGACTTCGGCCGGCCGAACGCCGTTTTCACCCGGCTTATTCTGCCCGGCCCACACGCCCGGGTCACAGATTCTGGCTGGCTCCCGGCGTGTGGTTTAGGTGAGAAGACACTTTTACCAGCGGTTAAAGTCCCCGGGCTTGGGATGGTTGTTCTCGGTGTCAGAGAGGCGTGTGGTTACTGGGCCATAACCACACACCTTCAGAGGTTGCTGTTTCACCGGGGAGTTGGCTGAGCGGCGACCCGCTCCAGAGGCAGGGATGGGGAGCTCACTCTGCCCAAACCGCCGCCTTTCCTTTTTACTGGAAGGAGAGGAAATTGGTAATCCGTCTCCTTCGGGGGCCCCGAGGACCCTCGAGAATGTCCTGAAATTCCCCGCTGAGTCACTCGGGTATATATTCCTGAACTGGACGGTCGGAGGAAGGAACGGTTTTATTTAGGATTCCAGGTCAGTTTGAAGAATGAGCATCCAGAAATGTATGGTTGTGGCTGGTGGAATCTTAGAATCAGAGACTTGTCAGAGCTGGTCTGGTAGAGAAACAGCGTGGCCTAATGGGATAGAGAGCCTAGGAGTCAGAAGGACCTGGGTTCTAATTCCAGCTCCACCACTTGTCCGCTGGGTGATGTTGGGCAAATCACTTCAAATCACTTACTTCATCTGTAAAATGAGAATTTTGAGAGCTCACCTCCTCCAGGAGGCCTTCCCAGACAGAGACCCCCCCTTTTACCTCTTCTCCTCCCCTCCCCATCGCCGCCCCCGCCCTACCCTCTTCCCTTCCCAACAGCACTTGTTTATATTTGTACATATTTATTACTCTATTCATTTTATTTGTACATATTTATTACTCTATTTATTTTACCAATGCTGTGTATATAGCTATACTTCTATTTATTATGATGGTATTGACAACTGTCTGCTTGTTTTGCTGTCTGTCTCCCCCTTCTAGACTGTGAGCCCGTTGTTGGGTAGGGACCGTCTCTATATGTTGCCGACTTGTACTTCCCAAGCGCTTAGGACAGTGCTCTGCACACAGTAAGTGCTCAATAAATACGATTGAATGAATGTTGCCGATTTGTACTTCCCAAGCGCTTAGTACAGTGCTCTGCACACAGTAAGCACTCAATAAATACGATTGAATGATTGATTGAATGAATGAATGAATTGAGACCGTGAGCCCCATGTGGGACAGGGACTGTATCCATCCCGGTTTGCTTATATTTGTTCTAGCGCTTAGTACAGTACCTGGCACATACTAAATGCTTAACAAACACCGCAACTATTATTGTAGTTATTATTATTATTATTATTGTTTCTTATTAGGAAGGGATTTGGGTTTTCCTCTAGACTCGACGGGCCCGTCTCGGAAGGGCAGCAGGCCCGGAGTGCTCTGCGCCTTCATGAGAGCTTGAAGCTGGAGGGACTATAAGCCCATTGTATTGTAATAATGATAATAATGACAGCATTTATTAAGCGCTTACTATGTGCAAAGCACTGTTTTAAGCGATGGGGAGGTTACAAGGTGATCAGGTTGTTCCACGGGGGGCTCACAGTCTTCATCCCCATTTTCCAGATGAGGGAACTGAGGCCCAGAGAAGTGAAGTGACTTGCCCAAAGTCACACAGCTGACAATTAGCGGGGCTGGGATTTGAATCCATGACCTCTGACTCCAAAGCCCGGGCTCTTTCTCCTGAGCCACGCTGCTTCTCTTGTACTCTCCCAAGTGCTTAGTACAGTGCTCTGCACACAGTAAGTGCTCAATAAATCTGTTTGAATGAACGAATGAAATTGTCCCCCATTCGTTTGTTCAGTCGGATTTATTGAGCGCTTACTGTGTGCAGAGCACTGTACTAAGCGCTTGGGAAGTACAAGTCAGCAACATCTAGAGACGGTCCCTACCCAACAACGGGCTCACAGTCTAGAAGGGAGTCATTCCTCACTTGCAGGGGTATTATTTGATTTTGTTACTATTTTTTGTCATCTGTCTCCCCCTTCTAGACTGTGAGCCCACTGTTGGGCAGGGACCGTCTCTGTGCGTTGCTGTGTGTTGCCAACTTGTACTTCCCAAGCGCTTAGTACAGTGCTCTGCACCCAGTAAGTGCTCAATAAATACGATTGATGATGATGACTCCCAGGCCCGTGCCCCAACCCCATGCAGCAGACAAATGGCAGCAAACCCTGTGAATCCCAGGCCCGTGCCCCGTCCCTATGCAGCAGCAGAACTCTTGTGACTACCTTTTAGACTGTGAGCCCACTGTTGGGTAGGGACTGTCTCGATATGTTGCCAACTTGTACTTCCCAAGCGCTTAGTACAGTGCTCTGCACACAGTAAGCGCTCAATAAATATGAATGAATGAATGAATATTTATTACTCTATTTTACTTGTACAAATTTATTCTATTTATTTTATTTTGTTAATATGTTTTGTTTTGTCGTCTGTCTCCCCCTTCTAGACTGTGAGCCCGCTGTTGGGTAGGGACCATCTCTGTGTGTTGCCAGCTTGTACTTCCCAAGCGCTTGGTACAGTGCTCTGCACACAGTAAGCGCTCAATAAATACGATTGATGATGATGATGATGATGGTACAGTGCTCTACACACAGTAAGCGCTCAATAAATACAAATGAATGAATGAATATTTATTACTCTATTTTACTTGTACATATGTATTCTATTTATTTTATTTTGTTAATATGTTTTGTTTGGTCGTCTGTCTCCCCCTTCTAGAATGTGAGCCCGCTGTTGGGTAGGGACCATCTCTGTGTGTTGCCAACTTGTACTTCCCAAGCGCTTGGTACAGTGCTCTGCACACAGTAAGCACTCAATTAAATACGAATGAATGAATGAATATTTATTACTCTATTTTACTTGTACAAATTTATTCTATTTAT
Organism: Tachyglossus aculeatus; assembly: GCF_015852505.1. Taxonomy (NCBI): domain Eukaryota; kingdom Metazoa; phylum Chordata; class Mammalia; order Monotremata; family Tachyglossidae; genus Tachyglossus; species Tachyglossus aculeatus. The sequence goes on from NC_052089.1 coordinate 24,854,352, forward strand.
TTGATTTTGTTAATATGTTTTGTCATCTGTCTCCCCCTTCTAGACTGTGAGCTCACTGTTGGGTAGGGACCGTCTCTGTGCGTTGCTGTGTGTTTCCAACTTGTACTTCCCAAGTGCTTGGTACAGTGCTCTGCACACAGTAAGTGCTCAATAAATACGATTGATGATGATGACTCCCAGGCCCGTGCCCCAACCCCATGCAGCAGACAAATGGCAGCAAACCTTGTGACTCCCAGGCCCATGCCCCGTCCCTATGCAGCAGAAACCTTGTGACTGCATTTTAGACTGTGAGCCCACTGTTGGGTAAGGACTGTCTCTATATGTTGCCAACTTGTACTTCCCAAGCGCTTAGTACAGTGCTCTGCACACAGTAAGCGTTCAATAAATACAATTGATGATGATGACTACCAGGCCCGTGCCCCAACCCCATGCAGCAGACAAATGGCAGCAAACCTTGTGACTCCCAGGCCCATGCCCCCTCCCTATGCAGCAGAAACCTTGTGACTACCCCTTAGACTGTGAGCCCACTGTTGGGTAGGGACTGTCTCTATATGTTGCCAATTTGTACTTCCCAAGCGCCTAGTACAGTGCTCTGCACACAGTAAGCGCTCAGTAAATATGATTGAATGAATGAATGAGACTGTGAGCCCACTGTTGGGTAGGGACTGTCTCTATATGTTGCCAACTTGTACTTCCCCAGCGCTTAGTACAGTGCTCTGCACACAGTAAGCGCTCAATAAATACGATTGATGATGATGACTCCCAGGCCCGTGCCCCAACCCTATGCAGCAGACAAATGGCAGCAAACCTTGTGACTCCCAGGCCCCTGCCCCGTCCCTATGCAGCAGAAACCTTGTGACTACCTCTTAGACTGTGAGCCCACTGTTGGGTAGGGACTGTCTCTATATGTTGCCAACTTGTACTTCCCAAGCGCTTAGTACAGTGCTCTGCACACAATAAGCGCTCAGTAAATACGATTGATGATGATGATGATGATGGTACAGTGCTCTACACACAGTAAGCACTCAATAAATACAAATGAATGAATGCATATTTATTACTCTATTTTACTTGTACACATTTATTCTATTTATTTTATTTTGTTAATATGTTTTGTTTTGTCGTCTGTCTCCCCCTTCTAGACTGTGAGCCCACTGTCGGGTAGGGACCGTCTCTGTGCATTGCTGTGTGTTGCCAACTTGTACTTCCCAAGCGCTTAGTACAGTGCTCTGCACACAGTAAGCGCTCAATAAATACGATTGATGATGATGACTACCAGGCCCGTGCCCCAACCCTATTCAGCAGACAAATGGCAGCAAACCCTGTGACTCCCAGGCCCATGCCCCGTCCCTATGCAGCAGAAACCTTGTGACTACCTTTTAGACTGTGAGCCCACTGTTGGGTAGGGACTGTCTCGATATGTTGCCAACTTGTACTTCCCAAGCACTTAGTACAGTGCTCTGCACACAGTAAGCGCTCAATAAATACGATTGATGATGATGACTACCAGGCCCGTGCCCCAACCCCATGCAGCAGACAAATGGCAGCAAACCTTGTGACTCCCAGGCCCATGCCCCGGCCCTATGCAGCAGAAACCTTGTGACTGCATTTTAGACTGTGAGCCCACTGTTGGGTAAGGACTGTCTCTATATGTTGCCAACTTGTACTTCCCAATCGCTTAGTACAGTGCTCTGCACACAGTAAGCGCTCAATAAGTACGATTGATGATGATGACTCCCAGGCCCGTGCCCCAACCCTATGCAGCAGACAAATGGCAGCAAACCTTGTGACTCCCAGGCCCATGCCCCATCCCTATGCAGCAGAAACCTTGTTACTACCTCTTAGACTGTGAGCCCACTGTTGGGTAGGGACTGTCTCGATATGTTGCCAACTTGTACTTCCCAAGCGCTTAGTACAGTGCTCTGCACACAGTAAGCGCTCAATAAATACGATTGATGATGATGATGATGATGGTACAGTGCTCTACACACAGTAAGCACTCAATAAATACAAATGAATGAATGCATATTTATTACTCTATTTTACTTGTACACATTTATTCTATTTATTTTATTTTGTTAAATATGTTTTGTTTTGTCGTCTGTCTCCCCCTTCTAGACTGTGAGCCCACTGTTGGGCAGGAACCGTCTCTGTGCGTTGCTGTGTGTTGCCAACTTGTACTTCCCAAGCGCTTAGTACAGTGCTCTGCACCCAGTAAGCGCTCAATGAATACGATTGATGATGATGACTCCCAGGCCCGTGCCCTAACCCCATGCAGCAGACAAATGGCAGCAAACCTTGTGACTCCCAGGCCGATGCCCCGTCCCTATGCAGCAGAAACCTTGTGACTACCTTTTAGACTGTGAGCCCACTGTTGGGTAGGGACTGTCTCGATATGTTGCCAACTTGTACTTCCCAAGCGCTTAGTACAGTGCTCTGCACACAGTAAGTGCTCAGTAAATACGATTGATGATGATGACTACCAGGCCCGTGCCCCAACCCCATGCAGCAGACAAATGGCAGCAAACCCTGTGACTCCCAGGCCCATGCCCTGTCCCTATACAGCAGAAACCTTGTGACTACCTTTTAGACGGTGAGCCCACTGTTGGGTAGGGACTGTCTCGATATGTTGCCAACTTGTACTTCCCAAGCGCTTAGTACAGTGCTCTGCACACAATAAGTGCTCAGTAAATACGATTGATGATGATGATGATGATGGTACAGTGCTCTACACACAGTAAGCACTCAATAAATACAAATGAATGAATGAATATTTATTACTCTATTTTACTTGTACACATTTATTCTATTTATTTTATTTTGTTAATATGTTTTGTTTTGTCATCTGTCTCCCCCTTCTAAACTGTGAGCCCACTGTTGGGCAGGAACCGTCTCTGTGCGTTGCTGTGTGTTGCCAACTTGTACTTCCCCAGCGCTTAGTACAGTGCTCTGCGCACAGTAAGCGCTCAATAAATACGATTGATGATGATGAATCCCAGGCCCCTGCCCCAACCCCATGCAGCAGACAAATGGCAGCAAACCTTGTGACTCCCAGGCCCATGCCCCGTCCCTATGCAGCAGAAACCTTGTGACTACCTTTTAGACTGTGAGCCCACTGTTGGGTAGGGACTGTCTCGATATGTTGCCAACTTGGACTTCCCAAGCGCTTAGTACAGTGCTCTGCACACAGTAAGCGCTCAATAAATACGATTGATGGTGATGATGATTATGGTACAGTGCTCTACACACAGTAAGCACTCAATAAATACAAATGAATGAATGCATATTTATTACTCTATTTTACTTGTACACATTTATTCTATTTATTTTATTTTGTTAATATGTTTTGTTTTGTCGTCTGTCTCCCCCTTCTAGACTGTGAGCCCACTGTTGGGTAGGGACCGTCTCTGTGCGTTGCTGTGTGTTGCCAACTTGTACTTCCCAAGCGCTTAGTACAGTGCTCTGCACACAGTAAACGCTCAATAAATACGATTGATGATGATGACTCCCAGGCCCGTGCCCTAACCCCATGCAGCAGACAAATGGCAGCAAACCTTGTGACTCCCAGGCCCATGCCCCGGCCCTATGCAGCAGAAACCTTGTGACTGCATTTTAGACTGTGAGCCCACTGTTGGGTAAGGACTGTCTCTATATGTTGCCAACTTGTACTTCCCAAGCGCTTAGTACAGTGCTCTGCACACAGTAAGCACTCAATAAATACAATTGATGATGATGACTACCAGGCCCGTGCCCCAACCCCATGCAGCAGACAAATGGCAGCAAACCCTGTGAATCCCAGGCCCATGCCCCCTCCCTATGCAGCAGAAACCTTGTGACTACCCCTTAGACTGTGAGCCCACTGTTGGGTAGGGACTGTCTCTATATGTTGCCAATTTGTACTTCCCAAGCGCCTAGTACAGTGCTCTGCACACAGTAAGCGCTCAGTAAATATGATTGAATGAATGAATGAGACTGTGAGCCCACTGTTGGGTAGGGACTGTCTCTATATGTTGCCAACTTGTACTTCCCCAGCGCTTAGTACAGTGCTCTGCACACAGTAAGCGCTCAATAAATACGATTGATGATGATGACCCCCCAGGCCCGTGCCCCAACCCCATGCAGCAGACAAATGGCAGCAAACCTTGTGACTCCCAGGCCCATGCCCTGTCCCTATGCAGCAGAAAGTTTGTGACTACCTCTTAGACTGTGAGCCCACTGTTGGGTAGGGACTGTCTCGATATGTTGCCAACTTGTACTTCCCAAGCGCTTAGTACAGTGGTCTGCACACAGTAAGCGCTCAATAAATACGATTGATGATGATGATGATGATGTGCAAAATCTGGCGAGGGGGCCCGGGCCACGGACTGGAGGAGGTCTAGGGTAGGTCACCCCACCTCCCTGCCTCAGTTGCGACTTTGGCTGGAGTTGGGAGAGGAACGTAGCATGCAGACACGCTTTCATCCTGGCCCAGATAATAATAATAATAATAATAATGATTATGGTTTTCCGTCAAGCGCTTACTATGTACCAGGCACTGTACTAAGCCCTGGGGTGGATACAAGTAAATCGGGTTGGACACTGTCCCCGACTAGCACCGGGCTCACAGTCTTAATTCCCATTTTACAGGTGAGGTTACGGAGGCCCAGCGAAACAAAGCGACTCGCAGACAAGTGGCACAGCCGGGATTAGAACCCGTGACCTTCTGATTCCCAGGCCTGTGCTCTATCCACTAGGCCACACTGTTTCCCAAGGCTGACCCGGGGAGAGGCAGGGCTCTAAATTTCATTTTACGCACAGCACTGGCTCAGAAGGCCCGCGGCACTTAACCCAAACTATTGGTGACCCTGTCTTTCACCTTCTCTGTTTCGTGCCTCCAAAGGTTCAGTGCATTGAGCCCAGTGGGCGCTCAATAAGCACCCCTCCCCAACTACTGCTGCCACCCCTACTTTCCCTCGGTGGTGAAATAGGGTTGGTGGGCAATGTCGATCCATTGAGCAGCTAGATCAATCCATCGGGGGTATTTATTGAGTCCTTTACTGTGTGCAGAGCATTGTAGAGTTCTGGAGAGCTGGTCTGGTGGTAATAATAATAATAATATTAATAATAATAATAGTGGCAGCTAGATCAATCCATCGGGGGTATTTATTGAGTCCTTTACTGTGTGCAGAGCATTGTAGAGTTCTGGAGAGCTGGTCTGGTAATAATAATAATAATAATAATAATAATAATAATAATAATAATAATAATAATAATAATAATAATAATAGTGATGGTATTTGTTAAGCGCTTACTATGTGCCAAGCACTGTTCTAAGTGCCGGGGTAGATGCAAGGTAATCAGGTTGTCCCATGTGGGGCTCACAGTCTTCATCCCCATTTTGCAGATGAGGTCACTGAAGCAAAGAGGAAGTGACTTGCCCAGAGTCACACAGCTGATAAGCGGCAGAAGCGGAATTAGAACCCACAACCCCTGACTCCCGAACCTGTGCTCTTTCCACTGAGCCGGTAGAGAAGCAGCTTGGCTTAGTGGATAGAGCCCAGGCCTAGGAGTCAGAAGGACCTGGGTTCTAACCCCGTCTCCGCCGCTTGTCTGCTGTGTGACCTTGGGCGAGTCACTTCACTTCTCTGGGCCTCAGTGATCTCATCTGTAAAACAGGGATTAAGACTGTGAGCCCCACGTGGGATAGGACTGTGGCCAAACCGATAGACTGTGAGCCCCACGTGGGACAACCAGATAACCTTGTATCTACTCCAGTGCTAGGGACCGTCTCTCTAGGTTGCCGACTTGTACTTCCCAAGCGCTTAGTCCAGTGCTCTGCACACAGTAAGCGCTCAATAAATATGCTTGAATGAATGAATGAATGCTTAGAACAGTGCTTGGCACATAGTAGAGTTCATGGGTTCTAATTCCTGCTCCCCCACATGTCTGCTGTCTGACCTTGGGCCAGTCACTTAACTTCTCTGAGCCTAAGTAAAATGGGGATTAAGACTGTGAGCCCTACGTGGGATAACGTGATCACCTTGTATCCTCCCCAGCACTTAGAACAGTGCTTCACACATAGTAAGCGCTTAACAAATGCCATTATTATTATTATAGTAAGCGCCATCATTATTTTTATTATTATTATTAGTGCTCTGCACACAGTAAGCCCTCAAATACCACAGATTGATTGATCCTTTGGGCTATCTAGACTGTAAGCTTGTTGAGGGCAGGGAACATGACTGTTCTATTGTTCTATTGTTCTCTCCCAAGCACTTAGTACAGTGCTCTGCACGCAGTAAGCGCTCAGTAAAGTGCTCAGTGCTGCTTAGAAAAGCAGCGTGGCTCAGTGGAAAGAGCCTGGGCTTTGGAGTCAGAGGTCATGGGTTCAAATCCCTACTCCGCCAATTGTCAGCTTTGTGACTTTGGGCAAGTCACTTCACTTCTCTGGGCCTCAGTTCCCTCATCTGGAAAACGGGGATGAAGACTGTGAGCCCCCCCGTGGGGCAAACTGATCACCTTGTAACCTCCCCAGCGCTTAGAACAGTGCTTTGCACATAGTAAGCGCTTAATAAATGCCATTATTATTATTATTATTAAATACAACTGTCTGACTCTGGGACTCAGGCTGGGAGGGGGAGGGCTGTGACCATTCATTCATTCATTCATTCAATCGTATTTATTGAGCGCTTACTGTGTGCAGAGCACTGTACTAAGCGCTTGGGAAGTACAAGTTGGCTCTCCTTCTCCAGCCCAGCCCGCACCCTCCGCTCCTCTGCCGCTAATCTCCTCACCGTACCTCGCTCTCGCCTGTCCCGCCATCGACCCCCAGCCCACGTCATCCCCCTGGCCCGGAATGCCCCCAATCCCTCTGCCCATCCGCCAAGCTCGCTCTCTTCCTCCCTTCAAGGCCCTGCTGAGAGCTCACCTCCTCCAGGAGGCCTTCCCAGACTGAGCCCCTTCCTTCCTCTCCCCTTCGTCCCCCTCTCCATCCCCCCATCTTACCTCCTTCCCTTCCCCACGGCACCTGTATATATGTATATATGTTTGTACATATTTATTACTCTATTTATTTTACCTGTACATATCTATTCTATTAATTTTATTTTGTTAGTATGTTTGGTTTTGTTCTCTGTCTCCCTCTTTTAGACTGTGAGCCCACTGTTGGGTAGGGACTGTCTCTAGATGTTGCCAACTTGTGCTTCCCAAGCGCTTAGTACAGTGCTTTGCACACAGTAAGCGCTCAATAAATACGATTGATTTATTGATTGATAGAAGGGCTGTGTTGCCGGCTTCTAATAATAATAATAATAATAATGATGGCATTTATTAAGTGCTTACTATGTGCAAAGCACTGTTCTAAGCGCTGGGGGGGATACAAGGTGATCAGGTTGTCCCACGGGGGGCTCAAAGTCTTCATCCCCATTTTACAGATGAGGTAACAGAGGCCCAGAGAAGTGAAGTGACTTGCCCAGCTGACAATTAGTGGAGCTGGGATTTGACTGTGAGCCCCCCGTGGGACAACCCGATCACCTTGTAACCTCCCCGGCGCTTAGAACAGTGCTTTGCACATAGTAAGCGCTTAATAAATGCCATCATTATTATTATTATGACCTCTGACTCCAAAGCCCGTGCTCTTTCCACTGAGCCACGCTGCTTCTCTTGTACTACCCAAGCGCTTAGTCCAGTGCCCTGCACACAGTCAGCGCTCAATAAATACGATTGAGTGAATGAACGAAAGCACGAGAAAAAAACCAAGCATTTTGGACAAGTTGAGAAGCTAGGCAGAAGAGGGTGTTATCAATCATCACACACCCCGGGCCCGGGGCCTGCAGCCTGCTTCCTCATTCCTTTCCCGATTTCGATTTCAGAGGAGGCAGGTTTTGATACCTCCGAGTCAAACCGACCCGACCCCATGGGACCTCGGCCCCTGCCTTTTTAAAAAGTCACGGTCTTGGACTCGGTGAGACCTTCAGACGTGAATTCCCTTGGTTCGGTTCAGTTTCGCCTCGAAGCCAGCGAAGGGAGATAAAGGCCTCTAACCCTCTTAACTCTCGTATCTACTTCCTCAAATCATTACCGGTTTTCTCTTGAAATGCTCTCTGACTAAATGTGTTGTGACTCACCCCACTTCTTCCTCTCTGTTGTTGGGAGATCTCTTTTTTCATTCTTTTTTTTTTTAAAAAAGGCATTTATTAACTGCTTCCTATGTGTCAGGCCCTGTACTAAGCGCTGTAGGAGATACAAGCTAATCAGGTTGAACCCAGTTCCCGGCCCACGTAATAATAATGATATTGGCATTTGTTAAGCACTATTTGCCAAGCACTGTTCTAAGCATTCATTCATTCATTCAATTGTATTTATTGAGCGCTTACTGTGTGCAGAGCACGGTACTAAGCGCTTGGGAAGTACAAGTTGGCAATCAATCAATCATATTTATTGAGTGCTTACTGTGTGCAGAGCACTGTACTAAGCGCTTGGGAAGTACAAGTTGGCAATCAATCAATCGTATTTATTGAGCGCTTACCGTGTGCAGAGCACTGTACTAAGCGCTTGGGAAGTACAAGGTGGCAACATATAGAGACGGTCCCTACCCACTAGGGGTGGATACAAGGTAATCAGGTTGTCCCACCTGGGGCTCACAGTCTTCATCCCCATTTTCCAGATGAGGTAACTGAGGCCCAGAGAAGTGAAGCGACTTGCCCGAGGTCACACAGCTGACAAGTGGCGGAGCCGGGATTAGAACCCATGACCTCTGACTCCCAAGCCCGGGGTCTTTCCACTGAGCCACGCTGCTTCCCTATTGAGGCTGCTGACAACGGTTGGACTACAGCCCGAATCCAGCTGGGCCCTAGCCCGCACAAGCAGCGTGGCTCAGTGGAAAGAGCCCGAGCTTTGGAGTCGGAGGTCATCATCATCATCAATCGTATTTATTGAGCGCTTACTGTGTGCAGAGCACTGTACTAAGTGCTTGGGAAGTCCAAGTTGGCAACATATAGAGACAGTCCCTACCCAACAGTGGGCTCACAGTCTAAAAGTCTAAAAGGTCAGGGGTTCAAATCCCAGCTCCGCTACTTGTCAGCTGCGTGACTTGGGGCAAGTCGCTTCACTTCTCTGGGCCTCAGTTACCTCATCTGTAAAATGGGGATTAAGACTGTGAGCCCCTTGGGACAAGCTGATCGCCTTGTAGCCTCCCCAGCGCTTAGAACAGTGCTTTGCACATAGTAAGCACTTAATAAATGCCATTAAAAAAAAAAAAAAGCCCGACCAGGCTGGAAAGTTCAGGAAACAGAGCTGGAAGCTGCCCAGAGAGGTGTGGTGGCGGCGTCTGGGGAAGGAGCCAGCGAGCTTCTCCGCTCCGCTCACCCCTGCCGCGCAGCTTCGGCTCCCCCCTGGCTCCGTATCCCCCCTTCCTCCTCGCCCCCCACCAGTTGACCCCCCCCAGCGGGGCTCCAATCCACCTGCTGACACCTCTTCAAGGCGGGGCGGCCCCCCATCATCATCATCATCAATCGTATTTATTGAGCGCTTACTATGTGCAGAGCACTGTACTAAGCGCTTGGGAAGTACAAATTGGCAACATCTAGAGACAGTCCCTACCCAACAGTGGGCTCACAGTCTAAAAGGGGGAGACAGAGAACAAAACCAAACATACTAACAAAATAAAATAAATTGTATTTATTTTTAAATAAAATTCACCACCCTTCCTGCCGCTTTTGACCAGCTAGTCCTTAGGTCTCACAGGTACACAACAGATTGGCTCACACATGCTCTCACACTCTCTCTCGTTCTCACTCCCACACGTGAAGAGAAACAGCCAAAGCCACAGTTCTCACCGCTTCCCCTGCCGGACCGGGCCTCGGCCAGGATTGACACCCAGCGGCCCCGCGTGATTGCGCACCAGGTTGGGATTTTCACCGGTTTTCCCACGGGCAGAGCCTGAAATTCCAAAGTTCGAACGTAGTCTTGAGCGCCCTGGTGTGCAAGGGGGAAAAAGACCCCTAGAAAGGAAGACCTGGTCCCTGTTTTCCTTCCTTTCCTCGTCTCTAGCTTGGCTAGAGGATTGTCGTATCAGGTGGGCTTCCAGGAGGCTTTTCTCTGGACTCCCTTAGCCTTTCAGCGGCCAGGCCCTTCCTTCCGGCTTAAAAATAATAATGACGGTATTTGTTAAGCGCTATGTGCCAGGCACTGTAATAATAATAATAATGATGATGGAATTTATTAAGCGCTTACTATGTGCAAAGCACTGTTCTAAGCGCTGGGGAGGTTACAAGGTGATCAGGTTGTCCCACGGAGGGCTCACAGTCTTAGTCCCCATTTCCCAGATGAGGTCACTGAGGCCCAGAGAAGTGAAGTGACTTGCCCGAAGTCACACAGCTGACAGTTGGCAGAGCTGGGATTTGAACCCATGACCTCCGACTCCAAAGCCCAGGCTCTTTCCAGTGAGCCACGCTTCTTCCCCATACTGTATTTCCCCGTACTGAGCGCTGTAGTAGAAATGAGGTAATCAGGTTAGACACAGTCCCTGTCCCCCATGGGGCTCACAGCCTTATTCCCCTTTTGACAGATGAGGTCACTGAGGCACGGAGAAGTGACTTGCCTGAAGTCACACAGCAGGGACGCGACAGAGCTGAGATTAGAACCCAGGTCCTTCTGATCATCATCATCATCAATCGTATCTATTGAGCGCTTACTGTGTGCAGAGCACTGTACTAAGCGCTTGGGAAGTCCAAGTTGGCAACATATAGAGACAGTCCCTACCCAACAGTGGGCTCACAGTCTAAAAGGGGGAGACAGAGAACAAAACCAAACATACTAACAAAATAAAATAAATAGAATAGATATGTACAAGTAAAATAAATAAATAGAGTAATAAATATGTACAAACATATATCCATATATACAGGTGCTGTGGGGAAGGGAAGGAGGTAAGATGGGGGGATGGAGAGGGGGACGAGGGGGAGAGGAGGGAAGGGGGTCAGTCTGGGAAGGCCTCCTGGAGGAGGTGAGCTCTCAGTAGGGCCTTGAAGGGAGGAAGAGAGCTAGTTTGGCGGATGGGCAGAGGGATTGGGGGCATTCCAGGCCCGGGGGAGGACATGGGCCGGGGGTCGATGGCGGGACAGGTGAGAACGAGGTACGGTGAGGGGCTCACTGCTGCTTGAGGCGACCAGCCCAGAGCTCTCAGCCTTGGCGTCCCGGGATGTTGACGAACCAACCACCCTCACCTCTCCCACCCGAGAGTCGAGGGCCTGCTGGAAGCCCTCGCATTTGGGGTCACAACCAGGCCGGACCAGGGACACCCCCCTCAACCCCCCAGGGAGGCCACAGCTGCCAGGGCTGGATTCTGGGGCAGGGCGTCTTCATAGGGCCTAGGACGGGAGGTGGGACTCATCAATCAATAGTTTTGACTGAGCAGTGTGCAGAGCACTGTGCTAAGCCCTGGGGAGAGTACAGCAGAGTTCGTAGACTCGATTCCTGCCCTCAAGGAACTTGGGGGAAGCTTCTGCATTGGTTGGGCAACCAACGTTTCCCCCTCACTCTATTGCCCACTCAGTAATAATCAATCAATCAATCAATCGTATTTATTGAGTGCTTACTGTGTGCAGAGCACTGTACTAAGCGCTTGGGAGCGTACAACAGAGTTCGTAGACTCGATTCCTGCCCTCAAGGAACTTGGGGGAAGCTTCTGCATTGGTTGTGCAACCACCGTTTCCCCCTCACTCGACTGCCCACTCAGTAATAATCAATCAATCAATCAATCAATCAATCATATTTATTGAGCACTTACTGGGTGCAGAGCACTGTACTAAGTGCTTGGGAAGTCCAAGTTGGCAACATATAGAGACAGTCCGGACCCAACAGTGGGCTCACAGTCAAGAAGGGGGAGACAGAGAACAAAACCAAACATACTAACAAAATAAAATAAATAGAATAGATATGTACAAGTAAAATAAATAGAGTAATAAATATGTACAAACATATATACGTATATACAGGTCTACATGCTTTGTTTCATTGTCTGTCTCCCCCTTCTAGACTGTGAGCCCGTTGTTGAGTAGGGACCGTCTCTATACATTGCCAACTTGTACTTCCCAAGCGCCTAGTACAGTGCTCTGCACACAGTAAGCGCTCAATAAATACAATTGCATGAATAATAATATTTTTTTAAAAAAAATGGTATGTTAAGCACTTACTATGTGCCAGATACAAGATAATCAGGTTGGATACAGTCCCTGTCCCTCAGGGCTCACAGTCTTAATCCCCATTTTACAGATGAGGGAACTGAGGCACAGAGAATAATAATAATAATGGTACTTGCTAAGCGCTATGTGCAAAGCACTGTACTGGATACAAGCAAATCGGGTTGGACACAGTCCCTGCCTCCCATAGGACTCACAATCTTAATCCCCATTTTACAGATGAGGGAACTGAGGCCCAGAGAAGTGAAGTGACTTGCCCAGGGTCCCACAGCAGACAAGTGGCAGAGCCGGGATTAAAACCCGTGATCACTAATGTTGGTTAAAAGTCATCCAAGCGCTCCGGCTGGCCTGGGAAACTCAATCAATCAATCAATCAATCGTATTTATTGAGCGCTTACTGTGTGCAGAGCACTGTACTAAGGTTAAGTAGTTCTTCGATCTCCAATTCTGGCTGCGTTTAGGCAAGCCTTCCCCAGAGCACCAAATGGTTATTTCCAAGCGCCCTTGCATATTAAGACCTACAGAAACGCGTTCTAGGGATGCAATTAGGTTATAATGATAATAACTGCCATATTTGTTAAATGCTTATTATAGGCCAGGCACTAAAATAAGCAGATTGGACACGGTCCCTTTCCTATATGGGTCTTATAGCCTAAGTGGGCGGGAGGACAGATATTTAATTCTCATTTTACAAAAAGGGGAAACTGAGGCCCCCAAAAAGCCAAGCGACTTGTCCAAGCGGGCGGAATCGCAATAAGCCTGTGAGCCCACTGTTGGGTAGGGACTGTCTCTATATGTTGCCAATTTGTACTTCCCAAGCGCTTAGTACAGTGCTCTGCAGACAGTAAGCGCTCAATAAATACGATTGATGATGATGATAATTAGAACCTGGGGTCACTGACTCCCAGGCCCAACTTCTATTCACTCATTCAATCATATTTACTGAGCGCTTACTGTGGGCAGGGCACTGTACTAAGCGCTTGGGGAGTACAAGTCGGCAAATATAGAGATGGTCCCTACCCGACACTGGGCTCACAGTCTAGAAAGGGGAGACAGACGAAAAAACAAAACGTGCGGACGGGTGACAAAATAAGAAGAAATAGAATTAAAGCAAATAGAATTAATTCAGCATGATGACTAGAGGGAAAAGTTAGTCGTCCCCCTCTCCATCCCCCCATCTTACCTCCTTCCCTTCCCCACAGCACCTGTATATATGTATATATGTTTGTACATATTTATTCCTTCCCTTCCCCACACCACCTGTATATATGTTTGTACATATTTATTACTCTATTTATTTTACTTGTACATATCTAGTCTATTTATTTTATTTTGTTAGTATGTTTGGTTTGTTCTCTGTCTCCCCCTTTTAGACTGTGAGCCCACTGTTGGGTAGGGACTGTCTCTATGTGTTGCCCACTTGTACTTCCCAAGCGCTTAGTCCAGTGCTCTGCACACAGTAAGCGCTCAACAAATACGATTGATGATGATGGCGATGATGTTTGACTAAGGTACATTCGTAAGGATGGATATCAAGGAGGGGAACCTTCGATATTCCTTTGGTAATACCGTTGGAGAAAGACTAGTTTCCTCAAAGCAAATGACAAAACCCCCAACCCTGCTCATACCATTAAGCCACGGAGCTCAACTAGACTGTGAGCCCACTGTTGGGTAGGGACTGTCTCTATATGTTGCCAACTTGTACTTCCCAAGCGCTTAGTCCAGTGCTCTGCACACAGTCAGCGCTCAACAAATACGATTGATTGATTGATTTCCATGGAGCAGAGGCTCTGCCTTCTCTCTGTCCCGAAACCTCCAGAAGCCACAGGGCATCAGGGACCCTGCCCTCCCATCTAAACGCAAAAGAACCAGAGGAAGATCACCCCAAGCCACCCGTCTGCCCTCATCTTCTGCACTGACACTTACCTTTGTGCAGGAGTGGCCTCTTCTATACCCCCGAAGCCCAATACCAGGCTACTGTGATCCCACGTGGGATGGAGTGACGCAAACCTCTCAGGTTCAAATTTTACGCCACATCATTAAGATCAGACAAAGCAAAGAGGCAAAACTTTCAGAGCTACTTGTTTATATTGCAAAAAAAAATCATTTTTCTGTTATAAAAACAATGACGACAGTTGCAGTTGTGCAGTGTAGGAAAATGTTAACATGGAATGTTTTATGCAAGGTTTCTTTCTAAAAGACACATTAGTTTATAGGGGGGGAATGGGACTTGTGTACAACCAAGCCCCCATATAATAACAATGATGGCATTTCTTAAGCGCCTACTATGTGCAAAGCACCGTTCGAAGCGCTGGGGAGGTTACAAGGTGATCAGGTTGTCCCTCGGGGCGCTCACAGTCTTAACCCCCATTTTACAGATGAGGGAATTGAGGCACAGAGAAGTGAAGTGACTTGCCCAAAGTCACACAGCTGACACTTGGCGGAGCCGGGGTTTGAACCCATGACCTCTGGCTCCAAAGCCCGGGCTCCTTCCACTGAGCCACGCTGTTTCTCTGCACACACACATATAAACACACATACATTCACCCCACACACACACACCCTCTACCTGACCGAAAACCTTGAAAAATCCAGCACAGCTGTAAACTGCTGCTTTTGGCCACAGGTAGAAGCCCTTACTTCTGTAAACAAGACATTTAAAAATACTGTCTGAAGGAAGACTTCTAATACTTGAATCTGTGCCGGGACTGGCGACCCAGGGGAAGAATGTAGTATGTTTAGAGGTCCACAGATGTTGGCTGAAGTTCATCCAACACATCCGATGGTCCCTGCCTCCCTTTTCGCCCGCGTGTTTCTGTTCGACGGCCCATCCCGACGCTTCTCGGGCTGACTCCTGCTGCGCACGAGCGAAGTGCAGGACGCAAAGGGAGGGGATAGTCCGATTGTCATCGACACTGTCACTTCGCGACGGACTCTCGTGGCGGAAACGTCCTCTGTGGTGAGAGTGAATCCGGAGTCCTTGTCAGGAATACTGATGCTTTGGCTACTACGGTGCTGTTTTTCAAAATCAAGTATTTCCTAAACTCCGAGCACTGTGCTAAGTGCTGGGATCGATCGGTGATAGCTGCTTAGACAGCCTCTGTCCCATTCAGGGCTCACAGTCTAAGAGGTGGGGAGAGCAGGTGGCTGTCCCCATTTTTGCGAGGAAGAAACTGAAAATCAGTGATTCACCCACGACACACAGCAGGTCGGTGGCAGGGCTGGGATTAGGACCCAGATGTGATGATTCCCAGTCACTTGTTCATTCCACTAGGTCACACTGCCATCCCCTTCACGGAAGTACTCAATGGCTTGTCTCCCCCTTCTAGACTGTGAGCCCGCTGTTGGGTAGGGACCGTCTCTAGATGTTGCCAAAACTTGTACTTCCCAAGCGCTTAGTACAGTGCTGTGCACACAGTAAGCGCTCAATAAATATGATCGAATGAATGAATGAATGGTGAACAGATGCTAATGAACCGTTAAATGGAACACAGCCCTGACGTGATCCTTAGATTTTTTTGAGGAACAGCACAGCTGTTTGACCTGGCTGGCAGTGGGGAGATGCGTTGTTTTTTAAGCTGTTCCAAGATTTCATCCAACCCTTAGAGTTGGCGCTACCTGAAGACTGCGTATTGGCTAAGTTGGCCTGGCTGGGAGAACCCATTTCTTAGGAAATCCACTGCAGTGTCCCCTGAAAGCCTCCTACATCTGACACGTACCACTAGTGGCTAGTGGAGAAGTCCCGATCAACATTTTCGGGGAAACATCCCTTCCAGTTTAGCCGGGCTGCCCGGATTATTTCTGTTTGTTTGTTTGATAGTACTTGTTAAGCACTTACTATGTGTCAAACACTGTTCCAAGTGTTGGGGTGGCTACAAGATAATTAGGTCGGACACAGTCCCTGTCCCGCATGGGGACTCGCAGCCTTAAGTAAGAGGGAGAACAGGTGTTCAATCCCCGTTTGACAGCTGAGGAACCCGAGGCACAGAGAAGTTAAGTGGCTTGCCCGAGGTTACACAGCAAGCAACCGGCAGAGCTGGGATTAGAACTCAGGTCCTCCGACTCTCAGGCCAGTGCTCCTTCCATTAGGCCATGTTCATTCATCCAATCGTATTTATTGAGCACTTACTGTGTGCAGAGCACTGGACTAAACTCTTAAGTTGCTTCTCTCCAAACCACGTGTGACTTGCCTTCCTTCTCGACGACCTCGGCAAGTCGGGAGAAGTGGGGGCTTTGGTTCTCCGGAACCCTGGAATTTGCCTACTTTACGGCTGGGAATTCTGAGGGACCAAACTGAGCGTGCTCCAGACCAGACGTGGAAATGCAAGCATTGAAAACGAAAAGCCACGGCTGGGGCGAGGTGAGCTGGTCATTTGTCCATTCCTCCACGACTCCCCAAATGGAAGATGTATTCGCCAGCCTACGTTCATGGCAAAATCCTCACCATGGGCTGACAAAGTCTTGTCATGGTTCCTTTAAAGCAGTGATAACTTTCCTACTCATTTTTCCTTTCCCTGCCCTTGAGCTCTTTACCTGGTTATCTCCGCTTCGCTCCCTGAAACATATTCTTCACCCTCAAACAGTGCCAAGTGTCCCACTGCTTTCTTATTTTCTTTGTTCCCTCTTCTTTGCCCAGAGCCATCAGCCCCGGTTAGCTAGGCCTAGCGGCATGGCTGACTCTTCTGGAAATGGGGCCCTCAAAGATTAGAGAGCAGCGCGCTGCTCATGGTGTTAGAAAAATCAAACCAGAGTAATTTACGTCTTTGGATGGCTCCCTAGCTGCAAAAGCAGAGTTTCCCTTATATTCAAAGATGCCCCTACCGATGCTGATTTAGGTCTGCAAGCTTGCCTGGAAGGGCCATCACAGTTCTGAGAGTCCCTTCCTTACCAGGCACACGTAAAGATTTTCTTTTCTTTGCTGTTCTGGCTATTTTGGATTCGACCGCTGCAGTGAGAACAGATTACAGTTCATCTCTCTGATGCCAGAGGAGGTCGAACGGCGATTCAGCGCTCAGTACAGTGCTCTGTGCACAGGAAGTGCTCAATAAATACCACTTATTGATTGAATTTCGCCAAAGGATATTCCGGGACCCTTTCTGCCGTGAAGGCTGTTCTCTAGGGCACCTTGCTTTCCTCCTATCCGTAATTTATTTGAACGTCCACCTCCCGCTGTAGATGGTCGGTGCGTGGGTAGGAATCGCACGTAAGAATAACTGTGGTATTTTTTAAGTGCTTACTGTGTGCCGGGCACTGTACTACGCACTGGGGTGGGTACAAACAAATCGCACCTACCAAATCCGTTACGTTGGGGCCAGAGGAAAGGCCGAGGGGACCGGAAATTTTGGTCAGGATTTTCCCGGACAACTTCCGGGGCAAGAGAACAATCAACTGTCATTTGACCTGAAGAAGGGGGAAATTCAGTCCTGAACTCAAGAAGCCGGGCGGAAAGCAGCCAGGGCCCGGCCCGGCGGCCCCGAGGGACAAAGCGAGAACGGCTGGAAGTGGTTCACCCATCACGGTGCTTTCGCATTTCAAAACCGAGCCTCTTGATCCTCGGCAAAAATGGAGGGGTCGCTTGGCAATCCCTCCCCCGACTCCAGCAAAATCCCTGTAGTCAAAACCCGGACAGCTGCGGGCCTGACCCGTGGTTAGCCCCGTTCCTTCTGGCCAACGGAGGGGAAACAAGGCACCCCGGGCCCCAGGTTGGGCTCGGGAAGTTGGAGTCACATGGCTTCCAGTTGGAGGATTTCTTCAGTTCCTTCCCTGAAAGCCGTCTCACTGCCGTATGAGTAGTTTCCTGAGTCTTGACTGCTTTGCTTGCTGCAGGTGGTGTAGTTTTTATCAGTCACGTTCGCTTCTTCAGGATTGGGGGTGTTGGCGTTTTCGATGATATAACAACTCTCCGTCTGTTCCTCCGAGGTGATGAGGAATAGGCTTTTCAACTGTTGGTCGTAGAGACTCTGATCAAGACATGGAGAAGAGAAAACATCGGAGATAGCTTTATTGTAATGAAAAAAAAAAAAACGGATGGTATGAGATACGTAAATTTTCAGTCTTGGAGCCAAAATAGGCAATCAAACCCACCTCTCTACTTCAAGGACCCATTCGTATCTGTAAGTTTAGAACTTGAGTCTAACAGAGTCCCTTTGGTAAAATTGCATCACTCAAACTGAAGCCACACATAAAAATCAATGACAACAGCTTTAAAAAAAAACAACAAAAGCAAACAACAAAACTCATTTCCCAGAATAAATCATTAGGCTGAGAGAAGAGCTTAAAAAATACCAAGTTCACCCTTGGCAAGTGAGAGGGTGATTATTTCTATTTGCAAGACTTTTCACACCACCAAGCCTTAGATATTAAGGAAGAGGTACCTCCCTCTCTAGACTGTAAACCTGTTGTGGGCAGGAAACGTGTCTACTAACCCCGTTATACTGTACTCTCCCAAATGCTTCGTATGGTGCTCTGCGTACAGTAAGCCCTCAATAAATATGACTGATTGATTATCAGCTCTATAGTGAGGTAGCCGAGGATGAATCCGAGGAAGCAATGAGGAATTACCTACCTCCCCTAAATTTGAAGGGGGTTTGCAAGATGGGTAGAACACATACTTGATACATCGCCATAAGAATATTACACCAGAGAAGGCAACGGGGACTACAATTAAGAAAAATATGGCTGCAGATACAAGTAAAGTAATCAGGAGGAAGGATTTTCTTTCTGAAAAAGAAAGAAATAACACATAAAAAAAATAAAATACTTTGCAATACAATGCTGGAAAACAAAGGGGAAATTGCAAGAAACCATTCTTTTTTTAAAAAATATGACACTTTCGAGAAATAAGCCACAGGCATTTCTTCATACTCTTGCCTAAAAACTTCAAATCGCGTAGTATCGGGGAGTGGCGTGATCTAGCGGAGAGAGCAGAAGCCTGGGAGTCGGAGGACTTGGGTTCTAATCCTGGCTCTGCCACGTGCCTGCTGTATGTCCTTGGGCAAGTCACTTAACTTCTCTGGGCCTCGGGGACCTCATCTGTAAAATGGAGATTCAATCCCTGTTCTCCCCTCTACTGAGAAGCAGTGTGGCTCAGCGGAAAGAGCATGGGCTTTGGAGTCAGAGGTCATGGGTTCAAATCCCAGCTCCACCAATTGTCAGCTGTGTGACTTTGGGCAAGTCACTTACCCTCTCTGTGTTTCAGTTCCCTCATCTGTAAAATGAGGATTAAGACTGTGAGCCCCACGTGGGACAACCTGATCACCTTGTATCCCCCCCGCGCTTAGAACAGTGCTTTGCACATAGTAAGTGCTTAACAAATACCATTATTATTATTATTACTGAGACTATGAGCCCTGTGTGGGACAGGGACCGTGTCTGATTATCTTTTGTCTTCCCCAGTGCTTAAAACAGTGCTTGGCACATATTAAGTGCTTAACAAATACCAAAATTATCGGTGTTCCAATGATACTTGGAGTGCCGGAAATATAAGTAAGACTGTCATTCGATAGTATGGGAGTCACAAGGACCTGGGTTCTAATCCCGGCTCTGCACCTTGCCTGCTGGGCAAGCCACTTCACCTCTCTGTGCCTCAACTACTTCATCTGTAAAATGGGGATTAAGACTGTGAGCCCCGTGTGGGACATGGATATACGTCCAACTTGATTAGCTTGTATCTACCCCAGCGCTCAGAACAGTGCCTGGCACATACTAAGCCCTTAAACGCTATTAAAAAAATGCAACCCTTCAATATAGTCATAAGGCACAGTGGTTTAAAACGTCATAAAATAAACAAATTGAGAGGGACTTCAAACTGTGACATCAACTGGGAGAACCAAGAAACCCGGCATTTCCAAGGAAAACCTATTCCAGCCACCTCGGAAGAGAAAGATTTTTCTTGATTTTTTTTCGGATGCAGATTAGCCGTTCGGTTTTTGGCAACCGCCCTGGCTTTGGTGGAAAGGTTCCCACCTCCCACTTGCTGAAACCCCGTCGTCGTCGTAATTTATGACTTACTGAAAATGAAAGAAGTTCAACGCAACAATGGAGATCTTTGTGTACTGCTAATGAGTTACGGCTACAGTAACTGCGCTAAAGTCCTGGGAGTTCCCGGGACACGGGAACTCCCGAGGAGCAGACAGGAGGTCTCATGGCTCCAAACCCGAAGTCCTATTAATTTGTTCAATTAATAGGGATCTATTAATTTGTTCAATCATATTTATTGAGCACTTACTGCCTGCAGAGTACTGCACTGAGCACTTGGGAGCGTACAACAGAACAGTCAACAGACTCATTCCTTGCCCACAACGAGCTCACAGTTTAGAGGGGGAGACAGACAACAATAGAAATAAATTCATTCCTTCAATCAATAGTATTTATTCATTCATTCATTCATTCAATCGTATTTATTGAGCACTTACTGTGTGCAGAGCACTGTACTAAGCCCTTGGGAAGTACAAGCGCTTACTGTGCACAGAGCACTGTACAAAGCGCCTGGGAAGTTCAAATCGGCAACAGATAGGGACGGTCCCTACCCAACAACAGGCTCACAGTCTAGAAACGGGCTCATGCGACAGATATGTATGAAACGTATGTATATATGTATATATGTTTGTACATATTTATTATTCTATTTATTTATTTTGCTTGTACATATCTATTCTATTTATTTTATTTTGTTAGTATGTTTGGTTTTGTTCTCTGTCTCCCCCTTTTAGACTGTGAGCCCACTGTTGGGTAGGGACTGTCTCTATATGTTGCCAACTTGTACTTCCCAAGGGCTTAGTACAGTGCTCTGAACACAGTAAGCGCTCAATAAATACAATTGATTGACTGACTGATTGATTTTGTTCTCTGTCTCCTCCTTTTAGACTGTGAGCCCGCTGTTGGGTAGGGACCGTCTCTATATGTTGCCAACTTGTACTTCCCAAGCGCTTAGTACAGTGCTCTGCACACAGTAAGTGCTCAATAAATACGACTGATTGATTGAAAGTACGTACTACGTATAGACTGTAAGATCGTTGTGGGCAGGGAATGTCACTGTTTATTGTTGTACTGTATTTTCCCAAGCACTTAGTACAGGGCTCTACACACGGTAAGCGCTCAATAAATAAGTTGAACGAATGCTATGGGGTTGGGAGGGGTGATGACTAAAGGGAGCAAGTCAGGCGATGCAGAAGGGAGCGGGAGGAAAGGGAGACTTAGTCAGGGAAGGCTTCTTGGAGGAGATGTGCCTTCAATAAAGCTTTGATGGAGGGGAGAGTCATTGTCTTTCAGATTTGAGAAGCAGCGTGGCTCAGTGGAAAGAGCACGGGCTTCGGAGTCAGAGGTCATGAGTTCGAATCCCGGCTCCGCCACATGCCTGCTGCGTGACCTTGGGCAAGTCGCTTCACTTCTCTGAGCCTCAGTTCCCTCATCTGTAAAATGGGGGATTAAGACCGTGAGCCCCGCGTGGGACAACCTGATCACCCTGTATCCCCCCCAGCGCTTAGAACAGTGCTTTGCACGTAGTAAGCGCTTAATAAATGCCATCATTATTATTATTTGAGGAGGGAGGGGGTCCCAGGCCAGCGACAGGCTGTGGGCCAGCGGCGAGATAGACAAGATTCAGGTACAGTGAGAAGCCTGGCGTTACAGGAGCAGAGTGGGCAGGCTGGGTTGTAGTAGGAAGGGGGAAAGGTGAGGAGATTTTATTCGATGCGGAGGTGGGTGGGCAACCGCTGGAGTTGCTTGAGGAGGGGGAAAACACGTCCTAAATGTTTCTGTAGAAAAATGATCCAGACAGCAGAGTGAAGTATGGACTGCAGTGGGGAAGAGACAGGAGGCTGGGAGATCAGCAAGGAGGCTGATGCTGTAATCCAGGCAGGAGAAGGTAAGTGATTGTATTAACGTGGCAGCAGTTTGGATGGAGAGGAAAGGGCGGATTTTGGCCATGTTGTGAAGGTGGGACCGACAGGATTTAGTGATGGGTTGAATAGGTGGGTTTGAATGTTTGACTGTCTCTCCTGTGGTGGCCAGAGTGGAATCAAAATGCCAAGTATGGGAATTCAAATCTGAGGTCAGGCCAATCATCATCATCAATCGTATTTATTGAGCGCTTACTATGTGCAGAGCACTGGACTAAGCGCTTGGGAAGTACAAATTGGCAACATATAGAGACAGTCCCTACCCAACAGTGGGCTCGCAGTCTAAAAGGGGGAGACGGAGAACAAAACCAAACATACTAACAAAATAAAATAAATAGAAAAGCTATGTACAAGTAAAATAAATACATAAATAGAGTAATAAATCTGTACAAACATATATACATGTGCTGTGGGGAAGGGAAGGAGGTAAGATGGGGGGGATGGAGAGGGGGATGAGGGGGAGAGGAAGGAAGGGGCTCAGTCTGGGAAGGCCTCCTGGAGGAGGTGAGCTCTCAGCAGGGCCTTGAATCGGGGTTGGCCAGGGAAGCCCTGCTCTCCAGGATCTTAAATCCAGTGTGGGAGGCGAAGAAACATCAACTCAAAAACCCAGTATCTAGTGACAAATATATACAGCCCGCGACCATGTCTAATTACCACCTGTGTACTATTTCCCGGTGCTTAGTACAGTGCCTGCACGCAGCAGGTGCTCAAATCATCAGACAACAGTATTTACTGAATGCTTACTGCGTGCACACTGTACTAAATACATGGGAAAGTACAATGCAACAGAGTTGAAGCAGCGCGGCTTAGCGGAAAGAGCCCGGGCTTGGGAGTCACTTATCAGCTGTGTGACTTTGGGCAAGTCACTTCACTTCTCTGGGCCTCAGTTACCTCATCTGGAAAATGGGGATTAAGACAGTGAGCTCCACGTGGGACAACCTGATTACCTTGTATCTACCCTAGCGCTTAGAACAGTGCTTGGCACATAGTAAGTGCTTAACAAATACCATCGTTATTTTTATTATTATTGAGATGCAACCCCTGACCCCAGTGAGCTTACAGTCTAAAGGGGGAGACAGACATTAAAATAGATTAGGGTTAGGGGAAATAGAAATAAAGAATGGTGGGGCTGGGGTGAGCGTGACAAATACTAGTGATTGACTGAAAAGGATGCTAGTACATTGCCACTTTCAAAAGACCTTACACAACTACCTCCCTGAAGAACAGGGGCCGTCTCTGCTTCCCCCTTTTGTGTAATTTTTCCCAGTGCTTAGTACAGTGCTCTGCGTTCAGCCCTGCGTTAGACAAATCTAACACAGATTAAAATGTGTGACCAAAGTAAGGAAGATTAACTGATTAAAAGATGGAAGTGAATTAAATATTCAGGACTTAGATTTCAAGGGGGGGGGGGGACCATTTTAATGTCTCAAATGTTTATATAAATATTTATTTTACACACACACACATATTTATATTGTTAAAGCACTTACTGTGTGCCAGCTGGTACAGACAAAAGATAATGAGGCTGCACACATTCCCTGTTCCACATGGGGCTTACAGTCAAAGTGGTGATAAATATAGTGAAACTGACTTAGGGATAATGGTCCAAAATCCAAGTAAATGCTATGATAGAAATTCAAAAATGCCTTATATGTTTGAAACATCTTGGCCTAGTGGAAACAGCGTAGGAGACTTGGGTTCTAGCTCCTGGCTCTGCTACTCGCCTGAGCCCGCTATTGGGTAGGGACCGTCTCTACATGTTACCAATTTGTACTTCCCAAGCGCTTAGTACAGTGCTCTGCACACAGCAGGCGCTCAATAAATACGATTGAATGAATGAATGAATGCTTTAGGACCCTGGGCAAGTCACCTAACCACAACCTCAATTTACTGATGAATGCTCTCTCAAGAATCAACTGAATGCTTGCTCTGCGCAGGGTACTGTACTACAGAAAATACAATATTTTTGATGGTTTCTTTTATATGGTATTTGTTAAGCACTTACTCTGTGCCAGGCACTGTTCTAAGCGCTGGGGTAGATATAAACTAATCAATTTGGACACAGTCCATGCCCCACATGGGGCTCACAGTCTTAATCCTTATTTTACAAATGAAGTTAACTGAGGCACAGAGCAGGTAAGTGTATGCCCAAGGTCATACAGTAGACGAGTGGCAGAGGCAGGATTAGAACCCAGGTGCTTCTCACTCCCAGGCCCACTGCTTCTCATGTTAAGCGCTTACTATGTGTCAGAAAGCGAAGGAGGCAGTGGCATAGATACACACTTACCGGTCTAAGTAGAAGGGAGAACAGGTATCGAATCCCCACTCTACCGATGAAGTAACTGAGGCACAGAGAAGTGAAGCGACTTGCCCAAGGTCACATGAGCTTTCAGTCAAGAGGCAAGCTAGATCCAAGAGGGTGCCAACTTAGAGAAACATTTGCCAACATTATTATTATTATTATTATTTGCGTACTCACCTGGTTTTGTTTCGGCACAAACAACACTACTAAAATTACTGCTCTTGTTGCGTTTGTCATCCTTAATATAGGCTTTTGCTTTGAAACAGTACTCAGTGAGGGGTTTCAAATTTGGCACTCTAAATGACTTCTCGGTTTCTACCATTTTCTTCTGTAAAACACACAGAAAAGCGTGGTCAACATTATCGTAATTCCAAGAAGCTAATCCTGCAGCTAAGCGTTGCATATTACTGAGGTTATGCTGGTTGAAATTAAACGTTTGGACAGAATCACTGCAGAACCCTCAAGAGCACAGCTGTTTTTTTTTTATTATTATTATTATTGTTAACAGTAATAACAATTTGGTATTTGCTAAGTGCTTACTATGTACTACGCACTGGGATACGTACAAGATCATCAGGTTCGACATGGGGCTCACGGTCTAAGAAGGAGGGAGAAATTGAATCCAGACTGTAACCTCGTTGCTGGACTGTAAGATCGTTGTGGAAAGTGCCTACCAACTAACTCTGTTGTACTGTACTCCCCCAAGCATTTAGTACACAGTAAGTGCTCAATAAATACCACTTATTGGTTGATTTCTTTTTAAGGCATTTATTAAGTGCTTACTGTATGCCAAGCACTGTTCTAAGTGCTGGGGAGGTTCCAAGGTGATCAGGTTGTCCCACGGCGGGCTCACAGTCTTCACCCCCATTTTACGGATGAGGCCCAGAGAAATCAATCAATCAATTAGTCGTATTTATTGAGCGCTTACTGTGCGCAGAGCACTGTACTAAGCGCTTGGGAAGTACAAATTGGCAACATATAGAGACAGTCCCTACCCAACAGTGGGCTCACAGTCTAAAAGGGGGAGACCGAGAACAAAACCAAACATACTAACAAAATAAAAGAAAAAAAAAAAATCATCATCATCATCATCAATCGTATTTATTGAGTGCTTACTGTGTGCAGAGCACTGTACTAAGCGCTTGGAAAGTACAAGTTGGCAACATATAGAGACAGTCCCTACCCAACAGTGGGCTCACAGTCTAAAAGGGGGAGACCGAGAACAAAACCAAACATACTAACAAAATAAAAGAAAAAAAGATAATAATAAAAAGAAAGTTAAGTGGCTTGCCCCAAGTCACACAGCTGACAAGTGGCGGAGTCGGCATTTGAACCCCTGACCTCTGACTCCAAAGCCGGGGCTCTTTCCACTGAGCCACGCTGCTTCTCTAATTGACTGACTGATTGAATACCCATTTTGCAGATGAGGCCCGGAGAAGTGAAATGACTTGCTCAAGGTCACCCAGAAGACGAGGAGTGGCAGAGCTGAGATTAAAAGCCAGGTCGTCTGCCACTCAGGCCTGGACTCTTCTCTTTAGGCCAGGCTGCTTGCCCTTGGTCCCGCTACACTGTAAGCTAATTGTGGGCAGGGAATGTGTCTTGTCTATTGTTGCATTGTACTCTTCCAAGCCTTTAGTACAACGCTCTGCACACATTAGGCGCTCAATAAATAGGATTAAATGAATAGGCTTTAACAAAGCACTCAACTGTCCTCTACTGGTCAAAGAGTTGTCTTCCTCCCACACTGCCCAACCTCCTCCCTCTGGGAGACCTTGGAGTGGTGGGAGAATAATAATAATACTAATGTTGGTATTTGTTAAGCGCTTACTCTGTGCCAAACACTGTTCTCCGTGCCGGGGTAGATACAGGGTCATCAGCGTGTCCCACGGGGGGGCTCACCGTCTTCACCCCCATTTTACAGATGAGGTCACCGAGGCCCAGAGAAATGAAGTGACTTGCCCAAGGTCACCCAGCTGACAGGTGGCAGAGCCGGGATTAGAACCCGCGCCCTCTGATTCCCAGGCCCGTGCGCTTCCAACTAAGCCACGCTGCTTCTCAAGAACGGACTCGGGCCATTTCGTTGGGTGATTTCTTCACATTTTCATTCATTCAATTGTATTTATTGAGCGCTTCCTGTGTGCAGAGCACTGTACTAAGCGCTTGGGAAGTACAAGTTGGCGACATATAGAGACGGTCCCTACCCAACAGCGGGCTGTTTTCGACTGGAGGATTGTTTCCCCACACCACGTCCATTCAAGTGCGGAATCCCAACCCCCCCGAGAGGACTTGCTGAGCGCTTGCTGGTTGACAGCCGACAGTTCCAGCTCCTCCCAGGCTTTTAAGTGGGTCCTTGGCAAATTTCTCTTGAGAAATCTCAAGGATCCAGAGCGGAACGCCATCGGTCCGCGGCCGAGCCGCCCCTTGGCACTGCGGGTGCCTCGCTGCGTGCTCAGCTCAAGCGTGTCACGACCCGTGAAGGCGGCCGGGGCCCGTGATGGGGATGAAGGTGGAGGAAGATGAGGAGGGGGCAGTGGAGACGGGTGAATGTGAAATGGGTGGAATTTGTAGAGTTTGGGGGGCGACGGGGGGACTGATCTTCTCCAGAATAGCCTGCTGAAGGATTTGGAGGAGGGAGGGAGGGAGGGAAGGGAGCATGCAGCCAGTAGGCTAAATCCATTAACTGGCACCTCCTCCCCATCCTGCCGCACACGGTAGACCGAATTTTGGGGATGAAGGTGGAGGAAGATGAGGAGGGGGCAGTGGAGACGGGTGAATGTGAAATGGGTGGAATTTGTAGAGTTTGGGGGGCGACGGGGGGGACTGATCTTCTCCAGAATAGCCTGCTGAAGGATTTGGAGGAGGAAGGGAGGGAAGGGAGATGGAGCCAGTGGGCTAAATCCATTAACTGGCACCTCCTCCCCATCCTCCTCCAGGAGGCCTTCCCAGACTGAGCCCCTTCTTTCCTCTCCCCTCGTCCCCCTCTCCATCCCCCCGTCTTACCTCCTTCCCTTCCCCACAGCACCTGTATATATGTATATATGGTTGTACATATTTATTACTCTATTTATTTATTTATTTATTTTACTTGTACATTTCTATCCTACTTATTTTATTTTGTTGGTATGTTTGGTTCTGTTCTCCGTCTCCCCCTTTTAGACTGTGAGCCCACTGTTGGGTAGGGACTGTCTCTATGTGATGCCAATTTGTACTTCCCAAGCGCTTAGTACAGTGCTCTGCACATAGTAAGCGCTCAATAAATACGATTGATTGATTGATTGATCCTGCCGCACACGGGAGACCGAAGGAATTTCCTTAGGGCCAACCTCGGCTACTACAAATTCCTCTTTGTGGCCATGGGGCTTCTTTCTCTTCCCCGCTTGCGGGGTTTGGGCTCTTGTTGCTCTGCCCCAGCTGCTGCTCCGGGGGGACCGTGGGTGAGGGAGCAAGGCCCAGAAGTTAGAGAAGCAGCCCGGGCTTGGGAGTCGGCAGGTCATGGGTTCTAATCCCGGCTCCACCACCTGCCCACTGAGTGACCTTGGGCAGCGTGGCTCAGTGGAAAGAGCCCGGGCTTTGGAGTCAGGGGTCAGGGGTTCAAATCCCTTCATCCATTCAATCGTATTTATGGAGCGCTTACTGTGTGCCGAGCACTGGACTAAGCGCTTGGGAAGTCCAAGTTGGCAACATCTAGAGACGGTCCCTGCCCAACAGCGGGCTCGCGGTCTAGAAGGGGGAGGGAGACAACGAAACAAAACATATTAACAAAATAAAATAAATAGAACAAATATGTGCAAATAAAATAAATAAATCCCGCTCCGCCACTTGTCAGCTGTGTGACTTTGGGCAAGTCACTTCACTTCTCTGGGCCTCAGTGACCTCATCTGTATAATGGGGATAAAGACTGTGAGTCCCCCGGCGGGACAACTTGATCACCTTGTAACCTCCCCAGCGCTTAGAACAGTGCTTTGCACATAATAAGCACCTAATACTATCATTACTATTATTATTGTTAAGTCACTTCATGTCTCCTTGCCTCAGTTACCTCATCTGTAAAGTGGGGATTAAGACTGTGAGCCCCATGTGGGACCCCGACCCCCACCCCCCCGCCGTGGGACAACCTGATCACCTTGTAACCTCCCCAGCGCTTAGAACAGTGCTTTGCACACAGTAAGCACCTAATAAATACCATTATTATTATTATTGTCACTTCACTTCTCCTTGCCTCAGTTACCTCATCTGTAAAGTGGGGATTAAGACCGTGAGCCCAATGTGGGACAGGGACTGTGTCCAACCCAATTACCTTGTATCTACCCCAGCACTTAGAGCAGTGTTTGGCACACAGTACGCACTTAAATGTCACAACTATGCCACTCCCTCATTACACGCCACCGGTTGATTTTTCCGCTACACATACACACACACTCACACCTTGGTAACTGAGTACTTGAATTTTTACCTCAAGTTTTGAGGAGTTGTCCATGAGGATAACTTCATAAATTAAGGAATGATATTTACTCATACTCTTGTTCTCAGCTTCCCCTGGGTCAGCGATGTAGACGTGGAGTGTAGAAGTATCATGGGATTCCACCTTTATGCTTGGAGGGCCTAGTTTAGCTAGGGACAAGAGACACGGCCTCAAATCAGTTGAAGATAATAAGTGAAAAGTAAAAACCCAAAAACCAAAACCTCTCACATCAATGCTGATGAGTAACAGTACCCAACAGCAACAGTAATCGGTTTACCTTCCACAGAAGGATTAAATTTTCTTTCCTGGGACCAAAGTGATGAATTTTCTCCATATACCGCTTGTACCCGGAGATAGTAAATCCCTGTTTCGGAAATTTCTGTTGAGAAGTCACACGTCGTTGCTCTAATGTTGTCACAACTAGATACCGTCTTCCATTTATTCGAGTAGTCCTTCGGATATTTCTTGTAAAAACCACTACATGATCAAAGGTTATTTGTATTAAAAACTCTGCCTGGGACAGAAGTGGACACTGAAACCTAAACTTTGTAACAGAATTGCTTTCGTTTTCAGCGGCACGTTAATTGTCGTATGCACACTTTTATATTTAACGGTTGAATTTTTTTAAATACATCAACTAGCAAATGAACATCCTTTGAAATTACAAACTGGCAGGATGAATTTTTCAGCCCAGCTAATGGGTCATGGACTGCAGGACGATAATAATGATAACATTAACAACTGTGGTATTTCCTAGGCATTTACTCTATTCCAAGCACTGTACTAAGCCCTGGGTAGATACAAGATAAATCAATTTGAATACAGTCCCGATCTCATTTGGGTTTCACAGGCTAAATAGGAGAGAGTGTGGGCGCTTCATCTCCATTTTAAAGCTAAGGAAACCGAGGCACAGAGAAGTTAAGAGACTTGCCCAAATGGACCAGTAATTCACATCTGCGGATTTCTACTCCCTGGTCTCATCATGGACCAGGCATGAGAAGACAGATATTGAGCTTCAACTCCCAACCAGCAACGGGACAATGATCCTAATAATTCAGCCATTCATTCATTCATTCAATTGTATTTATTGAGCGCTTACAGTGTGCAGGGCACTGTACTAAGCGCTTGGGAAGTACAAGTTGGCAACATATAGAGACGGTCCCTACCCAACAGCGGGCTCACAGTCTAGAAGGGGGAGACAGACAACAAAACATATTAACAAAATAAAATAAAATAAATAGAATAAATATGTACATGCCAGTCTCCAAACCCCAAGGTGAAAGAAAAGAAAGAATGGAACTGGGGATGTGGGAAAGGGGGTTAGTGAGGACAAATGGGGAATGGTGACTGTGAGCCCACTGTTGGGTAGGGACTGTCTCTATATGTTGCCAACTTGTACTTCCCAAGCGCTTAGTACAGTGCTCTGCACACAGTAAGTGCTCAATAAATACGATTGATTGACTGATTGGTGACTAGAAAGTGGGAATGACCTGGAAAGAGAAAGGATGTCTTCCAAAGGGTCAAGGGCATCGTAAAGAAAAAGAAAGGCACCAGTATATAATGTGCTCTTGCTAACTATATGGAACTGTTTTAAGCACTAACCATCGTAAGTTTGAAATAATCAATCGTATTTATCGAGCGCCTACTGTGTGCAGAGCACCGTGGAGAATGAAAAAGAAAACGCTGACAGAAATTCATCAAACCCACCAGATGAATAAGCCTTTATTTTTCCACAGGGGAAATTCTCCATCCAATCTGCTGCCTGCCCAGCAACGAGACGGGAAACAAGGAGACAATTCTGTCCCTTAATACTGGGAGTCAGAGGACCTGGGTTCTAACCCCGGCTCTACCACTGACCTGCTGCGGGACCTTAGGCAAGTCGCGTCACTCCTCCGGGCCTCAGTTTCCTCTTCGGTAAAGTGGGGATTCAATACCCATTCTCCCTCCTCTTTGGACTGTGAACTCTGGTCAGGGCAGGGAGCTGTGTTTGACCTGGCTATCCGGTACCTACCCCAGTGCTTAGGACAGTGGGTGGCATATAGTATATTTATTTACTATTTATTTATTTGTCAATAAATAGGATTGATTGATTGATTGATAGATATAGTAGGCGCTTACTGGATCGCACGGTGGACCCAAAAGACCCCGGCACTGCTCTTTACCCCTCGGCCTCTACTTCCCAGAGGACGACAGCTGGCTGACCTACTGCCTCGTGGAGGCTCACTCATTTCTGGGCCTTCAGGCGGGGACGGTCAGAGTAGACCAGGATCCCTGAGGCACTGGGAGGTATTACCAAACAGCCTCCAGGAGAATCAATCAATCAATCAATCAATCGTATTTATTGAGCGCTTACTGTGTGCAGAGCACTGTACTAAGCACTTGGGAAGTCCAAGTTGGCAAAATATAGAGACAGTCCCTACCCAACAGTGGGCTCACAGTCTAAAAGGGGGAGACAGAGAACAAAACCAAACATACTAACAGCATGGCGTAGTGGTTAGAGCACAGGCTTGGGATTCAGAAGGTCATGGGTTCTAATCCCGGCTCCACTATCTGTCCGCTCTGTGACCCTGCGCAAGTCACTTCACTTCTCTGGGCCTCAGTTACCTCACCTGTAAAATGGGGATTGAGAGTGTGAGCCTCACATCAGCGACTGGGTCCAACCCGATTTGCCTGTATCCACCCCCAGCGCTTAGTACGGTGCCTGACATAGTAAGTGCTTAAAAAATACCTCAGTGATCATTATTAGTCTTTGGGGGATTCACGGAGGGCAGGAAAAGAGCTTGTCTGAGAATGGAGAAGCAGCGTGGCTCAATGGAAAGAGCCCGGGCTTTGGAGTCAGAGGTCATGGGTTCAAATCCCGGCTCCGGATTTGTCTTTGGGCAAGTCACTTAACTTCTCTGGGCCTCAGTTACCTCATCTGTAAAATGGGGATTAAGACTGTGAGCCCCCCGTGGGACAACCTGATCACCTTGTAACCTCCCCAGCGCTTAGAACAGTGGTTTGCACATAGTAAGCGCTTAATAAATGCCATCATTATTATTATTATTATTAATGGCCAGACAGGATCCCAGAGTTGGGAGAAGCCTCTCTCTGGTGGTTTCCTGGTTCACCTGAACCAGGGCCCGAGACACTGGCACCGAAAGACATCTTTGCTTTCCTTAAGGATCGACTGCGGCGGTGGGATGAGTGGAAGCAGGCCTGCTTCTCACCGCCTAGGGTTAGGGGTTCACTGTGGGGACCCCCCGGCCGCCCGGTGCCCCCAAACCCAAGTGTCTGGTGACCCTACTACGAGGCTCAGGGGTTGGAGACCGCAGAGGGCAGATCGTTCGAGGGAGAAATGGTCAGCAGATCTGTCGGTAAAGCAGGAGGAAGTGGAACAGGAGGAAGGACACATGTCTGGTCAACTTACAAGAGCCACTGAACACGAAAGCTCGCGTCATCATCCGGGTAATCCCACTTAAGGACGTAGTTCGTGTTTATGGCGGAAATATCTAAGTTTCTCGGACGAGGCATTTCAACTAGCGGGGAAAAAAAAATGAGGAAAAACGTGATTCACTTTCTTATTTACCCCTTCAAATGTACTCATTGGCCTCCAGAGCTAACAAGAGGTTTCTGAGCAAGGAGAACTAAGAAGACTGTGTTACAGAGCTGAAAAACCCGAATAAGGTCATTTTGTGGGCAGCAAGTGTTTTCTTATTGGTAAGCCACATTTCCGATTCTGTGGAAGGTCAAGAGGTATTAAGTCCTTTTTCATCAAAGGGGAAACATTTTCATCCTTTCACAAAAGCCATCTTTCACGATTAGGAATGGCATAATTTACACGAACTCAAATCCAAAATACCAACTTCCTAGCTCTTCCGAATGGTACAAATAATAATAATAATGAATGCATTTGTTAAGCGCTTACTATGCGCAAAGAACTGTTCTAAGCGCTGGTGAGGATACAAGGTGATCAGATTGTCCCACGTGGGGCTCACAGTCTTCACCCCCATTTTACAGAGGAGGGAACTGAGGCCCGGAGAAGTTAAGCGACTTAACAAAAGTCACACAGCTGACAATTGGCGGAGCTGGAATTTGAACCCATGACCTCTGACTCCCAAGCCTGGGCTCTTTCCATTGAGCCACGCTAATACAACTAAAGATGCACAACTCTAGCCCCTCAGAGAGAAGCATTAAGACTTGGGACCCTCCACTTAAGAATACCTGATCCTAAATACAATCTCTTTCTTACCTGTAGTATTTACACAAAACACTGGGCTGAAGAAACTGATTTTTTTTTTCAGCAACATTCTTACTTTCAAACAGTACGTGGTCTCTGGTGCCAGATTATGAATTTCATCTCTGGGATGAATACGTAGACTGGTTTTCTGAAAAATAGAGAGAGAGAATTGTACTTTCCTCATTTGACAGACGACCGTTCTCCCCATCCTCAAAACCTTTGATCACACCTCCTCCAGGGTGCCTTCCTTGGAAGATGGCTAATTTTCCTCCCCCAGTTGAACTTCTCCAAGTTCCACCTGCACTATTTCAGAACCAAGTTCCTACAGCCTCCAGGCATTTCAATGTATTTGTTATATACTTTATACTTTCCCTGATCTGTAATTTAAGTGCCTGTCTCCCTCCCCAAACTGTAAGCTCGTTGAGGGCAGGGATTGTGATCTCCCAAGGGATTAGTATTGTGCTCTGCCCTCCGCAGGTGCTCAATAAATGCGTTTGAGGATGGTGACAACCTGGGGAAGGAGACTACCATTGGAAATGGCCTTTCGTTAAGATTTTGAAATAATAATAATAATAATAATAATAATAATAATAATGGCATTTATTAAGTGCTTACTATGTGCAAAGCGCTGTTCTAAGTGCTGGGGAGGTTACAAGGTGATCAGGTTGTCCCATGGGGGGCTCACAGTCTTAATCCCCATTTTACAGATGAGGTAACTGAGGCACAGAGAAGTTAAGTGACTTCCCAAAGTCACACAGCTGACAACTGGCTGCCCACTCAACAACCTTTGAAGCCACACATAATAATAATAATGGCATTTATTAAGCGCTTACTATGTGCAAAGCACCATTCTAAGCACTGGGGAGGTTACAAGGTGATCAGGTTGTCCCACGGGGGGGCTCACAGTCTTAATCCCCATTTTACAGGTGAGGTAACTGAGGCACAGAGCAGTTAAGTGACTTGCCCAAAGTCACACGGCTGACAACTGGCTGCCCACTCAACAACCTTTGAAGCCACAAATGCTACACAGTACTTACTTCCTCACTTGAAGAGTTCTTCCAGATAATCAACTCATAGGTAAAACTTAAGATTTCATTTTCCCAGAAGGTCTGACCACTTTTTGGAGAAACACTGATGAGTACTGTCCCGTCCTTAGATTCCAACTCGACTTCTGGCGGTCCGATATGAGTTGCAAAAGAAAAAAGCATTTCATATCAACCACTTAAACAGATAGAAAAATGAGCAGCTCACCAACAACTACGATGGGATCCATGTCTAGCTTGAGGAGGTTTTTAGTATCAAATTCAGCACAAAATGGGAAGCGTTCAAGGAGATGTTTTCACTTCGTCATTGTTGCCAACTTGTACTTCCCAAGCGCTTAGTACAGTGCTCTGCACACAGTAAGCGCTCAATAAATACGATTGATTGATTGATTGTTAGCTGGACACCTTACAAGGTATACGACCCCAGGGAGCACCGTTTCATCTACTGGAGAAGCAGCACGGCCCAGTGGATAGAGCAGGGGCCCAAGAGTCAGAAAGTTATGGATTCTAATCTCGTCTCCACCACTCGTCTGCTGTACGACCTTGGGCAAGTCCCTTTACTTCCCTGTGTCTCAGTTATCTCACCTGTAAAACGGGGATTGAGACTGTGAGCCCCCAATGGGACAGGGGCTGTTTCCAACCCAAGTTGCTTGGATCCACCCCAGCACTTAGTACAGCGCTGGCCACAGAGTAAGCACTTAACAAATACCATAATCATTATTAGTATTTTCCTCTCTCCACTCCTTTTCTCCTGGAAGGAAATGAAATTCCAAGAGTGGAGCGAACAAAAATAAACCTGTCCTCTGGAGCCGGGATAGTCGACTTGGCATCTATTATCGACTTCAGTTCACTCTCCAATTGACCCTTAGGAGTAGAGTAATACTTATATCCTTGTCTCCACATTGGCAACCTGTTGCAGCCAAAAAGCCCAAACGTGGCCGGTGCCTTCTATCCTCGTGACACGGATAATCGGCTGCTGTGGGCGGGGGACTGCTGCTACAGGTGACAGCACGGAGGCCTTACTGGATCCTAAATCACCGCATGCCGGGCTAGCTGCTTCCCAACAGCCACGGGCTAGGCCACCCAAACTACGTTCTGTCATCCGATTTACGGGTCGCCTCCCTCTAACTTGCTCTACTTAAACTACTCAGATATCTTGGTGGGCCCCGCTGGCCACGGAAGCCCGGCCTTGGGGTGTCAGCATCGTCCGGCAGCCTATTTGCTGTGCTCTGCCATTTGATAGGAAGCAGGTTGCTGGGGCACAGCTGTTGTCATGACCCTGAGAGCGCCGCATGATGCTTTTGTTACATTCCGGCCACTCGGATGCGAAGCGAGCCGCTCTGCCCTGGAGAGGGACTTCAGTTAGTCAGCCATATTAATGAGCGCTTACTGTGTGCAGAGCGCTGTATTAAGCACTGGGGAGAGTATGATAAAACAATAAACATTTCCTGCCCACGATGAGCTTACAGTTTAGAGGGGGACACGGACATTGAAATTCCTGACGGAGCAGCTGGAGAAAGCCTTGCTGGGGGTATCTCATACATGCTATTATTCCCTTTTTTGGCGATTCAGACTGTACGCTCATCATGGGCAGGGAACGTGTCTACCAACTTTATTGCATTGTACCCACCCAAGCACTTAGTACAGTGCTCTGCAGACAATAAGCTCTCATTAAATACCACTGATTGACTGATTCATTTAAAAGTTTGCCTCCTCTCCCCCGCTAAATTGTGAGCTCCTAGAGGTCAGCGAGGATGTCTTCCACCTCTGCTGGACTGCTCAACACCAAGTGCTTAGTACAGCATCTTGCACACAGTAAGTGCTCAATAAGTACCACTGACTGATGAAGGAGAGCTCCCTCCATCACACAATTAGTTCTCCCAGTTCCCCCAGTCCCTCCGGCCCATCACTACAGAGACCTCCAACTTAGCACATATTAGCCTCCTGAGAAGACACTCTAGATATTCAGTTCTTATCATTTGACAGCACGCTTCCAAACTGGCAAAATTGGGTCACGGCTCTGAGCTTTGAGTTTCAGTGAAAATAACTGGCTGTATGTAAGGTGGGGGTTTTATTTTCTGCTCCTAGATCAAGGTACTAAAGAATATTTTATCTGTTCAAAAGACTGCTAGCGGGAAAGGAGGAATGAGTGCACCTAGTGTGAGGTGGAAAGAACCGCAATACAAATCATCCATTTTAGTCGTATTTGTTAAATACGGCTGAATGAATTTAAAAAAAAAAATGAGTCCTTGTAAAAGTCAAGCTGCAAGTAAAATGCCGGGACCACAATGAGAAGATGGAAAATGAGTTATAGGAAAAGAAAAGGCAACGCTTTAGTAACCTGAAGATCTCATTCTGAAGCAATACAAAACAGAAATCATGAAATCAAGTCTTAATTATACAATGTGCGCAAGAACGGCAGAGTGGCCCCTACAGCGGTCATAAAAAGCAAGAGATGATCAAATTGCCCATCTCCGTTCTTACCTACGAGAAATGGAACAAACCGAATAACCTTAGACCAGGGAGAAGCGTCTGTCCCCATTTCGGCTCGGACGCGAACATCGAGTTCTTGAAAAACAAGCTCATTGGAGGAAAAGTCACAATTTGTTTCGATGACATTCTGGCATCCCGGTAATGGCTTCCAAATGTCCTCTCCAATCGACCTGAGTCCAATGAAAATAACCAGAGGCACCGAATAATTGTTAGGTATGCACGCTGTGCTCAATTTTATGATTTAAAACTACAGGATAGGACTGTATCAATTTGAAGAGCCATTTTGAGCTGGGAACGACAACCTAGACAGAAACCCAAACTGCAACCCAAACAATTCTGAAGAGTTCTGTCAAAAGGGGTGAATGGATCATGAATCTGAAGGTGATCTGAAGGGGTCAGGCCATTTCCAATGGTTACCCCACTAGAAAGTCTTAATGGCATCAGTGACGCTGATTTTTGTTAGTTATTTGTTAGTTTTGTTTGTTATTTTGTTAGTATGTTTGGTTTTGTTCTCTGTCTTCCCCTTTTAGACTGTGAGCCCACTGTTGGGTAGGGACTGTCTCTATATGTTGCCAATTTGTACTTCCCAAGCGCTTAGTACAGTGCTCTGCACATAGTAAGCGCTCAATAAATACGATTGATGATGATGATGGAGGTACATTCTCAGATAAGACGTTACTCAACAAGGACTTAGGAGTGAACTCTAAGAGCTATACAAACTAGTGGCTCAGAGCTTTACAGATATACTAAGTAGGGATGCTGTCCAAATGCCCAAGTGTTCCAGCCACACCTCACTGGGCAAGATTCATCGCTGCAAAATGTGCCGGAGATCAAAGTCAAGCCCATATGAAAACCATCACAAATTGCGCCCCTAAATTCCAGAACCTTTATTCGATCGTATGCCACTGTGTCAGGAATCATGCCTCCCACTTGGGGAATTTCTCTCAGCCCCCGCTGAGGTAAAGGCTCCTCACAAAGTGGACGCGGACGTCCCGAGCCGGGTTGACGGCACTTGGGTTGGCACATTCTGGGCCGTGACCTTCCCCGGCCCTGAGGAAGCCCAGGCAGGGAAATGGGCCCAACCCTTCCCACTCTTTAGGGCTTGGATTTGTTCGAGACCACCCTCCCGTCCTCTTTTATCTACACCTGCCTCTACGGGATGGCCTGAGAGGCTCCAGAGCGACCCCAAAGATTGGGGGTTGGACCAGAATTGCCTCTCCACCTTATAGCTATGCAGTTTTACAGCCCTTGGAGATCCGCCCAATATGCGGCCAACGAACACTACTGGTTGATCGGGTTGGAATACATCCAGAACCCTGTTCCTCTACCGGATGTCTGTTTGACTTGAAAGATCACCTGTTGAGTGAGTAATGGAAAGAAACGCTTTAACGCGGAGATCAGAACACCCTCAATTCCTCCACAACGTGGTCTGGTGCTACGTGTTTTTGATATAACGCCTTCAGGGAATTCGGGAACGTCTTTTCCACAAGGTCCAGGTAAAAAGTGTGCGATGTGACACTGGGGGAAAAGACTCTGCATCCATGGGCAGTGTCATTCAAGGCGTGAGGATCAGACAGAGAGCTCGCCTCAAAACAAAGCCGGTCAAGAACATAATCCCAGCATTCAAAGAAAACCGAGTGTGCAAAGTGAAAACTTCTCCCGAGGTAACTGTGGCCCGTCGGAAAGAAAAGCAAACCCACTCTTGGTAATATGCTGAAAAAGTCACGTTGGTAATGGATCCGTTGCCTACGCTCCATTGAAGGATAAAGGCACTATCGACGATGTAGATTTGGACATCTCGAGGAGCTGCCAGATTCTCTCCATCTATAAAAGTAACACAAGGAGAGAAGAGGTTGCAAGCAACACATTAAAAATATGGTGGAAAGCCAGTTATCCAAACATCAGGCCTGTCTCTTCATTCTCGCTTATAAAAATAACCACCATAATAAAAAACAGTGGTATTTGTTAAGCACGTTGTTGGTGCCAAACCACTGTGCAAACCACTGCAGCAAATAAAACACAAGATAATCAGATTGGACCCAGTCTCTGTCCCACATGGAACTCATAGTCTATTAGGCAAGGAGGACAGGGATGATAAAGTTGTCCCCATTTTACAGATGAGAAAACTTGGGCAAGGGACATGACTACAGTCACAAGGCAGACAAGTGGCAATGCCGGAATTAGAATCCAGGTTTAACAATAATAATAATGATGGCATTTATTAAGCACTAACTATGGGCAAAGCACTGTTCTAAGCGCTGGGGAGGTTACAAGATGATCAGGTTGCCCCTCGGGGGGGCTCACAGTCTTAATCCCCATTTTACAGATGAGGTAACTGAGGCCCAGAGAAGTGAACTGACTTGCCCAAAGTCACATAGCTGACAATTGGCGGAGCCGGGGCTTGAACCCATGACCTTTGACTCCAAAGCCCGGGTTCTTTCCACTGAGCCACACTGCTTCTCTACCGGGCCATGCTTTTCTTTCTTTCCTTTTCATTCAACTGCCCCTTCGACGTTCAAAAGCTCAGGGCAGAAACCATGTCTTTTACGGTTCTCAAGGACTTGGGCCAGAGCTCTGCAGATGTGCAATAGACGTTGGATAAAGGCACACCGGTGAAGCCAAACAGCTTTCCCTTGTTGGTGCATCACCACCTACAGAGGCTGCAATCACATCCTAATCCTAATCACATCCTCCCCCTCGTCCCCCTCTCCATCCCCCCATCTTACCTGCTTCCCTTCCCCAAAGCACCTGTATATATGTATATATGTTTGGACATATTTATTTCTCTATTTATTTATTTATTTTACTTGTACATATCTATTTTATTTATTTTGTTAGTATGTTTGGTTTTGTTCTCTGTCTCCCCCTTTTAGACTGTGAGACCACTGTTGGGTAGGGACTGCCTCTATATGTTGCCAACTTGTACTTCCCAAGCGCTTAGTACAGTGCTCTGCACACAGTAAGCACTCAATAAATACGATTGATTGATCCTAATCCTCCTCGACCTCTCTGCTGCCTTCGACACTGTGGACCACCCCCTTCTCCTCAACACGCTATCCAATCTTGGCTTCACAGACTCTGTCCTCTCCTGGTTCTCCTCACCTCTCCAACTGTTCATTCTCAGTCTCCTTCGCAGGCTCCTCCTCCCCCTCCCATCCCCTTACTTTTGGGGTTCCTCAAGGGTCAGTTCTCGGTCCCCTTCTGTTCTCTATCTACACTCACTCCCTTGGTGAACTCATTCGCTCCCACGGCTTCAACTATCATCTCTATGCTGATGACACCCAACTCTACATCTCCGCTCCTGTTCTCTCTCCCTCCTTCCAGGCTTGTATCTCCTCCTGCCTTCAGGACATCTCCACCTGGATGTCTGCCCGCCATCTAAAACTCAATATGTCCAAGACTGAACTCCTTATCTTCCCTCCCAAACCCTGCCCTCTCCCTGACTTTCCCATCACTGTTGACGGCATTACCATCCTTCCCATCTCACAAGCCCGCAACCTTGGTGTCGTCCTCGACTCCGCTCTCTCGTTCACCCCTCACATCCAATCCGTCACCAAAACCTGCCGGTCTCACCTCCACAACACTGCCAAGACCCGCCCTTTCCTCTCCATCCAAACCGCTACCCTGCTGGTTCAATCTCTCATCCTCTCCCGACTGGATTACTGCTTCGGCCTCCTCTCTGATCTCCCATCCTGTCTCTCTCCACTTCAATCTATACTTCACGCTGCTGCCCGGATCATCTTTGTGCAGAACCGCTCTGGGCATGTTACTCCCCTCCTCAAAAATTTCCAGTGGCAACCAGTCAACCTACGCATCAGACAAAAACTCCTCACCTTCGGCTTCAAGACTCTCCATCCCCTCGCCCCCTCCTACCTCACCTCCCTTCTCTCCTTCTCCAGCCCGGCCCGCACCTTCTGCTCCTTTGCCGCTAACCTCCTCACTGTGCCTTGTTCTCACCTGTCCCGCCGTCGACCCCCGGCCCACGTCCTTCCCCTGGCCTGGAATGCCTTCCCTCCGACATCCGCCAAACTAGCTCTCTTCCTCCCTTCAAAGCCCTACTAAGAGCTCACCTCCTCCAGGAGGCCTTCCCACACCGAACCCCCTCCTTCCTCTCCCCCTCCCCATCCCCCCGCCCTACCTCCTTCCCCTCCCCACAGCAACTGTATATATGTTTGTACAGATTTATTACTCTATTTATTTTACTTGTACGTATTTACATATATTATTTATTTCATTTTGTCAATATGTTCTGTTTTATTGTCTGTCTCCCTCTTCTAGACTGTGAGCCCACTGTTGGGTAGGGACCGTCTCTATATGTTGCCAACGTGTATACAGAGAAGCAGCATGGCTCAATGGAAAGAGCCCGAGCTTTGGAGTCAGAGGTCACGGGTTCGAATCCCGGCCCCACCACAAGTCTGCTGTGTGACCTTGGGCAAGTCACTTAACTTCTCTGAGCCTCAGTTACCTCATCTGTAAAAATGGCGATTAAGACTGTGAGCCCCACTTGGCGCTTAGAACAGTGCTTTGCACACAGTAAGCACTTAGGTTCTGTGAGCCTCAGTTATCTCATCTGTAAAAATGGAGATTAAGACTGTGAGCCCCTCTTGGGACAACTTGATCACACTGTATCCCCCCCAGTGCTTAGAACAGTGCTTTGCTCATAGTAAGCGCTTAACAAATTCATTCAATCATATTTATTAAGCGCTTACTGAGTGCAGAGCACTGTACTGAGCGCTTGGGAAGTCCAAGTTGGCCACATATACAGACGGTCCCGACCCAACGGCGGGCTCACAGTCTAGAAGGAGGAGACAGACAACAAAGCAAAACATGTGGGCAGGTGTCAAGTCATCAGAACAAATAGAATTAGAATAACAGAATAAGTAGATAGAATAAATAGAAATAAAGTTAGATGGGCATCATTAACAAAATAAATAGAATAGTAAATATGTACAAGCAAGTGTTTCCTAAGTGTTTCCGAACAAATGCCATCATTATTAGTATTATTACTTCCCAAGCGCTTGGTACAGTGCTCTGCACACAGTGATCGCTCAATAAATACGACTGAGTGAATGAATGGAAGACCCAGCGCTTAGTAATAATAATAATGGCATTTATTAGGGACTGTCTCTATGTGTTGCCAATTTGTACTTCCCAAGCGCTTAGTACAGTGCTCTGCACATAGTAATTGCTCAATAAATACGATTGATGATGATTTATTAAGCGCTTACTATGTGCAAAGCACTGTTCTAAGCGCTGGGGAGGATCCAAGGTGATCAGGTTGCCCCACGGGGGGCTCACAGTCATAATCCCCATTTTACAGATGAGGTCACTGAGGCCCAGAGAAGCTAAGTGACTTGCCCAAGATCACAGAGCTGACAAGTGATGGAGCTGGGATTGGTACAGTGCCTGGCACATAGTTAAGCGCTCAGCAAATATCCTCATCGTTACGATTAGTCGGAGGCCGCCCCTCCCTGAAGAGGCTCACCTGAGGCGAGGAGGAGCAGCAGGCCGAGGAGGGTTGACATGAGGGCAGCCATGCCCGAGGCCTCCATCCTTCCGGCCGGTCCTTCTCTCCCGGCCCGGAGGCCCGTCCGCGCATGCGCGGGGAACAGACGAGCGCCGCCCTCGGGTTCCAGGAAATAGCGCCCCCCCCCCCCCGAGGGCCGCGAGACTGCGCATGCGCCGACCTGCCAGCCGCCGAGGGGAGGAGGAAGTGGGCGCCGCCCCGCCCTCGGGTTCCTGGAAACCGCTACCGCGGGCGAAGGGGGCCGAGACGGCGCATGCGCCCCCCCTCGGGTTCCTGGAAACCGCATCCTCGGGCGAAGGGAGCCGGGGCGGCGCATGCGCCTAGCGGCGGGGCGCGCGTGCGCGGTAGGGCCCCAGCGCCTACCTCAGGGAGGTGAGAAGGCCAGGGTCTGAGGAGATGGGGGAAGACGAAGATTTTCTTGCGTTTTCTTCCTTTTCCCCCCCTTTTTTTTTGCTTTTTCTTTGCCTTTTTTCCGCGTTTTTACG
This sequence comes from Tachyglossus aculeatus, assembly GCF_015852505.1. Lineage (NCBI taxonomy): Eukaryota > Metazoa > Chordata > Mammalia > Monotremata > Tachyglossidae > Tachyglossus > Tachyglossus aculeatus. The sequence continues at coordinate 24,896,961 of NC_052089.1, forward strand.
TTTTTGCGTTTTCTCCCCCTTTTATAATGGCATTTATTAAGCGCTTACTACGTGCCTTGCACTGTTCTAAGCGCTGGGGAGGTTACAAGGTGATCAGGTTGTCCCAAGGGGGGCTCACAGACTTAATCCCCACTTTACAGATGAGGTAACTGAGGCACAGAGAGGTTAAGTACGATTGATACAATAAATACGATTGATTGATTAAGTGACTGGCCCAAAGTCACACAGCTGACAATTGGCGGAGCCGGGATTTGAACCCATGACCTCTGACTCCAAAGCCCAGGCTCTTTCCACTGAGCCAGGCTGCTTCTCCTTTTAGACTGTGAGCCCACTGTTGGGTAGGGACCGTCTCCATATGTTGCCAACTTGTACTTCCCAAGCGCTTAGCTCAGTGCTCTGCACACAGTAAGCGCTCAATAAATACGATTGATTGATTTTTATGGGTCAGCCCGAGCGGGAAGGGTGAGGCTGTTTGGCAGCCCGTGTGCGGGCAGAGCAACATAAGTTGTAGGCCAAATAATGGTATTTGTCAAGCGCTTACTGTGTGCCAAGCACTGTTCTAAGCACTGGGGTGGATACAGGGGGATCAGGTTGTCCCACAGTCTTCATCCCCATTTTACAGATGAGGTCACTGAGGCACAGAGAGTAATAATAATAATAATGATGGTGTTTGTTAAGTGCTTACTATGTGCAAAGCACTGTTCTAAGCGCTAGGGAGATACAAGGTGATCAGGTTGTCCCATGTGGGGCTCACAGTCTTCATCCCCATTTTACAGATGAGGTCACTGAGGCACAGAGAGTAATAATAATAATAACGATGGTGTTTGTTAAGTGCTTCCTATGTGCCAAGCACTGGGGTGGATACAGGGTGATGAGGTTGTCCCACGTGGGGCTCATAATCTTCATCCCCATTTTACAGATGAGGTCACTGAGGCACAGAGAATAATAATAATAATGATGATGGTATTTGTTAAGTGCTTCCTATGTGCAAAGCACTGTTCTAAGCGCTGGGGAGATACAAGGTGATCAGGTTGTCCCACGTGGGGCTCACAGTCTTCATCCCCATTTTACAGATGAGGTCACTGAGGCACAGAGAATAATAATAATAATGATGATGGTATTTGTTAAGCGCTTACTATGTGCCAAGCACCGTTCTAAGCACTGGGGTAGTTACAAGGTGATCAGGTTGTCCCACGTGGGGCTCACAGTCTTCATCCCCGTTTTACAGATGAGGTCACTGAGGCACAGAGAAGTTCAGTGACTTGCCCAAGGTCACACAGCAGACAAGTGGCGGATTAGAACCCAGGTTACATTAGAGTCGTCCAAGGTACAACATGGGCAGGCATTGGGAGATCAGAAGGTAGAGACCCACTGCACCATCACAACAGCATTTTGAAGGGATTTGGAGAAAAAGGTTTGATTTTTTTAAACCATTTGTCGCCACATGGTTTTGTAAATCCTGAAAATTAACTACTCCCCTACCTTGCTGTGGACAGGGAACGTGTCTACTGACTCTGTTGTATTGTACTCTCCCAATCACTTAGTACAATAATAAAAATAATGGCATTTATTAAGAGCTTACTATGTGCGTAGCACTGGTCTAAGCGCTGGGGAGGTTACAAGGTGATCAGGTTATCCCACGGGGGGCTCACGGTCTTCACCCCCATTTTACAGGTGAGGTAACTGAGGCCCAGAGAAGTGAAGTGACTTGCCCAAAGTCAGGCAGATGACAAGTGGTGGAATTGGGATTTGACGCCATGACCTCCGACTCCAAAGCCCGGGCTCTTTCCACTGAGCCGCGCTGCTTCTCTGCACACAGTAAGTGCTCAGCAGATATGTATATATGTCCTGTATATATGTTTGTACATATTTATTACTCTATTATACTTGTACATATCTATTCTATTTATTTTATTTTGTTAGTACGTTTGGTTTTGTTCTCTGTCTCCCCCTTTTAGACTGTGAGCCCACTGTCGGGTAGGGACTGTCTCCATATGTTGCCAATTTGTACTTCCCAAGCGCTTAGTACAGTGCTCTGCACACAGTAGGCGCTCAATAAATACGATTATCAATCGTATCATCATCAATCAATCGTATTTATTGAGCGCTTACTGTGTGCAGAGCACTGTACTAAGCGCTTAAGATATGAGTGATTAATAAATGTCCCCCCTATTTTAGGCCCACGGTTGTGGCCTGGTGGGAAGCCTAGCTCTCTTGAGTCACTCCAGTGTGTCCCATTATGGAATCCTAAAGTTGTTTATTCCGTACACCACCGCTTCCCCTACTTTTAATCACTGTAACAATGTTAGGCCTTGAATGTTGCTGTTTAGGCAAAGGAACATGTAATAATGCAAAACACTGTGCGTTGCCATTGTTTAAAAGCTTAACGGTGTAACTTTCAGCATTTCGTTGTTCCTTAGGCCACATATGAGCAAAAAAAAAATCTCCTGATGAGAATTTTGCTATTGGCATAATAATAATAATAGTAATGGCATTTATTAAGCGTTTACTATGTTCAAAGCACTGTTCTAAGCGCTGAGCACTGTGATATTAAGAGAACTGAACATTTGACTCTGAAACGCAGTAACAAATGTAGCTTACCAGTGTAAAGGCAGTTATAAACCAATTGGGAAGCATAACCCTTTGGGCTGAAACGCAACAAAATATGCCACGGGGTGTTATCTCAAAGCCGCCTTTGTAGGGGAGAAAAATGGTGCTCATCCTCCTTTAAGATTCCAAGGCGTTTTTTGTGAGAGTAAGGATGTTTTGTCATCTTGATTATGTTTACAGTGCCTCTAAAAAGTGCAGGCGGTATTTTGGAAGTAATTTATTCCAAATTGGATTTATCTGGAATCTTCAATTTAAAGTACTGTTCTCCAACCGGGTTTCTTAAACAAGTTGGGTGAAATAAACAAACAAAAGATTTGATGCACATCTTTGAAGTGCATCATCATCATCATAATAATTCTGCTAGTTGTTAAGGCACTGTACTAAGCGCTGGGATGGATACAAGCAAATTGGGTTGGACACAGTCCCTCGTCCCTCAAGGGTTTCACAGTTTTAATCTCCATTTTACAGATGAGGTAACTGAGGCGAAGAGAAGTTAAGTGACTGGCCCAAGGTCACACAGAAGACAGTGGCGGAGCAGGGATTAGAACCCAGGTCCTTTTGATTTCCATGCCCATGCCGCTTCTCTAATTGTTTAATTATTCCCCTCTCGACTGTAAGATCCTTCTGGGCAGGGATCATGTCTCCTGACGCTATTGCACTTTCCCAAGGGCTTAATGCAGTGCTCTGCACAAAGTGCTCAACAAATGCCATTGATTGATTGATTATCCCGTCCCTACTCCGGCTCTTAGGACAAGTGGTTGGCGCAGAGTGTTTAACAGATATCCTAATTGTGCTTAATTAGGAAGAATGTTTGTGGAAAGGCGACCTTAGGTGGGATTTTTTTTCCCCCCATTTAATGGAAAAGAAATCTTTTTGTCTTGGAAAAAACTGATCAAGTAGTTCTCAGGAAAAAAAAACAATTTGGTTTTCAGTTCTCGTTTTTCCTGCTCAGTACTGCTTAATTCACATGTTCATCATTTTTTGGACACGCATTGAGTGCACAGCTCAGTTCTGCGTTTTGGGGGAGTGGAGTACAATAAGAAAAAGAGATGAACCTCAAGGATTTCACAATCTAATAAGGCGATGGGGCAGCACAGATAGTGTACACACACACACGCGCGTGACATAGTGGATCAAACACCGACCTGAGAGTCAGAAGGTCCTGGGTTCTAATCACGGCTCCCCCGCTTGTCTGTTGTGTGCCCTTGGGCGAGTCACTTCACTTCTCTGGGCCTCAGTTCCCTCATCTGTAAAATGGGGATTAAGACTGGGAGCCCCACGTGGGACAGGGACTGTGTCCAATCCTATTTGCTTGTATCCACCCCAGCGCTTAGTACAGTGCCTGGCCCACAGTAAGTGCTTTACAAATGCAATTATTATTATTATTACTATAATGGGAGCAAGGGGGGGAACAGACAGCTGGTTACAGAATAATAACCTGTCCACATGTTTTGTTTTGTTGTGTGTCTCCCCCTTCTAGACCGTGAGCCCGTTGTTGGGTAGGGACCGTCTCTATATGTTGCCGACTTGTACTTCCCAAGCGCTTAGTACAGTGCTGTGCACACAGTAAGCGCTCAATAAATACGACTGAATGAAGTATGATTGAATGAATAACAATACTAATAATAATCTTGGTATTTAAGCACTTATTATTTGCAAGACACTGTTCGAAGCGCTGGGGTGGATACAAACAAATCAGGTTGGACTCAATCCCCATTTTACAGATGAGGTAACCGAGGCCTAGAGAAGTGAAGTGACTTGCCCAAGGTCACACAGCAGAGAAGTGGCGGAGCCAGGGTTAGAACCCGTGACCTTCTCACTTCCAGGCCTGTGCTCTATCCACTCTGTACTGCCAGTAGTAAGCCAATTTATGAATAAATAATAAAGCTGTCTGTCCGATGGGATGATCAAGGAGATGCGGATTAGTCTGGGAAGGCTTCCCAGAGGAGGAGGAAGATTATAGGAGGATATCAGCATGGCTCAGTGGAAAGAGCACGGGCTTGGGAGTCAGAGGTCATGGGTTCTAATTCCGTCTCCGCCACTTGTCAGCTGTGTGACTTTGGGCAAGTCACTTCACTGGGCCTCAGTTACCTCATCTGGAAAATGGGGATTAAGACCGTGAGCCCCATGTGGGACAACCTGATCACCCTGTATCTCCCCCAGTGTTTAGAACAGTGCTTGGCACATAGTAAGCACTTAACAAACACCAAAATTATTATTATTATTATTTTATCGAAGGGTGGGGTGGGGGGGGTGTTCATGTTTCGTGGGAAGAAAGTTAACCCTCACCAAACCAGGAAATTGTGAAAGGGAGCCCATCACAAGGTTCTCTGTGCGGGCAGTCCATTTCCAAACCCTGAGTCACAGAACACGTCCCAGGCTCTTGAGAAATCAACAGCTTCACTCCTAGTTGTGCCGTCTTGCGCTTGAGAAATATAAAGCCACAGACAGCAAGCTGCCGGCTCAGCAAAAGCAAGTCCTGGAGGTCTATTTGGAGAAATAATAATAATAATGGCATTTACTAATCGCGTCCTATGTGCCAAGCACTGTTCTAAGCGCCGGGGAGGTTACAAGATGATCGGGTTGTCCCACGGTGCGGGGGGGCTCACAGTCTTAATCCCCATTTTACAGATGAGGTCGCTGAGGCGCAGAGCAGTTAAGTGACTTGGCCAAAGCCACACAGCCGACAACTGGAGGAGCTGGGATTTGAACCCATGACCTCTGGCTCCACTGAGCTCTTTCCGCTGAGCCACGCTGCAGTGTCCCGTCCATTCTTTTCCAGGGGAAAAAGGGTAGGGAGGAGGGGCCGTGGGGTGCTCTACCTGTGTCCTTCTTCCCCCTTCTCCATGCCCTCCCTCCCTTTCCTCTCCGCCCAGCCTTGGAAGCAGAAGGAGCATTCCCCAGGTTCAGCTGCAAGGAAGACAGGAATGGGAGTGGTGGCTCCCACGGTTCCCTTCCAGCTCCCAGGGAGTTGGTTTTGTCTGCCCTGGAAATCCCATCCCCTGAGGCCCCATCTAGAAACCCGAGCTCTTAAGAAACAACAGACGCTGAGCAGTCCCTTACTGGAAAGGGAGGCAGTAAATACCCGTCATCAAGCGATGACAGATTTAGAAGGAGGCCGAAGAACCTGATCTGCCATTTTTTCTTTCCTCTTGCAATCAGTTGGGCGGTGCGCTCGACGGCATTTCAGACTGCCTTCTGCAATCAAGTCCCTTATTCATTTCTTTTACCTCTTTTTAACTCATTTTGCCTCCAGATATATTTTTGAAGAATCGCTAATTACACACTCTTTGGTAAATAAATGATTTTTTTAAAATGCTTACTATGTTGACAGTCCATTTTTTTGAAATGCCATTTAAGTGCTTACTATGTTCTGACAGTCCTTCTTCCTCCTATCTGTGATTTATTCTTTTTTATGGTATTTGTTATGCACTTAATACAAGGTTGGACACAGCCCATGATGTACCTGGGGCTCACGTTCTTAATCCCCATTTTCCAGATGAGGTGACTGAGGCCCAGAGAAGTGACGCGACTTGCCCAAGGTCACACAGCAGACGTGACGGAGCCGGGATTAGAACCCAGGTCCTTCAGACTCCCAAGCCCGTGCTCACTGCTGCTCTTTGTTAGGCTCTCTCTTTCTGGCTTTTACTGACTGCACACTGTGTGCAGAACACTGTACTAAGCATTTGAGAGAGTACAGTACGACAGAGTTGTAAGCAGAGGGAGCTTACAGTCTAGGGGGGAGACAGACATTAATGTAAATATATAAATGAGATATCTCATCATTAATGGTATTTAGTGACATTTACTGTGTGCAGAGCACTGTTTCAAGTGCCTCAGGCAGTACAGTGCAGCAGTTGGTAGACACATCTCCTGCCCACAGAGAGCTTGCGGTTATGCGTGGATCTGTATATCTGTATATATGTTTGTACATATTTATTACTCTATTTATTTATTTATTTTATTTGTACATATCTATTCTATTTATTTTATTTTGTTAGTATGTTTGGTTTTGTCCTCTGTCTCCCCCTTTTAGACTGTGAGCCCACTGTTTGGTAGGGACTGTCTCTATATGTTGCCAATTTGTACTTCCCAAGCGCTTAGTACAGTGCTCTGCACATAGTCAGCGCTCAATAAATCCGATTGATGATGATGATGATGATATGTGTGACTTTGAGCAAGTCACTTCACTTCTCTGGGCCTCAGTGACCTCATCTGTAAAATGGGGATGAGGACTGTGAGCCCCTCGTGGGACAACCTGATCACCTTGTAGCCTCCCCAGCGCTTAGAACAGTGCTTGGCACATAGTAAGCGCTTAATAAATGCCATCATTATTATTATATGCGCCTAAGTGCTGTGGAGCTGAGGATGTGTTCATTCATTCATTCAATGAATGAATGAGTGGCAGGTTGAAGAGGGTTGAATACATATATATGTTTATAGCATGAAGCACTATGTGTCAAGCACTTCTTTATGTGCAGGGGTCTATCTGTCCATCAATGGTATTTACTGAGCGCTTACTATGTGCGGAGCACTGTACTAAGCGATTGGGAGAGTACAATACAAGAGAATTAGCAAACACGTTCCCTGCCTATAATGGGTAGATACAAGATCATCATCATCATCACCATCAATCGTATTTATTGAGCGCTTATTATGTGCAGAGCACTGTACTAAGCGCTTGGGAAGTACAAATTGGCAACATATAGAGACAGTCCCTACCCAACAGTGGGCTCACAGTCTAAAAGATAATCAGGTTGGGCACAGACCCTGTCCCACACAGGGCTCGCCGTCTTAATCATTCATTCATTCATTCAATCGTATTTATTGAGCGCTTACTGTGTGCAGAGCACTGTACTAAGCGCTTGGGAAGTACAAGTCGGCAACATATAGAGACAGTCCCTACCCAACAACGGGCTCACAGTCTAGAAGGGGACTGTGGTATTGTGGCATTAATCTGTGCTATTAATCTGAGGGAGGAGGATTTAATCCCCATTTTACAGATGAGGGGACGGAGAGAGAATTTAAGTGCCTTGCCCAAGGTCACACAGCGGACAAGAGGAGGAGCAGGGATTAGAACCCAGGTCCTCTGATTCCCAGACCCGTGCCCTTCCCACTGAGCCACGCTGCTTCTCGTGCTTAAAGGGGGAAGATCCAGGGAACGCAGATGGGAAAGGGAGCGGGGAAAAGAGGGCTCCTTGAGGAAAGGATTGTGTCCAATTCCATTGTAAAAGTCCAAGATCCAAGTACGGCGCTCTGCTCAGAGTAGACGTTTAGTACATACTACCAGCTGATTGTCTTGGTCGTACCCATTATGTGGGGTCAGCTCTCGATGTAGTAGGAGTAATGCCTAGTATAAACTCATTGCGGGCAGGAAATGAGTCTATTTATTGTTGTAACGTTCTCTCCCAAGCGCTTAGTTATAATAATAATAATAATGTTGGTATTTGTTAAGCGCTTACTATGTGCCAAGCACTGTTCTAAGCGCTGGGGAGGTTACAAGGTGATCAGGTTGTCCCACGGGGGGCTCACAGTCTTCACCCCCCTTTTACAGATGAGGTAACTGAGGCATAGAGTAGTCAAGTGACCTGCCCAAAGTCACATAGCTGACAAGTGGCGGAGCCGGGATTTGAACCCAAGACCTCTGACTCCAAAGCCCGGGTTCTTTCCACTGAGCCACGCCGCTTCTCTAGTACAGTGCTCTGCACACAGGAAGCGCTCTGTAAATATGACTGAATGAGTGAATGGCCTTGGAAAAAGTGGATGTGGCGGAGAATTAGCCACTTCGGAGACTGGCAGACCTGAAAAGAAAAGGACAACGGATCTAAATCGCAAAAACAAGTGAAGAGCCAAAGTGTGGATGCCTGCAAGTCTGGCCCACGTTCACAGGCAGGTGGCACAGGTGGCTGTTGTTTCCATGGCTACTGTTGCCTCAAGGCACGGGTGGTATTCATTCATTCATTCATTCAATCGTCTTTATTGAGCACTTACTGTGGGCAGAGCACTGTACTAAGCGCTTGGGAAGTCCAAGTTGGCAACATAGAGAGACGGTCCCTACCCAACAGCGGCTCACAGTCTAGAGGGGACTGGTGTTGGCTTCACGGATACGGAGGGGGAAGGATGAAACCTCCCTGAAATCCGGGACAACCAGAGGAAAATCACAATACCACTGTGAATGGGAGACAGAAGTTGAAAACATTTAAAGGGCAAAAGAATCAATCAGAAATCATATTTATTCATTCATTCAATTGTATTTATTGAGCACGTGCTATGTGTAGAGCACTGTACTAAGCACTCGGGAGCATGCAGTATAGCAGAGTTTGTAGTCACGCTTCCCCCCCCACAACGAGCTTAAGTTTTATTAAATTCTTTCTGTACATATTTTGAATTAACTAGATAATCATTTCTGAACCTATCTGCCTACTCAATTGTATACTCTGCTATTCCATCCTGCTAGATTTGGCTACTTCCCCCTACATCCTCCTCCTTCCTCCTGCTCCCATTCTTTGTAAAGAAGGTTTGCCTGTGAGATCCATTCAGTCGTATTTAGTGCAGAACACTGTACTAAGCGCTTGGGAGAGTACGATACACCAATAAACAGACACATTCCCTGCCCACAGTGAGCTTACAGTCTAGAGGGATTGTAAGCTTCCAGAGGGAGGGAATGTGTCGTTTCTGGTGTTTGCTGCCAAGCATTTAGTTCAGCACTCTGCACGAAAGGCACTCAATAAGTTCCACTGATTGATTTGGGGGCAACAGTTGAGGCCTCTGTGTTATTGACAGGGGCGGAGTCGGTAAGTAGGGTGGCAGTATGGCCTAGTAGATAGAGTACAGGCCCGAGAGCCAGAAGGAACTGGGTTCTAATTCCGGCTCCGCCACTTGTCTGCTGTGTGTGACCTTAGGGAAGTCACTTCCCTTCCGTGCCTCAGTTACCTCACCTGTAAAACGGGGATTACGACTGTGAGCTTCATGTGGGACCAGGGACCGTTAGTTTGCATCTACCCCAGTGCTTAGTTCAGTGCCCGGCGTATAGTTAGCGCTTAACAAATACCATTCACAAAAAAAGTTGAATAACTCAGGAGTTACCAAAGAAAGATCTTGGCAGTCTTCTTCGGGCTTCTTATATTCATCCATATATTAAGGTAGAAAAATACTGATTAACGTGCTAGCTTGAGCCAGCACGCAATGCCAAAAAAAAAAAAATAAAGCCACTAATATTTCCTTTAAACAAAAAGAACAGTTAAATAGAAAGAGCAGCGAGGTTGGAATGAGGCAGGATTTCCTGGGATCATGCCATCCCCATCTCTCCCGCCCGCTTCCGGAAGATCCGGCACCTTTCGCGGGAAGGGCGAGGCTTCATCCTGAAGCGGGAGGGTCACATGGCGGACCCTCTTCTACCGTTCAAGCCCATCCTTGGAACAGAAGACGTGGCCCTCATCCTGACCTCGGTGCTCAGTACAGTTAAACCAAGTCCATCCGTCCGGCCCCGTCCCGGGGCCTCTCCTCGGCACAGAGCGTGGCAGGAACGGGATTTTCAGGAGCCTTCTTCAGTCGGCTCCGTTGGGGCCGACACGGTAACCACTGGGCCATCGGGCCCGACCGGGGGCTTCTCTTCGGGAACTCCGCCGGCTCGGGGGCTACCTACCGAGGCGTGCCGCTTGCAGCTGTCGGACTCCCCCAAGACGACGCTCAGTCTGTCACAGGGTTCCTTCTCGGAGAGCGGGGAGGAGAGAAACGGGGTGCCGTGGGAAGGGTGACACTGTGGAGAGAGGGGGAGAGATGTGTACGAAGCCTCCTCTAAGGACAGATACGATGTTGAAGCCCGCTGTTGGGTAGGGACCATCCCTAGATCAATCAATCAATCAATCAATCGTATTTATTGAGCACTTACTATGTGCAGAGCACTGTACTAAGCGCTTGGGAAGTACAAATTGGCATCACATAGAGACAGTCCCTACCCAACAGTGGGCTCACAGTCTAAAAGGGGGAGACAGAGAACAGAAAGATGTTGTCAACTTGTACTTCCCAAGCGCTTAGTACAGTGCTCTGCACACAGTAAGCGCTCAATAAGTACGATTGAATGAATGTATATGTTTGTACATATTTATTACTCTATTTATTTTACTTGTACATATCTATTCTATTTATTTTATTTTGTTAGTATATTTGGTTTTGTTCTCTGTCTCCCCCTTTTAGACTGTGAGCCCACTGTTGGGTAGGGACCGTCCCTAGATGTTGCCAACTTGGACTTCCCAAGCGCTTAGTACAGTGCTCTGCACACAGTAAGCGCTCAATAAGTACGATTGAATGTATATGTTTGTACATATTTATTACTCTTTATTTATTTTACTTGTACATATCTATTCTATTTATTTTATTTTGTTAGTATGTTTGGTTTTGTTCTCTGTCTCCCCCTTTTAGACTGTGAGCCCACTGTTGGGTAGGGACTGTCTCTAGATGTTGCCAACTTGTACTTCCCAAGCGCTTAGTACAGTGCTCTCAATAAATATGATTGATTGATTGATTGAAGGGGTAGGGTGATTCGATATTGCCACCACCCCTTGCTGCCCTCTGGACTAAGCTCCCAATTGCCACCTCTGCTACTCCCCCCACTTCCCCTACCCACCCCATTCTCTCCCCTTCAGCCTCCTCTGTGTCAGTCCCGTTGCCTTCTCGACGTTCCCATCCAAGCCGCCCCTCGTCGCGGGAGCAACCTTCCTAAACCTGCCGGATGGGCTCCTCCCTTCTTTTCGGCCACCTCCTCCAGGAAGCCTTCCAGGTGGGCCTCTCCCGCTCATGCATTACTCCGCCCAACCTGTGACGCAGCCCTACCCCCTCATATCACTCATATTAGTTATTTATTTATTTTACTTGTACATATCTATTCTATTTATTTTATTTTGTTAGTATGTTTGGTTTCGTTCTCTGTCTCCCCCTTTTAGACTGTGAGCCCACTGTTGGGTAGGGACATGTTGCCAATTTGTACTTCCCAAGCGCTTAGTACAGTGCTCTGCACATAGTAAGCGCTCAATAAATACGATTGATGATGATGGTATCACTCCTACAATCCCGGCTCTGCCAGTTGTCTGCTGGGTAACCTTGAGTAAGTCACTTCACTTCTCTGGGCCTCAGTTCCCTCGTCTGTAAAATGGGGATTCAGACTGTGAGCCCCATGTGGGACAGGGACTGTGTCCAACCTGATTAGCCTGTATTTACCCTGGCACTTAGTCCAGAGGCTGGCACATACTAAGCTCCTAACAAATACCATTATATATATTTAATGGTACAGTGCTCTGCACGCATTATGCGCTCAGTAAATACCATTGATGATGATGATAAGATCCCTGCCCTCAAGGAACTTGCGGAAGCTTGTGTGTTGGGTCTCCCTCCCCTCCGCTCGGCAATCCACTTTCCTTCCTACTAATGGGAATTACGTACCCTCAAAGGGGTCTGGCCAACCCACAAGTGTTTCTGGGATCTCCAATTCAGCATCTCCGGCCCCAGGTTACATCATCATCATCAATCGTATCTATTGAGCCCTTACTGTGTGCAGAGCACTGTACTAAGCGCTTGGGAAGTACAAATTGGCAACATATAGAGACAGTCCCTGCCCAACAGTGGGCTCACAGTCTAAAAGAGGGAGACAGAGAACAAAACCAAACATACTAACAAAATAAAATAAATAGAATAGATATGTACAAGTAAAATAAATAAATAGAGTAATAAATATGTACAAACATATATACATATATACAGGTGCTGTGGGGAAGGGAAGGAGGTAAGATGGGGGGATGGAGAGGGGGACGAGGGGGAGAGGAGGGAAGGGGCTCAGTCTGGGAAGGTTACATAATAATCACTGTGGTTTATCGAGTGCTTACAGTATGCAGAGCGTTGTAATAAGCGCTGGAGAGAGAATAATAATAATGATAATAACAATAATAATGGCATTTATTAAGCACTGTTCTAAGCGCTGGGGAGGTTACAAGGTGATCAGGTTGTCCCACGGGGGGCTCACAATCTTAATCCCCATTTAACAGATGAGGGAACTGAGGCCCAGAGAAGTGAAGTGACTTGCCCATAGCCACACAGCTGACAACTGGCAGAGCGAGGCGAGAACAATATAAAGGAGCAGGTAGACATGTTCCCTGCCCACAAGGAGCTTACAGACGAGGGGAGCGAATGACCGGTCTCCTCGCAGCCACAGAGCCGAGCCAAGACGGCAGTTCTTTTTATCAAAGCAGAGAAGGGTCCACCGTACCTCTTTGAGAAGCTGCGGGAGAGAATAGCCGGGGAAGAAGACATATCTGGCTTGGCGGTATAAGTACCAGAGCACGGAGAAGCTGCAGAGGACCACCAGGAGAACCGCTACCAGAGACGCCAGCAGCGTGACGGCGATAACCCACACGGGCGTTTTGCCTGCGGGACAGAAATCGAACCCCGAGTCAAGTTTCCGCTCCCCCCGGGCTCTAGAGAGGCTGCCCTCCCTCCACCTGGCAGGGTCACGGGGCAGATCGGGCACTCCCTGGGGCCATGCCAAGTTGGGGCTCCCTCCGGATGGGTAAGGTTGGCTGGGGCTGCGTCGGCTATCCTATTTATTTTATTTTGTTAGTACGTTTGGTTTTGTCCTCTGTCTCCCCCTTTTAGACTGTGAGCCCCCTGTTGGGTAGGGACTGTCTCTATATGTTGCCAATTTGTACTTCCCAAGCGCTTAGTACAGTGCTCTGCACATAGTAAGCGCTCAATAAATACGATTGATGATGATGATGAATGAAGCCAAGCGTTGTCCTCCTTCCTGTCAATCAATCGTATTTATTGAGCGCTTACTGTGGGCACAGCACTGGACTAAGCGCTTGGGAAGTCCAAGTTGGCAACATCTAGAGACAGTCCCTACCCAACAGTGGGCTCACAGTCTAAAAGGGGGAGACAGACGACAAAACCAAACATACTAATAAAATAAATAGAATAGAATACTCATTCATTCATTCATTCAATCGCATTTATTGAGCGCTTACTGTGTGCAGAGCACTGGACTAAGCACTTGGGAAGTACAAGTTGGCAACATATAGAGATGGTTCCTACCCAACAATGGGCTCACATTCATTCAATCATATTTATTGAGTGCTTACTGTGTGCAGAGCACTGTACTAAGCGCTTGGGAGGTAGCCTAGAAGGGGGAGACAAGCAACAAAGCAAAACGTGGACAGGTGTCAGGTCATCAGAATAAATAAAAATAGAGCTAGATGCACATTATTAACAAAATAAGTAGAACAGTAAATATGTACAAGTAAAATAGAGTAATAAATCTGTACAAACACATATACAGGTGCTGTTGGGAGGGGAAGGAGGTAGGGTAGGGGGGATGGGGAGGAGGAGAGAAAAAAGGGGGCTCAGTGTGGGAAGGCCTCCTGGAGGAGGTGAGCTCTCAGTAGGGCTTTGAAGGGAGGAAGAGAGGGAGATGTGCGGAAGAGGGTGTTTGTACATATTTGTTACTCTATTTTACTTGTACATATCTATTCTATTTATTTTATTTTGTTCGTATGTTTGGTTTTGTTCTCTGTCTCCCCCTTTTAGACTGTGAGCCCACTGTTGGGTAGGGACTGTCTCTAGATGTTGCCAATTTGTACTTCCCAAGCGCTTAGTACAGTGCTCTGCACATAGTAAGCGCTCAATAAATACGATTGATGATGATGAAGTGCGGAGGGAGGGCATTCCAGGCCAGGGGGAGGACGTGGGCCGGGGGGTCGACGGCGGGACGGGCGAGAACGAGGCCTAACGGTGAGGAGGTGAGCGGCAGAGTCAGGGTGGCTGGGCTCAGTTTTGGCCCGGAGGCCACCCCACTCCTTCCTCCTCTGTTCCCCTTCCGGTCTTGCCTCTACCCATTCTAGGACCGCCTCCAATCTGCAGTCTCTCTATGTTGCCAATTTGTACTTCCCAAGCGCTTAGTACAGTGCTCTGCACATAGTAAGCGCTCAATAAATACGATTGATGATGAGGATGATGCAGTCTTTAACTCCGATCCACCCTCTGTGGGTCGGGGGCCGTGCCAGCCGAGTTACACAGGCAGGGTGCCCGCCCTCGAGGAGTTTACAGCATCGACCAGACCAACGGGTGAAGGGACACCCAGGGAGAAGAGAGAGAAATTCCAGAAAGGGTCAGCGAAGTGGGAAGGTGGGATAAGGAGCTGATGTGAGAATCGTTCAGTGGGGCTGGAGAAATGGGCCTATCGTTTTCCCGGGTCCAAGCTGGCCAGCCGAACCACGGGCGTTTAAAATCCCCCAACTGGATGTTGGTTGCTGCATTACCATGGACACGTCACTTACCTTTACGTGCCTCCATTTCCCCATCTGTAAAATGGGAGTTCAACGCCTAGTCTCCCTTCTCCTTAGACTGTGAGCCCCGTGTGGGACAGGACTGTGTCCAACCTAACGATGCAGATCTACCCCATCCTTTAGGACAGCGCTGGACGCATAATAAGGGTTTAACAAATGCCACGCTGTCATTACGGCGATTATTATTTATTACTTTTGGGACCGGAATTTGGGGGCAACCCCGTCCTGGAGGGTGACGCGGCCCATTACAGCGTGGCTCAGTGGAAAAGAGCGCGGGCTTTGGAGTCAAAGGTCATGGGTTCAAATCCCGGCTCCGCCAACTGTCAGCTGTGTGACTTTGGGCAAGTCACTTAACTTCTCTGGGCCTCAGTTACCTCATCTGGAAAATGGGGATGAAGACTGTGAGCCCCACGTGGGACAACCTGATCACCTTGTAACCTCCCCAGCGCTTAGAACGGTGCTTTGCACATAGTAAGCGCTTAATAAATGCCATCATCCCCCCCACCCTACCTCCATCCCCTCCCCACAGCACTTGTATATATTTGTACAGATGTATTACTGTATTTATTTTACTTGTACATATTTCCTACTCTATTTTATTAATGATGTGCATATAGCTCTAATTCTGTTTATTCTGACGGTTTTGACACCTGTCTACGTGTTTTGTTGTCCGTCTCCCCCTTCTAGACTGCGAGCCCACTGTTGGGTAGGGACCGTCTCTATATGTTGCCGACTTGTACTTCCCAAGTGCTTAGCCCAGCGCTCCGCACACAGTAAGCGCTCAATAAATACGATTGAATGAATGAATCATTATTATTACCGTCATCAGCCGTGGTCTCGCAGACTGGCCGGCTCCAGAGGCCCGACTTGTTCAGGGCGGGGACGAGCCCTTGGGCTTGAAGGCAGTAGGTTGTCTGAGGATCCAGATCGGGGAGCAGGTCCGATTCAAACGGGGTGATCAACTCGAGCTGACGAAGAAGAGGGGCGCACGGAGTCGGGGTTAGCCACCCCCGGGGGTGAGGGGCTTAGCTTAGGTTTTAATCCTGGTGTTTGCTGGAACTGGAGAAAGAGAGGCGGCGTGGCCTAGTCTAGACTGTGAGCCCACTGTTGGGTAGGGACTGTCTCTAGATGCTGCCAACTTGTACTTCCCAAGCGCTTAGTACAGTGCTCTGCACACAGTAAGCGCTCAATAAATACGATTGATTGATAGTCGAAAGAGCGAAAGCCTGGGTTCTGATCCCAGCCCTGCCAATGGCCTGCCGTGTGACCTCGAGGGAGTCGTTCATTGTGGGCAGGGAATGTCTCTGTTCATTGTTGTGTTTATACACATATGTATATACATATGTGTATACATATGTATATACATACATATGTATATACATACATATACATATGTATATACATATGTGTTTATACACATATGTACATACATATCATGTATATCACGATATGATATGTATATACATATGTGTTTATACACATATGCATATACATGCCATGTATATCATGATATGATATGTATGTACATATGTGTTTACACACATATGTACATACATATCATGTATATCATGATATGATATGTATATACATATGTGTTTATACACATATGTATATACATGCCATGTATATCATGATATGATATGATATGTACAAGATATGTACAAGATAGTTCAGTGCTCGGCACATAGTAAGTGCCCAATAAATACAACTGAATCGAATGACTGAAAGTCATTTAACGTCTCTGGGCCTCAGTTTCCTCACCTGTATTTATTTTATTTTGTTAGTACGTTTGGTTTTGTTGTCTGTCTCCCCCTTCTAGACTGCGAGCCCACTGTTGGGTAGGGACTGTCTCTATATGCTGCCGACTTGTATTTCCCAAGCGCTTAGTCCCACAGTAAGCGCTCAATAAATACGATTGATTGATTGATAGTCGAAAGAGTGAAAGCCTGGGTTCTGATCCCAGCCCTGCCACTGGCCTGCCGTGTGACCTCGAGTGAGTCGTTCATTGTGGGCAGGGAATGTGTCTGTTTATTGTTGCGTTTTACTCTCCCAGATGCTTAGTTCAGTGCTCGGCACATAGTAAGTGCCCAATAAATACAACTGAATTGAATGACTGAAAGTCGTTTAACGTCTCTGGGCCTCAGTTTCCTCATCTGCATTTATTTTATTTTGTTAGTACGTTTGGTTTTGTTGTCTGTCTCCCCCTTCTAGACTGCGAGCCCACTGTTGGGTAGGGACTGTCTCTATGTGTTGCCGACTTGTACTTCCCAAGCGCTTATACAGTGCTCTGCACACAGTAAGTGCTCAATAAATACGATTGATTGATTGATAGTCGAAAGAGCGAAAGCCTGGGTTCTGATCCCAGCCCTGCCTCTGGCCTGCCGTGTGACCTCGAGTGAGTCGTTCATTGTGGGCAGGGAATGTCTCTGTTTATTGTTGCATTTTACTCTCCCAGATGCTTAGTTCAGTGCTCGGCACATAGTAAGTGCCCAATAAATACAACTGAATTGAATGATTGAAAGTCGTTTAACATCTCTGGGCCTCAGTTTCCTCATCTGTATTTATTTTATTTTGTTGGTACATTTGGTTTTGTTGTCTGTCTCCCCCTTCTAGACTGCAAGCCCACTGCTGGGTAGGGACTGTCTCTATGTGTTGCCGACTTGTACGTCCCAAGCGCTTAGTACAGTGCTCGGCACACAGTAAGCGCTCAATAAATACGATTGATTGATTGATCTGTAAAGTGGGGCTTCGATCCCTGTTCATTCATTCATTCAATCGTATTTATTGAGCACTTACTGTGTGCAGAGCACTATACTACTCTGTACACTGTACTACTGTATGGCAACATATAGAGATGGTCCCTACCCAACAGCGGGCTCACAGTCTAGAAGGGGGAGACAGACAACAAAACAAATTAACAAAATAAAATAAATAGTAAATATGTACAAGTAAAATAGAGTAATAAATCTGTACAAACATATATACAGGTGCTGTGGGGTGGGGAAGGAGGTAGGGCGGGGGGGATGGGGAGAGGGAGAGGAAGGAGGGGGCTCAGTCTGGGAAGGCCTCCTGGAGGAGGTGAGCTCTCAGTAGGGCTTTGAGCTCGGGGGTTACCTCTCCCTCAGACTGCAAACCTAATGAGGGACAGAGAATGTATTAAATGTGCTTATATACCTACCCCAGTGCTTAGGAAAGTGTGGGTCACACAGAAAGTGCTTGACAAATACCACAAGATCGCAGTAATAATAATAATAATGGTATTTGTTAAGTGCTTACTATGTGCAAAGCACTGTTCGGAGCACTGGGGGGGATACAAGGTGATCAGGTTGTCCCACGTGGGTGGGGCTCACAGTCTTAATCCCCATTTTACAGATGAGGGAACGGAGGCCCAGAGAAGTGAAGTGACTTGCCCAAAGTCACACAGCTGACAGTTGTACGCATCAATCTGTGCATCAGGCAGAAACTCCTCACCCTGGGCTTCAAGGCTGTCCATCCATCCCCTCGCCCCCTCCTACCTCACCTCCCTTCTCTCCTTCTCCAGCCCAGCCCGCACCCTCCGCTCCTCCGCCGCTAATCTCCTCACCGTCCCTCGTTCTCGCCTGTCCCGCCGTCGACCCCCGGCCCACGTCCTCCCCCTGACCCGGAATGCCCCCAATCCCTCTGCCCATCCGCCAAGCTCGCTCTCTTCCTCCCTTCAAGGCCCTGCTGAGAGCTCACCTCCTCCAGGAGGCCTTCCCAGACTGAGCCCCTTCCTTCCTCTGCCCCTCGTCCCCCCCTCCATCCCCCCATCTTACCTCCTTCCCTTCCCCACAGCACCTGTATATATATATATATGTTTGTACATATTTATTACTCTATTTATTTTACTTGTACATATCTATCCTATTTATTTTATTTTGTTAGTATGTTTGGTTCTGTTCTCTGTCTCCCCCTTTTAGACTGTGAGCCCACTGTTGGGTAGGGACTGTCTCTCTATGTTGCCAATTTGTACTTCCCAAGCGCTTAGTACAGTGCTCTGCACATAGTAAGCGCTCAATAAATATGATTGATGAAGATGATGATGATGATGATGACAGTTAGCAGAGCCGGGATTTGAACCCATGACCTCTGACTCCAAAGCCCGGGCTCTTTCCACCGAGCCACGCTGCTTCTCAAGATCGGTAGATCTTAAGTCATTTTTCTGGACCGATGACAAGGCCCAGCAAGTATTTCCCCATCGGCAGAGCCACGATGAGAACGCCGATCTCTGGTTCCCAGAGCCGGGGTCTATCCGCCCCCTCAGCCCCGACTCCCAGCAATCCCCCAACTAGGCCTGGCCTTTTCATTCATTCAGTCGCATTTATTGAGCGCTTACTGTGTGCGGAGCACTGTGCTAAGCGCTTGGGAAGTCCAAGTTGGCACCATCTAGAGACGGTCCCTACCCAACAGCGGGCTCACAGTCTAGAAGTCCCTTTTAGACTGCGAGCCCCTTTTAGACTGTGAGCCCACTGTTGGGTAGGGACTGTCTCTATATGTTGCCAATTTGTACTTCCCAAGCGCTTAGTACAGTGCTCTGCACATAGTAAGCGCTCAATAAATACGATTGATGATGATGATAGAAGGGGGAGACGGAGAACAAAACAAACCATATTAACAAAATAGAATAAATATGTACAAAGAAAATGGAGTAATAAATATGTATAAACATTTATATATATATATACAGGTGCTGTGGGGAGGGGGAAGAGGGGGAGAGGAAGGTGGGGGCTCAGCGTGGGAAGGCCTCCTGGAGGAGGTGAGCTCTCAGTAGGGCTTTGAAGGGAGGAAGAGAGCTAGCTTGGTGGATGGGCGGAGGGCCTCTTCGCAAAGACCATTTCTGCCAAGAAATCAGGCTGCCTCTACCCTTTTGCTGGAGAAGCAGTGTGGCCTGGTGGATGGAGCAGAAGGACCTGGGTTCTAATCCCGGCTCCACCACTTGTCCTCCGTGTGACCCTGGGCAAGTCATTCTAATAATAATAATAATAATAATTGTCATTTGTTAAGCACTTACTACGTGCGTAGCACTGCTCTAAGCGCTCGGGAGGATACAGGGTGATCAGGTTGTCCCATGTGGGGCTCACAGTCTTCATCCCCATTTTACAGATGAGGCAACTGAGGCCCCGAGAAGTTAAGTGACTTGCCCAAGATCACAATTCTACGTCTCTGGGCCTCAGGTCCCTCATCTGTAAAATGGGGATGAAGACTGTGAGCCCCATGTGGGACGTGGACTGTGTCCAACCTAACTTGTAGCTCTCCCAGCGCTTAGAACAGTGCCTGGCATGTAACAAATACCCTAAAAAAATAAAAAATAGCTGCCCCGGAGCCCAATTTAAGACCCTCGTTTTCCCCAGCTCGTGGGGGCGGGTGTCGTGATCTTACCCTCTGGGCCGTGCCCCTTTTCCAGTAGAGCACTTTATACTCCCAGGAGCCGTAATAGTCCTTCAACGTCCACGTTTCGGGTTCGTTTTCAATCTTCGGGAACGAGAAGTGGACGTGCAGGGAGCTGGACACGGGTTTCACCTGCAGGTCGGGCGGTCCGATGACAGCTTGGGGACAGAGAACGGGAGGACGGTCACCCCTCAAAAACCCAGATTCTTCCTTCGACACCCCCCCCGCGCCCACTCGGCACCGGACCGGAGGCCACGAGAGTCCACGCGACCCGGGACCCCACGGGAATCGGGCTACAGGCAAGTAAAAACCGTACGGCAAAACTGCCATGTGGACCGATGCACGTGCGTGGAGAAGCTCCTGAACTGATGATAATAATAATAATATAATAATAATGATGGTATTTGTTAAGCACTTACTATGTGCAAAGCACTGTTCTAAGTGCTGGGGAGGTTACAAGGTGATCAGGTTGTCCCACGGGGAGCTCACAGCTTTAATCCCCATTTTACAGATGAGGTAACTGAGGCACGGAGAAGTTAAGTTACTTGCCCAAAGTCACACAGCTGACAGTTGGCGGAGCCAGGATTTGAACCCACGACCTCTGACTCCAAAGCCCGGGCTCTTTACACTGAGCCACACTGCTTCTCCAGCCACACTGCTTCTCCGATGATGATGTTGGCATTTGTTAAGCGCTTACTATGTGCAAAGCACTGTTCTAAGCGCTTGGGGGGATACAAAGTGATCAGGTTGTCCCACGTGGGGCTCACACCGCACTGGGGCTCTGAGTTATTGAGCACTTAGGGTGTGTAGGGAGCTGTACTGGGCGCCTCCCGTCTGCAGAAAGCTGTTCCGGATGCCTAATGTGCGCAGAGAAGCAGCGTGGCGTAGCGGATAGAGCGTGAGCCCGGGAATCAGAAGGTCATGGGTTCTGATAATAATAATAATAATAATAATAATGGCATTTATTAAGCGCTTACTATGTGCTTGGGTAGGGACTGTCTCTATATGTTGCCAACTTGTACTTCCCAAGCGCTTAGTCCAGTGCTCTGCACACAGTAAGCGCTCAATAAATACGATTGATGATGATGATGATGCGCAAAGCACTGTTCTTACCAGCTCCGCCACGTGTCTGCTGTGTGACCTTAGGCAAATCACTTTACTCCCCTGGTCCTCAGTTACCTCATCTGTAAAATGGAGATGCCCCACGTGGGACAGGGACTGTGACCAACGTGATCTGCTGGTATCCACCCCAGCGCTCAGTATCAATCAGTCGTATTTATTGAGCGCTCACTGTGTGCAGAGCACTGTACTAAGCGCTTGTACTAAGCTGCCAAGCTTAGTACAGGGCTTGGCAGCGCTTAGAACAGTGGTTGGCACATAGAAAGCAGCATGGCTCAGTGGAAAGAGCCCGGGCTTTGGAGTCAGAGGTCATGAGTTTGAATCCCGGCTCCACCACAAGTCTGCTGTGTGACCTTGGGCAAGTCACTTAACCTCTGTGAGCCTCAGTTCCCTCATCTGTAAAAATGGGGATTAAGACTGTGAGCCCCACGTGGGACAACTTGATCACATTGTATCCCCCCCAGCGCTTAGAACAGTGCTTTGCACATAGTAAGCGCTTAACAAATGCCATTATTATTGTTATTATTATTATTAGTAAGCGCTTAACAAATGCCATTATTATTATTATTATTAGTAGTAGTAGTAGTAAGCGCTTAACAAATACCATTATTATTATTATTAGAGCCCTATACTGGATGCCTGCTGTGTGCTGGCATTGAGAGCGTTCAACAGAAGGAAGGCACACAATTCCCATCCCCCGTCTTTTTACAATCTAATGAGCAAGTACAACTTCTGAACTTTCTGGTAAAGTCTGTGGGCCGCTACAGAGGTTTGTGAGACGATAAGAGGGCTGGAGAAAGAAAACCTTTAAGAGGAAAGCTTTGCCGAAACCCGTGAAAGCTGGTCACATTATATCTTAGAATCCATCAGGAACACGTATTTGTTAAGCACAGTAAGTGCTTAACAAATACCACAACCTTTTTATTCCATCAAATTCTACTGGCTGAAATGTAGTGGAATGGACAGTTTAACTCTACCTACTTTTTCAAACCTCGCACACTCTGCGCAACCGCAGGCAGGAACAATCCCTATCTGTCCATTATTTCCCATCAATTAATCAATCAGTGATAGTTTACTGAGCGGTCACTGTGTGCAGAACACTGTAATTAGCGCTTGGGAAAGTAAAACACAACAGAGTTGTCGGACCCAATCCCAGCCCAGAAGGAGCTTACAGTCTACATGGGGAGACAGAAGTTAAAATAAATTACAGATGGGGTGGCATGAATCCACTGTCTGACCTGAACGGTTTAATCTTTCACCTGTTATTACCCTATCTATTTATTTATTTATTTTACTTGTACATATCTATTCTATTTATTTTATTTTGTTAGTATGTTTGGTTTTGTTCTCTGTCTCCCCGTTTTAGACTGTGAGCCCACTGTTGGGTAGGGACTGTCTCTATATGTTGCCAATTTGTACTTCCCAAGCGCTTGGTACAGTGCTCTGCACATAGTAAGCGCTCAATAAATACGATTGATGATGAGGATGATGATGACATGACCTCTCAAGCCTCTTCTAACCCCAGGGTTCAATGTTCCCGGATCCCTGTTGTAATGGAATCTTTCAGGCTAGGGATTAGGAATGCTCATTATCCCTCGGGGACGTAATGAGGGGGTGTGGGAATACATTTTGGGATGGGAGGAAAAAAGGCTACACTAGGGCATAAAATGGAAAACAAACGTCTGCAGTTACATTTGGCATGAATTTTTGAGAAGAGGCCCGAGGCGGGGATTTAAATTAGGATTTTGGAGCTAAAGGACTGTGGAAAGATTATTTTTCAGTAAATGAAATGCAGAGAAGTAAAGAACAACAACTGTCTTAAGATCTTTCTATTGTACTCCTGCGCTTAGTAATAATAATAATAATAATGTTGGCATTTGTTAAGCGCTTACTATGTGCGAAGCACTGTTCTAAGCGCTGGGGGGGGGGGAGCTACAAAGTGATCAGGTTGTCCCACGTGGGGTTCACAGTTTTCATCCCCATTTTCCAGATGAGGGAACTGAGGCTCAGAGAAGTGAAGTGACTTGCCCAAGGTCACACAGCAGACACGTGGCGGAGCCGGGATTCGAACCCATGACCTCTGACTCCAAAGCCCGGGCTCTTTCCACTGAGCCACGCACGGTGCTCTGCCTATATCAGTGCTCAATCAATACCACTGACCGATTGGGCTTGAAAGCCAAGAGACCTAAATGCTAATTCTGGCTCTACCATTGCCTGCTGTGTGATCGTCGGCAAGTCAGTGGGTTGCCCCATGCCTCAGTTTCTCCAGCAGTAAAATGGGGAGTCAATTGCTAACCATTCTCCCTCCCTCTTAGACTGTGGGACGGGGACTGTGTCTAACCTGATAATCTACCTCAGCACATAATATAATGCTTGGTACCTAGTAAGTGCTTAAGAAGCCCCACAATTATTAGTAGCCCGAAGATAGTGGCAGGGCAGCCTGGTGGAAAGAGCTCGAGACCGATTGCCGGGAGACCTCGGATCTCATCTCCACACATCCACCACGTTGCCAACTTATGTTGCCAACTTGTACTTCCCAAGCGCTTAGTCCAGTGCTCTGCACTCAGTAAGCGCTCAATAAATACGATTGAATGAATGAATCCACCAAACTAGCTCTCTTCCTCCCTTCAAAGCCCTTCTGAGAGCTCACCTCAATCAATCAATCAATCAATCAATCAATCAATCGTATTTATTGAGCGCTTACGGTGTGCAGAGCACTGTACTAAGCGCTTGGGAAGTACAAGTTGGCACCTCCTCCAGGAGGCCTTCCCACACTGAGCCCCCTCCTTCCTCTCCACTTTCCCACCCCCCCCCACCCTACCTCCTTCCCCTCCCCACAGCACTTGTATATATTTGTTCAGATTTATTACTCTATTTATTTTACTTGTACATACTATTCTATTTATTTCGCTAATGATGCGCATATAGTTATAAATCTATTTGTTCTGACAATTTTGACACCTGTCTACACGTTTTGTTTTGTTGTCTGTCCCCCCCTTCTAGACTGTGAGCCCTTTGTTGGGCAGGCTAGGCTAGACTGCGAGCCCACTGTTGGGTCGGGACCGTCTCTCTATGTTGCCAACTTGTACTTCCCAAGCGCTTAGTACAGTGCTGTGCACACAGTAAGCGCTCAATAAATGCGAGTGAATGAATGAATGAATGAAAAGTAGGAAGGAGTAGGATTGAATCCAGGTTTTACAGATGAGGAAGCTGAGGCTCAGACTGTGAGCCCACTGCTGGGTAGGGACCGTCTCTCTATGTTGCCAACTTGTACTTCCCAAGCGCTTAGTACAGTGCTCCGCACACAGTAAGCGCTCAATAAATACGATTGAACGAATGAATGAAAAGTAGGAAGGAGTAGGATTGAATCCAGGTTTTACAGATGAGGAACCTGAGGCTCAGAGTGGTGAAGTGACTTGTCCAAGGCCACACGGCAGACACGTGGCAGAGCAGGGATGAGAAACCACGTCTTCCAGCTCCCAGGCCCGTGCTCTCTTTCTACTACTACTACTAATAATGATAGCATTTATTAAGCGCTTACTATGTGCAAAGCACTGTTCTAAGCGCTGGGGAGGTGACAAGGTGATCAGGTTGTCCCACGGGGGGGCTCACAGTCTTCATCCCCATTTTCCAGATGAGGTAACTGAGGCCCAGAGAAGTTAAGTGACTTGCCCAAAGTCACACAGCTGGCTATTGGCAGAGCCAGGATTTGAACCCATGACCTCCGACTCCAAAGCCCAGGTTCCTTCCACCGAGCCACGCTGCTTCTCTAGTACTAAGCCGAACTGTTTCTCCCAGCATCATCATCATCATCATCATCAATCGTATTTATTGAGCGCTTACTATGTGCAGAGCACTGTACTAAGCGCTTGGGAAGTACAAATTGGCAACATATAGAGACAGTCCCTACCCAACAGTGGGCTCACAGTCTAAAAGGGGGAGACAGAGAACAAAACCAAACATACTAACAAGATAAAATAAATAGAATAGATAGGTACAAATAAAATAAATAAATAAATAGAGTGAAAAAAATATATACAAACATCTATACATATATACAGGTGGTGTGGGGAAGGGAAGGAGGTAAGATGGGGGGGATGGAGAGGGGGACGAGGGGGAGAGGAAGGAAGGGGCTCAGTCTGGGGGGAAGGGGCTCAGTCTGAGTCGGCCTGAGTCAAAACTCGGAGCATCAAAGGGCTGAAGGGGAGGAAAAGAGAAAAGGAGCAGAAGGGCGAGCGGCTCGGACCTCCGGCGGGCGAGGAAGCCGGGGGAAGGCGCTCATTGTGAAGGGCGGCGGGCTCGGGGGAGGCCGGGGAAACGCCTTACTGTCCTCCACCGGGTGGAAGGTGACGTTGACCCAGTCCGAGTGGCCTCCCGCCGTCTCCGTCCGAATCCGCAAGGTGTGGTCACCGTACTTGGCCAGATGCGAGAAGTCACACCGCGTGAGCACGATGTTCCTGCACACGTCTTCGAAGACTCCCGTGTAGCTGCGCGGGGAGACCAAAGGACAACCCTCTAGCCGGGCTCTCCGGACAACGTCCAGTCATTAAGTCGTTTTTATTGAGCGCTTAATGTGTGCAGAGCGCTGGACTACGCGCTTGGCAAAGTACAGCATTTACTTCTAATTATTCTGATGATGACGCCTGTCCATATGTTGCCTGTCTCCCGCTTCTAGACCGAGCCCGTTGTTGGGTAGGGACCGTCTCTATATGTTGCCAACTTGTACTTCCCAAGCGCTCAGTACAGTGCTCTGCACACAGTCAGCGCTCAAATACGATTGAATGAATGAATATAATGAAAACAGACATATTCTCTGCCCCCAGTGACCTTATCTATCCGGTCTAATGGCTGACTGCCAACTTGTACTTCCCAAGCCATTAGTACAGTGCTCTGCACACAGTCAGCACTCAAATACGATTGAATGAATGAATATAATGAAAACAGACATATTCTCTGCCCCCAGTGACCTTATCTGTCCGGTCTAATGGCTGACTGCCAACTTGTACTTCCCAAGCCATTAGTACAGTGCTCTGCACACAGTAAGCGCTCAATAAATACGATTGATTGATTGATTGACTGGCCCTCATCCGCTGATATCTACCAGTCAGGCACTGGCACTTATTGAGCACTTTCTGGGCACAGAGCACTGTACTAAGCGCTTGGGAGAGTATAATACAGCCTTCTAGACTGTGAGCCCACTGTTGGGTAGGGACCGTCTCTATATGTTGCCAACTTGTACTTCCCAAGCGCTTAGTACAGTGCTCTGCACACAGTAAGCGCTCAATAAATACGATTGAATGAATATAATAGAGTCCTCAAGGAGCTTACGGTGTAATTACTACACTAGAAGTTCCTTGCGGTCAGGGAACGTGTCTTTGGCTTCTGTTTGAACTTTCCTCAGGGTTCCGGTACAGTGAGCTGCACTGCTACTACTCTTTGTTTCCCTTTTGCTCCTGTTTGGTTCGTTTCAGCCCTTGAGAGCAACATCGCTGGGGCTGAAAGGTGGGGGATGATGTAGCCCTTTATTAGCAGTATCGTTTAAGGGTTTTGTGGGTGGGGGAGGTTAGAATGAAACATTAAAATGAGGCATTTCGATTCTCTGTGGATTTCAAATATCTCCACCAGACCTTTTCCCCATCACCACACATCATTCAAAGTTAACAGCTGTACTGGTAATAATGGCATTTCTCTCCTACCGAGAGTTTGAGTCCCGTGTGGAACCCAAGACTGTGTCCAATCTGATAACCTTGGGCCTACCCCAGGGCTTAGGACAGTGCTTGGCACACAGGCCTAATGGATAGAGCCCAGGCCTGGGAATCAGAAGGACCTTGCTTCCAATAGTAATAATGATGGCATTTATTAAGCGCTTACTATGTGTAAAGCACTGTTCTAAGCGCTGGGGAGGTTACAAGGTAATCAGGTTGTCCCATGTGGGGCTCACAGTCTTAATCCCCATTTTACAGATCATCATCAATCGTATTTATTGAGCGCTTACTGTGTGCAGATGAGGGAACTGAGGCACAGAGGCCAGCTCCTCCACCTGTCTGCTGCGTAACTTTGAGCAAGTCACTTCACTGCCCTGTGCCTCAGTTTCCTCAACTGTAAAATGGAGCGCCAATACCGGTTCTCCCTCCTACTTAGACTGCGAGCCCTAGGTTGGATGGAGACTATATTCAACCTGATTAGCTTGTAGCTACCCCGTGGAAAACCAAACCTCACATCCCACAAGGGAGGTCGACATTGTCCTCAAGGACCCGGGTCTGTGTTTCCAAAGTAACTGAGCATGGAAGGACTGGTTTTTCGAGACCCCTGTGCCTCAGTTTCCTCAACTGTAAAATGGAGCGCCAATACCGGTTCTCCCTCCTACTTAGACTGCGAGCCCTAGGTTGGATGGAGACTATATTCAACCTGATTAGCTTGTAGCTACCCCGTGGAAAACCAAACCTCACATCCCACAAGGGAGGTCGACATTGTCCTCAAGGACCCGGGTCTGTGTTTCCAAAGTAACTGAGCATGGAAGGACTGGTTTTTCGAGACCCCTGTGCCTCAGTTTCCTCAACTGTAAAATGGAGATCCAATACCGGTTCGCCCTCCTACTTAGACTGCGAGCCCTAGGTTAGATGGAGACTATATTCAACCTGATTAGCTCGTAGCTACCCCGTGGAAAACCAAACCTCACATCCCACAAGGGAGGTCGACACAGTCCCCAAGGACCCGGGTCTGTGTTTCCAAAGTAACTGAGCATGGAAGGACTGGTTTTTCGAGACCCCTGTGCCTCAGTTTCCTCAACTGTAAAATGGAGATGCAATACCGGTTCTCCCTCCTACTTAGACGGCGAGCCCTGTGTTGGACGGAGACTATATTTAACCTGATTAGCTTGTAGCTACCCCGTGGGAAGCCAAACCTCACATCCCACAAGGGAGGTCGACGCAGTCCCCAATTTCCAAAGTTGGAGCAGGGGAGGATTGGTTTTTCGAGACCTAGGCAGGACGGAGAATGGGCCATCTACCTGGAGAACGCCATCTTCCTAAGTGAGAATGAGTAGCCCCTGCCAGAAACGGCCGGGTTGCCCCTACTGGAGTGGGGCTAGTTAGAGAAGCAGCGTGGCTCAGTGGAAAGAGCCCAGGCTTTGGAGTCAGAGGTCATGGATTCAAATCCCAGCTCCGTCATTTGTCAGCTGTGTGACTCTGGGCAAGTCACTTCACTTCTCTGGGCCTCAGGTACCTCGTCTGTAAAATGGGGATGAAGACCGTGAGCCCCCCGTGGGACAACCTGATCACCTTGTAACCTCCCCAGCGCTTAGAACAGTGCTTTGCACATAGTAAGTGCTTAATAAATGCCATCATTATTACTATTATTATTATTAGGATTCCCGATCCTGCCACGTTCCAGGCACCCTTCTTTCTGGAGCCTAGAACTCCCTCCCTGCCTCAAATCCACCTAATCAGAGTGAGAAGCAGTGGGATCTAACGGAAAGAGCCCAGGGCCAGGAGGCAGAGGACCTGAATTCCCATCCCAGCTCTGCCACTTGCCTGCTGAGTGACCTTGGGCAAGTTAGAGAAGCAGCGTGGCTCAGTGGAAAGAGCCCGGGCTTGGGAGTCAGAGGTCATGGGTTCGAATCCTGGCTCCGCCACTTGTCAGCTGTGTGACTTTGGGCAAGTCACTTCACTTCTCTGGGCCTCAGTTACCTCCTCTGTAAAATGGGGATGAAGACTGTGAGTCCCACGTGGGACAACCTGATCACCTTGTATCCCCCCCCAGCCCTTAGAACAGTGCTTTGCAATCAATCAATCAATCGTATTTATTGAGCGCTTACTGTGTGCAGAGCACTGTACTAAGCGCTTGGGAAGTACGGGCAAGTCACTTAACTTCTCTGGGCCTCAGTTACCTCATCTGTAAAATGGAGATGAAGACTGTGAGTCCCACGTGGCACAACCTGATCACCTTGTATCCCCCCCAGCACTTAGAACAGTGCTTTGCAATCAATCAATCAATCGTATTTATTGAGCGCTGTGTGCAGAGCACTGTACTAAGCACTTGGGAAGTACAAGTTGGCAACATATAGAGACGATCCCTATCCAACAGTGGGCTCACAGTCTAGAAGACTGTGCACATAGTAAGCACTTAACAAATACCATTATTATTATTATTATATAACTTTTCTGTGCCTCAGTTTCTCCATCCGTAAAAATGGGATTCAATAACTATTCTTTTTTTACTTAGATTATGAGCCCCAAATGGGACAGGGGCTGTGTCTGACCTGATGATCGTATATCCACCTTATCTCTTGTCCCCTTCATTCATTCATTCAGTCGTATTTATTGAGCGCTTACTGTGCACAGAGCACTTATACTGGACTCCCCCAAGCGCTTAGTATCGTGCTCTGCGTGCAGTAAGCGCTCAGTAAATAGGATTGATGGGTTGATTCTGCGGCAGCGCTCACGGGGGTTACCCCCCGGAACCAGACACCTCGGCTGTTGCCATCTGGGGAGCTTCTCTGCTCAAATTTATAGGAGGGCCCTCATCCCCGCCACGGTGAGGGTGAAGTCACTATGAGTCAGGGCCGAGCTGAAGAAGGATTTTTGGGAAATATCTCCCATGGGGTCAATGGGGGCCTGCCACATTGGGAGAACACCCAGACTTTTTGTTCACAGTGGAGCAACAGTGGAAGGAAGAATCCCACAATTTCCTGATTTGGGGAATTCCCCCCCCCCGACAATTTACAAACCTCTTGGCAATTACGGGGTAGTATGAGTCATTCAAAAAAAAATAAGGCGGCGGAGCAATAAGATTCCCGTCTGAAATCTCAGCCCGGTTGGGTGTTTCGAGAGGCGGCTTTCGTGGTCGCCCCCATGAAAGTCAAGACTAGGGGAATCCGGTCTTGCCTTGTGAAAAGTGAACCGAAAGCGCTCTGTTTCCTGGCAATTCTGGCAAGCTGAGGCAGGAACAGATGAGATTTTCTAAAGGCTGTGCGTTTTCCACAGGGATTTCACATTAATGGGCTCAGAGATTCCAGTTCTTATTAGAGGGTTTTTCCAGGAGAACCTTACCCCTAAAAATGAATTGAGGAGCAAACTATGTCCTGTTAAGGAATTAATTAATTATCTTCACTTGGCCCCTGTGACTTACCCTTTTACCGATGAGAATGGTTGAGCTCCGGGACGTGTGTAGACTCCCAAGCGCTTCGTACGGTGCTCTTCACAGGGTGCTCAGCAAATACCACCGATTGTTTGAGCCACACAAAAGGCTGGTGGCTGAGTGAAGCCTAGAATACTAATCACCGTTTCCCTCTAGAGTGTGAGCTCAGTGTGGGCAGGAATGTATCAGTTCATTGCAGTGCTTGGTGCATAGTAAGCGCTTAACAAATACCATCATTATTATTATTATTGTTGTATTCTCCCAAGCGCTTAATACAGTGCTTTGCACACAGTAAGCACTCAACAAATATGATTGAATGAATGAATGAATCATCATCATCATCACTGGGATGTTTGTTAAGCGCTTACTATGCACCAAGCACCATGCAAAGCGCTGAGGTAAATAGAATCAATCAATCGTATTTATTGAGCGCTTACTGTGTGCAGAGCACTGTACTAAGCGCTAGCTCAGATATAGCCCCCAAGCCCCACTGTGAACATGGGGTTCACAGTCAGTGTGGCTTAGTGGGAAGAGCCCAGGTTTGGGAGTCAGAGGTTGTGGGTTCTAATCCTGGCTCCGCCACTTGTCTGCTGTGTGACTTTGGGCAAGTCACTTCACTTCTCTGTGCCTCAGTTCCCTCATCTGTAAAATGGGGATCAAGACTGCGAGCCCCATCAAATCAATCAATCAATCGTATTTATTGAGTGCTTACTGTGTGCAGAGCACTGGACTAAGCGCTTGGGAAGTACAAGTTGGCAACATATAGAGACAGTCCCTACCCAACAGTGGGCTCACAGTCTGAAAGGGGGAGACAGAGAACAAAACCAAACATACTAACAAAATAAAATAGATAGAATAGATATGGACAAGTAAAATAAATAAATAAATAAATAAATAGAGTAATATCTACCCCAGTGCTCAGAACAGTGCTTGGCACATAGTAAGCGCTTAACAAATACCATCATCATTATTATTACTATTATTATTAAAGGGAAAAGAGAATAGGTATTTTATCCCCATTCTAGAGGCAACAAAACTGAGGTATTGAGGAGTTAAGTGACTTGCCCAAGGCCACACTGCAGAGCAGGGATTAAACCCAGGTCTGTCCGTGTTCTTTTCACTAGGCCATGATGTTTCTGTACCCCAAACGGTCCTACACATGCTCCGCCAGAATATACTGCTTCCATTAAGATTGAGGATCATTCCCTTTCTTCCTTCCTTCCTCTCCCCCTCGCCCCCCTCTCCATCCCCCCATCTTATCTCCTTCCCTTCCCCACACCACTTGTATATATGCCTATATGTTTGTACATATTTATTACTCTATTTATTTTACTTGTACATATCTATTCTATTTATTTTATTTTGTTAGTATGTTTGGTTTTGTTCTCTGTCTCCCCCTTTTAGACTGTGAGCCCACTGTTGGGTAGGGACTGTCTCTATGTGTTGCCAACTTGGACTTCCCAAGCGCTTAGTACAGTGTTCTGCACACAGTAAGCGCTCAATAAATACGATTGATGATGATGATTCCTTCCTTTACTCAAGAGCGTGTTAAGGAGTGAGGGTGCAGACTGGAAAAACAGACTAGAAGATTGGAGGGGGGGAATTTTCTTGGGAGCTAGGACCCTTCAGCTGGAAGTTAAAAAGGGAGGAAAAGGCAGACAGAGTAGACCCCACTGTACCTCATCGACTGAGCTGTGAAGGTCACATTTTCCTCGGGGAAAGGGGCCAACTCCCACTGTAAGATGTTCTTCAAATTCACTGAGTTCATCCTGACATTTTCTGGCTTTGGCACTGCTCCCAGCACTGGAAAGGCGAGAGAAAAGATTTCATGAACATCCTTCAGCCAGGGCGATACGTAATAGTAGACCCACGTTTTGATTTCTATAATGTGTGCGTGTAAAACCTCGGGGGCCCAGAATGTGTCTGTTATATTATTTTTGCTCTCCCAAGCACAGTCGAGTGCCCTGCACGCGGTAAGCGCTCAAAAAATAGAGTGATAGTTACATACGTGCACTACTATATATATGAAATCATGGAATATTTTTGAGTATCTACTGTGCAACGTGCACTGTACTAAGCCCTAGGGACAGCATCACAGAGGCAGAATAATAATAATAATAATAATAATAATAATAATAATAATAATAATAATGGTATGTGCCAGGCACTGTAGTAAGCGCTGGAGTGGTACAGGCAAATCGAGCTCCCTGCTTACCAGGAGCTTCCAATCTAATGGGGGGAGACAGGTGCACGCAGAATATTTGAAAGTAGTGGCCGCTGTAGGGAAAACGGGGACCAAATAGTGAGTTGAATAGCCCCAGATGAC
Organism: Tachyglossus aculeatus; assembly: GCF_015852505.1. Lineage (NCBI taxonomy): Eukaryota > Metazoa > Chordata > Mammalia > Monotremata > Tachyglossidae > Tachyglossus > Tachyglossus aculeatus. Next base: position 24,929,889 of record NC_052089.1, read on the forward strand.
ATGTCAAAATAAATAATTAATAATAATAATAATGTTGGTATTTGTTAAGCGCTTACTATGTGCAAAGCACTGTTCTAAGCGCTGGGGAGGTTACAAGGGGATCAGGTTGTCCCACGGGGGGCTCACAATTTTAATCCCCATTTTCCAGATGAGGGAACTGAGGCCCAGAGAAATGAAGTGACTTGCCCAAAGTCACCCAGCTGACAGTTGGCAGAGCCTGGATTTGAACCCATGACCTCTGACTCCAAAGCCCGGGCTCTTTCTGCGGAGCCACAGCAGCTTCTCCGCTGCTGTGTAATTGAATGTCAAACGGAATAGGTGGTACACATAAGTACTGAAGATAGGTATAAATAAATATAGAGGTGGATGTTGGATTTGAGATGAGCCAGGGTGCTGGGACTTGACTGGGGAAGGCTTCCTGGAGGAGGTGAGGTTTTAGGAGGGCGGGTGGATTTGCGGTTGGCACTGGGAGGTCGGGGGGAGGAGGAAGTGCCAACTTGTACTTCCCAGGCACTTAGTACAGTGCTCTGCACACAGTAAGCGCTCAATAAATGTGATTGAATGAATGGGAGGAGGAGGAAGTGCCAACTTGTACTTCCCAAGCACTTAGTACAGTGCTCTGCACACAGTAAGCGCTCAATAAATACGATTGAATGAATGAATGAATGAATGAATGAAGGGCGTTCCAGGCTGGGAGAATAGCATAAGCCAGGGGTCAAAGGTGGATGAGATGGAAGCAATTGATCATATTTAATGAGCGCTTACTGTATGTGGGGCACTATACTAAACTCTTGGGAGAGTTCAACACAACAATATAATAGACACATTCCTTGCCCTTAACAAGCTTACAGCCTAGAAGGGGAGCACAATAGTAGGATCAGCAACACTGACTCATTGTACTGAGTATTAGGTCAGACGAGGGACAGACTAAGCGCTAGGGAAGCAGCGTGGCCTGGTGGCTACAGCCCGGACCTGACAGTCAGGAGGACCTGGGTTCTAATCCCGGCTCTGCCACTTGCCTGCTGTGCGACCCTGGGCAAGTCGTTTAACTTCTCTGTGCTTCAGTTACCTAATAATAATGGTAATAAATATGGTAATAAATAAATAATAAATATGGTAATATGGTAATAAATATGGTAATAAATAAATAATAAATAAATGGTAATAAATAAATATTCTATTTTATTTTGTTAGTATGTTTGGTTTTGTTCTCTGTCTCCCCCTTTTAGACTGTGAGCCCACTGTTGGGTGGGGACTGTCTCTATATGTTGCCAATTTGCACTTCCCAAGCGCTTAGTACAGTGCTCTGCACATAGTAAGCGCTCAATAAATACGATTGATGATGATGATGATATGTTGCCAATTTGTACTTCCCAAGCGCTGAGTACAGTGCTCTGCACATAGTAAGCGCTCGATTAATACGATTGATGATGATGATGATGAATGGTATTTGTTAACTGTTTACTAAGTGCCAAGCACTGTTGTAAGTACTGGGGTAGATACAAGGTAATCAGGTTGTCCTACATGGGGCTCACAGTCTTCACCCCCATTTTACAGATGAGGTCACTGAGGCCCAGAGAAGTGAAGTGACTTGCCCAAAGTCACACAGCTGACAAGTGGCGGAGCCGGGATTAGAACCCTTGACCTCGGACTCCCAAGCCCGGGCTCTTTCCACTGAGCCACGCTCATCTATAAAGTGGGGATTAAGTCTGTGAGCCCCTTGTGGGATGTGGACTGTGTCCAACTCGATTAGCTTGTATCTGCCCCAGCGCTTAGAACAGTGTTTGACACATAGTAAGCGCTTAATGAATACCATGATTATGATTATTATTATTATTAGGGCAACATACGGAAGTAAAAGATGCAATGCCTGTCTTCAAGAGAAGCAGCGTGGCTCAGTGGAAAGAGCACGGGCTTTGGAGTCAGGGGTCAGGGGTTTGAATTCTGGCTCTGCCACTTCAATCAATCAAAAGTATTTACTGAGCGCTTACTGTGTGCAGAGCACTGGACTAAGCGCTTGGGAAGTCCAAGTCGGCAACACACAGAGACAGTCCCTACCCAACAGTGGGCTCACAGTCTAGAAGGAGGAGACAGAGAACAAAACCAAACATACTAACAAAATAAAATAAATAGAATAGATATGTACAAGATAAATAAATAAATAGAGTAATAAATATGTCCAAACATATATACATATCTACACGTGCTGCGGGGAAGGGAAGGAGGTAAGATGGGGGGGATGGAGAGGGGGACGAGGGGGAGAGGAAGGAAGGGGCTCAGTCTGGAAAGGCCTCTTGTCAGCTGTGTGACTTTGGGCAAGTCACTTCACTTCTCTGGGCCTCAGTTCCCTCATCTGTAAAATGGGGATGAAGACTGTGAGCCCCCTGTGGGACAACCTGATCTCCTTGTAACCTCCCCAGCGCTTAGAACAGTGCTTTGCACATAGTAAGCGCTTAATAAATGCCATTTAAAAAAAAGGACCTAAAGTGGGAAAATAGGCATAACAGACATGAATAAAAGAACAGACAGATGAATACCCGGTTATTGAGGTAGCTACTTGTTTTGTTCTCTGTCTCCCCCTTCTAGACTGTGAGCCCGCTGTTGGGTAGGGACCGTCTCTAGATGTTGCCAAAACTTGTACTTCCCAAGCACTTAGTACAGTGCTCTGCACACAGTAAGCGCTCAATAAATACGACTGAATGAATAAATATGTGTATATGTTTGTACATATTTATTACTCTATTTATTTTACTTCTATTTATTTATAAATTTATAATATTATAAATTATATATTATAATATTATAATTTAGAATATATTTATTCTATTTATTTTATTTGGTTTATATGTTTGTTTTGTTGTCTGTCTCCCCCTTCTAGACTGTGAGCCCGCTGTTGGGTAGGGACCGTCTCTAGATGTTGCCAAAACTTGTACTTCCGAAGCGCTTAGTACAGTGCTCTGCACACAGTAAGCGCTCAATAAATACGACTGAATGAATGAATATGTGTATATGTTTGTACATATTTATTACTCTATTTATTTTACTTGTACATATTTATTCTATTTATTTTATTTGGTTTATATGTTTGTTTTGTTGTCTGTCTCCCCCTTCTAGACTGTGAGCCCGCTGTTGGGTAGGGACCGCCTCTATATGTTGCCAAAACTTGTACTTCCCAAGCACTTAGTACAGTGCTGTGCACACAGTAAGCACTCAATAAATGTGACTGAATGAATGAATATGTGTATGTTTGTACATATTTATTCCTGTTTATTTTACTTGTACATATTTATTCTATTTATTTTATTTGGTTTATATGTTTGTTTTGTTGTCTGTCTCCCCCTTCTAGACTGTGAGCCCGCTGTTGGGTAGGGACCGTCTCTATATGCTGCCAAAACTTGTACTTCCGAAGCACTTAGTACAGTGCTCTGCACACAGTAAGCGCTCAATAAATACGATTGAATGAGTGAATCAATGAATAAAGTAAAGAAAAAAAAATGGCACACCTGGAGGAGACTTCAAGAGGTCATCTAGTGACACCAGCAAAATAATGACAGTCCTCCGAGGACTGATGGGGAGGGAGAGGCCTGTTATTAAAGCACTTAGTACAGTGCTGTGCACACAGTAACTGCTTATTACTCCATTTATTTATTTTACTTGCACATATTTATTATTCTATTAATTTTATTTTGTTAATATGTTTTGTTTTGTCATCTGTCTCCCCATTATAGACTGTGAGCCCACTGTTGGGTAGGGAGCCTGGCACATAGTAAACACTTAAGAAATACCAGAATTATTATTATCATTTCTCAGTACAATAGGGACTCAGGGTCTCTTCCCAGGTCGGGGGCCAGGAGAGGAGTGGCAGATTTTGACCTAACAGCACTTAGTACAGTGCCTGGCACATCACGTAAGAAATACCAGAATTATTATTATCATTTCTCAGTACAATAGGGACTCAGGGTCTCTTCCCAGGTCGGGGGCCAGGAGAGGAGTGGCCGATTTTGACCTAACAGCGCTTAGTACAGTGCCTGGCACATAGCAGAAATACCAGAATTATTATTATCATTTCTCAGTACAGTAGGGAGCCTGGCACATAGTAAACACTTAAGAAATACCAGAATTATTATCATCATTTCTCAGTACAATAGGGACTCAGGGTCTCTTCCCAGGTCGGGGGCCAGGAGAGGAGTGGCAGATTTTGACCTAACAGCACTTAGTACAGGGCCTGGCACATCACTTAAGAAATACCAGAATTATTATTATCATTTCTCAGTACAATAGGGACTCAGGGTCTCTTCCCAGATCGGGGGCCAGGAGAGGAGTGGCAGATTTTGACCTAACAGCGCTTAGTACAGTGGCTGGCACATCACCTAAGAAATACCAGAATTATTATTATAATTTCTCAGTACAATAGGGACTCAGGGGCTCTTCCCAGGTCGGGGGCCAGGAGAGGAGTGGCAGATTTTGACCTAACAGCGCTTAGTACAGTGGCTGGCACATAGCAGAAATACCAGAATTATTATTATCATTTCTCAGTACAGTAGGGAGCCCGGCACATAGTAAACACTTAAGAAATACCAGAATTATTATCATCATTTCTCAGTACAATAGGGACTCAGGGTCTCTTCCCAGGTTGGGGGCCAGGAGAGGAGTGGCAGAATTTGACCTAACAGCATTTAGTACAGTGCCTGGCACATCACGTAAGAAATACCAGAATTATTATTATCATTTCTCAGTACAATAGGGACTCAGGGTCTCTTCCCAGGTCGGGGGCCAGGAGAAGAGTGGCAGATTTTGACCTAATAGCGCTTAGTACAGTGCCTGGCACATAGCAGAAATACCAGAATTATTATTATCATTTCTCAGTACAGTGGGGAGCCCGGCACATACTAAAGACTTAAGAAATACCAGAATTATTAGTATCATTTCTCAGTACAATAGGGACTCAGGGTCTCTTCCCAGGTCGGGGGCCAGGAGAGGAGTGGCAGAATTTGACCTAACAGCACTTAGTCTCCCCTGGCACATAGCAGAAATACCAGAATTATTATTATCATTTCTCAGTACAGTAGGGAGCCTGGCACATAATAAACACTTAAGAAATACCAGAATTATTATCATCATTTCTCAGTACAATAGGGACTCAGGGTCTCTTCCCAGGTCGGGGGCCAGGAGAGGAGTGGCCGATTTTGACCTAACAGCGCTTAGTACAGTGGCTGGCACATAGCAGAAATACCAGAATTATTATTATCATTTCTCAGTACAGTAGGGAGCCTGGCACATAGTAAACACTTAAGAAATACCAGAATTATTATCATCATTTCTCAGTACAATAGGGACTCAGGGTCTCTTCCCAGCTCGGGGGCCAGGAGAGGAGTGGCCGATTTTGACCTAACAGCGCTTAGTACAGTGCCTGGCACATAGAATAAATAATACCAGAATTATTATTATTATTTCTCAGTACAGTAGGGCCTCAGGGGCTCTTCCCAGGTCGGGGGCCAGGAGAGGAGTGGCAGATTTTGACCTTCCAGCAGTTAATACCGTGTCTGGCCCAGAGTAAGCGCTTAACAGATAGCAGAATAATAATAATTTATTCGTCTCCCCGCCCCATCTGAAAAGGATTTCGGGCTGCAGGGCTCCCCAAGATCTCCTGGGGGGGAAGGGGGGGGTCTCACCTGCCAAAAGGAGGTCGAAGGCCAACAAGGTCCGCTCCATGGCCCCGGGGCAACCTGGTGGGACCGTCCGGTGGCCGCCCCGGCCCGGCTTCCAGGAATCGAGGCTCCCGCCCCTTCCTCGGCCGGACTTCCCCTCTCTTCCTCCTCCTCCTCTTCCTCCCCCCAAAATGGGGCGAGGGGCTTCCCCAGCGGGTCGGTCCTCGCCCTCTTTTCGGGACCGGCCCCGAGGAACCGCTGAGCCAACTTGGGAACTGCCAGTCGGGTGATTCGAACCCAGGACCCGGCCCTGGCGTTCCGGGAGGGCCCACCGAGGTGGAGGGCTAGCCAGGGAGGAGCAATCGATCAATCAATCGTATTTATTGAGCGCTGACTGTGTGCTGAGCACTGGACTAAGCGCTTGGGAAGTCCAAGTTGGCAACATATAGAGACGGTCCCTGCCCAACAGCGGGCTCACAGTCTAGAAGGGGGGAGACGGACAACAAAACATATTAACAAAATAAAATAAGTAGAATAAATATGTACAAATAAAATAAATAAATGGAGTAATAAATACGTACAAACATATATACATATATACAGGGGCTGTGGGGAGGGGAAGGAGGTAAGGTAATAGAGGCAATCCCTACCCAACAACCGGCTCACAGTCTAGAAGGGGGAGACAGACATCAATAGCATCAAAATAGAGAAATAGAATTATAGATCTGTAGACATCATTAATAAAATCAAGAGTAATAAACATGTACAAATATACACAAGTGCTGTGGGGCGGGGGAGGGGGTAGAGCAGAGGGAGAGAGTCGGGGCGATGGGGAGGGGAGGAGGAGAAGGGGAAAAAGGGAAGGCCTCCCGGAGGAGGTGAGCTCTCAGTAGGGCTTTGAAGAGGGGAAGAGAGCTAGTTTGGCGGATGTGAGGAGGGAGAGGTAATAATAATAATGATGATGGCATTTATTAAGCGCCTACTATGTGCCAAGCACTGTTCTAACTGCTGGGGTAATAATAATAATAATGAAGATGATGGTATTTGTTAAGCGCTTCCTATGTGCCAAGCACTGTTAAAAGCACTGGGGCAGATACAAGGTAATTAGGTTGCCCCTTGTGGGGCTTCCGGTCTTAATCCCCCATTTTACAGATGAGGTGACTGAGGCGCAGAGAAGTGAGGTGACTTGCCCAAAGTCACGCAGCGGATATGTGGCAGAGAAGGATTGGAAGGCAGGTCCTCTGACTCTCCAGCCCAGGCTCTTTCCCCTAGGTGAGGCTGTGAGAGCTGGGGGGTAGTGGCAGAGAAGCCGCGTGGCTCAGTGGAAAGAGCCCGGGCTTTGGAGGCAGAGGTCATGGGTTCAAATCCCAGCTCTGCCAATTGTCAGCTGTGTGACATGGGGCGAGTCACTTCACTTCTCTGGGCCTCAGTTCCCTCATCTGTAAAATGGGGATTAAGACTGTGAGCCCCCCGTGGGACAACCTGATCACCTTGTAACCTCCCCAGCGCTTGGAACAGTGCTTTGCACATAGTAAGTGCTTAACAAATATCATTATTATTATTAATAAATGCCATCATTATTATTTATTATTGTTGTTAGTGGGAGAAGAGAGTGTGGGCCCAGTAATGAATTGAACTGAGGGAACTGAGGCCTTCCCTGATTCATTTCTCTTCTCCTCAACTTTTATTCCCCCGACTACAAGCCCAACCCTCCGTGCCGATCACGGACTTTGTACTTGCAGACACAGGTAGCACATTTTACCTACCTGATGATTACTTAAGCACTCTTTCTTCTGTACACCCCACCCCACTTCCCTTCATTCTCCTATATTTGAGCGTCGGCCTGGCCTGCTAGGCCTTATAAACTCTTCAAGGGCAAGGGTTCGTGCCTGCTAATTCATTTCATTCATTCATTCCTTCAATCGTATTTATTGAGCGCTTACTGTGTGCAGAGCACTGTATTAAGAGCTCAGAAAGCACAATTCGGCAACTTGTACCCTGCCAAGTGTCTCTGCGTTCATTCATTCATTCAGTCGTATTTATTGAGCGCTTACTGTGTGCAGAGCACTGCACGAAGCGCTTGGGAAGTCCAAGTTGGCAACATTATAGAGACGATCCCTACCGAACAACGGGCTCACAGTCTAGGAGCGTCTCTGCACCCAGGAGACACTCAAATTGGATTGATTGATTGATTAATTGATCGAGGTAGAGGGAATCATCAGGCAGGAATCACCATGGGGATTGAGGAGCTTGGTGCCCCTTGTCAATCAATTTTTTATTTTAATGGTAATAATAATAATGGCATTTATTAAGCGCTTACTATGTGCAAAGCACTGTTCTAAGCGCTGGTACTTGTTAAGGGCTTTTCTATGTGTCTAGCACTGTTTGTAGCGCTGGGGTACATTAAGGATAATCAGGCTGGAAACAGTCCCTGTCCTACTTGGGACTCACAGTCTAAATCAATCAATCAATCAATCGTATTTATTGAGCGCTTACTATGTGCAGAGCACTGTACTAAGCGCTTGGGAAGTACAAATTGGCAACATATAGAGACAGGAAGGAAGCAGTGTGGCCTAGTGGAAAGAGCATAAGCCTGGGGCTCAGAGGACCAGGGTTTTATCATCAGGTCTACCACTTACCTGCTGTGTGACCCTGGGCAAGTCACTTCACTTCTCTGTGCCTCATTTCCCTTATCTGCACAGTGGGGATCCAGTGCCTATTCTCCCTCCTACTTAAGACCGGGAGCCCCACAAGGGACCTGATTATCTTGAATCTAGCCCAGCGCTTAGTATGAGGCTTGGCACATGGGAAGCGCTTAACAAATACTACAATGACTACTATTATCGTTATTGAATCCCCACTTTACAGTTGGGGAAACTGAGGCTCAGAGAAGCGAAGTGTCTTGTCCAAGGTCACACAGCAGGCAAGTGGCAGAGCCAAGATTAGAACCCAGATCCTTTCGCTCCTAGGCCCACGCTTTACCCACTAGTCCATGCTGCTTCGCGTATTTTATTTTCATATAAAATAGTCATATTTTATTTTCATATAAAATAGTCATATTTTATTTTCATATAAAATAGTCATATTTTATTTTCATATAAAATAGTCATATTTTATTTTCATATAAAATAGTCATATTTTATTGCGTGCTTACTATGGGCAGAACACTGTCCTAAGCGCTTGTCTGCTAACACCGGAACATCATCGACAGCCTGAGGGGCCAAGGTGGGGTTTCTGGGCTTGCTGGGAATTTGTGGCCAATCCCAACGGTATTCCAGAAATCCCATCCCTACCCTTCCTTCTCCAAACCCAAGCCACCCGAGAGGCAGAAACAGCTCCAAACTGTGCACATTTGCAGTTGTCCTGGGGGGTGGGGGGCCTCAGCCTATGCCCAAGAGAGGTTCTTCCAGCTAAATTTGGGCAGGTGGGCCGGGATAATCCCACCCGATTGCACAGGGGCTGGAAGCATGCGGTGATCAATCGCTCTGTGGTGCTTCTGTAGCAACTACTGTGTGTCCAGCAGAGTTCTTGGCACTGTACTAAGCACCTGGGAGGGAGTAAGCTGGAAGCAACAGATTCAGCTCCTGCCCCCAGGAGCCCGTGTCCCAGTGCGGGGAGGCAGGGAGAAAGAAACGGTTATACACAGTAGGAGGTGGAGGAAGAAAAAGGATTCTCCTGGTAGGAGCAGGAATCAGAAAAGATGGAACTGTTAATAAATAAGTGAAAGCGAGCAGCCTGGGGAGATCATCTTATATACCACCTATCTGCACGTCGATACTTCCCCTCCCTCCCTCTGCCCTACCCTTTTCCCCTCCCCATAGCACTTGTGTATATTTGTACATATATAGTACTTTATTTTACCTGTACGTATTTACTAGTCTATTTTATTAATGATCATCATCAATTGTATTTATTGAGCGCTTACTGTGTGCAGAGCACTGTACTAAGCGCTTGGGAAGTACAAGTTGGCAACATCTAGAGACAGTCCCTACCCAACAGTGGGCTCACAGTCTAAAAGGGGGAGACAGAGAACAAAACCAAACATACTAACAAAATAAAATAAATAGAATAGGTATGTACAAGTAAAATAAAATCAATAGAATAATAAATATGTACAAGCATATATACATATATACAGGTGCTGTGGGGAAGGGAAGGAGGTCAGGTGGGGGGATGGAGAGGGGGACGAGGGGGAGAGGAAGGAATGATGTGCATATAGCTATAATCCTGTTTATTCTGACGGTTTTCATTTATTCATTCAATCGTATTGAGCGCTTACTGTGTGCAGAGCACTGTACTAAGCGCTTGGGAAGTCCAAGTTGGCAACATCTAGAGACGGTCCCTACCCAACAGCGGGCTCACAGTCTGGAAGGGGGAGACAGCGAACAAAACATATTAACAAAATAAAATAGAATAAATATGTACAAATAAAATAGAGTAATAAATTTGTTAAGCGCTTACTATGTGCAAAGCACTGTTCTAAGCGCCGGGGAGGTTTTGACACCTATCTGTTTTGTTTTATCTGTCTCCCCCTTCTAGACTGTGAGCCCGTTGTTGGGTAGGGACCGTCTCTAGATGTTGCCGACTTGGACTTCCCAAGCTCTTAGTCCAGTGCTCTGCACACAGTATGGGCTCAATCAATACGATTGAATGAAAGTGCTGAGGATAGGCCTAAATACACGAGAAGAGAGATTGTGGGGCGGAAATAACTTGGGATGGGAAAAATTAAGCAGGGAAGGCTTTCCAGAGGGGGTGTTTGGAAGCACGGCCACTTCTGGTGATAGACTGTCAGGCCCAGTGCTGCCTTTCCCCGGCAAATCCGCTACACGGGGTGATGGACCGAAAGGACGACAGCATCGAGAGACAAAGATTTCTCCGTATTTCTTTGGAACGCTACCCTTTCAGCACTTTCACAAAAATGTATGTGAATGCAAAGAACAGGTGAACAGCAACAAATGAGTTCAAGAAAGGCTGTCCATCCCCTCGCCCCCTCCTACCTCACCTCCCTTCTCTCCTTCTACTGCCCAGTCCGCACCCTCCGCTCCTCTGCCGCTGATCTCCTCACCGTACCTCGCTCTCGCCTGTCCCGCCATCGACCCCCGGCCCACGTCATCCCCCGGGCCCGGAATGCCCTCCCTCTGCCCATCCGCCAAGCTAGCTCTCTTCCTCCCTTCAAGGCCCTGCTGAGAGCTCACCTCCTCCAGGAGGCCTTCCCAGACTGAGCCCCCTTCCTTCCTCTCCCCCCTCGTCCCCCCTCTCCATCCCCCCCATCTTACCTCCTTCCCTTCCCCACAGCACCTGTATATATGTACATATGGTTGTACATATTTATTACTCAATTTATTTTACTTGTACATATCTATCCTATTTATTTTATTTTGTTAGTATGTTTGGTTTTGTTCTCTGTCTCCCCCTTTTAGACTGTGAGCCCACTGTTGGGTAGGGACTGTCTCTATGTGTTGCCAATTTGTACTTCCCAAGCGCTTAGTACAGTGCTCTGCACATAGTAAGCGCTCAATAAATACGATTGATGATGATTGATGATGCTGCAAGAAAATCCTTCCCTGGATTGCCTCTAGGATCATTTTAATGACTTCCTTCCCAGAAGCAGGAAGCTGGCCGGGACCGGCCCCTTCCCGTGCTGGGATTCTACATCCACTTTGTGGATTACCGGCAGCATCAGGCGTAGTAGAAAGAATCCGGCAATGGACGTCGTGAGGTCTGGATTTCTACTGCGAGTTGGGCCACTTGCCTGTTTGTGCGACTTTGAGCAAATCAGCCTTTCTGTGCCTCGGTTTCCTAATAATAATAATAATAATAAGGATGGCATTTAAGTGCTTACTATGTGCAAAGCACTGTTCTAAGCGTGGGGGTAGATACAAGGCAATCAGGTTGTCCCACGTGGGGCTCACAGTCTTAATCCCCATTTTACAGATGAGGTAACTGAGGCCCAGAGAAGTGAATCAATCAATCAATCGTATTTATTGAGCGCTTACTGTGTGCAGAGCACTGTACTAAGTGAAGTGACTTGCCCAAAGTCACTCAGCTGATAAGACTGTGAGCCTGTTGTTGGGTAGGGACCGTCTCTATATGTTGCCAACTTGTACTTCCCAAGCGCTTAGTACACTGCTCTGCACACAGTAAGCGCTCAATAAATACGACCAAATGAAGTGGTGGAGCCGGGATTAGAACCCATGACCTTTGACTCCCAAGCCCGGGCTCTTGCCACTAAGCCACGCTGCTTCTCAAAAAGGGATAAAATACTTGTTTACCCCTCCCTCTCAGAGTCCAAATCCCACGTCAGACCGATGCTATTTTGGATATGATTACAATAATAATAATTGCGGTATTTGTTAAGCACTTACTGCGTGTCAGGCACTGTAACTAAGTGCTGGGGTGGATACACGTAAATCAGGTTGGACTCGTCCCTGTCCCACACGGGGCTCACGATCTGTTCCCATTTTACAGATGAGGTAACTGAAGCTCAGAGAAGTCAAGTGACTTGCCCAAGGTTGCACAGCAGACACGTGGGGAAGGTGGAATTAGAACCCGTGTCCTTCTGTATCCACTAAGCCAGGCTGCTTCTCAACAGTGGAAAGAGCCCGGGCTTTGGAGCCAGAGGTCATGGGTTCAAATCCCGCCTCCGCCAATTGTCAGCTGTGTGACTTTGGGCCAGTCACTTCTCTGGGCCTCAGTTCCCTCATCTGTAAAATGGGGATTAAGACTGTGAGCCCCCCGTGGCGCAACCAGATCACTTTGTACAAACCATCATTATCAGCGCTTAGAACAGTGCTCTGCACATAGTTAGTGCCTAACAAATGCCATTATTATTATTATTATTTATCTGAATCCACCTCTGTGCTTGGCACCAAATAGGCACTTAACAAACAGCATCATCATCAGGCATTTCAGCAGTAGTAGTTGTAGTATTTATTAAACTCCTACAGGGTGCAAACCTAGAAAAAAATACACATGTGAGAATTAGACACAGATTCAGCAATAGCGGTAGTAGTAGCAGTATTTATTAAACTCCTACAAGGTGCAAACCTAGAAAAAAATACACGTGAGAATTAGACACAGATTCAGCAATAGTGGTAGTAGTAGTAGTATTTATTAAAATCCTACAAGGTGCAAACGTAGAAAAAATTACACATGTGAGAATTAGACACGGACCCTAGATCTCGAGGAACTCACATTCTCGGGGAATAAGAGGGAGAGGGGGGACAGACACATCCGGAAAGACAAACAATAAAAACAAAAATAACGTAGGACTCGGGGACAATAATAAATGGAATGTGAGCGATTGAACACTGCAGCTAAAGGAGCAGAGGCTCCTTATGGCTCAGAGAGCAGCAGTCGCAGCGGTAGCCACGGCCACGATCACCCCCATGTTCTAAAAGTTGCCAACTTCCCACGTTGCTGGTTTTACTCCATCCTGAGGGGCAGGGGAAGGGGCTTCTGGAAGCGATCTGATCGTCGTGGGATTATGGAACCTTCAGTCACATTTATTCACATTTATTGAGCGCTTAGGAGAGTATAATAACAAAAAACAGACACATTCCCTGCCCACGACGAGCTCACAGCTTAGAGGGGCTTACAGCGCGTCAAAACACTCTGCTCTTCCTCCCCTCCACCAGAACAGATAACCCGGAGTCGACTACAAATTCTGACCGAGAAAAATAGGAAGGCGAGCGTCCCTTTTCCCCCTCCTGCTACTATCTTGGAACCTTTGCATCGGTAGACAGGACTTCGGTTCACAGATTGGCGGGAACAGCAAGGAAGTAACACGAAATTGGGCCACGACCGACCTGCAAAGGTTAGGGGAGGAAGCCCTGGATATCATTTTTGTTATTGGACTGGTTCTCAAATCCCTCTTGTTAATTGCATCTCTTGACTCTGCACTTAAGTGTGGCTCAGTGGAAAGAGCCCGGTCATGGGTTCAAATCCTGGCTCCGCCAATTGTCAGCTGGGTGACTTTGGGCGAGTCAAGTAACTTCTCTGGGCCTCAGTTACCTCACCTGCAAAATGGGGATTAAGACTGTGAGCCCGTGGGACAACCTGATCACCTCGTCAGCACACAGAACAGTGCTTTGCACATAGGAAGCGCTTAACAAATACCATCATTATTATTATAAGGCACCATTCTTAGAAATTCTCTTTTAAGGCATAATTTTCCCCTTTCCCAGCCACCAAAGGAAAGCTCGGTCCCTTATAATGCTGTTTGATCAGTGGTTAATGTTGCACTATTAGTGCCCGGGCTTTCTGGAGTACCTCTCTTCCAGAGTTCAAAGGGCTTTGGGCCCTGACCGGTCTCCGAGAGGAGGTCTTGCTATTTTTCTTTTTTGTTTTTTGTTTTTCGGGGCTCGCAGCAGTAGAACGGAGGTGTGCCCCGCTGTGCCACCGCCCGTCAAGTCACATGAACGGGGAGGGCACACTTGAGTTGGCACCAGGCCGGACCGTGTCAGGCAACAAAATAAACCTCCTTAGAGGCACTGAAGGGGTTTATGGGACGATTCTAACCGACCGCTCTCCATGCCCACTGAGGCCCAGTTGGGAAGAAGTGGACTTCAATCACGGCTGGACGATTCCGTTTGGAAAGCAGGAAAGGACTTTTCCATCCTCAAGCAGACAGAGCGCCAGAATGGACTCCTGAAGGAGGTGGTGGAGTTTTCAAGGGAAGGACAAGCGGAGGCAGGGGGCTGGACCAGGTGACCTCTCATGGTCTCTTCCTACTCCGGGAAGCCTGGCGTGGTGAATATACAGCACTGGCCTGAGCGTCAGGAGGTCATCATCGTCATCAATCGTATTTATTGAGCGCTCACTGTGTGCAGAGCACTGTACTAAGCGCTTGGGAAGTACAAATTGACAACATATACAGTCCCTACCCAACAGTGGGCTCAGGTCATGTGTGCTGTCTGGCCTTGGGCAAATCACTTGACTTCCCCGTGCCTCAGTTCCTTCATTTATAAAATGGAGATTGAGACTGTGAGCCCCATGTGGGACAGGGACTGTGTCCAAGGTGGTTGTATTCAGTAAGCGCTCAATAAATACGACAATGAATGAATGAATGAATGAATTCAATCAATCAATCGTATTTATTGAGCGCTTACTGTGTGCAGAGCTCTGTACTAAGCGCTTGGGAAGTACAAGTTGGCAACATATAGAGACGGTCCCTACCCAACAGTGGGCTCAATCAATCAATCATTCGTATTTAATTGAGCGCTGTGTGCAGAGCACTGTACTAAGCGCTTGGGAAGTACAAGTTGGCAACATATAGAGACGGTCCCTACCCAACAGTGGGCTCACAGCCTAGTAAGTGCTTAACAAATACCACAATTATTATTAAACCATCCCTGGGCCTTCAGAGCTAGGTAAGCGGTCTTCCTATCCGATCTCCTCAGCGCCTCCAAGCCTACTGACTTGGAGAGTCATCTGAGAACCGTCTTCAGAATATAACTGGAGTCCAGGGGTGAAGGGAGTGGACTCAGAGAAGAGGTGACTTAATTCTCTCCCATCTCCTCAGCTCACGCGGAGTTCGGCCTGGATTTTGTTTCGGGCCACCACTGGTGCCTCCACTCCACCCGCCTGGAAGCCCTTTCCCTTAAACGCGTCCTACTTGGAAGTCAGACTGAATTCCTCTTCGGTTCCGCCGCCAACTGCTTCAGGTCTCGTCCCGGGTTGGATTCCTTGACCCGAGACCGTGGGCCCCGTCAGAGGTGTCCACTCTCCCATGGCTTTGGGGGCATGGGCAGGGCTGGTTCCGGGGAGGGAATGAGCCAGACTAGGAAAATACTCCGGCGGGCAGGGGAGACTTGTCAGGAATAGAAACGGAGCTGCGAAGTGCGTTTTCTACCGACGGCACGATGTCCTTCTCCTCCCACCCCCGGACGGCTGTTCTGAAATGTAGCCCCAGCGCTTGCCTCCCTCGCGCCTTCTCCCCAGGGCAGACCGGGATCGCTCAGCGCCGAGGATTTGCCCATCTGCCCGAGAGTCATCGTGTTATGTATCCGTCGCCCAGGTCTTCCTCCGAGGAGCCGCCGTCCTCGGAGGACACTCCTTCGGACGAGAGGTCCCACCTGGGGCTGGCGGGGGCGGGCGACGACTTCACGCCCAAGTCGGCGGGAAGGAGAGGTTCCAGCTCGGTCTGAACCGGGCAATCCGGAGCGGGCGACGAGCTCTGGTTCCCCCCGACCGCCTCCTCCCTGGCGATCTTCACGAACACCGAGCTCAAATCGATGTTGAAGTGCCCTCTGTTCCCCAGGCGGTCACCGGGGAAGCAGTCCTCCTCGGGAACCGGATCCCAAACCCGGCTGTCCGTGCCCTCGGGCGAGGCCACCCCGGCGGGCAAGCCGGGGTGGAGGGACCCGGCCCCCCAGCCGCCCGGCTCTTCGGGTTCGGGGTCCCCCTCCGGCTCGGAGGCCCCTCCGGGTTCCGAGTCTTCCTCGTGCTCGGAGGGCTGCCCGGTCACGGTGGCGATGCACGAGAGGACGTGGCCCATGTAACCGCCGCTCTCGCTCTCCTCGTCTTCACTGTCGTCGTCACTCGGATCGCTGCCGCTCGGCATCCGCTTCGGGGGCCTCCTCCGCCCAGGCCGGCAGATGATTTCCACCGGAAACGTTTTCTCGGGGAGCGGGTCTTGGAACACACGGAACGGGAGGGTCAAGATGTCCTACAACACAGAAGCAGAGAGTCGTACGCGGACGTATCTTTTTTTTTATCCATTAGGCACGCGGGCCGGCCTCGCGTAAGTAGCCCGGATCCGGGAAGTCAGGAGATCCGGGTTCTCCTCTCGGCTCCGCCACTTCCTGCTGTGTGACCTCGGGAAAGTCACTCAGCTTCTCTGGGCCTCAGGTTCCTCATCTGTAAAATGGGGATTAAATGCCAGTTCTCTCTCCCCATCAAAGCGGGAGCCCCTTGAGGATCAAAACTGTGCCTCATTTGGTTTCTTTGCTATCTGCCTCACCCCTATGTCGGCGGGAAGCAGAGGCTCCAGCTCAGTCCGGACCGGGCGCTCTAGGGGCCTAGTGGATACAGCACAATCCTGGGAGTCAGAGGGACCTGGATTCTAATCCTGACTCCGTCGCTCATCTGCCGTGTGTGATCTTGGGCAGGTCACTTCGCTCCTCTTTCTCTTTTCTTTAGAGAAGCAGCACGGCTAAGTGGAAAGAGCACAGGCTTTGGAGTCAGAGGTCACGGGTTCAAATCCTGGCTCCGCCAATCGTCAGCTGTGTGACTTCGGGCAAGTCACTTCTCTGTGCCTCAGTTCCCTCATCTGGAAAATGGGGATTAAGACTGTGAGCCCCATTTGGGCCAACCAGATCACCCTGTATCCCCCTCCGTGCTTAGAACAGTGCTGGGCACATAGTAAGCGCTTAATAAATGCCATTAGTATTTTCTTTGCCTCAGTTACCTCATCTGTAAAATGGGGATTAAGACACTGAGCCCCAGATAGGACATGGACTGTGTCCAACCTGATTAGTTTGTATCTACCCTAGTGTTCAGTACAGTGCCTGGTACATAGTAAGCACCTGACAGATACCACAAACTATGAGCCCGCTGTTGGGTAGGGACCGTCTCTATATGTTGCCAACTTGTATTTCCCAAGCACTCGGTACAGTGCTCTGCACACAGTAAGCGCTCAATAAATACGACTGAATGAATGAATGTATAAATAAATAAATAGCGCTGATTGATCGATGAATTGATCGAGTGCACTGTTCCACACGGAATTACTTTTAAATCCCTTGCTTCCTTGCCTCTAGAAAACCTGCAATGGATGCCAGTGAGGATGTTGGATCCGGTTTCCATATCCGACTATGTTCTGGCCCCCTTGCTGCAAAGGAATGCCGGCTTCAAGCTAGGAAGGACTACATCGTTAGCTCCTCCGTTAGACGGTAAACATTTTGAGGGCAGGAATAATAGAAAAGCAGCATGGCTTGATGGAAAGAGCCCGGGCTTGGGAGTCAGAGGGCGTGGGTTCTAATCCCGGCTCCGCCACTTCATCATCATCAATCGTATTTATTGAGCGCTTACTGTGTGCAGAGCACTGTACTAAGCGCTTGGGAAGTACAAGTTGGCAACACATAGAGACAGTCCCTACTCAACAGTGGGCTCACAGTCTAAAAAGGGGAGACAGAGAACAAAATCAAACATACTAACAAAATAAAATAAATAGAATAGATATGTACAAGTAAAATAAATAAATAAATAAATAGAGTAATAAATATGTACAAACATATATCCATATATACAGGTGCTGTGGGGAAGGGAAGGAGGTAAGATGGGGGGGATGGAGAGGGGGACGAGGGGGAGAGGAAGGAAGGGGCTCAGTGTGGGAAGGCCTCCTGGAGGAGGTGAGCTCTCAGTAGGGCCTTGAAGGGAGGAAGAGAGGTGTTTGACTTTGGGCAAGTCGCTTAACTTCTCTGTGCCTCAGTTACCCCATCTGTAAAACGGGAATTAAGACTGTGAGTCCCACGTGGGACAACCTGATTACCTTGTATCTACCCCGGCGCTTACAACAGTGCTTGGCACATAGTAAGCACTTAACAAATACCATCATTATTATTACTAATAATGACAATTATGGTATTTGTTAAACACTTATGATGCCATGCCTTTTTGGTCTACGATATTTTCCCAAGGGCCTAGTGGTCTGCAATCAGTCCATCAATCGATGGTATTTATTGAGCGCTTACTATGTGCAGAGCACTGTTCTAGGCGCTTGGGAGAGTACAGTACAGAGAATAAGCAGACACGTTCCCTGCCCCTAATGAGTCTGCACAAAGTAGGTGGCCAATAAATCCTGAAGAGATGGGAGGGATCCGGGCCCGACTCTACCAATGGCTCTGCTGTGTGACTTTGGGCAGCTCATCGGCCCTTTCTGTTTCTCAGCTAACCCGCCTGAAAAAATGAGACTCTTTCCTGCCTCTTTGCAGTTGATATAATAACAATTATGGTATCTGTCAAGCACTTACTATGTGTCAAGCACTGTTCTAAGCGCTGGGGTAATAATAATGGCATTTGTTAAGCGCTTACTATGTGCAAAGCACTGTTCTAAGCGCTGGGGAGAATACAAGGTGATCAGGTTGTCCCACGTGGGGCTCACAGCCTTAACCCCCATTTTACAGATGAGGTAACCGAGGCTCAGAGAAGTGAAGTGACTAGCCCAAAGTCACACAGCTGACAAGTGGCGGAGCCGGGATTAGAACCCACGACCTCTGACTCCCAAGACCAGGCTCTTTCCACTGAGCCACGCGGCTTTGGGAGACACGGGCTAATCAGGTTGGACACGGTGCCTGTACCACAAGGGGCTCACAGTCTTCATCCCCATATTACATATTTATTCTATTTATTTTATTTGGTTTATATGTTTGTGTTGTTGTCTGTCTCCTCCTTCTAGACTGTGAACCCGCTGTTGGGTAGGGACCGTCTCTAGATGTTGCCAAAGCTTGTACTTCCCAAGCGCTTAGTACAGTGCTCTGCACACAGCAAGCGCTCAATAAATACGATTGAATGAATGAATATGTATATATGCTTGTACATATTTATTACTCTATTTATTTTACTTGCGCATATTTATTCTATTTATTTTATTTGGTTTATATGTTTGTTTTGTCGTCTGTCTCCTCCCTCGAGAGTGTGAACCCGCTGTTGGGTAGGGACCGTCTCTAGATGTTGCCAAAACTTGTACTTCCGAAGCGCTTAGTACAGTGCTCTGCACACAGTAAGCGCTCAATAAATACGACTGAATGAATGAATGAATGACAGAGGAGGGAACTGAGGCCCAGAGAAGTGAAGTGACTTGCCTGAGGTCACACAGCAGACAAGTGGCAGAGCCGGGATTAGAACCGAGGTCCCAGGTCAGTCCTAGACTCCCGGGCCCGTGCTCTATCCATTAGGCCGCACTGCTTCTGTACAGCTCCCCATTAACACAAAGTATCTGTGCTTCTTGCATAACAAATGCACAAACACATAAAAATATTCATCTAGACACAAGGTAAAAAAGAAAGGCAAATCAGGACATACCAAAACTTTGGGGAGACGCTTTCTCCTTAAGCAAATGCAGCCTCCGATTTTCAGGGCCATCAGAGAGAGGAGGCCGAAGATCAACAGAAAAACAAACACAAATGTCCCTCCGACCACTTGTGACTTTATGGGCTCTGCAAACAAAACACCAAATGTATTTCAAATTAAGCAACTTGGTTGGGCAGCGAAAGTTGGTGATGCATTTATTTGGAGTATGGCTGTATATGTATATATATGGCTATATATGTAATGCTTCAGAGGAAATTCCTCGATTCCTTGAAAGAAAAACAGAAGGTTTTGTGGGTCCACAAAACCCACCACATCTATTTCCCTGAAAAAAAAAACAACTCCCAGGTCCTAAAAGTATATTTTCACACAATACGCTCATTCAACCTCTTATTTCTGAGGTAAAAACCGTAACTTCCCAGGGCTTGACAAAACCCTAATTCCTTTCCTTTGGGCAGGAAGAACAACTCCATTTTAATTGTACTCTTGTACTCTCTCAAGAGCTTAAGCGCTTAGTACAGTGCTCTGCACACAGTAAGCGCTCAATATATACGATTGAATGAATGCTTCCTGCACAGTGAGCACTCAACAAATTCCACTGATTGACTGACAGACAGAAAGTGCAGCTACTAAACAGGAACAACGACCTGTAGTCAAACCTGTGTGAACCAGATAATAATAATAATAATGATGGCATTTATTAAGTGCTTACTATGTGCAAAGCACTGTTCTAAGCGCTGGGGAGGTTACAAGGTGATTAGGTTGTCCCACATCGGGCTCACAGTCTTCATCCCTGTTTTACAGATGAGGTAACTGAGGCCCAGAGAAGTGAAGTGACTGGCCCAAAGTCACCCAGCTGACAATTGGCAGAGCCGGGATTTGAACCCATGACCTCTGACTCCAAAGCCCGGGCTCTTTTCCACTGAGCCATGCTGCTTCTCTGAGCTAATCTCCTTCTCAGATTATAACACTGAACTTTTGGGATAGGTCTGTTCTTCTTTCATTATTATTATTATTATTATTATTATTGTTATTACTGTAGTCAAACCCATATGAATCTGATTATAGCACTGAACTTAAGGGAGAGGACCGTTTCTTCTCACTGTCCCTCGATCTCACCTCTATGGCTGCAGACATCGCCCGTAACCTGCCCCTTTTAGACTGTGAGCCCAATGTTGGGTAGGGACTGTCTCTATATGTTGCCAATTTGTACTTCCCAAGCGCTTAGTACAGTGCTCTGCACATAGTAAGCGCTCAATAAATATGATTGATTGATTGATTGAATGCCCTCCCTCTTCATATCTGACAATTACCCTCCCCTGCTTCATCCCTTGTCCCCCTCTCCATCCCCCCATCTTACCTCCTTCCCTTCCCCACAGCACCTGTACATATGTATATATCTTTGTACATATTTATTACTCTATTTATTTATTTATTTTACTTGTACAGATCTATTCTATTTATTTTATTTTGTTAGTATGTTTGGTTTTGTCCTCTGTCTCCCCCTTTTAGACTGTGAGCCCACTGTTGGGTAGGGACTGTCTCTATATGTTGCCAATTTGTACTTCCCAAACGCTTAGTACAGTGCTCTGCACATAGTAAGCGCTCAATAAATACGATTGATGATGATGATGATGATGACTGTCTCTATATGTTGCCAACTTGTACTTCCCAAGCGCTCAGTACAGTGCTGTGCACACAGTAAGCGCTCAATAAATACAATTGATTGATTGATTACCTTGTATCTATCCCAGGGTTTAAAACAGTGCTTGGCACATAGTAAGTGCTTAACAAATGCCATTATTATTATTATTATTCAACGCCTTATTGACAGCACATCTTTAAGAAGTCTTCCCTGACTAAACCCTCTTTTCCTTTTCTTCCATTCCCTTCTGCATCACCCTGTCTTGCTCCCTTTATTCATCCTCTCTCCCAGCCCCGCAGCACTTATGTACATATTGGTAATTTATTTGTTTATATTAATGTTCGTCTCCCCCTCTAGACAGTAAGTTCATTGTGGGAAGGGAATGTGCCCGTTTTACTGTTATACTGCACTCGCCCTAGTGCTTAGTACAGTGCTCTGCACACAAAAAGCACTCAATAAATTCATTCATTCATTCAATCGTATTTATTGAGCGCTTACTGTGTCCAGAGCACTGTACTAAGCGCTTGGGAAGTACAAGTTTTGGCAACATCTAGAGACGGTCCCTACCCAACAGCGGGCTCACAGTCTAGAGGGGGGAGACAGACAACAAAATAAACATATAAACCAAATAAAATAAATAGAATAAATATGTACAAGTAAAATAGAGTAATAAATATGTACAAGCATATATACATATTCATTCATTCAGTCGTATTTATTGAGCAATAAATACAACAGACCGACTAATAACAACATGCAATTTTCGAAGTTTCACTAGTCACTGGTCCCAATGCAGCTTGAGTAAGTACATATAATCTCAGACACCCATCCACAGTCAATGTACACAGTGATGGGTAAATCTGTTAGTGAGCGCTTACTACACGCACAGCACTGTACTAAGCGCTTGGGAGGGTACAGTACAACAGAATTAGAAGACATGTTCCGTGCCCATAACGAGTTTACAGTCTAGGGATGATCCGGGATTGAGGAGAAAGCGTTGAGAAGTGGATGGGCTAGGGTGTTGAAGAAAGGTGGGCTAATTAAAGGAAATTTCATTCATTCATTCATTCATTCAATCGTATTTATTGAGCACTTACTGTGTGCAGAGCACTGTACTAAGCACTTGGGAAGTACAAGTTTTGGCAACATATAGAGACGGTCCCTACCCAACAGCGGGCTCACAGTCTAGAGGGGGGAGACAGACAACAAAATAAACATATAAACCAAATAAAATAAATAGAATAAATATGTACAAGTAAAATAAATAGAGTAATAAATATGTACAAGCATATATACATATTCATTCATTCAGTCGTATTTATTGAGCAATAAATACAACAGACCGACTAATAATAACATGCAATTTTCAAAGACTTCACTAGTCATTGGTCCCAATGCAGCTTAAGTACATATAATCTCAGACACCCATCCACAGTGATGGGTTAATCTGTTAGTGAGCGCTTACTATACGCACAGCACTGTACTAAGCGCTTGGGAGGGTACAGTACAACAGAATTAGCAGACATGTTCCGTGCCCATAATGAGTTTACAGTCTAGAGATGATCCGGGATTGAGGAGAAAGCGTTGAGAAGTGGATGGGCTAGGGTGTTGAAGAAAGGTGGGCTAATTAAGGGACGTTTCATTCATTCATTCATTCAATCGTATTTATTGAGCGCTTACAGTGTGCAGAGCACTGTACTAAGCGCTTGGGAAGTACAAGTTGGCAACATATAGAGATGGTTCCTACCCAACAGCGGGCTCACAGTCTAGGAGTCTAGAATTTCAAGGAGAAGGAGGAGGAAGAGAGACTCGGAGCTATGCCAAAATGCAGAAGGATCCTTGAAAATGCAGAGTGGTTTCCTCTAAGTACAAGCAAACATTGATCACCCGTAAAATCCGGTTGCTTCCCCCAAATACACTGCATCACCTACCTGACTTCACGCTGGAGGCGAGGACGGTGCACTTTAAGTCCGACGGCTGGGAATTTGTATTCAAGGGGCTATGTATCTCAGCGGTTATGCAGTAATTGGTGTTCAGAAACAAACCTTCTACGACAGAGCTGAAGCCTCCGTGGATGTCCTTGATTTTAATCAAGCGAGACTGAAATGGAAATCAGAATGATCTCTTCGAAGCAGGTAAAACAAGACCACATCCACGCCGCACAGTGAGCTAGGGCCAACGTTTTTATTAATTCCTCCGACCCATGCGTCACGCGAAGGGCGGCGGAAACTTAAAAAAGGGAAAATAATCTGAGCTGAACTGGTCGTGGCCTGGAGCGTCCAGTCTGGTTTTCGACTCCATGGAAGCAGGGCTGGTCTCCATGGTTGCGGACCACATTTTACCAATATGAGCTTGGGCTTGCGGAGATGAAGCAGTGGGCGAGCTCACTGTGGGCAGGGGACGTGTCTACCAACTCTGTTATGCCAGGAGTCAGAAGGTCATGGGTTCTAATCCTGGCTCTGCCACTTGTCCGCAGTGTGACCTTGGGCAAGTCTTTCCTAGGCCTCAGTTCCCTCATCTGTAAAATGGGGATTGAGACGATGAGCCCTCTCCCCCTCGTCCCCCTCTCCATCCCCCATCCTACCTCCTTCCCTTCCCCACAGCACCTGTATATATGTATGTACATATTTATTACTCTATTTATTTTATTTGTACATATCTATTCTATTTATTTTATTTTGTTAGTATGTTTGGTTTTGTTCTCTGTCTCCCCCTTTTAGACTGTGAGCCCACTGTTGGGTAGGGACTGTCTCTATATGTTGCCAATCTGTACTTCCCAAGCGCTTAGTACAGTGCTCTGCACATAGTAAGCGCTCAATAAATACGATTGATGATGATGATGATGATATGTTTGTACATATTTATTACTCTATTTATTTATTTATTTATTTTACTTGTACACATCTATTTCTATTTATTTTATTTTGTTAGTATGTTTGGTTTTGTCTCCCCCTTTTAGATTGTGAGCCCACTGTTGGGTAGGGACTGTCTCTATATGTTGCCAATTTGTGCTTCCCAAGCGCTTAGTACAGTGCTCTGCACACAGTAAGCGCTCAATAAATACGATTGATGATGATGATGAGCCCCATGGGGGACAGGAACTGTGTCCAACCTGATTTGCTGGGGGCTTGGTACGGTGCCTGACACACAGTAAGCGCTTAACAAATACCATCATTATTATTAATTATACTGTACCCTACTAAGCACTTAATATAGCACTCTGCACAAAGTAAGCGTTCAATAAATATGACTGATTGATTGATTGACTCAGGTTTAGCCTCATTCTGAGAGTTTCCTGATTGGCTTAGGAATTCCCACCCCATCAGCTGATGCCTTAGGCCTTCAGAGGCTCCTTCTTCCTTCCTTCCCAAGCACAACATCCCACCTCGATCCCTCCCGCCCCCACCACTCCCCCAGACTGAGCCCCTTCCTTCCTCTCCCCCTCATCCCCCCTCCATCCCCCCCTCATCTTACCTCCTTCCCTTCCCCCCAGCACCTGTATATATGTATATATGTTTGTACATATTTATTACTCTATTTATTTATTCATTTATTTTACTTGTACATATCTATTCTATTTATTTTACTTTGTTAGTATGTTTGGTTTTGTTCTCTGTCTCCCCCTTTTAGACTGTGAGCCCAATGTTGGGTAGGGACTGTCTCTATATGTTGCCAATTTGTACTTCCCAAGCGCTTAGTACAGTGCTCTGCACATAGTAAGCGCTCAATAAATACGATTGACGATGATGGTGATGATGATCAACGGGTCTACCCGAACTCCGCAGAGAGGGCAAAGGGGCGCCTTCCTGGCTCCCGCCCCCACTCCCACCCCCACGCCCCATGCGGGTGCTCCGTCTCGACTCTCCTAAGCGCTTAGTACAGTGCTCTGCACGCAGAAGGTGCTCAGGAAATCCAGTTGATGGATGATGACGGTGACAAAGGGGGGTTTCACTGGGACGTGAAATATTTGAATATCTTCTAGACTGTGAGCCCACTGTTGGGTAGGGACCGTCTCTATACGTTGCCAACTTGTACTTCCCAAGCGCTTAGTCACAGTAAGCGCTCAATAAATACGATTGAATGAATGAATGAGTGAATTTGAAACTGCAGCTGAGGGCTGTTTTCCACCCCCGACAAGCCTTCCCCCTTGCAGGCTCCCAGCTGCCGTGAAAGAAATGCCACCGGTCCACACACCTCTTCGGGACGGTTCATCGATGCCACTTTAATGGTGCCGGTGAGCCCGTTGAACTCATGAAAAGGCCACGGGTTGGAGGGGGTTTTGGGGTCATCTAGGAGGCCCTCTGGCAAGTGCACTGTGACTTCAATCTGATCCTCCAGAGCAGCGATGTGAACCTCAGGCGGGCCCAGAGTTGCTACGGACAGAAACATCCAAGATTCCCGATTAGCACAAGTCGGGGCACCGGGGACCCGGCTCGGTCACACCCAGGAAATAACAGTCAGCATTTCACAGACGGTGTCTCTCTCTAGCACTCTTCTCCCTCTGGCGGGGCTCCCAAGGCACAGAGAGGGTCAGCGGTCTGACCTGAGACCCACAGCAAAATCAGCAGGAGAGCGGAGCCCGGCGAATAAAGCGCTATTAGCCAAGTTCTAATCCCAGCTCTGCTGTGTGACTTTAGGCAAGTCACTTCACTTAGACTGTGAGCCCACCGTTGGGTAGGGACCGTCTCTATATGTTGCCAACTTGTACTTCCCAAGCGCTTAGTACAGTGCTCTGGACACAGTAAGCGCTCAATAAAGACGATTGATTGATTGATTCACTTCCCCCACAAAGTCGGGGATTCAATACTGATCCTCCCTCCTACTTGACTGTGAGTCTCATAATAATAATAATAATGATGGCATTTATTAAGCGCTTACTCTGTGCCAAGCACTGTTCTAAGCCCTGGGGAGGTTACAAGGTGATCAGGTTGTCCCACGGGGGGCTCACAGTCTTCAACCCCATTTTACAGATGAGGTAACTGAGGCACAGGGAAGTGAAGTGACTTGCCCAAAGTCACACAGCTGACAGTTGGCAGAGCCGGGATTTGAACCCCTGACCTCTGACTCCAAAGCCCGGGCTCTTTCCACCGAGCCACGCTGCTTCCTATAGAGACCTTATCCAGCCTGATTAACTTGCATCTACCTCAGTGCTTAGAACAGTGCTTGACACACACTAAGTCCTTAACTAATAAGATAAAAAAAAATCCAGGTCTGACTCCTTTTCTAATGTTCTCACCTCTCCCACCTCCTCCTCTTTCCAGCTGTGTTTCCTTCATTATGTGCCTCAATATTATTTTTTTTTTGGTTTCTAAGAGATACAGGCCTGGGGCTAGTGAGACTTAGGTCACATGTCTCAGCAGAAGCAGTGTGGCCTAGTGAACAGAACAAGGGCCTGGGGGTCAGAAGGACCTGGGTTCTAATCCTGGCTCCACTACGCGTGTGCTGGGTGACCTCGGGCAAGTCACTTCAGTTCTCTCAGCCGGATACCTCATCTGTATGATACCGCATCTCCCCCTTTTAGACTGTGAGCCCACTGTTGGGTAGGGACTGTCTCTATATGTTGCCAATTTGTACTTCCCAAGCGCTTAGTCCAGTGCTCTGCACACAGTAAGCGCTCAATAAATACGACTGATGATGATGATGATGATCTGTAAAACGAGGATTAAGCCTGCGAGCCTCAGGTGGGACACGGACTGTGTCCAACCTGATTCCGCAGCACTTTAAACTGTGCCTGGCACATAGTAAGCACTTAAATACCGTAAGCACCCCCTCAAAAAACAAAACCAAACCAAAAACCAAAGATGAAGAGTCAGGAGACTCTGGTTCTAAAGACCAGCTCCGCCGTTGGCCTCCTGTGTGACCTTGGGCAGCTCAGTTTCCTCACCTGGAAAATGGGGAAAAGAGTCCTGCTCTCCCTCCCTTAGAGTCGGTGAGCCCCGTGTGGGGCAGGGACCATTTCCGACCAGTTAAATCTCGCATCCACCGCAGAGCTTACCCCAGCGGGGTTAGCACACTGTCACTGTTCAATTAACCCCCGTAACCATTCTGCACCGAGGGTTTGAGTTCTGGAATTAAACATCACTTCCAAGGTTCAAGCCCACGATCTCCCTGCGGCCGTCTCTTGGGTTATCTGGAGAACCCTGATGAGACGAGCCGTCCCCGCTAGACCGTAAGCTCACTGCGGGCAGGGAATGTGTCTATTTATTGTTACACCGTATTCTCCCAAGCACTCGCACAGTGCTCTGCATACGAGCCGTTCGATAAATACGATCGGAAGAACGAACGAATGACCCGGGCCCACCCCAAGCCAAACACACTCACTGTCCTTTATCGGCATGAACTCCAGATTTTCAGTGAAGACCCGGTCCCCGGCGAAGCCCTGCACTAGGGTGATGTAGGTCTCCCCGACATCTACGAATCTGTTGGTCACGTCGCAGTAGAACCTCGGGGTGCGGGTGCACTCGGAGACCTCGGTGAAATTGTCGCCTTGACTGTGATGGGAGACAGGATGGGAAACGAAGCTCTCAACTGTGGCCTGCCAAGAATCACTGACTCCGGAATCACCCAGGGGGCTCGGGGGCTCCGAGGGCTCCCGCCGCCACCTGTCCCCGGGCCAGCCGCTTCCAGTAGCCCCCGCCTCCTCGGGCAACCAGGCAGGGTTGCCTCATCCGGGTCCTCAGATGGCAGGTCTTCTTGCAACCACTTCTCTTCGACATCCTCGTCCTCCCCGCCCGCCCCGTCTGGCTAAATGCTCTCCGCTCTGACCAAGCGGATCTGTTTCTTGCACAAGTCTCTGCCCTCCTTCTCCTCTCCCACCCTTCCTCTCCTTCACCACCATCTCCACCTGGAAACCTCCCCAAACTAGGGGAAGCAGCATGGCCTAGTGGATAGAGCACGGGCCTGGAAATCAGAAGGATCCGGGTCCTTCGGCACCTTCCAAATAAGTCCCAGCCCACCCATTTTTTGTTTTCACAAGCCACAGCACGAGCCGAACCCACAGGCTGAGCGCCAGCCTGGTGGCCGTGAAGATTTTTTATTTTCTCCTGAACCAATGAACTGGGGGAAAGAACCAAGTCTCGTTCACATGCGGAAAGGGGGCCGATCGCTTCCAGAAATTGGAACTTTGGCTCCTGAGCTCCCGGACGGCTCCATTTCAAGGGTTCACAAGGTGCCACGGGTTGACGGTGACTTTGATCCCCGGTGAGACCGAAAGAGAAAGAATTCAGCCACGGAAAGGCCCCGGAGAGCGAACGAACCTGATGGCTGTATATTGCACCGTGAATCGAGTGGGCGTAACAGGACAGTCGTTTAATCCCCACGTCAGGTTGTGATGGAAGTTCTGAGATTTCATCTTTAATGTGAAGGGCGAACAGGATGCTGGGGTTTCTGCAGGAGAAAGAGCAACACATGTTGTGTGGACAGGCAAAGACTGGAAAGATGAATCCACTGCCTTGAGCTTGGGTGTGAATTAGCCTAACCTCTGGGGACAATAATATGGCCTTAGTACAGTTCTTTGCACATCAATCAATCAATCGATGACATTTATTGAGCGCTTACTATGTGCAGAGCACTCTTCTTAAGTACTTGGGAGAGTACACTGTCTGCTGTGTGACCTTGGACAAGAAACTTCACTTCTTTGGGCCTCAGTTCCCACATCTGTAAAATGGGGATTAAGACTGTGAGCCCCATGTGGGACAACCTGATTACCCTGTATATACCCCAGTGCTTAGAACAGTGCTGGGCACATAGTAAGTGCTTAACAAGTACCGCAATTATTATTATTACAGTACAAGAGAAGAAGCAGACACTTTCCCTGCCCAAAATGAGCTTACAGTCTACAGGGGGAGAAAGACATTAACATGAACAAGTAATTGATGATAAATACTTTAAAGATATGTACATAAGTACATATGTGCTTGTACAGGTATGTACATAGTAAGCGCTCAATAAATGCCGTTGATTGATTGATTTACTGAGTGCCTCTGACACTGTAATAAGCATTTGGGAAGCACACTTGGGTATGGGCAGGGATCGTCTCTATTGCTGAATTGTACTTTCCATGCACTTAGTACAGTGCTCTGCACACAGTAAGCGCTCAATAAATACGATTGATGATGATGATAAATACAATTGAATGAATGAATGAATGAATGAATGAATGAATGAGTGAGTGAAGAATCTTCCATTCTAGCAGGAGAGGCAGGCATAAAAAAATCAGACCGTTGCTACTGCTACTCCTATTCCTATTTCTACAGTGACTACTCCCGGGCCAGTTCGAGCAAAACGGGGCATTTTGGGGGGCACGGCTTGAGGGGGTCGGGCCAGAATCCCTCCAGTTTCTCCGGTGCTTTACCTCTCAAGAGTTTCGGGGCCGTTAGTTTGAGCAGATGTAGATGGGAACTTTGGCGGGGAGGTGTAAAAGCCCTGCACAAACAACTCAAAAAACACTTGAAAATCTCTTACCGGTCGGGCTGGATGAACCACCAATCACCAGACTGAAGTACACTGGAAAGGGAACAAATGCAAGTATGAGAAAAAGCCGCAAGTGTTTTCTCTAGACTCAGCTCGGTGGAAATGACTCAGTCGGGGAGACTGCAACACAAACCCTCAATTTGGCACCATTCATTCCTCAGTGGATATTCATTCATTCATTCGGTCGCATTTACTGAGCGCTTACTGTGTGCAGAGCACTGTACTAAGCGCTTGGAAAGTAAAGAGAGAAAATCCCTGCCCACAACGGGCTCACAGTCTCGGAGGGAGGAGACAGATAACAAAACAAGTAAACAGGCATCAGTAGCATGGCTCAATGGAAATCAATCAATCAATCAAATGTATTTATTGAGCGCTTACTGTGTGCAGAGCACTGTACTAAACGCTTGGAAAGTAAAGAGAGAAAATCCCTGCCTACAACAGGCTCACAGTCTAGGAGGGAGGAGACAGATAACAAAACAAGTAAACAGGCATCAGTAGCATGGCTCAATGGAAATCAATCAATCAATCAAACGTATTTATTGAGCGCTTACTGTGTGCACAGCACTGTACTAAGCGCTTGGGAAGTACAAGTTGGCAACATATAGAGACAGTCCAGAGGTCATGGGTTCAAATCCCGGCTCCGCCAAGTGGCAGCTGTGTGACTTTGGGCAAGTCACTTAACTTCTCTGTGCCTCAGTTCCCTCATCTGTAAACTGGGGATGAAGACTGTGAGCCCCCTGTGGGACAACCTGGTTGCCTTGTAACCTCCCCAGCGCTTAGAACAGTGCTTTGCACATAGTAAGCGCTTAATAAATGCCATCATTATTATTATTATAAAGAGAAGTATAGATATACATACATCATTAATAAAGATAAAAATCAATAGAATTATAATTATAAATATGTACATATATACACAAGAGTTGTGGGGCGGGGAGAGGGGTAAAGGGGGCAAATTGCGGTGATGGGGAAGGGAGGGGGAGTAGAGGAAAAGTGGAGCTTAGTCTGGGAAGGCCTCCTGGAGGAGGTGAGCTTTCAGTAGGGCTTCGAAAGGGGGAAGTGTGCTAGTTTGGCGGATTTGAGGAGGGAGGGCCAGAGGTGGGATGCGGGCCGGGGTTCAACAGTGGGACAGGCCTTTCCAGACTGAGCCCCTTCCTTCCTCTCCCCCTCGTCCCCCTTTCCATCCCCCCATCTTACCTCCTTCCCTTCCCCACAGCACGTGCATATACGTATATACGTTTGTACATATTTATTACTCTATTTTTATTTATTTTACTTGTACATATCTATTCTATTTATTTTATTTTGTTAGTACGTTTGGTTTTGTTCTCTGTCTCCCCCTTTTAGACTGTGAGCCCACTGCTGGGTAGGGACCGTCTCTATATGTTGCCAACTTGTACTTCCCAAGCGCTTAGTACAGTGCTCTGCACACAGTAAGCGCTCAATAAATATGATTGATTGATCGATTGACAGGCAAGAACGAGGCCCAGTGAGGTTAGCGGCACCAGAGGAGCAAGCGGAGTGTGCGGGCTGGGATGTAGGAGGAGAGAAGGGAGGTGAAGTAGGAGGGGGTAAGGTGCCGGAGAGCTTTGACGCCAATAGTGAGGAGTTTTTGCTTGAGAAGCGCTCACTCTTTGCCAGGCACTGTGCTAAGCCCTACAGCAGACACAGCTGCCGCCCGACACAGTGCTCAGTCTAAGAGGGAGAGAGAACTCGTATTTTATCCCCATTTTTCAGGCGAGGAAACCAAAGCACAGAGAAGATAAGTAACTTGCCCAAGGTCATACCGAAGCGAGTGGGGGAGCCGGGACGAGGACCTGGGCATCCTGACTCCATTCAATCAATCAATCAATCAATCGTATTTATTGAGCGCTTACTGTGTGCACAGCACTATACTGAGCGCTTGGGAAGTACAAGTTGGCAACATAGAGAGACAGTCCCTACCCAACAGTGGGCTCACAGTCTAAGAGCACATTCCTGTGCTCTTTGCACTCTCCCCAGTGTGGAAACTGACATTTGATTTGCCTACTTCTCATTTTAGATCACTTAACTCATGAGGAGGAGCTGAATTTCTGTCCTTTTCAGCCGTGGGGTGGAAAATTACCAACCTTCTGATGCAGGAAGTCGACTTCTTTTGGGGCCACAAAGCCAGGAAGTTTAGGCAGAAGTATGTTTGAGATAGCCTGGGCTCCCGCTGGGGTGAGCGTCAGGCGTTCACCCTGATTTACCAAACACAGTTTTACCACAAACATGACCCTTGTTTAAAACTGCAACCTCATGGGGAATCACAAGATCATTTTCTTTTCAACTTGGAGCTTTTGCAAGGATACTGCTCAAGCATTATTCAAACACATCTGTGGGAGCCAACACCCTCCCCTTCTCCTCCTCGCCTTTTGAGGTTATTATTGTTGTTGTAATAATATTTACTAAGCGCATATTCATTCATTCAATCGTATTTATTGAGCGCTTACTGTGTGCAGAGCGCTGGACTAAGCGCTTGGGAAGTACAAGTTGGCGACATACGGAGACGGCCCCTACCCAACAGCAGGCTCACAGTCTAGAAGGGGGAGACAGACAACAAAACAAAACATGTGGACAGGTGTCGTCAGAACAAATAGAATTAAAGCTAAATGCACATCATTAACAGAATAAATAGAATAGTCAATATGTACAAGTAAAATAGAGTGATAAATCTGTACAAACATATATACAGGTGCTGTGGGGAGGGGAAGGAGGTAGGGCGGGGGGATAGGGAGGAGGAGAGGAAAAAGGGGGCTCAGTCTGGGAAGGCCTCCTGGAGGAGGTGAGCTCTCAGGAGGGCTTTGAAGGGAGGAAGAGAGCGAGCTTGGCGGATTTGCGGAGGGAGGGCATTCCGGGCCGGGAGGAGGATGTGGGCCGGGGGTCGATGGCGGGACAGGCGAGAACGAGGTACAGTGAGGAGGTTAGCGGCGGCAGAGGAGTGGAGGGTGCGGGCTGGGCTGGAGAAGGAGAGGGGGAGGTGAGGTAGGAGGGGGCAAGATGATGGACAGCCTTGAAGCCGAGAGTGAGGAGTTTTTGCTTGATGCGTAGGTTGACAGGCAGCCACTGGGGATTTTTGAGGAGGGGAGTAACATGCCCAGACCGTTTCTGCACAAAGATGATCCGGGCAGCAGCGTGAAGTATGGACTGAAGTGGGAAGCCCCATGAGCATATCACGCCCCATTAGCAAACACTACACTAAGAAATGTGGTGGACAACAGGACGATCGGATCGGGTACAGTCCCCGTCCCCCGCTCTAGGAGATAGGAAGAGCAGAAGCACAGAGGGGTTGAGTGACTTCCTCAGGGTCACCCAGCAGGCCAGGGGAGGTGCTGGGGCTAGAACCCAGGTCTCACTCCCAGGCCGGTTCCCACAGTGCCACGTCCCCTCCCTTTCGGTCAACTTTTGAGTCATTCGCCAGTGGGTTGGAAGCGGCGTGGCTTAGTGGATCAAGCACAGGCCTGGGATTCAGAAGGACCTGGGTTCTAAATCCCGGCTCTTCCACGTGTCTGTTGTGTTTTGATGGCATTTGTTAAGTGCTTACTATGTGCAAAGCACTGTTCTAAGCGCTGTTGTGTGACCTTAGGCAAGTCACTTCTCTGTGCCTCAGTTACCTCATCTGTCAAACGGGGATTAAGAATGTGAGCCCTTTGTGGGACAGCGACTGTGTCCATCCTGATTTACTTGTTTCTACCCCAGACCTTAGTAGAGTGCCTGGTAATAGTAATAATAATAATGATGGCATTTGTTAAGCACTTATTATGCGCCAAGCACTGTTCAAATCAATCAATCAATCGTATTTATTGAGCGCTTACTGTGTGCGGGGCACTGTACTAAGCACTTGGGAAGTCCAAATTGGCAATATATAGAGACGGTCCCTACCCAACAGTGGGCTCACAGTCTAGAAGGGGGAGACAGAGAACAAAACATATTAACAAAACATATTAAGCGCTTAGTACAGTGCTCTGCACACAGTAAGCGCTCAATAAATACGATTGACTGACATTAACAAAATAAAATAAATAGAATAGATAAGTACAAGTAAAATAAATAGAGTAATAAATACGTACAAACATATATACATCTATACGGGTGCTGTGGGGAAGGGAAGGAGGTAAGGCGGTGGGGGTGGAGAGGGGGAGATACAAGGTAATCAGTTTGTCCCCCGTGGGGCTCACAGTCTTAATCCCCATTTTACAGATGTGGGAACTGAGTCACAGAGAAGTGACGTGACTTGCTCCGAGTCACACGGCTGACAAGTGGCAGGGCCGCGATTAGAACCCACGACCTCTGACTCCCGAGCCCGGGCTCTTTCCACTGAGCCATGCTGCTTACATAGGAAGCGCTTAGCAAGTACCATAAAAAAACCAAAAACCCATCACTCTTCTCCCCCTCTCAGACTGTAAGCCCACTGTTGGGTACATATCTATTCTATTTTATTTTATTAGTATGTTTGGTTTTGTTCTCTGTCTCCCCCTTTTAGACTGTGAGCCCACTGTTGGGTAGGGACTGTCTCTATGTGTTGCCAATTTATACTTCCCAAGCGCTTAGTACAGTGCTCTGTACATAGTAAGCGCTCAATAAATACGATTGATGATGATGACTGTCTCTGTATGTTGCCAACTTGTACTTCCCAAGCGCTTAGTACAGTGCTCTGCACACAGTAAGCGCTCAATAAATACGACTGATTGATTGATTGATCACTTCCTCACTGAAACAGCAGCTGGCCCTGTGAGGGCTCTGTGGGCAAGGGTTGAGGTGAGGAATAAAAGTCCACAGCAGCAAGAAATGGGGTTGGTCTCCTTATTCTACGGAAGAATCCAGAGTCCCTTTCCCATCGCGCTTGGTCGTCCATTGGATTTCGCCCGAGCGGGTGCTGGGGCACGAGAATGCCCCGTGGCACTTAGAGGAGGAATAGTATGAAAATCCCAGGCAGTTTTAACAGGAAAACGAGCCACTTACCCCAGGTTAAAATATCAGCGGTCCCCTCAGACGACGAGCTTCGCCGCCTCAAAACCATCCCTCTGGGGAATTTCGACCCTTCTCCGTTACCTCATCTGAGCTGACGGGAGATGGAAGTAACGTCACCAAATCACGATTCCGCAGAGGTGTTTCGACCTGCGGAAGATGCCAAGGCAACCCAAAGGTCACGCTGAGCATTTACGTAACTTCATCATCATCATCATCATCATCATCATCAATCGTATTTATTGAGCGCTTACTATGTGCAGAGCACTGGACTAAGCGCTTGGGAAGTACAAATTGGCAACATATAGAGACAGTCCCTACCCAACAGTGGGCTCACAGTCTAAAAGGGGGAGACAGAGAACAAAACCAAACATACTAACAAAATAAAATAAATAGAATAGATATGCACAAATAAAATAAATAGAGTAATAAATATGTACAAACATATATACATATACATATATATATACCTCCCAAGGTCCCAAGCGCTTAGTACAGTGCTCTGCACACAGTAAGCGCTCAATAAATACGATTGAAATAAATACGAAAAACTTCATCCCATCCTCAGCCCTGATGTTTGGATTCAACTGCATAGTCGTTCATTCAGCCGTATTTACTGAGTGCGTACTGTGTTCAGAACACTGTGCTAGACGCTTGGGAGAGTACAACACAAAAATAAACAGACACATTCCCTGCCCACAACAGGCTTACAGTCTTACGATGGTGACTGCGGTATTTGTTTAGCGCCTACAATGTGCCAAACAATGTGATAGATATAAGATATCTATCAAGGCCCTACTGAGAGCTCACCTCCTCCAGGAGGCCTTCCCAGACTGAGCCCCTTCCTTCCTCTCCCCCTCATCCCCCTCTCCATCCCCCCATCTTACCTCCTTCCCTTCCCCACAGCACCTGTATATATGTATATGTGTTTGTACAGATTTATTCCTCTACTTATTTATTTTACTTGTACATATCTATTCTATTTATTTTATTTTGTTAGTATGTTCGGTTTTGTTCTCTATCTCCCCCCTTTTAGACTCTGAACCCACTGTTGGGTAGGGACTGTCTCTATATGTTGCCAACTTGTACTTCCCAAGCGCTTAGTATAGTGCTCTGCACACAGTAAGCGCTCAATAAATATGATTGATTGATTGATATATAAGCAGATCAGATCCAGTCCCTTTCCCACATTTGGCCTCACGGTCTGGGCGTTACATGGGCAGGTATTTCATTCATTCATTCATTCAATCGTATTTATTGAGCGCTTACTGTGTGCAGAGCACTGTACTAAGCGCTTGGGAAGTACAAGTTGGCAACATATAGAGACGGTCCCTACTCGACAACGGGCTCACAGTCGAGGCGCTGTACTGAGTACTGGGATTTCATCCTCAATCCCTGCTCCTGTGAGATGGGGGTGGGGGCTGTAAGGAAAATGAAGGAGGAGAAGAAGGCAGAGGGGCAGGAGAGAGGCCTGGGATGGAGGGAAGCACCTGGGGGAAAGCTTCCTGGTGGGAGAAGGAGGCCGGAGCTAGGGACTCCCCCATCGGCCTCGGCTGTTGGCTAAATTTGGCAAGCGAAAGACCCCAGGGTGAAAGCGAAACCTTCCAACGTGCTAAAAACTTGGCCGGGGGCACAGCTGCGTCTGCTACAGAGCGACCACGGAGAGTGCCCGTGGTGGGAATCTCTTCCTCTGGTCGACAAAAACTGGCCTGTAGATCCTGGAAAGAAGGGAATCACGCCTTCTAACTCTGCCGTGCTCTCCCAAGTAATAATAATAATAATAATGTTGGCATTTATTAAGCGCTTACTATGTGCAAAGCACCGTTCTAAGCGCTGGGGAGGTTACAAGGTGATCAGGTTGTCCCACGGGGGCCTCACAGTCTTTAATCCCCATTTTACAGATAACTGAGGCCCAGAGAAGTGAAGTGACTTGCCCAAAGTCACACAGCTGACAATTGGCAGAGCCGGGATTTGAACCCATGACCTCTGACGCCAAAGCCCGGGCTCTTTCCACTGAGCCACGCTGCAGGGCACCGCACACACAGTTGATGCTCAATCGACACTGCTGATTGACCGAAGAGGATGCTGGAGAAGTCCGAAACCCAGAAATCGATTGTGATTGTCACTGTGGTATTCGTTAGGCGCTTCTATCAATCAATCAATCAATCAATCAATCCATCATATTTATTGAGCGCTTACTGTGTGCAGAGCACTGTACTAAGCGCATGGGAAGTACAAGTTGGCAACATAGAGAGACGGTCCCTACCCAACAGTGGGCTCACAGTCTATGTGCCGGGCACTGTACTAAGCGCCGGGGTAGATACATGGTAATTGGTTGAGTTCTTGTCCCACACAGGGCTCATGGTCTTAATCCCCATTTTCCAGATGAGGGAACTGAGGCAGAGAGAAGTGACAAGCGGCAGAGCCAGAATTAGAAACCAGGCCCTTCTCACTCCCAGGCCTGTGCTCTATTCTCATGAGCAGCGTGGCTCAGCGGAAAGAGCCCGGGCTTGGGAGCCAGAGATCGTGGGTTCTAATCCCGCCTCTGCCCCTTGTCAGCTGCGTGACTTTGGGCAAGTCACTTCACTTCTCGGAGCCTCAGTTCCCTCATCTGGAAAATGGGCGTTAAGACTGTGAGCCCCACGTGGGACAACCTGCTTCCCTTGTATTTACCCCAGTGCTTAGAACAGTGCTTGGCACATCATCATCATCAATCGTATTTAGTGAGCGCTTACCGTGTGCAGAGCACTGTACTAAGCGCTTGGGAAGTCCAAGTTGGCAACATCTAGAGACGGTCCCTACCCAACAGCGGGCTCACAGTCTAGAAGGGGGAGACAGAGAACAAAACCAAACATACTAACAAAATAAAATAAATAGAATAGATATGTACAAGTAAAATAAATAAATAAATAAATAGAGTAATAAATATGTACAAACATATTTCCATATATACAGGTGCTGTGGGGAAGGGCACATAGTAAGCGCTTAACAAAAACCACCATGATTTATTATTATTATTAAGCCATGCTGCTTCTCAGGAGAGAATCATACGACTGGAAAGATACCTAGGACTTCCCCTTACAGAGAAGTGTTGCCTAACAGGAAGAGCCACAGACTTCGGGGCCAAAAGACTTAAACCAAGTTGCTACTTGTTTCATTTTGTTTCGATGATATTCGTTAAGCACTTCGTATGTGGCCGGCATTGTACTAAGCCCTGGGACCCATACAAGCTAATGAGGTTGGACACAGTCCACGTCCCACGTGGCGGTCACAGGCTCAGGCCCCATTTTCCAGATGAGGGAACTGAGACGCAGAGAAGTGAAGCACCCCGCCCGAGGTCACACAGCAAAGCGGCGGCGCTGAGATTAGAACCCACGAGGTTTCCACTAGGCCACGCTGCTCTTCTGCCAGGCCTGTGGTTTGGGACAAGCCACAACTTCTCATCTGTAGAAGTGGGAATTAAATATCTGTTCTTCCCCTTTAGACCTCTCCCTCAATGAACTGTAAGTCCTATGTGGGATGGAAACTGTGTCTGACCTGTTGATATTGCACTTGGGCTTCCCAAGCGCTTAGTCCAGTGCTCTGCACACAGTAAGCGCTCAATAAATACGATTGATTGATCTATTTGGTTCTCAGTTTCTTTACTGGGCTTCAATATCTGTTCTCCCTCCAAGATTGTCAGCCCCATCAATCAATCATAATTACTGAGCACCTACTGCGTGCAAAGTACCATCCTCCCCTTTTAGACTGTGAGCCCACTGTTGGGTAGGGACTGTCTCTATATGTTGCCAACTTGTACTTTCCAAGCGCTTAGTACAGTGCTCTGCACACAGTAAGCGCTCAATAAATGTGATTGATTGATTGACTGATCCTCCAAGAGGCCTTCCCAGCCTAAGCCCCACTTTTCCTCATCTCCCACCCCCTTCCGCCTCGCCCTAACTTGCTCCCTTTGCTCTTCCTCCCCTGCGAGCCCCAAGGCACTTGTGTACATATCTGTGATTTTATTTATTTGTATTGATGTGTTATTTCTATTGATATCTGTCACCCCCAATCTAGACTGTGAGCTCATTGTGGGCGGGGACTGTCACTGTTTTGGTTGTATTGTACTTTCCCAAGCGCCTAGTACAGTGCTCTGCACGCAGTAAATGCTTAATAAATACAATTAAATGAATGAATAAAAGGGAAAGTGCTTGGGAGAGTACAATACAGCAGCGATGGTCGACTCATTCGCTACCCACAAGAAGCTTAGTCCATGGGGTCTACTTTGATTATCTTGTTTCTACCCCAGTGCTTAGTCCCGAACGGAGTTCTCCCTATTACGCTGGTTGCTCAGTAGCTAGGACTGATTGGTAGCGCTAAAGCATAGGCCCGGGAGTCAGAAGGACCTGAGTTCTAATCCCGGCTCTGCCACTTGTCTGCTGTGTGACCTTGGGTAAATCACTTCACTTCTCTGGGCCCCAGTTCCCTCATCTGGAAAATGGGGCTCAAGACTGTGAGCCCCACGTGGACCAGGGGCTGTGTCCAACCCGCTTTGCCTGTATCCACCCCAGCGCTTAGTACAGTGCATGGCACATCATAAGTGCTTAACAAATACCACAATTATTATTATTCTCTGGGCCTCAGTTAAATCTGTAAAAGTACAGATTACGTTCGCGAGCCTCATGTGGGACAGGGCCAATGTCTAAACTGCTGAGCTCATCTCCAGTGCTTAGAGCAGTGTTTGTCACACAGTAAGTGCTTAACAAATACCATAACTATTATTACATCTACCCCAGCACTTAGAACAGCGTTCGACCCTGCGAGCTCACTGTGGGCAGGGAATGTCACTGTTTATCGTGGCACTGTACTTTCCCGAGCCCTTAGTACAGTGCTCTGCACAGAGTAAGCACTTAATAAATGACTGACTGAATGAATGACACCAGTACGCACTTAACAGAGAAGCAGCGTGGCTCAGTGGAAACAGCCCGGGCTTTGGAGTCAGAGGTCATGGGTTCGAATCCCGGCTCCGCCACTTGTCAGCTGTGTGACTTTGGGCAAGTCACTTAACTTCTCTGGGCCTCAGTTCCCTCAACTGTAAAATGGGGATAAAGACTGTGAGCCCCCCGTGGGACAGCCTGATCACCTTGTAACCTCCCCAGCGCTTAGAACAGTGCTTTGCACATAGTAAGCGCTTAATAAATGCTATCATTATTATTATTATTAACAAGTATCAAAATAATAATTGTTAAGCGCTTACTCTGTGCCAGGCACTGCACTAAGCGCTGGGGTGGACACAGGAAATCGGGTTGGACACAGTCCCTGTCCCCCGTGGGGCTCACAGTCTCGAACCCCATTTTCCAGATGAGGGAACTGAGGCCCAGAGGAGTGAAGTGACTTGGCCAACGTCCCATGCCTATCGATTTCCATGACTATTACTAGTGGATGGGGCCTTCTTCGGGGCCCCCCATTCCCTGCCCGGGGCAGCAGCAGGGCTGCGTTGGCCAAATGGGGCCTGGGGTTTTCCCACACGGGACGTTGGCACTGCTGTCTGGTCCCCCCTCGCCCCCAACACCAACCCCGGGGCAGGAGGGGAACCCGAGGCATAGGGAGACGCGGGGGGTGGGGGGAAGACACTGCTGGGGAGGAAGGGGCCAGGGGCCAGCCAAGGTCACCCAGGACCTCTCAGAGCCATCCAAGGCCGCCCAGGGTCACCCAGGACCTCTCAGAGCCATCCAAGGCCGCCCAGGGTCACCCAGGACCTCTCAGGGCTACCCAAGGCCACTCAGGTCCAGCCAAGATCAGCCAGGGCCAGTCATTCATTTGTTCATTCGTATTTATTGAGCGCTTACCGTGCGCAGAGCACTGTACTGAGCGCTTGGGAAGTCCAAGTTGGCAACATCTAGAGACGGTCCCTACCCAACAGTGGGCTCACAGTCTAGAAGGGGGAGACAGACAACAAAACATATTAACAAAATAAAATAAATAGAATAAATATGTGCAAATACATAAATAGAGTAATAAATACCTCCAAACATATATACATATATACAGGTGCTGTGGGGAGGGGTAGGAGGTAAGGCGGGGGGGGGATAGGGAGGGAGTCAAGACCAGCCAGGGCCACCCAGGGCCAGCCAAGACCAGCCAGGACCACCCAGGGCCACCAAGGACCATCCAGGGCCACCCAAGGCTAGCCAGAGCCACCCAGGACCAGCCGAGACCAGCTGGGGCCACCCACGGCCGTCAAGGACCAACTAGGGCCACCCAGGGCCAGCCGGGGCCAGACAGGACCAGCCAAGACCACCCAGGGCCACCCAGGGCCACCAAGGATCATCCAGGGCCACCCAAGGCTAGCCAGAGCCACCCAGGACCAGCCGGGATCAGCGGGGGCCACCCAGGGCCAGCAAGGGTCACTCGGGACCAGCCACGGCCAGCCAAGACCAGCCAAGACCACCCAGGGCCACCAAGGACCATCCAGAGCCACCCAAGGCTAGCCAGAGCCACCCAGGACCAGCCGGGACCAGCTGGGGCCACCCAGGGCCGCCAAGGACCAGCTAGGGCCACCCAGGGCCAGCCGGGGCCACCCAGGACCAGCCACGGCCAACCAAGACCAGCCAGGACCACCCAGGGCCACCAAGGGCCATCCAGGGCCACCAAGGACCATCCAGGGCCACCCAAGGTTAGCCAGAGCCACCCAGGACCAGCCGGGACCAGCTGGGGCCACCCAGGGCCGCCAAGGACCAGCTAGGGCCACCCAGGGCCAGCCGGGGCCACCCAGGACCAGCCAGGGCCACCCAGGACCAGCCACGGCCAGCCAAGACCACCCAGGGCCACCAAGGACCATCCAGAGCCACCCAAGGCTAGCCAGAGCCACCCAGGACCAGCCGGGACCAGCTGGGGCCACCAGCCGGGACCAGCTGGGGCCACCAGCCGGGACCAGCTGGGGCCACCAGCCGGGACCAGCTGGGGCCACCAGCCGGGACCAGCTGGGGCCACCAGCCGGGACCAGCTGGGGCCACCCAGGGCCGCGAAGGACAAGCTAGGGCCAGCCAGGGCCACCCAGGACCAGCCACCCAGGACCACCAAGGACCATCCAGAGCCACCCAAGGCTAGCCAGAGCCACCCAGGACCAGCCGGGACCAGCTGGGGCCACCCAGGGCCGCCAAGGACCAGCTAGGGCCACCCAGGGCCAGCCAGGGCCACCCAGGACCAGCCACCCAGGACCACCAAGGACCATCCAGAGCCACCCAAGGCTAGCCAGAGCCACCCAGGACCAGCCGGGACCAGCTGGGGCCACCCAGGGCCACCAAGGACCAGCCAGGGCCAGCCAGGGTCACTCGGGACCAGCCAGGGCCAGCCAAGACCACCCAGGGCCACCAAGGATCATCCAGGGCCACCCAAGGCTAGCCAGAGCCACCCAGGACCAGCCGGGACCAGCCGGGGCCACCAAGGA
Source organism: Tachyglossus aculeatus (assembly GCF_015852505.1). NCBI lineage: Eukaryota > Metazoa > Chordata > Mammalia > Monotremata > Tachyglossidae > Tachyglossus > Tachyglossus aculeatus. The sequence continues at coordinate 24,972,100 of NC_052089.1, forward strand.
CCAGCCAGGGCCACCCAGGCCCATCCGGGGGGGGGCAACCAGGCCCAGCCAGGCAATCCGGGGGCCTGCGGCCTGCGGCCCTCGCCCCCTCTGCGTGTCCCCCCTGGTTACCTGGGGCCGGTCCTGGCTGGGGCGACCCCCAAAACTGCGAAAACCAAAGCGGGCCTGCCCTCCGCCCCCTTCCCCGGCCGGGAGCAGGAGGGGCTTTCCAGCCCGCCCGCCTTCAGCGTCACACGCTCACTCCGTCATCCAGCCCCTCCGGCAGTTAGGCCCCCGTTCAATCGGACTGATCGAAAAGCACCGTGGCTCCGTGGCAATCCAAAAATCGTATTTATTGAGCGCTTACTGTGTGCACAGCACTGGACTAAGCGCTTGGGAAGTCCAAGTTGGCAACAGCTGGCTCACAGTCTGGAAGGGGGAGACAGACAACAAAACAAAACATATTCACAAAAGAAAATAAATAGAATGTATGTACAAGTAAAATAAAGAGTAATAAGTTTGTACAATCAATCAATCAATTAACCGTCTTTATTGAGCGCTTACTGTGTGCAGAGCACTGGACTAAGCGCTTGGGAAGTCCAAGTTGGCAACATCTAGAGACGGTCCCTACCCAACAGCGGGCTCGCAGGCTAGAAGGGGGAGACAGACAACAAAACAAAACCTATTCACAAAAGAAAATAAATAGAATAAATATGTACAAGTAAAATAAATAAATAGAGTAATAAATATGTACAATCAATTAATCGTCTTTATTGAGCACTTACTGTGTGCAGAGCACTGCACTAAGCGCTTGGGAAGTCCAAGTTGGCAACATCTAGAGACGGGCCCTACCCACCAGCGGGCTCACAGTCGAGAAGGGGGAGACAGACAACAAAACATATTCACAAAATAAAATAAATAGAATAAATATGTACAAGTAAAATAAATAAATAGAGCAATAAATATGTACAATCAATCAATCAATTGTATTTATTGAGCGCTTACTGTGTGCAGAGCACTGTACTAAGCGCTTGGGAAGTCCAAGCTGGCAACATCGAGAGACGGTCCCTACCCAACAGCAGGCTCACAGTCTAGAAGAGGGAGACAGACAACAAAACAAAACATATTCACAAAATAAAATAAATAGAATAAATATGTACAAGTAAAATAAATAAATAAAGTAATACATATGTACAATCAATTAATCAATTAATCGTATTTATTGAGAGTTTACTGTGTGCAGAGCCCGGGACTAAGCGCTTGGGAAGTACAAGTTGGCAACATATAGAGACGGTCCCTACCCAACAGTGGGCTCACAGTCGAGAAGGGGGAGACAGACAAAAAAACAAAACATACTAACAAAATAAAATCAATAGAATAAATATGTACAAGTAAAATAGAGTAATAAATATGTACAATCAATCGATCAATCAATCAATTAATCGTATTTATTGAGCGCTAACTGTGTGCAGAGCACTGTACTAAGCGCTTGGGAAGTCCAAGTTGGCATCATCTAGAGACGGGCCCTACCCAACAGCGGGCTCACAGTCTAGAAGGGTGAGACAGGCAACAAAACATATTCACAAAATAAAATAGAATAAATATGTACAAGTAAAATAAATAAATAGAGCAATAAATATGTACAATCAATCAATCAATCAATCAATTGTATTTATTGAGTGCTTACTGTGTGCAGAGCACTGTACTAAGCGCTTGGGAAATCCAAGCTGGCAACATCGAGCGACGGTCCCTACCCACCAGCGGGCTCACAGTCTAGAAGAGGGAGACAGACAACAAAACAAAACATATTCACAAAATAAAATAAATAGAATAAATATGTACAAGTAAAATACATACATAGAGTAATAAATATGTACAATCAATCAATTAATCATATTTATTGAGCACTTACTGTGTGCAGAGCACGGAACTAAGCACTCGGGAAGTCCAAGTTGGCAACATCGAGAGACGGGCCCTACCCAACAGCAGGCTCACAGGCTAGGAGGGGGAGACAGACAACAAAACAAAACATATTCACAAAATAAAATAAATAGAATAAATGTGTACAAGTAAAATAAATAAATAGAGTAATAAATATGTACAATCAATCAATTAATCGTATTTATTGAGCGCTTACTGCGTGCACAGCACGGGACTAAGCGCTTGGGAAGTCCAAGTTGGCAACATCGAGAGACGGTCCCTACCCAACAGCGGGCTCACAGTCTAGAAGGGGGAGGCAGAGAACAAAACAAAACATATTCACAAAATAAAATAAATAAAATAAATATGTAGCCCGGGCTTGGGAGCCAGAGGGCATGGATTCCAATGCCGGCTCAACCGTGTCATTTTGGGGCAGATCATTTCACTTCTGTGGGCCTCAGTTACCTCATCTGGAAAACAGGGATTAAGACTGTGAGCCCTAAATAATAATAATAATAATAATAATAATAATAATAATAATAGCATTTGTTAAGTGCTTACTATGTGCAAAGCACTGTTCTAAGCACTGGGGAGGTTATAAGGTGATCAGGTTGTCCCATGAGGGGCTCCCAGTTTTAATCCTCATTTTACAGAAGAGGTCACTGAGGCCCAGAGAAGTGAAGTGATTTGTCCAAAGTCACACAGCTGACAGTTGGCGGAGCCGAGATTTGAACCCATGCCCTCTGACTCCAAAGCCCGGGCTCTTTCCCCTGAGCCATGTGGCTTCTCATGGGAGAAGCCCCACATGGGACCATCTGATCACCTTGTATCCCCCCCCCAGCGCTTAGAACAGTGCCTCGCACATAGTAAGCACTTAACAAATGCCATATCATTCTTATATTATTATTATCGAGCTCTGTGCTAAGCGCTCGGGAAGCTCTAGATAAGCAGCGTGGCTCAGTGGAAAGAGCCCGGGCTTTGGAGTCAGAGGTCATGGGTTCAAATCCCGGCTTCGCCACTTGTCAGCTGTGTGACTTTGGGCAAGTCACTTCACTTCTCTGGGCCTCAGTGACCTCATCTCTAAAATGGGGGTGAAGACTGTGAGCCCCATGTGGGATAACCTGAGTACCTTGTAACCGCCCCAGCGCTTAGAACAGCGCTTTGCACATAGCGCTTAAGAATAATAATGATGGCATTTATTAAGGGCTTTCTACGTGCAAAGCGCTGTTCTAAGCGCTGGGGAGGTTACAAGGTGATCAAGTTGTCCCACGGCCGGGCTCACAGTCTTCATCCCCATTTTACAGATGAGGTCACTGAGGCCCGGAGAAGTGAAGTGACTTGCCCAAAGTCACACAGCTGACAATTGGCCGAGCCAGGGTTTGAACCCATGACCTCTGACTCCAAAGCCCGTGCTTTTTTCCACTGAGCCACGCTGCTTCATAAATAATAAATGCCATAAAATGCCTTAATAAATGCCATGAAAACCACCCTTCAGCAGCAGAGACAAGCCCTCCCAACTACGGCCTCGATCGAATTTATTAAGCGCTGACTACCACTAATAATAACTGTGGCATTTGTTAAGCGCTTACTATGTGCCAAGCACTGTTCATTCATTCGTTCATTCAGTCAATCGTATTTATCGAGCGCTTACGGTGTGCGGAGTACTGTACTAAGCGCTTGGAAAGTAATAATAATAATGATGGTTTTTTAAGCACTTACTATGTGCCAAGCACTGTTCTTTTAGACTGTGAGCCCACTGTTGGGTAGGGACTGTCTCTACATGTTGCCAACTTGTACTTCCCAAGCGCTTAGTACAGTGCTGTGCACACAGTAAGCGCTCAATAAATACGATTGATTGATTGATTGTTCTAAGTGCTGGGTGAGATACAAGGTCATTAGGTTATCCCACGTGGGGCTCTCAGAGAAGTGAAGTGACTTGACCTAAGTCACACAGCTGACAAGTGCTGGAGCAGAATTAGAACCCGCGACCTCTGACTCCCAAACCCACGCTCTTTCCACTGAGCCACACTGCTTCCATATTTCAGCAATAGAGACAATCCCTGCCCACAGCGGGCTTACTGTTCCAAGGGCTAGGGTAGATACGAGGTAATCAGGTTGTCCCACGTGGGGCTCTCAGTCCTTATCCCCATTTTACAGATGAGGTAACTGAGGCACAGAGATGTGAAGTGGCTTGCCCAAGGTCACATAGCAGATGAGTGGCAGAGTCGGGACTGTGTGCAGCACTGTACTAAGCGCTGGGGAGGGGACACTACAACAGTTAAAAAGTGACAATCCCTACCCACGACGAGCTCACACTCTGGAGCAGGGGGGAGACATTAATAAAAATAAACAGACATTAATACAAATAAATAAAATTACAGATATATACACAAGTGCTGTGAGGCGCTTAACAGATGGTGGCTTAGTGGCAACAGCCCGGGCTGGGAGTCAGAGGACGTGGGTTCTAATCCCGACTCCACCACTTGTCTTCTGGGTGACCTTGGGCAAGCCACTTCATTCATTCATTCATTTAATCGTATTTATTGAGCACTTACTGTGTGCAGAACACCGTACTAAGCGCTTGGAAAGTACAGTTTGGCAACAGATAGAGAGACAATCCCTACCTAACAACCGGGCTCACAGACTAGAAGTGTGTGTGTGTGGGGGGGGCAGAAAACAAAACAAGTAGACAGGCGTCAATACCATCAAGATAGATAAATAGAATTATAGAGATATACACATCATCATATATGTGTATATGTGTAATTATAGAGATATACTCCCCCTCGTCCCCCTCTCCATCCCCCCATCTTACCTCCTTCCCTTCCCCACTGCACCTGTATATATGTATATATGTTTGTACATATTTGTTACTCTATTTATTTATTTTACTTGTACATATCTATTCTATTTATTTTATTTATTTATTTATTTATTTTACTTGTACATATCTATTCTATTTATTTTATTTTGTTAGTATGTTTGGTTTTGTTCTCTGTCTCCCCATTTTAGACTGTGAGCCCACTGTTGGGTGGGGACCGTCTCTATATGTTGCCAGCTTGTACTTCCCAAGCGCTTAGTCCAGTGCTCTGCACACAGTAAGCGCTCAATAAATACGATTGATGATGATGATTGATGACATCATTACTAAAATAGAGTAATGAATATGTACAAATATACACAAGCGCTGTGGGGAGGGGAGGAGATTAGGCAGAGGGAGGGAGTTGGGGGCGATGGGGAGGGAAAGAGGAGCAGAGGAAAAGGGGGGCTCAGTCTGGGAAGGCCTCCTGGAGGTAGTGAGCGCTCAGTAGGGCTTTGGAGGGAGGAAGAGGGCTAGCTTAACAGATTCATTCATTCAATCGTATTTATTGAGCACTTACTGTGTGCAGAGCACCGTACTAAACGCTTGGAAAGTACAGTTTGGCAACAGATAGAGACAATCCCTACCCAACAACCGGGCTCACAGACTAGAAGGGGGGGGGGGGGGGGGCGGGCAGAAAACAAAACCAAACAAGTAGACAGGCGTCAATACCATCAAAATAAATAGAATTATAGAGATATACACATCATTAATAAAATAGAGTAATGAATATGTACAAATATACACAAGTGCTGTGGGGAGGGGAGGGGATTAGGCAGAGGGAAGGAGGGAGTTGGGGGCGATGGGGAGGGAAAGAGGAGCAGAGGAAAAGGGGGACTCAGTCTGGGAAGGCCTCCTGGAGGTAGTGAGCGCTCAGTAGGGCTTTGGAGGAAGACAGGTAGCTTGACAGATTCATTCATTCATTCAATCGTATTTATTGAGCGCTTACTGTGTGCAGAACACTGTACTAAGCACTTGGGAAGTCCAAGTTGGCAACATATAGAGACGGTCCCTACCCGAGATGTGTGGAGGGAGGGCATTCCGGTCAGAGGAAGGATGTGGATCGGGGGGTTGATGGTGGGAAAGGTGAGAACGAGGCCCAGTGAGGAGGTTAGCCGGGCCAGATGATCAGAGGGGGGTGGGCTGGGCTGCAGAAGGAGAGAAGGGAGGTGAGGAAGGAGGGGGCGAGGTGATGGAGAGCTTATATTGTACTCTCTCAAGTGCTTAGTACAGTGTTTGCTCAAAGTAAGTCCTCAATAAATACAAGTTCTCAATAAATGAATAATAAATTCCACACTCCCTGCTCCCCACTTGCCTTCCCCACACACTTCCATGCGGAGGGGATAAGCATTCAATCAATCAATCAATCAGTGGTATTTATTGACCACTTACTATGTACAGAGCACTTCACTAAGCGCTTGTGAGAGTACAACAATATTAGCAGGCCGGTTCCCTGCCCTTAAGGAGTTTACAGTCTAGAAAAATATTAATATGAATATATAACATCATTTAAAGAGACGTACATCAATTCTGTGGGGTTAGGGGTGAGGTGATTATCAAAAGGCCGAAGGTCACAGATCCACCTGCATAGATGAGGAAAGGGAGAGCTGAGCCTGGGGAGAGGGAAGAAAGACAGACAGAGTTCAACCCACACTGATAAACTGTCATTTAACTCATCTGTAAAATGGGGATTAAGACGGTGAGCCCCCGTGGGACAACCTGATCACCTTGTAACCTCCCCAGGGCTTAGAACAGTGCTTTGCACATAGTAAATGCTTAATAAATGCCATCATTACTATTATTATTATTATTACAGTGCTCTGCACACAGTAAGTGCTCAATAAATTTATTACTCTATTTTACTTGTACATATTTTAGACTGTGAGCCCACTGTTGGGTAGGGACTGTCTCTATATGTTGCCAATTTGTACTTCCCAAGCGCTTAGTACAGTGCTCTGCACATAGTAAGCGCTCAATAAATACGATTGATGATGATGATGATATTTACTGTTCTATTTATTTTGTTAATGATGTGCATCTAGCTTTAATTCTATTTGTTCTGACGACTTTGACACCCATCTACATGTTTTATTTTGTCGTCTGTCTCCCCCTTCTAGACTGTGAGCCCGTTGTCGGGTAGGGACCGTCTCTAGATGTTGCCGACTTGGACTTCCCAAGCGCTTAGTAGAGTGCTCTGCACACAGTTAAGCGCTCAATAAATACATTGAATGAATCAATGAATAAATGTCCTGGCTGGTCCTGGCTGGCCTCGGATGGTCCTGGGTAGCCCTGGGTGACCCTGGCTGGTCCTTGGTGGCCCTGTGTGGCCCCAGCTGGTCCCGGCTGGTCCTGGGTGGCTCTGGCTAGCCTTGGGTGGCTCTGGATGGTCCTTGATGGTCCTGGGTGGCTGGTCCTGGGTGGCCCTGGCTGGCCCTGGGTGGCCCTAGCTGGTCCTTGGCGGCCCTGGGTGGCCCCAGCTGGTCCCGGCTGGTCCTGGGTGGCTCTGGCTAGCCTTGGGTGGCTCTGGATGGTCCTTGGTGGTCCTGGGTGGCTGGTCCTGGGTGGCCCTGGCTGGCCCTAGCTTGTCCTTCGCGGCCCTGGGTGGCCCCAGCTGGTCCCGGCTGGTCCTGGGTGGCTCTGGCTAGCCTTGGGTGGCTCTGGATGGTCCTTGGTGGCCCTGGGTGGTCTTGGCTGGCCGTGGCTGGTCCTGGGTGGCCCTGGCTGGTCCTGGGTGGCCCCGGCTGGCCCTGGGTGGCCCTAGCTGGTCCTTGGCGGCCCTGGGTGGCCCCAGCTGGTCCCGGCTGGTCCTGGGTGGCTCTGGCTAACCTTGGGTGGCCCTGGATGGTCCTTGGTGGCCCTGGATGGCCCTTGGTGGCCCTGGGTGGTCCTGGCTGGTCTTGGTTGGCCGTGGCTGGTCCTGGGTGGCCCCGGCTGGCCCTGGGTGGCCCTAGCTGGTCCTTGGCGGCCCTGGGTGGCCCCAGCTGGTCCCGGCTGGTCCTGGGTGGCTCTGGCTAGCCTTGGGTGGCTCTGGATGGTCCTTGGTGGCCCTGGGTGGTCCTGGCTGGTCTTGGCTGGCCCTGGGTGGTCTTGACTCCCTCCCCATCCCCCCGGCCTTACCTCCTTCCCGTCCTCACAGCAATATGTTTGGAGGTATTTATTACTCTATTTATTTGTACATATTTATTCTATTCATTTTATTTTGTTAATATGTTTTGTTTCGTTGTCTGTCTCCCCCTTCTAGACTGTGAGCCCACTGTTGGGTAGGGACCGTCTCTAGATGTTGCCAACTTGTACTTCCCAAGCGCTTAGTACAGTGCTCCGCACACAGTAAGCGCTCAATAAATACGATTGAATGAAGGAATGATTGAAGGGATGGATGGATGAATGAATGAATTCAATCACCTTCTCCCCTCCTACCTCACCTCGCTACTCTTCTAGGACAACCCAGCATACTTCTTCTCTCCTCTAACACCAACCTTCAAACTATACCCTGATCTGGTCTAAATTGCCGCCAATTATTTGCCCCTTCCTCTGGCCTAAAGCCCTCCCTCCTCATATCTGCTGGACAATTATTCTCCCCCCCCCCTTCAAAGAATAATAATGATAACATTTATTAAGCACTTACTATGTGCAAAGCACTGTTCTAAGCGCTGGATGAAGGCACACCTCCTCCAAGAGGCCTTCCCTGATGACACCCTCCTTCCCCACTCCATTCTGCATTGCCCTGACCTGCTCCTTTATTCATCCCCGCCTCCCAGCCCCACAGCACTCATATCTATATCTTTAATTAATTAATTTATATTAATGTCTGTCTCCCCTTTGTAGACTGTAAGCTCACTGTGGGCAGGGGATTTATCCGCTTATTGTTATATTGTATGCTCCCAAGCGCTTAGTACAGCACTCTGCACATAGTAAGTGCTCCATAAATAAGATTGACTGACTGACCTCTTTGTTGGACAGAGCCAGCATCTGGCCTGATTAAGCTTATTCATTCAATCGTATTTACTGAGTGCTTACTGTGTGCAGAGCACTGTACTAAGCGCTTGGGAAGTCTAAGTCGACATCTAGAGACGGTCCCTACCCAACAACGGGCTCACAGTCTAGAAGGGGGAGACAGACAACAAAACAAAACATGGAGACAGGTGGAGAAGCAGCGTGGCTCACAGGTCATGGGTTCGAATCCCGGCTCTGCCAACTGTCAGCTGTGTGACTAGACTGTGAGCCCACTGTTGGGTAGGGACCGTATGTCTCTCTATGTTGCCAACTTGTACTTCCCAAGCGCTTAGTACAGCGCTCTGCACACAGTAAGCGCTCAATAAGTACGATTGATTGATTGACTTGGGGCAAGTCACTTCACTTCTCTGTGCCTCAGTTCCCTCATCTGGAAAATGGGGATGAAGACTGTGAGCCCCCCCCGTGGGTCAACCTGATCACCCTGTAACCTCCCCAGCGCTTAGAACGGTGCTTTGCACATAGTAAGCGCTTAACAAATACTTCCCAAGCGCTTAGTACAGCGCTCTGCACACAGTAAGCGCTCAATAAATACGATTGATTGACTTGGGGCAAGTCGCTTCACTTCTCTGTGCCTCAGTGACCTCATCTGGAAAATGGGGATGAAGACTGTGAGCCCCCCCCGTGGGACAACCTGATCACCTTGTAACCTCCCCAGCGCTTAGAACAGTGCTTTGCACATAGTAAGCGCTTAATAAATACTTCCCAAGCGCTTAGTACAGCACTCTGCACACAGTAAGCGCTCAATAAATACGATTGATTAACTTGGGGCAAGTCACTTCACTTCTCTGTGCCTCAGTGACCTCATCTGTAAAATGGGGATGAAGACTGTGAGCCCCCCCCGTGGGACAACCTGATCACCTTGTAACCTCCCCAGCGCTTAGAACGGTGCTTTGCACATAGTAAGCGCTTAACAAATACTTCCCAAGCGCTTAGTACAGCGCTCTGCACACAGTAAGCGCTCAATAAATACGATTGATTGACTTGGGGCAAGTCGCTTCACTTCTCTGTGCCTCAGTGACCTCATCTGGAAAATGGGGATGAAGACTGTGAGCCCCCCCCCGTGGGACAACCTGATCACCCTGTAACCTCCCCAGCGCTTAGAACAGTGCTTTGCACATAGTAAGCGTTTAACAAATACTTCCCAAGCGCTTAGTACAGTGCTCTGCACACAGTGAGAGTTCAATAAATACGATTGAATGAATGAACAAATACCATCATTATTATTAAATGACTTGCTTAAGGGTCACACAGCAAGTAAGTGGCACAGCGGAATTAGAACCCACGACCTTCTGACCCCCAGGCCTGTGCTGTATCCACTATGCCGCTCTGCTTGTCATGTTGCCGTTGTGACAGTCCGATCTCGACGTTGCCCCCTCCCAATACACGGACACACACAGACACACACAGACACACACAGACACACACAGACACACAGCCCTGTAATTGCAGGCGTTGCAAACGAAGCCCACGAGGTGGCGGTGTTTCCCCGCGCACGGATTTGCACAGGGTTTGCTGAATAATAATAATAATAATAATAATAATAATAATAGCATTTATTAAGCGCTTACTATGTGCAAAGCACTGTTCCAAGCGCTGGGGAGGATACAATAATAATAATAACGATGGCATTTATTAAGTGCTTACTATGTGCACAGCACTGTTCTAAGCACTGGGGAGGTTACAAGGGGATCAGGTTGTCCCACGGGGGGCTCACAGTCTTCATCCCCATTTTACATCATCATCATCAATCGTATTTATTGAGCGCTTACTATGTGCAGAGCACTGGACTAAGCGCCTGGGAAGTACAAATTGGCAACGTATAGAGACAGTCCCTACCCAACAGTGGGCTCACAGTCTAAAAGGGGGAGACAGAGAACAAAACCAAACATACTAACAAAATAAAATAAATAGAATAGATATGTACAAATAAAATAAATAAATAAATAAATAAATCGAGTAATAAATATGTACAAACATATATACAGGTGCTGTGGGGAAGGGAAGGAGGTAAGATGGGGGATGGAGGGGGGACGAGGGGGAGAGGAAGGAAGGGGCTCAGTCTGGGAAGGCCTCCTGGAGGAGGTGAGCTCTCATCAGGGCAAGTCCCCCATTTTACAGATGAGGGAACTAAGGCCCAGAGAAGTGAAGTGCCTTGCGCACAGTCACCCAGCTGACTAGACTGTGAGCCCACGGTTGGGTAGGGACCGTCTCTATATGTCGCCGACTTGTACTTCCCAAGCGCTTAGTACAGTGCTCCGCACACAGTAAGCGCTCAATAAATACGATTGAATGAATAAATGAATGAACTGGTGGAGCTGGGATTTGAACCCATGAGATTTGTATCTAATCTGATACAAGATGATCAGGTTGTCCCACCTGGGTTTTACAGCCTTAATCCCCATTTTACAGGTGAGGTGGATGTCAAATGACTTCCCCAAGATCACACAGCTGGCAACGGGTGGAGCCGGGATTAGAACCCGTGACATCTGACTCCCAAACCCGGGCTCTTTCCAAGTTCTTCTGCTGAAGTGACCGCAATCTCCCCACTGGAAGATGGTGTTGGGGTGCAGCCTGCAGGATGGAGCCATGGCCCTTCGCCCTCCAGCCTCTCAGGTCTGTTGGAGATGACTTTTTTCATGCCACATGTTTGCTTCTCAGGCGATTTAATGTTTGTTGGATCCTGTGAAGGGTTGGGGCCCGGCCGACCGTTGGTTGGGCAGTGAGAGGGGGAGGTGGGGAAGGGATGAGGTGTCCCCCGTAATTGGGTTTGTGTTGGGAAGGGAGGCGAGGGTGGGAGGGGATCATCAGAGGGGAGTCTCCCCTGGCCTTGTGGGGACCGGGCCTTGGCCCCTGGTGGCTTCTGGAAAAACCGGAGAAGAAGTGTGGTTTAGCGGAAATAATACTGTTGGTATTTGTTAAGCACTTACTATGTACCAAACACTGTTCTGAGCGCTGGGGTAGATACAAGGTTGTTCCGTGTGGGGCTCACAGTCTTCATTCATTCATTCAGTCATTTATTGAGCGCTTACTGTGTGCAGAGCACTGTACTAAGCGCTTGGGAAGTCCAAGTTGGCAACGTCTAGAGACGGTCCCTACCCAACGGCGGGCTCACAGTCTAGAAGGGGGAGACAGACAACAAAACATATTAATAAAATAGAATAGTAAATATGTACAAGTAAAATAGAGTAATAAATACGTACAAACATACAAACATTACATAGAGAAGCAGTGTGGCTCAGTGGAAAGAGCCCGGTCTTTGGAGTCAGAGGTCATGGGTTCGAATCCCGGCTCCGCCACATGTCTGCTGTGTGATCTTGGGCAAGTCACTTAACTTCTCTGAGCCTCAGTTACCTTATCTATAAAATGGGGATGAAGACTGTGAGCCCCACGTGGGACAACCTGATCACCCTGTATCCTCCCCAGCGCTTAGAACAGTGCTTTGTACATAGTAAGCACTTAAATGCCAATTATTATTATTATTATTATTATTACAAACATATATACAGGTGCTGTGGGGAGGGGAAGGAGGTAGGGTGGGGGGGATGGGGAGGAGGAGGAGAGGAAGGAGAGGGCTCAGTGTGGGAAGGCCTCCTGGAGGAGGTGAGTTCTCAGTAGGGCTTTGAAGGGAGGAAGAGAGCTAGCTTGGCGGATGGGCAGAGGGAGGGCATTCCAGGCCCGGGGGATGAGGTGGGCCGGGGGTCGACGCGGGACGGGCGAGAACGAGGCCCAGTGAGGAGGCTAGCGGCAGAGGAGCGGAGGGTGCGGGCTGGGCTGGAGAAGGACAGAAGGGAGGTGAGGTAGGAGGGGGCGAGGGGATGGACAGCCTTGAAGCCGAGAGTGAGGTGTTTTTTCCTGATGCGTATGTTGATCGGTAGCCACTGGAGATTTTTGAGGAGGGCCCATTTTACAGATGAGGGAACTGAGGCCCAGACAAGTTAAGTGACTTGCCCAAGGTCACACAGCCAAGTGGTGGAGCCGGGATTAGAATCCACGACCTCTGTCAGCCTTTGTTCTTTCCACTGAGCCACGCTGCTTCTCAGAGCCTGGGCCTGGGAGTTGGACCACCTGCTCTGCCAATTACCTGATGGGTGGCCTTGGGCAAGTCACTTAACTTCTCAGTGCCTCACTTGTCTCACTGGTAAAATGGGGAGTGAATACTAGTACTCCATCCTACCTGTATTGTGAGCTCCAGGCGGAGCAATCAATCAATCAATCGTATTTATTGAGCGCTTACTTTGTGCAGAGCACTGTACTAAGCGCTTGGGAAGTACAAGTTGGCAACATATAGAGACAGTCCCTACCCAACAGTGGGCTCACAGTCTAAAAGGGGGAGACAGAGAACAAAACCAAACATACTAACAAAATAAAATAAATAGAATAGATATGTACAAGTAAAATAAATGAATGAATAGAGTAATAAATATGTACAAACATATATACATATCATCATCATCATCAATCGTATTTATTGAGCGCTTACTATGTGCAGAGCACTGTACTAAGCGCTTGGGAAGTACAAATTGGCAACATATAGAGACAGTCCCTACCCAACAGTGGGCTCACAGTCTAAAAGTCTACACATATACAGGTGCTGTGGGGAAGGGAAGGAGGTAAGATGGGGGGGGATGGAGAGGGGGACAAGGGGGAGAGGAAGGAAGGGGCTCAGTCTGGGAAGGCCTCCTGGAGGAGGTGAGCTCTCAGTAGGGCCTTGAGCAGAGACCGTGCTCCCACCAGAGTGACCTGTATCTACCCCAGCACGTAGAACGGTGCTCAATACTGATTAAGTGCTTAACTAATATGGTAAAAAAAAAAAAAAGAGGTCATATTAGGTGATGAGAGGAGAAAAACTATGGAAGGATGGGACAGAGCAAAGGAGAGATTGAGAGAAAAGGTGGGATTTAGTGGGAAAGAAGTACCCCTGATACGCGTGGTCTGATGCAGGGGTGGTATCCTCGGCCTGAGATGAGGTTGTCTAACCCAGTGTCCGTTCAGAGTCAGCATTTTCATCAGGGAATTTATTGAGTGCTTTCTGCTTGAAGCACAGTACTAAGTAAGGCGCCTGTTTCCTGCTGTCCTGTTTGCAATTGAGTCGGGAGAGCAAATCATAAACTCTTTAAGGGCAGGGATTGTGTCTACCAATCTATTCTATTGAATTATTGAACTCCCTCCCAAGTGCTTAGAGCAGTGTTATGCATGCAGCAAGTGCTCAATAAATTCTTATTGACTGACTATAGAAGTTGGGGCAGCAGGAAGAAGAAGCTGTAATGAAAATAATAATAATAATGGCGTTTATTAAGCGCTTACAATGTGCAAAACACTGTTCTAAGCACTGGGGAGGTTACAAGGTGATCAGGTTGTCCCACAGGGGCAGTCCTAATCCCCATTTTACAGATGAGGTAACTGAGGCACAGAGAAGTTACGTGACTTGCCCAAAGTCCCACAGCTGACAATTGGTGGAGCCGGGATTTGAACCCCTGACCTCTGACTCCAAAGCCCATGCTCTTTCCACTGAGCCATGCTGCAAGTACTTTGTGTCTGTTTATTGTTGTACTTTCCCAAGTACTCAGTACGATGCTCTGCACACAGTAAGCACTCAATAAATGCGATCGACTGACTGCGACAAGTTTATTCAGGAATTTGAACCCCATTATTTCTACAAATTGCTTTTTGGGAATTTTAGTCCATTGTTTTAAGATTCGTGTGACAGTCTGAAGGAGTTCACTTGCCGAGTTGTGTTTCTCCTGATTGAGGCAGTGAGCAAACACAGATATGTTCGTTTCCCAAACCTCAAGGAACTTTAGGCTTGTGTCTGCTTAGCTGAGATTTGGTTATCCCGAACCCGGTCCTGCCTTGTTCTATAGGGGAAGCAGCGTGGCTCAGTGGAAAGAGCCCGGGCTTTGGAGTCAGAGGTCGTGGGTTCGAATCCCGGCTCTGCCAATTGTCAGCTGTGTGACTTCGGGCAAGTCACTTCACTTCTCTGGGCCTCAGTTGCTTCATCTGTAAAACGGGGATGAAGACTGTGAGCCCCATGTGGGACAACCTGATCGCCTTGTATTCCCCCGCCCAGCGCTTAGAACAGTGCTTTGCACATAGTAAGTGCTTAACAAATACCATCATTATTATTTCTTTGCCAAGAGGGTGGACTCCATTTCTCTCCCTGTGACACTGGATCAAAAAATTTCACGCACCATTAACCAACTCCGCTTCTCCCCTGACCAGTCCCAGACCTAGTGGTCTGCCCCCCAGGGCCCACAGGACCTGCTGCTGGTGGAAAATGATTTGCCCCTCAGCCGTGTACTTTCCGTGTGACCTTGGGCAAGTCACTTAACTGCTCTGGGCCTTCATTACCCCGTCTTTAAAATGGGGATTTTCTACCTGTTCTCCCTCCCACTTCCAATGTGAGCCCCATGAGGGACAGGGACTGTGTCCAACCTGATTATCGTTTACATACTCCAGCGCTTAGCCTAGTGCTTGGCACATAATAGGCATATAGTGGATAGAGCATGGGCCTCGGAGTCAAGAGGTCATGGGTTCTAATTCCAACTCCGCCATTTGTCTGCTGTGTGACCTCAGGCGAGTCACTTCACTTCTCTGAGCAAAGCATCGGTTACCTCATCTGTAAAATGGGGATTGAGACTGCGAGCCCCACGTGGGGCGGGGACTGTGCCCAGCATGATTTGCTTGCACCCACCCCAGCGCTTAGTACAGTGTCTGGCACATAGTAAGTGCTTAACACATACCACAATTATTAATTATTGTGATTATTATCCCACAACAAATGTATTATCCAGGGCAGAAGACCATGGCAGGGCTTAAACTATTTCATGACTTTTTATCTCACCATCTGGGGGATTGGGAACGTGTGGCATGGCTGCCATTATTATTGTTGAAAGCAACAATAGTGGTAAGGCTACAATCAATCAATCAATCATATTTATTGAGCGCTTACTGTGTGCAGAGCACTGTACTAAGCGCTTGGGAATTACAAGTTGGCAACATATAGAGACGGTCCCTACCCAACAGTGGGCTCCCAGCCACGGCTCTAAACTACCAAGTCCAGCTTGCCCACACACATCCACAATGCCTGGGGTTTGGGTGCCGGGTTTGTGTGGGTCTTATTTTTGCACAACGATCCAAAGAGTTTCCATCTGGAATGTGTAGCATGGCTCAGGGCACGGTCTGCCCTAAGAGGTCAAACTTTGCCTCCCGATTCTACTTCTCAACTTCCAGGCCCCTTCCCCATCCAGAGATTCTCTAACTTGGATTTTTCTTCAGATGACGTTCCCAGGGACCAGCTTTCTCTCTGAGAGATTTGTTTTTTTCTGCCCTTAAGACGATGGATTTTGTAACTGGCTTGGTCAGTAAACTGGAGTTTTGATTCACTCTTGAAGGAAAACATATTTGGGCCAAATAGGAAAAAGTCCGCTTTCAAAGAAAATCATCCGTCTTCACCCTGAACGGGAATTCTTAAATCGGATTGTTCTGCTTTGGAAATCTACCTTTAAGTAGTTCATTTGGCACAGAGTGCTATGTGGAAACAGACTAGAGACTGCTGTCCCTTGTGTGGTGATTATAAAGTCTCTTAGAAAACAGTTCTGAAAAAAAATCTCCTTGGTATTCCCTAACCCCGGTGGATTGTATGGTCTGGAGTTCTCAAAACTGTCTTTCTTAGATAGATGACTCACTCCACTGGAATAGCCACGTGGGTGCTAAGTGAACAGAACTTCATCGTCTTTCCTTTTCAATTTCCTTTGAACCCTTTTTTCCTTTCTGTGCGTCCGTGTAGATCATGTGTCTGTCTCCCCAACTGGACAGTAAAATAACAGGGTCATTATAGGGCGAGTCAATTCACTTTGCCATGCCTCGGTTTCCCCCTCTGTAAAGTGGGAATTAAATATCTGTTCTCTCTTCCCCATAGGCAGTGAGCCCCATGTGGGACAGGGACTGCATCCAATTTGATAATGTTGTTTTTTTCCCTGAACTTTGCAAAGGGTTTGGTGCAAATTAGGTGCGTAATATTTACTACCATCCTGATTGTAGAAAAGAAGCCAATTGCTGTTTTCTTTGTGTTTCACGGTCTTTCAGGTGCTCAGGTTTCCTGCTTCGTATCTTCATTAGAAAGCCCCAGCATGTTTTCAAATGAAGGTGCCCTTTAAGAGTTAAAGAAAATGGAAACATCCCTCACCAAACATCCAGACTGGGGCTTATCAGTCTGGAAATGAAATGATCGGAGCAGAAAAGAATGTGCTTCAGATGAATTCGGTAGTTTTACGTCTCGCCGTCTGAAGGGCCTGTTCGGGTTTACAAAATCTCTTTCCCTCTATAACCGAATGCAAGAAGTTAAACGTATCCGCCGCTCCCGCTGGGACAGAGGAAGCGGTGACCGGGAGAAGCGTTAGGGTCTGGAAGTGTAGGAGTTTCCCCGTCCAGAAGAGAATCACCAAATATAAGCATGGGGGTCACGAGTCCTGTGCCAGTTAAATTTTGGCCACTGAGATAACCAGTGACAGCGGGAATCTTTATGTCATCGCGATCACGGATGCCCTGCAAAATGTGCTGATGCCACTCTGTGTACTGGGCACCGGTAGTAGTAATGGTATTTATTGATTTCTTCCGAGTGCAGTGCAATGTACTAAGCTTCACTTTTCTAGTAGAGTTTCTCTCCCAGATCATCACAGACGCAGCGTGGCCTAGTGGATAAAGCCTGGATCTGGGTGCCAGAGGACCTGGGTTCTAATCCCGGCTCTTGGGCTAGTCACTTGGCTTCTCTGGGCCTCAGTTTCCTCAACCGTAAAATTGAGATTTCATACCTGTTTCCCTCCTATTTAGACTGTAAGCCCCACGTGGGACAGGGACCTTGTATGTGCCCCGGTGCTTAGAGCAATGCTTGACACATAGTAAGCATGTAACAAATGCAATAAAGAAAAAGTTGAAGGATGGCTACAGAATCCATAGTTATCGAGGACTCATATAGGGTCTACAGTGGGCGGAGTTTGGGGAACATACAAAAACCAAAAAAAAGTATTTACAGATAGATTTCGTGGAATAAATGACCATATTCAGTTGAGGACAGTAGACATAGTTATGCAAGTGCTTTATATTTTTTGCTGATTGTTGACTGCAGGAGGGTCTTCTAATGTGAATGTGAGAGGGTAGGTGGGCTTTCTTTTATGTCTTCTAGAAAATTCACGTGTGTGGGCATACACACATTCATACATCCACCCACCCATCACAAAACACGCAACTTCCCAACCCTCTGAAACAGCTAAAGCTAGACATTACTACTTGTGGGAATCCTTTTCCCTCCTTCATTCATTCATTCAATCATATTTATTAAGCGCTTTACTGTGTGCAGAGCACTGTACTGAGGGCTTGGAGAGTACAATTCGGCAACAAATATAGACAATCCCTACCCAACAACGGACTCACAGTCTAGAAGCGAGGAGACAGACAACAAAACAAGTGGACAGGCGTCAATAGCATCAATATAAATAAATAAAATTATAGATATGCACACATCATTAATAAAATAAATAGAATAATAAGTATGTACATGTATACACAAGTGCTGTGGGGCGGGGAGGGGGGTAGAGCAGAGGGAGGGAGTTGGGTGATGGGGAGTGGAGGGGGAGCAGAGGAAAAGGGGGGCTCAGTGTGGGAAGGCCTCTTGGAGGAGGTGAGCTTTCAGTAGGGCTATGAAGGGGGGAAGTGTTCTAGTTTGGCAGATTAGAGGAGGGAGGACATTCCAGGCCATAGGTGGGCCGGGGGTCGATGGCGGGACAGCCCAGAACGAGACTAGTGAGAAGGTTAGCGGCACCAGAGGAGCGGAGTGTGCGGGCTGAGATGGAGAAGGAGAGAAAGAAGGTGAGGTACGAGGGGACAAGGTGATGGACAGCCTTGAAGCCAATAGTGGAATTTATTTCAGGGTCTCCCTCCACTGCTGGATTGTAAACTCTTGGAGCGCGGTGTTCTCACCACTCATACTCTCCCAAGCACCAAGTTCAGTGCTCCGCACACAATATGTTCAGTAAATGGCATCAGTGGATTGACGCTCCCCCCGCTCAAGGGGAGAACCGCACTGGTGGGTTGGGGGCCAGAATCGTCTCTGCTCCTCATCCAGCATGGGTCACTGTCCCCAGCGTCCTCTCCTTGTCTGGGGGCGAAACCAGAGAAGCAAATCCGCCAAGCTAGCTCTCATCCTCCCTTTAAGGCCCTACTGAGAGCTCACCTCCTCCAGGAGGCCTTCCCACACTCAGCCCCCTCCTTCCTCTCCCCCTCCTCCCCCTCTCCATCCCCCCCATCTTACCTCCTTCCCTTCCCCACAGCACCTGTATATGTGTATATATGTTTGTACATATTTATTACTCTATTTATTTTACTTGTACATATCTATTCTATTTATTTTATTTTGTTAGTATGTTTGGTTTTGTTCTCTGTCCCCCCCTTTTAGACTGTGAGCCCACTGTTGGGTAGGGACTGTCTCTATATGTTGCCAATTTGTACTTCCCAAGAGCTTAGTCCAGTGCTCTGCACATAGTAAGCGCTCAATAAATACGATTGATGATGATGATGACAAGCAGCACCAGCAGGGACCGGCTCTCAACGGACACCTGGGCTACTGTGGAAGGATATTAATTTCTCACTTTCCCTCCATTTTGTTTAAACATAGGAACACAGCGTAAATAAGTGGCAACAGAAGCGCGGCTCACCCCCCGCCCCCCGGGATTTCGCAGTGTGTAATTTTTAACTTCAAACCCCGTCCCCCTGGGCCAATCAGTATCGATGGCAATTATTCTTAGCTCCCAAGTCAAAACACGGGGGTGTGTTTGTTTCTTTCTGGCCAAGGTGGGAGGCAGACATGGAGGAATATGGGAATTCCCTGGTGAGTGGCTTTCATTGGTGGCAGCAATTTCTGCCCACTGCCTCCCTTCAGCCAGTTCCCACATGATGGTCTGAGGACAAGAGGGCTTCCCTGACTAAGCCCTCCTTTCCTCTTCTCCCTCTCCCTTCTGCATCACCCTGACTTGCTCCCTCTATTCGTCACCGCCCCCCGCCACCTCCACGACATTTATGTCCATATCTGTCATTTATCTATTTCTATTACTATCTGTCTCCCCCCTCTAGACTGTAAGCTCACTGTGGGCAGGGAATGCAACTGTTGATGTTCTGTTGTCCTCTCCCAAGCGCTCTGCACGCAGTAAAGGCTCAAAAAATACGACTGAATGAAGCAGGCCGTGGTTTCCACTTTCGGATGGGAGCGGCTCGTGGCGTTTATCTGGGTCCTGCCAAGCTTTGCAAAGAAGAGAAAAACTCTCCATGATCTCCTGAAAACCACTCCCGAGAAGGGTGGGCTCAACCCAGGCGCTTCCCCCCCTCCGAGTGGCTGAGCAAGAGGAGGGAGTTGGAAACGGGAAGAAGCGTGGGATGGGATAGAAAGTGAATTTGTATTTAGTGATTCAAGGCTGGCGGGGGAGAGAACCTCGAAGGCCTCGATTTGATCACTTTCCTTGTCTCTTGGGTTGTTTTTGTGTGTTTTATCCTTTTATCTCTCCTCTTGTGTCTGTCACCAATCTGTGAAGCAGTGGCATACACTGGGTGCTTATCGTGTGCAGAGCTCTGAACTAAGCACCTGACCTTATTCTTAATCAGTCGGATGTTTTTATTGAGCACTTAATGGTGTGCAGAGCATTGTACTAAGCTCTTGGAAGAGCACAATATAACAATGAACGGGCACTTAATGGTGTGCAGAGCATTGTACTAAGCTCTTGGAAGAGCACAATATAACAATGAACAGGCACATTCCCTGCCCACAGTGAGCTTACAGTCTAGAGGAAACTGAACCCTTTGGGGTTCAGGGCCCAAATCCAATGCTCACCTGTAAATTTTTCCCTACCACTTAGTGCAGTGTGTTGCCCAGAGTAGGTGCTTAGTAAACAGAATTGGTACTACAACCATTAAGACGAGTGCCATTTTTTTTCATAATGGGAGGATGTATTTTGCACCTTTTCTGCACAACACTGAGGATGAAGCCTCCCGTCAGGAACCATGACTGAGCCCTGGGCCTGAAACTTGAGGGCCAAGAACCTGTGTTAAGGAATCGATTCCAGTGCTTAGCTCCCTTCTTCTCCAGTCTTGGGTTCCCTGGTTTCAGACTTACAGGGAGCATCATATTTATTTTCTCTCTCTCTCTCTCCCTCTCTCCCTTCCTCTTCCTCTCTCTCTCTCTCTCTTCCTCTTTCTCTCTCTCTCTCTCTTCCTCTTTCTCTCTCTCTCTCTTCCTCTTTCTCTCTCTCTCTCTCTCTCTCTTCCTCTTTCTCTCTCTCTCTCTTCCTCTTTCTCTCTCTCTCTCTCTCTCTTCCTCTTTCTCTCTCTCTCTCTTCCTCTTCCTCTCTCTCTCCCTCTTTCTCTCTCTCTCTCTTCCTCTTCCTCTCTCTCTCTCTCTCTCTCTCTTTCTCTCTCTCTCTTTCTCTCTCTCTTCCTCTTTCTCTCTCTCTCTTCCTCTTCCTCTCTCTCTCTCTCGCTCTCTCTCTCTCTCTCTCTTTCCCTCTCTCCCTCCCTCCGTCATGCTTATGTGCAGCCTGGACCATGACCTATCTCTCTTTCCCCATGGATGGGGAATTAGCAGAAGAGTCCTTCATGTGGAAAAGGTCCTGTCTTCCACTTGACATGGAACCAAATGGGGCTCCCAATCCTGTCGTGCCCTCCATGACCAGGAGCTGGAGCATGGACCTGGGAATCAGAAGGTCATGGGTTCTAATCTGCTGTGTGACCTTGGGCAAGTCACTTCACTTCTCTGTGCCTCAGTTTCCTCCTCTGTAAAATGGGGATTATGACTGTGGGCCCTATGTGGGACAGGGACGATTATCTCATATCCACCCCAGCACTTAGAGCAGTGCCTGGCAAATAGTAAGTGCTTAACAAATACCATAATTATTATTAATATTATTACCAGGGCCAGCTGCGGCTGAGGGAGAAAGTTAGATCAGTGCCTGGCAAATAGCAAGTGCTTAACAAAGCACTTTTAGACTGTGAGCCCACTGTTGGGTAGGGACTGTCTCTATATGTTGCCAACTTGTACTTCCCAAGCGCTTAGTACAGTGCTCTGCACACAGTAAGCGCTCAATAAATACGATTGATTGATTAATATACCACAATTATTATTAATATAGAGAATTAGAGAAGCAGCGTGGCTCAGTGGAAGGAGCCCGGGCTTTGGAGTCCAGAGGTCATGGGTTTGAATCCCGGCTCCGCCACTTGTCAGCTGTGTGACTTTGGGCAAGTCACTTCACTTCTCTGGGCCTCAGTTACCTCATCTGTAAAATGGGGATGAAGACTGTGAGCCCCCCGTGGGACAACCTGACCACCCTGTACCCTCCCCAGCGCTTAGAACAGTGCTTTGCACATAGTAAGCGCTTAATAAATGCCATCATTATTGTTAATATTATTACCAGGGCCAGCTGCAGCTGAGGGAGAAAGTTTGGGAGCTGGAATGGGCTCTTTCCAACCTGTGACAACATTTGATCTGGAAAGCACTTAGAACAGTGCTTTGCACATAGTAAGCGCTTAATAAATGCCATAAAAAAAAAACAGGGTGGCTTCACCTTTGCAATCCTTCCCTGGGGAGGGGGCAGTGGTGATTCTGTGGATGGATGCCTACTTTGAGTCTGGGGACCCCTGATTCTTGCTTGGGCCCCCAAAAAGCAGACTAGGGAGAAGCCAGGCTGGGTGGTTGGGAGCCACTCTAAAGTCCCAAATTGGTTTCCTCTCTTTTTTCCTTTGAAAAGTGGCTCAGGATAAAGGGACCCCATTGTGATGGTGATTTGTGGTTAATCACCATTCGATGTCTGCTTTGAATTACCACTGCTAATTAGTTTCCATCCTTGACTTTTCCAATTACCTTAAGGGTGCTTTGGTGCTAAACACCTGGGCAGATTACCTAATTAGATGAAAGAAACTTGTCCACTCTTTGCAGGTAATTATTTTAACTTTCACTGGCACGTCCACTCTTCGTCCCACGACAGACTTTCTAATTTCAGTCACCGCCGTCCCAGCTATTTCTAGTCTCTCCAGAGGTTTTTGGGGTGGGGATAGGGGATGGAGAAATGACTGGCCTGAAATACTAATACTAATAATGGCATTTATTAAGCACTTACTATGTGCAAAGCACTGTTCTAAGCGCTGGGGGACTCCCAGTCTACTTCTAGTCTGCCCTCCCAAGTGCTTAGTAGAGTGCTTTGCACCTAGTGGGTGCTCAATAAATACTACTAATGATAGGGATGAGGAGATGGAAGAAGAGAAGGTATCTATGAAGAGTTAAAGAGCCTGTGGAGTTCACTGACGGTGGGCAATGTTTCCAGTTCTGCCAACCGTATTGCAAGCGCTCCCCAACGCTCAGTACAGTGCTCTGCACAGAGTAAATGCTTAATAAGTATCTTCGATTGAACATGTTTGCGATGAATCAAAACTTTTTACTGAGCGCTCTCTTTGGGCAGAGCGCTGTACTAAGAGTGTGGGAGAATTCAGTAATGTTAGTATCCATGCTCACTGCCCTCAGAGGAGTTTACAATTCAGCGGGCTGCATGCTAGACTCCCATCTAGTCTTCTAACTCTACTGGACGCTTCAGCAGCCTTCCCGAGGTTTTGTCAAGTGGCTGGCTGTGTGACCTTGACCAAGTCATTTCATTTCCCTCATCTGTAAAACAGTCCCTGCCTGAATGGCAGAGAGCTCTGGCAACTAGGAAGCACTTAATAAAAACCATTATTATCACCAAGGCTGACGGAGTCTTACATCAGAGCCCAACTCCTGGGTGCTATGAGGAAATCATCCGGAAGACGTGATGTGACACAGTTTTTCCCGTAAGTCTGACTTGAAGCAGCGTGGCTCAGTGGGAAAGAGCCTGGGCTTTGGAGTCAGAAGTCATGGGTTCAAATCCCGGCTCCACCACTTGTCAGCTGTGTGACTTTGGGCAAGTCACTTCACTTCTCTGGGCCTCAGTTCCCTCATCTGTAAAATGGGGATGAAGACTGTGAGCCCCACGTGGGACCACCTCATGACCTTGTAACCCCCCAGCGCTTGGAACAGTGCTTTGCGCATAGTAAGCGCTTAATAAATGCCATTATTATTATTATTATTATTATTGAAACTTTATTTCAAGTCACGTCATGCATAAAGTGACTTATTTCAAGGACATATTATTATTCTCCGGGCTTCAGTTTCCTCAACTGTGAAAATGGAGATTAAATACCCGTTCTCCCTCCTACTTGGGCTGTGAGCCCCATGCAGGACAGGGACTGTGTCCGACGTAATTAACCTGTACCCACCCCAGAGCTTAGAACAGTGTTTGACACAAAGTAAGCGCTTAACAAATACCGGGAAGGAAAAGAAAGTGCTGCAGGAGGTTGTAAATACACCAGAGGCCTCTCAGGCTGCGAAGCCCCTTCCAGAGAACAAAAGCAACAGGCATCTCTCCGTCCTGAAAAGCGACCCCAAACAAGCCCCCCGTCGTCTTTCCGGATTGACGGCCCACCAGAAACAGATGTATATCAAAATCTCCTCTTGATTGAAGGCTCTCCTCCGTCGGGGCTGGCGGGAGCTAATGGGGCGTGTAGACCTTTCACAGGACAACCCCTAATTGTGGTTTTCCCCGCTAATCCGCCGAGCTGCTGGGAACATCTGGAAAGGCGCTGCGTGGGGGGAGCCGCGGGAGAGGATGGAACAATTAAAGGCTCGTTTGCATCAAAGTCAGCACTTAACTCCGAAGTAACAGTTTGGCGGGGCCAGAGGCCCCCCGCTCCACGCAGTCATTGTTAGTTTCCATCACCAGACTCCAGCAGGTTGGGATGAACAAGTCGGTACCGAATTTTTCTGGTGGATCAGTCAATCAATCGTATTTATTGAGCGCTTACTGTGTGCATCCGCCAAGCTAGCTCTCTTCCTCCCTTCAAGGCCCTGCTGAGAGCTCACCTCCTCCAGGAGGCCTTCCCACACTGAGCCCCTTCCTTCCTCTCCCCTCGTCCCCCTCTCCATCCCCCCATCCCCACAGCACCTGTATATATGTTTGTACATATTTTTTTTACTCTATTTACTTTATTTGTACATATCTATTCTATTTATTTTATTTTGTTAGCATGCTTGGTTTTGTTCTCTGTCTCCCCCTTTTAGACTGTGAGCCCACTGTTGGGTAGGGACTGTCTCTATATGTTGCCAATTTGTACCTCCCAAGCGCTTAGTACAGTGCTCTGCACATAGTAAGCGCTCAATAAATACGATTGATGATGATGATGATGCAGAGCACTGTCCTAAGCGCTTGGGAAGTACAAGTTGGCAACATAGAGAGACAGTCCCTACCCAACAGTGGGCTCACAGTCTAAAAAGCGGGCTCATGGTCTAAAAGTGGGCTCGATGTCAAAGGCCCCTAGAACTGGGGAATCAGGGGAGACCCATCAATGGGGCGCTGACTGTGCAGAGCACTGTACTGAACGCTCGGGAGAGTAGAGTGCAACAGAGTTCGTAGACGTTCCTGAACTTACAGCCTGGAGGGGGAGACGGACAGTAGTATAAATAAATTATAGGGTTGTAAGTGCCTTGGGGCTGAGGGGTGGGTGGGAAGTACTGTAGCCTAGTGGATAGAGCACAGGCCTGGGAATCAGAAGGACCTGGGTTCTAGTCCCAAGTCTAGTCTGCTGGGTGTCCTTGCCAAGTCACTTCATTTCTCGGCCTTCCCAGGCTGAGCCCCTTCCTTCCTCTCCCCCTCGTCCCCCTCTCCATCCCCCCCCATCTTACCTCCTTCCCTTCCCCACAGCACCTGTATATATGTTTGTACATATTTATTACTCTATTTATTTTACTTGTACATATCTATTCTATTTATTTTATTTTGTTAGTATGTTTGGTTTTGTTCTCTGTCTCCCCCTTTTAGACTGTGAGCCCACTGTTGGGTAGGGACTGTCTCTATATGTTGCCAACTTGTACTTCCCAAGCGCTTAGTACAGTGCTCTGCACACAGTAAGCGCTCAATAAATACGATTGATTGATTCTCGATGCCTCAGTTACCCCATCTGTAAAGTGGAGAATAAGACTGTGAGCATCATGTGGGATGTGGACTGCGTCCAACCTGATTAGCTTGTATCTATTCCAGTGCATAGTACAGTGTTCTTCATGTATGTATTGAAGTTTCATTGTATTTGGCTTTTATGTTGATTTTATGCTTTGGTTGTTTCATCTTTCCTGTTCTATCTGTTTTCAACTCCTTCCCCTCCTTATCTAGT
Source organism: Tachyglossus aculeatus (assembly GCF_015852505.1). Lineage (NCBI taxonomy): Eukaryota > Metazoa > Chordata > Mammalia > Monotremata > Tachyglossidae > Tachyglossus > Tachyglossus aculeatus. Next base: position 24,998,141 of record NC_052089.1, read on the forward strand.
TCTCACCTCTGTATTTTTTCTCGGTGCATACCACACGGTAGATGCTTAATAAATACAATAGAGAAGCAGCGTGGCTCAGTGGAAAGAGCCTGGGCTTGGGAGTCAGAGGTCATGGGTTCTAATCCCGACTCTGCCACGTGTCAGCTGGGTGACTTTGGGCAAGTCACTTCCCTTCTCTGTGCCTCAGTTACCTCATCTGTAAAATGAGGATTAAGACTGTGAGCCCCACGTGGGACAACCTGATCACCTTGCATCCCCCCAGCGCTTAGAACAGTGCTTTGCACATAGTAAGCACTTAACAAATACTATTATTATTATTATTATTCATTCACTCAATCATATTTTTTGAGTGCTTGCTGTATGCAGAGCACTGTACTAAGCACTTGGGAGAGTACCACAGTCAACAGACACATTCCCTGCCCACAACGAGCTTACAGTCTAGAGGCAGGGAGACAGACACTAGTAGAAATATAGAAATAAATAAATTACAGATACATACATACATAAAGTGCTGTCGGGTTGGGTGGGGGGAAGAACAAAGGCAGCAAGTCAGGGAGATGCAGAAGGGATTGGGAGAAGGGGAAATGGGGGCATATTCATTCAATCATATTTATTGAGCGCTTACTGTGTGCAGAGCACTGTACTAAGCGCTTGGGAAGTACAAGTTGGCAACAGATAGAGACAGTCCCTACCCAACAACGGGTTCACAGTCTAGAAGGGGGAGACAGACAACAAAACATGTGGACAGGTGTCAAGTCAGGGAAGGCCTCATGGAGGAGATGGGCCTTCAATAAGGCTTTGAAGAGGGGGAGAATCATTGTCGGATTTGAAGAGGGAGGGAGTTCCAGGCCAGAGGCAGGATGTAGGCGAGGGATCGGCAGCAAGCTATCACTATTCCCCAGTAGCCCACCAGCCTGAGACTCAGAAAGGAAACTCAACTGAGCACTAACAGCCCAACTCAACTGAGCACTAACAGCCCTTTGTGAGAGCAGCGAGGAAAAGGAGCCCTGAACCAGGACAGATACCCCCAACTCGACTTGCTGCTTGCTAAAATGGGAAAATGAGTTGGGGAGTCCACGGGTAGGGGGTGTATTGGTGGAAGCTTGGCCCAGTGGAAAGCACATTGGCCTGGCCTACTGTGTGACATTGGACAAGTCACTTAACCTCTCTGGGCCTTCATTTCATCTCTACAAAATGGGAATCAGATGGGCTGTGAGCCTCAGGTGGGACAGGGACCGTGACCTTTAGCACAGTGCTCTGCACACAGTAGGCGGTCAATAAATATGATTGAATTCAGTCAGTCATTCAATCATATTTATTGAGCACTTACTGTGTGCAGAGCACTGTACTAAGCGCTTGGGAAGTACAAGTTGGCAACATACAGAGACGGTCCCTACCCAACAATGGGTTCACAGTCTAGAAGGGGGAGACAGACAACAAAACAAAACATGTCGACAGAGTGGACTGTGAGCCCGCTGTTGGGTAGGGACCGTCTCTATATGTTGCCAACTTGTACTTCCCCAGCGCTTAGTACAGTGCTCTGCACACAGTAAGCACTCAATAAATACGATTGAATGAATGAATGAATGAATGTTGTACCCTCCTCAGTGCCCAGTATGGTGTTCGGTACAGAATAAGCACTTAGTTGTTGGATAGGGACCGTCTCTAGATGTTGCCAACTTGTACTTCTCAAGTGCTTAGTACAGTGCTCTGCACACAGTAAGCGCTCAATAAATTTGAATGAATGAACTACCAATTTTATAATTGTTTCAAAAATCCCAGACTTCTTATCATTATTATGTTTCTAGTTAAGGTTCTAAGAGAAGGGAAGAGAGACATCAGAAAGCAGCAGACAGCACAGTTCAGAAAAGCAAATCTGAACAGGCCTAGGACACGTGTAGAAATAGTAGAATCATCCTTCGCCTTGAAGATGGGCCGACAGTGAACTCTTTTGTGTATATTATTATGGTATTTGTTGAGCGCTTAATATGTGTCAAATACTGTTCTGAGTGCTGGGGGAGACCTAAGTTAGTCAGATGGGACACAGTCCCTGTCTCACGTGGGGCTCAGAGTCTAAGGAGGAAGGCATACAGGCCTGTATTCCAGCCTGCGGTATTGTTTGATTGAGAGGAAACTCTTCCTCTTCCACCCCGTGAACAAGAAGGAGAAACTGATAAGGCAGAGGTCCTCGGCCCAGGGAGGGAGGGGGCAAATGGGGGGGCCTTGGCTTTCCAGGCGATGCCCATTTGGAAGTTGGCCACCAATGGCCCCCGTAGATAACTGATATTCAGAGGTGTATGAGGTCACAGGTGTGGCCACCATCCCAGTATCTACTCGTTCCTGGGGCCAGGACTCCGGTTGGGGCTGGGAGGGGGAGGGAGGATGGGAAAAAAGGGCTTGCCCCAGGCCTTGTGACGACAGCCACCATTTCATCCACTCGTTTCATGGAGCTGCAGTAGGGGGCAACTTGTTTTAATGGAAAGAGCCCTGAGCTGTGGGATCGGGAGACCCGGGTTTTGTCATTAGCCTGCTGGCTCTCCTGGGACAAGTCACTGAACAAGTCAGTTTCCACATCTGAAAAATTATTCATTCATTCAGTCGCACTATTGAGTGCTTAGTGTGTGCCAAGCACTGTACTAAGCGCTTGGGAGAGTACACTATAACAATAGACACATTTCCTGCCCACAGCGAGCTCTCAGTCTAGAGGGGGAAACAGATATTAATATAAATAAATGAGAATGAAATATTTCTCCTCTCTGACTGTGAGCCCATTGTATCTGAATGCTTCTTATCTGAATTCATTCAGTCGTATTTATTGAGCGCTATCTGAATGCTTGGGAGGCAGCACGGCTTAGTGGAAAGAGCCCGGGCTTGGGAGTCAGAGGTCATGGGTTCTAATTTTGGCTCCGCCACTTGCCAGCTGTGTGACTTTGGGCAAGTCATTTAACTTCTCTGTGCCTGTTACCTCTTCTGTAAAATGAGGATTAAGACTGTGGGACAACCTGATGACCCTGTATCTACCCCAGTGCTTAGAACAGTGCTTGGCACATAGTAAGCACTTAACAAATACCATCGTTATTATTATTATTGTTCACTGGATCCTACCTACCTACTCGATTGTACCCCCCCAAGCACTTAGTACAATTCTCTGGGCCCAGTAAGCGCTCAATAAATACCACTCGATAAATACCAGCAAGTACGATTGCTTGATCTACCCCTGCATTTAGCACAGTGCTCAAACCACGGTGCTTAAGAAATACACTGGTAATAATTGGATCTTCCCCTCACCTAAGGCATTGCCGTGTCCTGACACTAATTATCATCCATCCCACAACTCGGTCACGGTTCTCCGTGAGTCCCCGTGGGCTGGGTAAAACAAAACTCAAGTGTGCCCGTCTCCGGGCTGGGAGTCCGGGCTTGCTTCAGTTTCTGCCTCTCGGCAGAGACCGGGATGGGGGACCGTGGGGGGCTCCAACATAGGCTGCTCCCAACCCCGAGGATGGCTCTGGATGACCAGCGATGCCACTGCGTCAGGCAGGAGAGGCGTCCCATCCATCGCTGGCTTCAATCCACTGACTCGAGCCCCACCAGGCCAGTTTGGGCCCAAGGAGACAGAGGAAGGCCAGGGCTGGAAGAGCCGGTCCGGGCTGGCTACGAGCCGACCAGAAGGCCGGAGAAGGAGAGCGTAAACAGAGGCAGCTGGTTTCTCAGCATGGAGCTGCAGGCCTCGGGAAGGGCGGCAGATGCCCCTTCAGCTGTGATTGGGTACGGAGCGCCGGGGCCGGGCCTGGGTCACACGGAGGACCGCTTTAATGGTGACAGTCCGGTGTCAAACTGCCACTCTCTGTCTGTCTGCTTGGTTTTCTTTCCCCCCCTTTCTCCTGTTTTGGAAACCTGCCAGAGGCCCCGGCCCTCAGAGTTCACAGGCCGAGTGTGGAGGGGAGAGGAGAGAAAGACATAAAGAGAGAGAAAGGAAGACCACCAAGACGAGAGTTAGATGTACATTTGGTTTTGAGCTGGGGCCGGGCTGGGCATTTTTGGAGATCGAATTTATCGATATTAAGGGCCGTCTCCCCCTCTAGACCGCAAGCTCGCTATGGGCAGTCAGTCAGTCAGTCATATTTACTGAGTGCATACTGTGTGCGGAGCACTGAATTAAGTGCTTGGGAGAGTATAGCAAAACAATAAACAGACACACTCACTGCCCACAATGAGCTTACAGTTTAGAGGAAATAGGGCAGGGAACGTGTCTACTCTGTTGTATTAGCATAGCTTAGCATAGTGGTCTAAATGGAGTAAATTCTCCATAAATGCCACGGACTGATTGAGATGCCAAGGTGTCCAAATGAAGTAAACGAGAAAAATGCTCCAAATCGAAACTCACGCTTCCTCATTCAGTCTTTGGGTGGTATTGGTTCTGAGCCCCATATGGGACAGGGACTGTGTCCAGCCTGGTTATTTCTTTCTAGACTGTGAGCTCCTTGTGAGCAAGGATAATGTCTACCAGCTCTCATGTATGGTACTTTCCCAAGTCTTCAGTACAGTGCTCTGCACACAGTAAGAACTCAATAAATATCAATCAATCAGTGGTATTTATTGAGCACTTACTGTGTGCGGAACACTGTACCACGTGTTTGGGAAAGCGCCATAGAACAGAGGTGGTAGATGAAATCCCTGCCCACGAGGAGTTTATGGCCTAAAGGGGGTAGGGGGGGACAGATTCATTCATTCATTCATTCAATCATATTTACTGAGCACTAACTGTGTGCAGAGCACTGTACTAAGTGCTTGGGAAGTACAAGTTGGCAACATATGAAGATGGTCCCTACCCAACAACGGGCTCACAGTCTAGAATTAGGGATAGAGGAAATATTAGAATATAAGAATATTTACATAAGTACTGCGGAGATCTGGTGAGTATCAAAGTGCTTAAGGAGCATTCACCCAAGTGCGTAGGCAATCCGGAGAGGAGGGTGGATGGGGAAAATAAAGGACTTAGTCTGGGAAGGTCTCTTGGAGATTTAAGCAGGGTTTTGAAAGTGGGGAGAGTGGTGGACTGTCAGATATCAAGCGGGAAGGAATTTCATGCCCAAGGGAGAACGTGGCCAAGGGTTGTCGGCGAGATAGACGTGATCAAGGTACTGTGAGGAGGTTGGTGTTTGAGAAATGGACTGGGCTGGGGGGTGATAGGAGATCAGCGAGGTAAGGTAGGAGGGGGAGAGCTGATTGAGTGCTTTGAAGCCAAGGTAAGGAGTTTCTGTTTAATGCAGAGGTTGTTGAGCGAACACCTCCTCTCCTGGAGGAGTGGGGAGATGTGGACGGAATGGTTTTCAGAAAAATGATTCAGGCAGCAGAGTGAAGAGAGGGCCGGCGAGGATAGTGACAGGAGCCAGGGAGGTCAGCGAGGAGGCTGATGCAGTAGTCAAGGTGGGAAATGATGAGCGCCTCGGTCAGCGTGGTAGCAGTTTGGAGAGGAACGGGTGGATTTTAGAGATGTCGTGGAGGTAGAGCCGGCAGCACTTGGCAACAGATTGAGCGTGTGGGTTGAATGAGCGAGATGAGTCGAGGACAGCGCCAAGGTTATGGGCTTGAGAGATGGGGGGGATCGTTGATAGAGTAATAGGGGAGCACAGAACACCACACTTGGGGTGAGTAAAATAGGAGCTGTGGGCAAGCTCCCTGCCCTCGAGGGGCTTGCCATCTCAGACAGTTTGTGCCAGGGAAGTGCCTCCCTGCCGTCTGTCATTGCTGTTCCGCCTTGTGGCTGGAAAGGATGCTTGCTGCTGCTTGGGGATTTTGTGGGGGAAAAATTCCCAAGGACCATCAGCTCACAGTCATCATCCTCCTCAAAAACGTGTATTCATTCATTCATTCATTCAATCGTATTTATTGAGCACTTACTGTGTGCACAGCACTGTACTAAGCACTTGGTAAGCCCCTACTATGTTTTTAATACCGTACGAGGATGTAACTGAGAAGCAGCGTGGCCCTGGCTTCTAATCCTGGCCCCGTCACTTGTCTGCTAGATGACTTTGGGCAAGTCACTTCACTTCTCTGTGTCTCAGTTCCCTCATCTGTAAAGTGGACATTAAGCCTGTGAGCCCCATGTGGGACATGGACTGTGTCCAACTCGATTAGCTTGTAACTACCCCAGCGCTTTGTTGAGTTCTGGCATATAGTAAACACTTTACAAATAGCATCAAAAAAACCTAGGAATTTGATGTATACAGGGAGTACTCAAAGACCGGTTTGACTTTTGGAAGAACTTGATTCAATGGGAAGTACAGAGATTGAGGCGTTCGGTGATACCGCCTTAACTGACATTGGTTTTTTTTTTCCATTCAAACGCCCATATCATTGTTATCTCTTATACCCTGGCCACTTTTGGCGATTTTACTGTATCAAACACTCTAAAGCTGGAAAAACACAAACACAAAAAACCCTGTGTGTTACAATGCAGGAAGGCTGAAGGACAGTCTGAGATGCACAGGACCATCATGACTGGACCGCAACACCCATGTGCACGGCACCACGCAATCATTTTCCCCTTCATTGGCGGGGGAAATCATGTAATTATGGAATTGACTCCTTTTTTTGGGAAAAGAATGTACCATGTCCAAATAGTGTAGGAAAATATGTGCTGTAGCTCCTCCTTCCCCAGCAAGCTGAGCAAATCAATCAATCAATGCATTAAGCTTACTCTGTGCAGAGCATTGTGCTAAGCACTTGGGAGTGTACAACAGAGTTGGCCCACATGTTACCTGCCCACAAGGAGCTCACAGTAAACGCTCAATAAATACGATTGAGTTGAATGAACGAAGGAGCTTCAGGGGGAGACAGACGTTAATATAAATTACAGTCTAGTTGGGGTGGGGGCCTAAACATATTTACGCATAGAGTAATCACAATCAAAGATTGAATAACCAATGAATAAATAACTGAGGTGGTGTAATGGATGCCTAGAGAGCCTAGAAGTGTCACTGCAGAAGGAACAGAGCAGAGGGTGGCTGTGTTGGGGTGGGGGCCGAAACATATTTATGCATAATCAAAATCAAGGATTGAATAACCAATGAATAAATAACTGAGGTGGTGTAATGGATGCCTAGAGAACCTAGAAGTGTCACTGCAGAAGGAACAGAGCAGAGGGTGGCTGTGTTGGGGCTGGGGGCCTAAACATATTTACGCATAGAGTAATCACAATCAAAGATTGAATAACCAATGAATAAATAACTGAGGTGGTGTAATGGATGCCTAGAGAACCTTGAAGTGTCACTGCAGAAGGAACAGAGCAGAGGGTGGCTGTGTTGGGGCTGGGGGCCCAAACATATTTACGCATAGAGTAATCACAATCAAAGATTGAATAACCAATGAATAAATAACTGAGGTGGTGTAATGGATGCCTAGAGAACCTAGAAGTGTCACTGCAGAAGGAACAGAGCAGAGGGTGGCTGTGTTGGGGCTGGGGCCTAAACATATTTACGCATAGAGTAATCACAATCAAAGATTGAATAACCAATGAATAAATAACTGAGGTGGTGTAATGGATGCCTAGAGAACCTAGAAGTGTCACTGCAGAAGGAACAGAGCAGAGGGTGGCTGTGTTGGGGCTGGGGCCTAAACATATTTATGCATAGAGTAATCACAATCAAAGATTGAATAACCAATGAATAAATAACTGATGTGGTGTAATGGATGCCTAGAGAACCTAGAAGTATCACTGCAGAAGGAACAGAGCAGAGGGTGGCTGTGTTGGGGCTGGAGCCTAAACATATTTACGCATAGAGTAATCACAATCAAAGATTGAATAACCAATGAATAAATAACTGAGGTGGTGTAATGGATGCCTAGAGAACCTAGAAGTGTCACTGCAGAAGGAACAGAGCAGAGGGTGGCTATGTTGGGGCTGGGGGCCTAAACATATTTACGCATAATCACAATAAAAGATTGAATAACCAACGAATAAATAATTGAGGTGGTGTAATGGATGCCTAGAGAACCCAGAAGTGTCACTGCAGAAGGAGCAGAGCAGAGGGTGGCTGTGTCTACACTCTCCGTGTTTGAGGTCTGGTATGGTTTCAAGCGCCTCCCCGGAGCCTAGCACTGTGCTAGGTGCTGGAATAGATGGAGGATCATCCGTCTGGACCCCGTCCCCATCCCACCTGGGGCACACAATCTAAGAGGGTGCTCACTTTGCCCAGGAGGAAACTGAGAAATAGAGAGGTTAAGTGGCTTGCCCAGGGTCACACAGCAGGGCCTTGGGAGAAGGGGCAGCCAAGCGAGCCCAGTGACCCCGCGGACATGAATGTGGGCCAAGCCCGGAGGTTTGCCCTGTGACGGCCTTCCCCGGATCCCAGGAGGGGACCACCTGAGCCGGCTCATGGGCCCATCAATCCCCACCCGCTGGACGTTCCCCAAGCATCTGGTCCCCGACTGAATCGTTCCAGCGTTCCCCTGGACGCCGCGCCGCCAGAGCCGGGGGGGCCTCCCGCGCACCCCGCTAAGGACCTGTTCCCGAGCCGTTGCAGCGGGCCTGCCGTATGATGACAATTAGGAGCAGTTAGTGTGCACATGAGGCCAGCAAGTGGCAGGTGGCGAGAAGAGGGTTCAATTAACTAACGCGCACCAAATCCTTTGCTAATGAGGCTGGGGCCACCCGAGAGGAGCAGGAAAACATGTGTTACTGACAGCAGTAGCGGCCCCGGAAGCTGAGAGGGAGGGAGGGAGGGTAACAGGTAGCACACAGCCAGGAAAATAATCCTTCCAGGTTTACGCGTTAGGCCCGGGGGTCTCCGTCACGCCAGACCCATCCTCTCCGGGGTGTTTGCGTTTTGCGTTGGGTGTGGGGAAGACCTCTCACTGTTTCGGGGACGTATGGTGAAGGAGAACCAGCTTGCCAGTAGGCAGAGAGGAGGCGTGAGAGGTAATGGATGGCACAGTGCGGTCCAGGGATTGGTGTGGAATTCCGGGTCAGAGTCTGGAATTGTTCCATTGGTGCAGGGTGGAGTTCAGCCTCAGACGCTCTTTTCCCGGCCAATTGGAGATGGAGGAAGTTTTGAAGACCTCCCGTAACAGTAGCCGGAAAGCAGCAGGAGAAGCAGCACGGCCTAGGAGAAAGAGCCCAGGCCCTGGGAGTCAGAGGAGCTGGGTTCTAATGCCATCTCTGCCGTTCACCAGCTGTGTGTGATCTTGGGCAACTCCGCTTCTCTGCAGCTCAGTTTCCCCATCTGTAAAATGGGGATTAAATCCTACTCCCTCCTGCTTAGCCTGAAAGCCCCACGTGGAACAGGGACTCGAGCCAACTTGATTATCTTGTGTCTATCCAGGTGGTTGGCGAGCGCTTACCGAGTACCTGAAAAATAAAAACTTTTTTTCCGGTTGCCAGTGCATCGTCGACGGCACTTGCAGGATTGTTGGTGACTGGAGAGGGAGCGGGGCCTGGTGTAGTGGCATGTTGTGGCCTAAGTCCAAGTTCTCTGCACAGTGGAACCTTTAGGGCACTAGACTAGAAGTTCCTTGAGGGTAGAGATTGCATTTACCAATTGGGTTGTCCTCTCCCAAGCGCTCAGTACAGCGCTCTGCACCCAGAAAGCACTAAACACCATCGATTGGTCAGCTAGAAGGCCATTACGAACTTTTCCATGTGGGACTTTGGGCAAGTCACTTTGCTTCTCTGTGCCTCAGTCACCTCATCTGTCAACAAAGGAGATTAAGAGTATAAGCCCAATTTGGGACAGGGACTGTGTCCAACTTGATTAACTTGTATTAGGGAAGCAGCGTGGCTCAGTGGAAAGAGCACGGGCTTTGGAGTCAGAGGTCATGAGTTCAAACCCCGACTCTGACACTTGTTAGCTGTGTGACTTTGGGCAGTTCACTTAACTTCTCTGGGCCTCAGTTACCTCATCTGTAAAAAGGCGATTAAGATTGTGAGCCCCCCTTGGTACAACCTGATCACCTTGTAACCTCCCCAGCACTTAGAACAGTGCTTTGCACATAGTAAGCACTTAACAAACGTCATCATCATTATTGTTATTATTTACTCCAGTACTTAGAAAAGTGCTTGGCACATAGTAAGTGTTTAACAAGTGTTTAACAAGTACTATTTTTATTATTATTATTACTGTGCCAGCGGGTTACACACTGCCACGGGGCTCTCATCCCTGCCCAGCTTTGGGGTTCACACCACACAGAGGACACATGCTGCCCTTGGATGGGCAACCCAAGTGATGGTGTCTGAGTGCCCACGCCATGCCACAGCTCCCTGCCAGCTGGAGGTTACCTCAGCAACCGCCACGGTCTTGGCCGCCCGTGTTAATAATAATAATAATAATAATAATAATAATGGCATTTATTAAGTGCTTACTATGTGCAAAGTACTGTTCTAAGCAGTGGGAAGGATACAAGGTGATCAGGTTGTCCCACGGGGGGCTCACAGTCTTAATCCCCATTTTACAGATGAGGTAACTGAGGCACAGTGAAGTGACTCGCCTAAAGTCACACAGCTGACAATTGGCCGAGCCGGGATTTGAACCCATGACCTCTGACTCCAAAGCCCAGGCTCTTTCCACTGAACCACGCTGCTTCTCTGCAGCTGAGTGTTTTTTCCCGGTTTCCTGCTGGGCGAGTGCACTGCACTGCACATAGTAAGCGCTTAATAAATGTCATTAAAAAAACACAAAAAAACAAACAAAAAAACCTCCCAGGTCCTTCTGACTCTCGGATCCGTGCTCTATCCACTGAGCCACCCTGATTCTCTTGAGAAATGAGCCGTTGGGGTGAAAAAAAAACTCTCACTCTTCAGGAATTGTTCCCTAGATCTAATGCGTGACCTTGGGCCAGTCATTTAATTTCTCTGTGCCTCAGTTTCCTTCTCTTTGAAAATAGAGATAAGATACCTTATTTATTTATTTTACTTGTACATATCTATTCTATTTATTTTATTTTGTTTGTTTGGTTTTGTCTCCCCCTTTAAGACTGTGAGCCCACTGTTGGGTAGGGACTGCCTCTATATGTTGCCAATTTGTACTTCCCAAGCGCTTAGTACAGTGCTCTGCTCACAGTAAGCGCTCAATAAATACGATTGATGATGATGATGATGATACCTGTTCTCCCTCCACCTTGGTTTTGAGCCCCACGTGGGAGAGGATCTGTGTCTATTCTGATTGTATTGTTTCTACCCCAGCGCTTAGCACAGTTCGTGGCACGTAGTAAGCGCCTAAGAAATGCTGCAGCTATCAGCACTATCGTCATCATCATCATTATTATCCTTTCCACGGGTTTTCGGCATATAGTTTGGATTCCCTGTGAATGCCTCGAAAGTTTGCCCCCACCACGGTTTTTGAAACATCTGTGAGGAAGCCAGTGAGTCCTCTGTGCTGAAACGGAGACATGAAACTTAATTACCGTGATCACGCTCCATTTTGACAGCTACAATCCCTGCGTCCCCACCACCGCGAGCTGAAAGTCACCTATTCAACATGTTTTCTTCAACGGAGACCGGTAAGTTGTTATCTTTCAGCTTCCCGGGCTAATTAGACATCATGAGCCCAAGTTTATTAGGTGGAAAACATTTCTGGACTTAATGACATTTATGGGCAATTAAGCACGTTGAAGAAAGGAACACACATTTCCATTTCGGGCTCTTTCCAGCGCTTAACAAGGAATCCACCTTTCTCAGCTGGAGACGGCTCGCCCTCTAAGGAATACGCTGGAAACAGACACCACAATCCCCTTGTTATCCTGAAAACCGGCGATTGTTTGCGAGCAATGAGCCCCGCCACGGTAATGAGTCCCAAACAGAGATAAAATTAGGCCCAGGAAAGGCGCCGGGGCTGTTCAGATCTGGTCCTCACTGGGAGGAGGGACGGGCTTGGCACGCAGAGGGTCTAGCACACGGGTCGGGGATGAGTGTGTTGTTCCCTTGGGCAAGTGGGGACACTAGCCAGAAAGTGCCACTGGCCTCAGAGTGCTCTCTCGGCCCTTATATTTCTATTTTCAAATGTTTCAAATACCGCGGTGGAGGCAAACTTTCGAGGCATTCACAGGAAATCCCAAACCGGGGTTGAGTGCAAATCAGTCTCCTCTTTCCTGATTTTGCTTTCTGAGCCTTTTCCAAGAGTTGCAGAGGAGATTTTGCTCCTGAAGGACCAACTAACTCGCTCTCTCCCTACTCCGGTTCCCACTCTCTCCAAACAACCCAAACCCTCCAGCTCCTCTCAGGCCCAATTTAGTTCCATCTGAGGTGACGGAGACCTCTTCTCCCAAGGGACACCCCGTCCCTAATCCCCCTTCTCTTTTCCAGCTTTTCCCCAAGCAGTATGTTAATTGGACGCGAAGCATGCTGTGGTTTTCAGCTTTGACAGGGTTGGTTTTTCAGTCTTCCACCCTCCAGTCAGGTTTCCTGGTGGACTTTTGTCGTTCAAAACCCTCGGAACTCATGCAAACCCAGACTGAGCCCCTTCCTTCCTCTCCCCCTCGTCCCCCTCTCCACCCCCCCCATCTTACCCCCTTCCCTTCCCCACAGCACCTGTATATATGGATATATGTTTGTACATATTTATTACTCTATTTATTTATTTATTTATTTTATTTGTACATCTCTATTCTATTTATTTTATTTTGTTAGTATGTTTGGTTTTGTTCTCTGTCTCCCCCTTTTAGACTGTGAGCCCACTGTTGGGTAGGGACTGTCTCTATGTGTTGCCAATTTGTACTTCCCAAGCGCTTAGTACAGTGCTCTGCACATAGTAAGCGCTCAATAAATACGATTGATGATGATGATGATGCAAACCTTGGAAATTGAACCCTGGCTTCTATCGCACCCTTCCCGTGTGCCTGGAGTGGTGCCCTGGATACACCATAGATACTCAAGGAATACCACCAATCGATGGATTTATGAATCCCTCTAGATTGCAAACTTATAGTGGGCAGGGAATGTGTCCACCAGCTGGGTTGTAGTATACTCTCCCTAGCACATAGTACAGCAAGTGCTTCATAAATATCATTGATATATATCATATATATATCATGTATAGATGTTGGTACATATTTATTACTCTATTTTACTTGTACATATCTATTCTATTTATTTTATTTTGTTAGTATGTTTGGTTTTGTTCTCTGTCTCCCCCTTTTAGACTGTGAGCCCACTGTTGGGTAGGGACCGTCTCTATATGTTGCCAACTTGGACTTCCCAAGCGCTTAGTACAGTGCTCTGCACACAGTAAGTGCTCAATAAATACAATTGATTGATTCCCGTGTGCCTGGAGTGGTGCCCTGGATACACTATAGATACTCAAGAAATACCACCAATTGATGGACTTATGAATCCCTCTAGATTGTAAATTTATAGTGGGCAGGGAATGTGTCCACCAGCTGTGTTGTAGTATACTCTCCTTAGTGCATAGTACAGCAAGCGCTTCATAAATAGCATTGATATATATATCATATCTATATACCATGTATATATGTATATATGTTTGTACATATTTATTACTCTATTTTACTTGTACATATCTATTCTATTTATTTTATTTTGTTAATATGTTTGGTTTTGTTCTCTGTCTCCCCCTTCTAGACTGTGAGCCCACTGTTGGGTAGGGACCGTCTCTATATGTTGCCAACTTGTACTTCCCAAGCGCTTAGTCCACGCTCTGCACACAGTAAGCGCTCAATAAATACGATTGATTGATTGATGATGATAGTCCACACACTGCTGGGGAAAAAAGGGTCTTCGGCCTACGAAAGGTAAAATCCTAATCCTTTCTTCAACATCACAACTCATTTTCTGTACTCGAGAAACTTCATCTCCCTTAGCTCTAGCCCCCATCATCAATCGTATTTATTGAGCGCTTACTGTGTGCAGAGCACTGGACTAAGCGCTTAGGACTGGACTAAGCGCTTAGCACTGTACTAAGAGCCCCAGCCTCTAACCCAGTATTCCTGGGAGTCCAGAAAGCCAAGTGAAGTGTGTCACTCACCCGATCTCTTCCAATCCCATCCCCTAGGCAGGTCATCATCATCATCATCAATCGTATTGAGCGCTTACTGAGTGCAGAGCACTGGACTAAGCGCTTGGGAAGTACAAAGGTCCCACCGGGAGCTGCCTTCCCTGCTCCTGGTGCCCAGTCCCAGCCCTGGGAATTTGTTCCTCTCATCCGTCAATCAGTCGTATTTATTGAGCACCGTAGTGTACCGTCATGCCACAGATGGTCATGTTTTATTAATGAAATCGCCTGCACTTCGGCCCCTCCGATTGCTTTAAAACTGCTCGGATCAATTCTTTTACTGATGGTCATCTACCGTCATCCATTTGGAACTCAGATGCCTTTCTACTTTCAATTAAACCTGAAGCCGACGGCCTCGCCGCTACATGCGTCCGAGGTCCGGATTCTTCTCCAATTGGTGTCGATAGCCGTCGAGGTTGGGGCAGTGGGGGCACATTAAGCGCTTAGTATAGTGCTCTGCACACAGTAAGCGCTCAATAAATACGATTGATGATGATGATCCATCCCCCTTGGGATCTGGATTTTATAAGCGGCGTGGCTCAGTGGAAAAAGCCCGGGCTTTGGAGTCGGAGGTCAGGGGTTCAAATCCCGGCTCCGCCAATTGTCAGCTGTGTGACTTTGGGCAAGTCACGTAACTTCTCTGTGCCTCAGTTACCTCATCAGTAAAATGGGGATTAAGACTGTGAGCCCCTCGTGGGACAACCTGATCACCTTGTAACCTCCTCAGCATGTAGAACAGTGCTTTGCACATAGTAAGTGCTTAATAAATGCCATTATTATTATTATTATTATTATTATTCTCTGTGCCTCAGTTCCCTCATCTGTAAAATGGGGATTAAGACTGTGAGCCCCTCGTGGGACAAACCTGATCACCTTGTAACCTCCCCAGCGCGTAGAACAGTGCTTTGCACCTAGTAAGCACTTAATAAATGCCATTATTATTATTATTATTATTCTCTGTGCCTCAGTTCCCTCATCTGTAAAATAGGGGTGAAGACTGTGAGCCCCTCGTGGGACAAACCTGATCACCTTGTAACCTCCCCAGCGCGTAGAACAGTGCTTTGCACCTAGTAAGCACTTAATAAATGCCATTATTATTATTATTATTCTCTGTGCCTCAGTTACCTCATCTGTGGGACAAACCTGATCACCTTGTAACCTCCCCAGCGCGTAGAACAGTGCTTTGCACATACTAAGCGCTTAATAAATGCCATTCTTCTTCTTCTTCTTCTCTGTGCCTCAGTTCCCTCATCTGTAAAGTGGGGGTTAAGACTGTGAGCCCCTTGTGGGACAAATCTGATCACCTTGTAACCTCCCCAGCGCGTAGAACAGTGCTTTGCACATACTAAGCGCTTAATAAATGCCATTCTTCTTCTTCTTCTTCTCTGTGCCTCAGTTCCCTCATCTGTAAAGTGGGGGTTAAGACTGTGAGCCCCTTGTGGGACAACCTGATCACCTTGTAACCTCCCCAGCACGTAGAGCAGTGCTTTGCACATAGTAAGCGCTTAATAAATGCTATTATTATTATTATTATTATTATTATTATTATTATTATTATTATTAAAGGGACACGGACAAGTCGGTGTGTCCTATTCTTCCGACAAGGGTCCAAGAGGACTGGAGAACCCCCCCTGCCCCGGACTGACTTCCAACTGGCCAGTGAGCGGCGCTGTTGATCACAAGATAGGGAGCAGGAGCCAGGAAAACCCTGACCAATCAGGACCCGGTTACCATGGGAATTCCAAGTTACACAGCAAAGTGATAATAATAATAATAATATATAATATTATTATATATTATATCATAACAATATAATTATAAATATAATTAATAAATGCCATCATTATTATTATATTATTATATATCTATAATAATATAATAATATATAATATATAAATAATATAATTAATAAGTGCCATCACTATTATTATATTATTATATAATAATATATATTATAATAATATATATAATTATTATATATATAATAATATAATAATAATAATGGCATTTATTAAGCTCTTACTATGTGCAAAGCACTGTTCTAGGCGCTGGGGAGGTCACAAGGAGATCAGGTTGTCCCACGGGGGGTCCATCTTACAGATGAGCTCACTAAGGCCCACAGAAGTGAAGCGACTTGTCCCAAGTCACAGAGCTGACAACCGGCGGAGCCGGGATTTGAACCCATGAGCAGAGGTGCAGCGTGGCTCAGCGGAAAGAGCCCGGGCTTTGGAGTCAGAGGTCATGGGTTCGAATCTCGGCTCCACCCCTTGTCAGCTGTGTGACTTTGGTCAAGTCAGTTAACTTCTCTGGGCCTCCGTTACCTCATCTGGAAGGTGATCAGGTTGTCGCACGTGAGGCTCACTGTCTTCATCCCCATTTTGCAGATGAGGGAACTGAGGCCCAGAGAAGTGAAGTGACTTGCCCAGAGTCACACAGCTGACAGTTGGTGGAGCCGGGATTCGAACCCATGACCTCTGACTCCCAAGCCCAGGCTCTTTCCACTGAGCCACGCTGCTTCTCTATTTAGAATATAATAGATAATAATAAGTGATGTCCTTTATGCGGGAGATAATAAGAATAATCATAATGATTGTGGTATTTGTTCGGCATTTACTATTGCCAGGCACTGTACTAAGCGCTGGCTTAGATAAAAAAATCTGAATGGACCCAGGAGCTGCTCAGGGTGCTGTTGGAATTAACGCCTCTTGTTTCCAAGTGGGAGTCCGGAATCAAGAAGAAAAAGTCATCCCTGGTTTTTTGTTCCCCTCAAATCGCCCCAGAGAGCCTCCAGGTCATGGGTTCAAATCCCGGCTCCGCCAACTGTCAGCTGTGTGACTTTGGGCAAGTCACTTCACTTCTCTGTGCCTCAGTTACCTCATCTGTAAAATGAGGATTAAAACTGTGAGCCCCTCGTGGGACAACCTGATCACCTCCTCAGCGCGTAGAACAGTGCTTTGCAAATAGTAAGTGCTTAATAAATGCCATTATTATTATTATTATTATTATTATTATTATTATTCTCTGTGCCTCAGTTACCTCATCTGTAAAATGAGGATTAAGACTGTGAGCCCCCCGTGGGACAACCTGATCACCTTCTAACCTCCCCAGCGCTTAGAAAAGTGCTCTCCCTCCTCTCCCATCCCCCTCCTCCCTCTCCCCATCCCCCCTCCTCTCCCTCCCCATCCCCCCACCTTACCTCCTTCCCCTCCCACAGCACCTGTATATATGTATATATGTTTGTACATATTTATTACTCTATTTATTTTACTTGTACATATTCTATTTATTTTACTTTGTTAATATGTTTTGTTTTGTTGTCTGTCTCCCCCTTCTAGACTGTGAGCCCACTGTTGGGTAGGGACCGTCTCTATATGTTGCCAACCTGTACTTCCCAGCGCTTAGTACAGTGCTCTGCACACAGTAAGCACTCAATAAATATGATTGATTGATTGATTGTACATATTACTCTATTTTACTTGTACATATTTATTCTATTTATTTTATTTTGTTAATATGTTTTGTTTTGTTGTCTGTCTCCCCCTTCTAGACTGTGAGCCCATTTTTGGGTAGGGACCATCTCTATATGTTGCCAACCTGGACTTCCCAAGCGCTTAGTACAGTGCTCTGCACACAGTAAGTGCTCAATAAATACGATTGAATGAATGAATGCTCTGCACATAGTAAGCGCTTAACAAATACCATTATTATTATTATTAAATAAACCATTTTTAGCATCTCCATATTCATCACCATCTTCATCTTCCTCATCCATCAGTAGTATTTACTGAGCACCTACCGGGTGCGGCGCTCCAGACTGAGAGCTCAAGAGAGCAGAGTAATCGCAAATCCTGCCCTCTAGGAGCTTTCAGTCTAGTTGGGGAGATTGAGCCTTAAATCAAATAACAGGGAAGACTTGTGTACATCAGTGGGATGGGGGATTGCGATGACAAGTGAGCTTAGCTGACACGAAAGTGCTGAAGTGGCGGTAATGGGGAAACAGAGTTGGAAGATGAGAGATCAATCAATCAATACATTGTCTTTATTGAGTGCTTTCTGTGTACTGTACTGAGCGCTTGGGAGAGATGATGCAGGAAAGGCTTCCTGGAGGAAATGTGATCTCAGAAGAGCTCTGAAGATTTGGGAGAGGTGGAGTCTGTCAGATATGGACTATAAGCTTGTTGTGGGCAGGGAATGTGTCCTTTTATTTTATACTGTACTCTCCCAAGCACTTAGTACAGTGCTTTGCACACAGTATCGCTCAGTATTCAAATGCTATTGAATGAGCAAACGAATACGGAGGGGGAGGGAGTTTTAGGGAAGAGAGCAGGGCGTGAGCAAGAAGGCGGCAGGACAGACAAGAACAGACCCAGTGAGTAGGGGAATTTGGGAGGAACAAACTGAGTATCCACTACAGTGTTTGGATGCCTACTATGTTCTGAGGGGTATACTCATCACCTCCTGGGGACGGAGCACAGGACGGGTAGGGACCGTCTCTATATGTTGCCAACTTATACTTCCCAAGCTCTTAGTACAGTGCTCTGCACACAGTAAGCGCTCAATAAATACGATTGATTGATTGATTGAGGATCTGCTATAAGTAGTTCATCATACCGAAGATGACGATGACTCTCTGTTGGGCACAGAGTTTCATACAGGAGGAGGCAAAAAATGCCACCTTTGCCCTCGGGGAGTTGACTGTCTAATAAGGAAGACCAGCCGACATCAATTATGTGTGTGTATGATCTTTCAACTTTTCATTAATTTTGGACCTGGTGTGAAGGCCATGCACCTGGGAATCAGGGGATCTGCATTCTAATGCCGGCCCCACTACATGCCTGCCAGGTGACCTTGGCTAAGTCACTTGATTTCTCTATACCTCAGTCTCCTCATCTGTTTGGTGGGGATTCAATATCTGCCATCCTCTCCCCTCAGATCCTGAGTCCCATGTGGGACCGAGACCGTGTCTGATCTGATTGGATTGTATCCACCCCAGGGCTTAGTACAGTGCCTCATCCCACAGGATGTGTTTCATTAATACTATAATTATATTGATGATGTGTGACAGCTCCTAGCACTCAGGGGCAGAGCGCGAAACTAATTTCTGTTCCCTGGAAATCCTCAAAGCAGAAGGCCATAAATGACCCGCAGATTTGGCAGGGTAGAGGGGAAGGTCTGCGTCCTGACGAAGAGTCCCAAAGCCAGCCATTCGCAGGGAGTCATTTAGGGTTTCTTGATTGATGGGGGAAGTTTGTCAAGGAAGAGGGAGGCTCATCTCGAGGGTCACCCGGGAATAGCCCTCTCCCCACAACCTCCAGAGCGGGTCCTTATTCCCGAGGAGAGACCCATTACAGGAGGACCACTTTGAATCTCATGGATGAAAGGGCGACAGAAGTGCAAATGATTAATAGTCATTATCTTCAGCACGGATGATTTAAAAATCCCGTGGAATAGATGAAACGGTGGAGACCTTCTCATCCCCTGTCTTGGGCCTGGCTTGCCTCTTGGGTGACACTGAGACTCAGGAGCTCAAAAACTCAGCCTCCTTCTGCCTTCCAAGGCCCAGAGGGGCAGGGGAGACCCCAGGAACAGAGGGAGGGGGTCAAAGTTCAAGGGATGAGGTTATTTAGGGGCTTAGATTTAACATGGGCAGGGATTGGAGGGGGGTGCAAGAGGGGTGAAAACATGCCTTATTGAAGTGCAGATTGAGAGGCCGGCTGGCAGTCGTACTCATTTTTCTGTCTTGTCGGGAGTGGTCGTGGCTTGTACTGATTGCCCACTGGGTGCTGTGTGCTAGACTAAACGACAGCGAAGGACCAGGCAGAGAAGTGACATGTTCCTTGCCCACGAGGCACTTACACTCTAATGTACAGCTGCCCGTGTAGGCCTGGCTTCTCAGAAGTCAGCCAGTCCGTAAGAAACGTCGGGAAGAGGGGATGGAGACCTGGTTTGGGAGCGCCCCTTAGGAAGTGAATGGAAAAGCGGTGGTCTTCCGGATTGGATGTAGAATGGGGATATCTAGAAGCCAGGGGTGGCTCTGGAGGTGGCGAGAATCCGTCTGGGGAGAAAGATGACTCAAAATGGTTGGAAAGATGGTTGGGGTGGACTTGGTATGCTATTTGTGGCTCCCAGCCCACTTCCCCCTGCCCCCAAAGCCTCCCACACCCCCATATTTGCCTCTCCCATTCCATGGCCCCTACTGACACCACTTTCAGTCGATCAGTAGTATTTGTTGAGCGTTTACTGTGTGCAGAGCACCGTACTAAGCTCTTGGAAGAGTCCACTAGGACTCTTTTCTCAAGGAGCTTACAGTCTAGCAGGGACCTGGCCAGCCCCTTCCCAATTGCTTTTAGGAGACCCGAAACTCCTGCTTGCTCACGTGTGGGAACAGCCACCACAAGAAAGAGCAGGAATCCTGGGAAATGGGGGGTTTGGAAAGTACAGTGGCTGTAGTCCACATTTGGGTGTTAAAAAATATCCAGGGAGTTTTAGACTGTGAGCCCACTGTTGGGTAGGGACCGTCTCTATGTGTTGCCAACTTGTACTTCCCAAGCGCTTAGTACAGTGCTCTGCACACAGGAAGCACTCAATAAATACGATTGAATGAGTGAATGAATGAGGCCTTAGGCTTTTTTCTGGGCAGGTGAGTTACTGGAACGAGGTCGGTCTGAAGGAAGAATATAGAATCGGCCTTTATGTTTCCACCCCAGGGAGAGGTAAAAAATAGTAAATTGGGTCCTTGAAAAGAGAGTGTTTTGTATCCAGCCACCTCTTACATGGTTCGAAGAGGAGTAGAGTCTAAAATGACTACTAGTTTTTTCTATTTATTTCTGTAAAATGGTGATTCAGTGCCCATTCTCCCCCTATAGACTGTAAGCTCACTGTGGGCAGGGAGCGTGTCTACCAACTCGGTTATGGTGTACTCTCCCAAGCGCTTAGCACAGTGTTCCGCACACGGTAAGGGCTCAGTAAATGCGATCCATTGATTGTTCTCCCTCCTACTTAGACTGTGAGCCCCATGTGGAACGGGGACCGTACCTGACCTAGTTAACTCCTATCTACTCCAGCACTTAGAACAGTGCTTGACACATAGTAAGCACTTTACGAATACAATAGTAACAATAATTTCAAGTTCAAGTGTTTCATTGGCAGGGTCCAAGCGATCCAAGGCATCACCATGGGCGAGCCATCCGTTCTGGGTCACTTGAGGGAAAGTCAGGAGTGGAGAGGAGGAGAGTTCAGGGTGTCGGGTGGTCCACAGTGGGTCCCAGAAGGGAGAGCTAAGGATGGAGAATGGAGAGTTCCGGCTGTTAGACCTGAACCATGAGGTCGGGGGCTCCAGGAGGGGAATGGTCACCCAGTTCTGTGAATCGCCATAGGGCCTGGGTCAGATACAGAGTTCTGGACTGGTGGTCATTTCTGGTCAGACCCAGAAATGGCGATGCTCATGCTCTCAAAGGCAGTAATGCAAGCACCCTTTCAGCCCAAAGGAAGGGGCCTTTCGTCGAGTGAAATGGTCTTTCTTTTTTGGAGACGGTTGGAAGGGTGGGAGAAGTTTGTGTGTGTGTGGATGTGGGTGTCCACGCATATGTGCCTGTGTCACGGAGCTGCCATTCAGGTGGGACAGCCCTGAGAGGGGCTTGTTCTGCCCTTTGAGAGCCTCCTGGCAGGCCCGGCTCTCCCGCTGGCAGCGAGGAGAAAGGCCTCCTTGTCTGGGGGGGATTGGGGGAAAAGGCTGGGGCAGGTCGGGGGGAGCCCGTCAGTAGAACGTTGTCGGAAGAAAAAGCGTGCAGGTGTCGCCTCTGTAACTGGACAGCGACTTCCTGGATCCAGCACAACCCCCCAGGAGCCCTGCCAGGGCCCGAACAGAACGGCACTGTGGCCTGAAGAGCGAATGCAAAAGATGTTTCAGGCCTGTAGTCGGCTCTGGATGGCTTGGCCCAGAGGACAAAAAGTCTCCTGTAAAATGGTCTTTAAATAGTCTTATCTCACTTGTGTTCTCGGTGACCAGATTCAATTGTGCTGGTGTCCCCGGTGCAGTGTGATATCACGGCGTCAGAGCGGGGCTTTATTTGGGCCTCGCATTAGTCGGTCCTGGGGATGTAGTCATTTTTTGTACCGCAGACAATGTTTTACTGTGGTGATATGGGCCAGATGGCTCAGTCACTTGCAGCTTCCAGTCAAACAATCTCTTTATTGTCGGCGAATAAACAGAACCTATTGTCCGGCCTCATGAAACTGTAGTGTCCCACCCCTGTTTAAAGATGAAGCATTTAATAAATTGTTATGGCTCGGTTAGGGAATCTGGGAACAATAACGCCGGAGGATGTGGGCCTCCCAAATAGAAATCTCCCCGAGCTCTTTTGACAACTTCTTCTCCCGCTTCCTCCGTCTCTCCTGATTAATCCGGCCCGGCCGGGGTTCCAGGCCCAGACTGGCAGTTTTGGGGTTTTTTTTATTCCTTTCTTTCTTCCCAATCCTGCGATCCCTCTGCCGGGATGATCCGTAATCCTCATGCCAAAGGGAAAAAAAACAACCCAAAACCGAAGAATCGCCCAGTCCTCCTCCCTCACTCCCTGCCCCAGTGGTGGTGGGGAAAGGTTCCGCACAACCCCAAGTCATTCCAGAGGCCGATGGAGCAGAAATGGAATTTCAGGGTGGTTTGAGCCCCAGTTTTGCAGATTCCCTAAGCCCTCTCCCGTTGGCTGGTTCCGGCTCCGCCACTTGTCTGCCGTGTGGCCTTGGGCAAGTGACTTCATTTGTCTGTATCTCAGTTACCTCAAATGGGGATTGAGACTGTGGGCCCCACATGGAACAGCGTCCAACCCAATTTGTTTGTATTCACCCTGGCGCTTAGTACAATGCCTGGTATGTAGTAAGCACTTAATAAATCCCACAGTTATTCTTATTATTACCTCCCTCTCTCTCTCTCTCTCTGCATCCAAATGTGGTCCCCAGCGGCCAGGCCCCGATCCCTGCCCAACTGAGGCCTGGCCTGGAGGGGTCCCATTGGGCCTGGACCACCATCTCCCAACGGTCCCGGTAGTGGGGAGACCCTGGCCGCCTGTCCTCCGCTCCCCTTTCCTCTCCTCTCCATTTTTCCCTAACAAAACCCCCTTTCCCTCCCCACCTGGCCCCAGCTGTGACTTCTCCGACCGCGGCGTCAGAAGTTTTCGTCTCCTGTTTTTAATTGCGGTCGGAGCCAACCTCGACCGGCAAGGAGAAAGCCCCTGACAGGTCTGGGCCGCGTCCAGAGCTACTCAGAGTTTCTGTCAGCCAACTGTTTGACAGTTGCATGCAAATGCATGCTAATACAGGGACAGTGGGCGAACACCTGCAGAAAGACCATCCCCACGCCGGCCGGCCCTCCCTCCCTCCCCTCCCGTGTCACTGGGCTTTTTGAAAGGCGGCCCGGGGCCCACTCCATCAGTCGATTCTGCGTCTGTCAGCGGAACGCGGGGCTCCACGTTGAAACTGCGCTCTTTGTCCAGCCGAGTCTCAAACCTCCATGTGGAACGTCCGAGGGCCGGGGCGAGAGAGCTGGCCCGAGGCCAGCCCTTGTGCATCCTTCCCTCTCTGTCTTTAGGACTTTGGAGGCAGTGTCTGAACTGCTGTGGGGTGGCCTTCCGCCTGCCCGGGTGGAGAGAGGCAGAAGATGGGGCGGGCCAACCAAAGGCCGACTTCAGCAAGCAGCAGGGGCTTGGGTGGCTTGGGAGAAGGTTGGGTTTGGCAGCGAGAAATCCCCCCACTGGGCCCCCAGGGAGTCAGAAGAGGGGAGACCCTGGCCCTAAGCTGGACCCCCAAACCCTCCGGACCCGCCAAAATGCCGCCAGCTGGTGCGACGTGAGGACCGTCCCGCAGCCGGAGCCCGGGTGTCGCCATCTGGTCTCCCCTCTCACCCCCATCCGCTCTCCCCACCCGCCACCCGCCGATGACGTCTCGTGGAGAGAGATGCTGTTTGTGAAAGGCCACCAGCCGTCCGGCTGAAGGGGATGAGGTCCCATGGGGGGTCGGCACGCATCGTTGCGGGGCGCGGAGGGCTCAGAACGAAGGCTGGAGGTCCATAGCCACAGCTGGAGGTGCTGGCTGTTGAGAGATCAAGGTTGTAATCCCAGCTCTGCCAATGGCCTGTGTGAGCTTGGGCCAACCGCATAACTTTCTGGGCATCGGTTTTCTCCTCTGTAAAAGGGGAATGAGATCCCTGCTCTCCCTCACTCTTAGCCCGAGAACCCCACGTAGGACAGAGACTGAGTCCGATCTATCTTGTATCTACCCCAGCGCTTAGCACCGCTCTCAGCACCCGGGAAGTGCTCAACAGAAAAACCATAATGACTGATGCTATTGTGAGGTGCCCCAATTCAGTCTAGGGCAGAAGGAACAGAACAAGTTGGGAATTCTGGTCCCCGATTCCTAACCCATGCAGGTTGGCAATCTAAGAGGGAGCGCAGGTATTTTTATTCCCATTGTACGGGTGAGGAAATTGGGGCCCAGAGAGCTTAAGTGTCTTGCTGGAGATCACTCAGCAAGCCAGTAGTGGAGCTGGGATTAGAGCCCAGGTCTCCTGACTCCCAGTTCGACGCTCTTTCCACCAGGACAAAGTTGGACTTGAGACTTACAAAAGAGCAGCTCTTAGATTCAACTAGATTGTAAACCCCTTGAGAGCTGAGATCATGTCTACCAACTCTATTGTACTTGTCCAAGAACTTGTACAGTGCTCTGCACATAGGGCTCAGTAAGTAACATTTGATTGATTCCCCCAAAGTCTGTGATGCCCTAAAATTCTCCTAAACCATCAGGGTCACTCACCCTCCTGCCTTGTGGGAATACAGTAGGGATTTCCATCTCTTAGAAAAGCATTTAACTGCCCCGATGAGAGTGCTCTCTGGCAATGCTCATCATCCTAAGGTGCTCTTCCTCTTCTCCCCCAATCCGTTCCCCCAATGCCAACCCCCTCCCACCCCGGGCATCTCTCAAACCACATCACGACTCAGAGAGGGAAAAAGATCAACAAACAGTGACCGAGTTGCCCATCGAGAACAACGCCTGTACCTCAGTTGTGGGACTTTAGGACCTAAAGTCCACGTGAAGAAGTTGATTCTAGTGCTAGTGGTTGGTCAACTGTGCCCGCACGTGCTCATCCCTGCCCATCGTGTTTCTGCTGGGGCCCGGGAATGTGACAAGCGAGTAGGCGGGCTGGGATGTGGCACACGGTATGGTGCCCACAGAGGCGTTTTATGTGCAGGGCCCACCAACGGCCAAAGTGTCTGCAGCTGAATGCTGATGCGCTGTGAACCGATGTGGGGGGTTACCTCGGTAACCGCTGTGGTCTTCACTGTCCACATTAGCCGGGGACTGTTCGGGATTCCTGACGGGCCCATCCACCTCGTGGAACACAGGTCTCGTGGTTCCCAGAGTAGGGCTGAGCACCAAGAAGGTGGAAACGAGGGCTGAGAAGTTCCCGAAATATGTCTGTGCCAGTGATGGGTCCAGAAGTGGCTCCTCCTCCCTGCTCCTTTCCCGGCCCCCTCCCCAAGCCCGTTGAGGAGTCCCCTATCCCCAGGCGATCTCTTCCCACATCAGACGTCGGTCCTCGGGGGAGGATGCTCTATAGTTCTAGGCTCCGGGAAGAATTGAGCCCAGGATTTACCAACGTGAATGACAGTCAGGGGAGAAAGGGGCTGGGCCGGGGACCCTCTACCAGGCTCATTTTTCCCCCTAGAAATAAAAGGAAGTTTCTAAGTGAGCCCACGTCCCTCCAGAAAATCCAGGAGGTGGATATTGTCTGCCGTTGTCATAACATCGGCCAAGAACCAAAGTTGGAATTTAAACGGCCGTGCTCTCTCCTGTGATGTCCGCCTCCTCCGGATCAACAATCCCCCCACCCCTCCCCCTTATGATTGGTAAAATGAACCCCCACCCCCACCCAGCTCTCACACATACACACCCCCTCCCCTAATCATTGAGGCCACTCTTGCCCTAGGCACCCCCTGGCATTGACTGTGTTTGCCCGATGGGAACAAGAACTGCTCTGAGCTTGCCGTTTGCCTTTTTAAATAAAAAAATAAAAGGAAAGAAAACGCTACCCGAAGGAGCGTAGCTGCTGTCTCCGGCCTTTTTAAATGTACTTTAGAGTCCAAGGTAGCTGAGTTTAAGCCGCTTTAATGATCTTTCATGGCTGCTTGCAGGGTTTGGGTCACTCAGCCAGCAGTAACTTTGAAAAAGTGACCCATCCGCGCCGTAACAATAACAGAATCCCCCTTTTTATGTTGGCAACGCCCTCTGCTTTCTGTTCATTTCAGGACTCCCCACGTAGATGCAACTGTTTGACCAGCCTCCTTCTGAACGACTTAATTAAGCCAAAGAGAAAGTGTCAGTTTCTGCCAGCCTCCCCAAAACCAAGTCGGGACTGGTTAGAAAGGGTGGCGGTGTGAGCCCACATTCCTTAACCGGCTGGCTCCCGCCGGCCGGCCTGTAGAGAGCTTTTAGACAGTCTTTTAGACTGTGAGCCCACTGTTGGGTAGGGACTGTCTCTATATGTTGCCAATTTGTACTTCCCAAGCGCTTAGTACAGTGCTCTGCACATAGTAAGCGCTCAATAAATATGATTGATGATGATGATGATGATGATGAGAGCTGCCAGCCAGGATTGTACACGGGCCTGCCGACCACTCAGATCGAACGAGATGTATTGTTATATTTCTCGGGACAGCGCACCGGACCCAATTAAAGCCGTGATAATCTGGAGACTCAAGGACTGGGAAGGGGGGTTTTAGTCTGATCCCGTCGTCCCTCGCTCTCCTCCCCGGCCTTTCTCTCCTCAAAAAGAAAAATCTCATCACCACAAGGTACACACCTTTCAAGGTTGGCCTGCTGGGGAGACAAAGCTGATTTTTAACTTTCATTCAATAGTATTTATTGAGCACTTATTGGGTGCACGGCGCCTTACTAAGCGCTTAACCCATAGGAAAACATTCTATGTTGTGGTTCTTGCCGTGGAAGAAATGAAGGGGGTATAGGCCACCACCCTGCTCTCCTTGTGATTTGCCTAGCCTGACTGCTTTTGCAGCTAATGAGGAAAGAGCCCAGGTTGGAAAAGGCTGGGGGTTGGAGAAGAAGCTTGTTTCTGTCCCCTTATGTTTGTACATATTTATTACTCTATTTATTTATTTATTTTACTTGTACATATCTATCCTATTTATTTTATTTTGTTAGTATGTTTGGTTTTGTTCTCTGTCTCCCCCTTTTAGACTGTGAGCCCACTGTTGGGTAGGGACTATCTCTATATGTTGCCAATTTGTACTTCCCAAGGGCTTAGTACAGTGCTCTGCATGTAGTAAGCGCTCAATAAATACGATTGATGATGATGATGATGGTCCGATTGATGGTCCACTTTCTAAGTCCCAGGGAAGCAGTGTGGCCTAGTGGAAAGAGAATGCGCCTGGGAGTCATAGGACCTGGGTTCTAGTCAATCAGTCAATTCTATTTATTGAGCACTTACTCTGTGCAGAGTACTGTACTAAGCGCTTGGGAGAATACAGTACAACAATAACAGACATATTCCCTGCCCACAACAAGTCTACCCTCTAGACTGTAAGATCATCCTCTAGATTATAAACTAGTTCTGGGCAGGGAATGTTCCTGCCATTTCTGTTGTACTGTACTCTTCCAAATGCTTAGTACAGTACTCTGCATGAAGTAAGTGCTCAATAAATACCAATGATTGATTAATCCCAGCTACACCACTTACCTGCTGTGTGACCTTGGGCATGTCACCACACTTCTCTGGTCCTCACTTCCATCATCTACATAATAGGGATTCAATACCCGTTCTCCCTCCTACCTAGTTGGTGAGCCCTCTGTGGGACCGGATGATCTCGTATCTACCCCAGTGTTAAGTACAGTGGAAAAGAGCACAGACTTTGGAGTTGAAGATCACGGGTTCAAATCCCGCCCCGCCAGTTGTCAGCTGTGTGCCTCTGGGCAGGTCACTTCACTTCTCTGTGCCTCAGTGACCTCATCTGTCAAATGGGGATGAAGACTGTGAGCCCCCTGTGGGGCAACCGATCACCTTGTAACCTCCCCAGTGCTTTGCACATAGTAAGTGCTCAATAAATGTCATTATTATTATTATTATTATTACAGTGCTTGGAACATAGAGCTTAACAAATACCACGATTATAATTGTTATTATTATTTACCATCTATATGCCAGAGAGCAGATTGGGGAGCATTGATTCCCACTGAGTTCTTGTTTTTAGTACCAGTAACCACAGGGTTATCTGAACATCCGCGAGTTCTCAGCTCTTGGAGAACACACCAAAGAAGCGAAAGAGTCCATCCCTGTGCTTGAGGAGCTTTCAGTCTGAGACAATTGATTCAAGTGGACTAATAAACAGTATCATAGTTCAGGTTGAGAGGGTAGATACACAAGATGGGCCCAAGTGAATAGATTTGGCAAATAGAGCGTGGAGACAGCTGACAGGTTCACAAACTCTATCGTTCTCTTCTGAGGGCTTAGGATAGGGCTCTGCATACAGTTGGCGCCGGATAAATCCTTTTGACTGGTTGATTGACCAAGACAGTGGTGGGAATAATCAGGCAAGTCCTCCTGTAAGCTGCTTCTCCACTCTGTAAACTGCTCCTCCACTCTGTAAGCTGCTCCTCCACTCTGTAAACTGCTCCTCCACTCTGTAAACTTCTCCTCTAATCTGTAAACTCCTTCTCTAGTCTTTAAGCTCCTCCTCCATCTGCAAACTCCTCCTCCAGTCTGTAAGCTCGCCGTTGCACCTCACTGTCAATCAATCAACAGTACCAATCAACCATCTACCTGGGGCGGAGAACTGGGTTAAGTGTTTCAGGGCATCTGATAGTTTTCTGGGAAAAATACTTCTCAGGGTGGGGGAAGATCACGTGGATGGAATTTACGGGGAGGAGGCCATTGGCTGTTTGGCAAGAGAGTGGGTGGCGGGTCTCATCGGAGTAGGTTCACGTCCCGCTCCCACCGCCCAAACGTTTCCCCGGACGAAAGGAGCAGAACTGTCGGCTACAGGAGAGAAGGGCAAGAAGAACTCCCAAGCGATCCCAGCCACTGGTTGGCTTTCTGAATTCCCTCGCTCCCCCGGCCCAGAGCTACAGCCCCTATTGTGATGATTTTGAGGGAGTCTTCTAAACAAGCCCCAGCTTGATCGGTGGCTCTTGTGGAGCGAAATTTATGGCCTGGTACTTCCTCCGGGAGACTTCCCACGTTGAATTGTTGAACATTTCTGACCCTGATGCCCAACACAAGGAGGAGGGGCAGGGGGCGGGGAGCGGACGCAGATGTCTGGTAACCGGGGAAGGTGCAGAAATCCAGAAGGACAACCTGCGTCCCGTCCGCCCGGGGCCAGAGGTCGGGGGAGAGGGCGGCCCCTGGCCCTGCGTGTGAGCGACAGTGTGTGGGTGCAGTTGGTTTTCTGATTAGTTCAGTTCACGGCCGGGCCATCCCACCTGAATAACAATCGGGCCTGGGGTTCCCAGCAGGCCCGCCGAGGGCCGGGTCGCCCACTGGGCCCCGGCCTGGGACGGCTCGGATCCCGGCAGACCCCGGCGATTCATCTGCGTGGCTCAGTGGAAAGAGCACGGGCTTTGGAGTCGGACGTCATGGGTTCGAATGCCGCTCCACCAATTGTCAGCTGTGTGACTTTGGGCAAGTCACTTCTCTGCGCCTCAGTTACCTCGTCTGTAAAACGGGGGTTAAGACTGCGAGCCGCACGCGGGACAACCTGATCACCTTGTAACCTCCCCAGCGTTTAGAACGGTGCTTTGCACGTGGTAAGCGCTTAATAGATGCCATCATTATTCTCTGCGGCCCAGGGCGTCCCACCCTGAATGGTCAGGGGCTCGCCTTGCCCGTTTTGGGGGTGAGGCGGGAGCGATGGACATTGCCCGGACGAGTCTTCCCGAGCACGGGCAGGGCCTGAAACTCAGCAGCCGCCAGCCCAGGCTTCCCGATTATCCAGTGGACGAGCCCAAAGGGCCCCTCTCTGGCCCCAGTCAGCCCCACTAGGAGGCAGTGTGGCCTAGTAGAAGGAGCGCTCAGCTGGGAGTCCTTGTCCCCCTTCTGCCTCCGCCCCACCCTGTGACCATGTGTGACCGCATAACTCGGGTCCGGTTCCCCGAGCCACAGCACCCAGCACCCCTCCTCCACGTCCGGACGGGATAGCCGCCGCCGTCTCCCTTTTCGCGTGACCATGGCCAATAATAATAATAATAATAATAATGATGATGGCATTTATTAAGCGCTTACTATGTGCAAAGCACTGTTCTAAGCGCTGGGGAGGTTACAAGGTGATCAGGTTGCCCCACAGGGGGCTCACAATCTTAATCCCCACTTTACAGTTGAGGTAACTGAGGCCTAGAGAAGTGAAGTGACTTGCCCAAAGTCACACAGCTGACAATTGGCGGAGCGGGGATTTGAACCCATGAGCTCTGACTCCAAAGCCCGGGCTCTTTCCACTGAGCCACGCTGCTTCCCAATCTGCGGGGGCTCTCCAGGAAGCGATGCTGTGTGACCTTAGGCACTTCACTTCTCTGCGCCCCGGTTATCTGTAAAATGAGAATTCACACTGCGAGCCTCATGCGGGACAGGGATTGAATCCAGCCTGATAAACCTGTATCTACCACAATGCTTAGTACAGTGTGAAGAAGCAGTGGAGAAGCAGCGGGGCTCAGTGGAAAAGAGCCCGGGCTTTGGAGGCAGAGGTCATGGGTTCAAAGCCCGGCTCCGCCACTTGTCAGCTGTGTGACTTTGGGCAAGTCACTTCACTTCTCTGGGCCTCAGTTCCCTCATCTGTAAAATGGGGATGAAGACTGTGAGCCCCATGTGGGACAACCTCATGACCTTGTATCCCCCCCCCCAGCGCTTAGAACAGTGCTTTGCACATAGTAAGCGCTTAATAAGTGCCATCATTATTGTTATTATTATCACAGTGCCTAGCGCATAGTAAGTGCTTAACAAATACCACTCTGGCCTGGTCTGCTCAAGCCAAAACCACGGTTTCTTAAGCCCACCTGCCTTAATTTCAGACCTGTATCTGGGTCTCTGCCATGGAGATAAAGGAAAGGATACTTTAAAGATCAAAATCTTCCCATGGACCTTTATTCATAATAGTAATAATAATTATTGTAGTATTAGTTAAGTGCTATGTGCCAACCACTGAATCAAGTGCTTGGGTGATAAAACACAGTCTCTGTCTCACGTGGGCCACCCCGTCTAAGGGGGAGAGAGACTAGGAATTTAATGTTTTGACAATGAGGAAAGTGACTGACAGAGAAGTTCAGTGACACATATAGTGTTGCACAACAGGCAAGTGATAGATCTGGTATTAGAACCCAGGTCCTCTGGTTGCCAGGCCCGAGCTCTCTCCACTGGGCCACCCTGCTTCTGGGCAACGGGACCCTTGGCAAATGCAGCCCAATGGGCAGTAGCTAGCTCTGCAGTGGGAATTCCTAGCTCACACCCTTCTCCTCATGGTTCGGGCCTCAACTTCCTCTCCCTCTTGATCTAGAGCTTCCATCTCTCCCAGCCTTACTGCCTCCTGGCCCCAGCAAGCCTTTCCCAGGAGGTCCACAAATCTCCACCTTCTGGTTTTTCCTCCCTCCTGGTCCAAGTTGACACTGTCACTGCCTCCATCTCTCATCCTGGGTGAGTCCCCAAAGCGGGGAACTGTAAGATAAGATATTCCAAAACGGGCCTGTCTGCTCTGACTGGCTGGTCCGGGCTTCTGTTCCGATGGACTGATCTGAGCATCCACCCTGATCGGCTTCCCAGTGGGAAGCTGCCGACATGAGCTGGGCTACAAGAGCCCTGGCCTGAGGCTGACCCCCTCTCCATGATTGCCCACCTTTCTCTCTCTCTCTCTCTTTCTCTGGGATCGCGAGTCTCTCCAATATTGCAGGCTCCGTCCACCCACGTCAATCCCGCACACTCTTTGGCAAAGAACTGATAACCAGAATTTCCTTCGTTAACAGCCTCCTTGGCTGTGATGGAATCCTAAAATAGGATTTAGGAATAGTGTCCTGTCCTTGGTCTGGTACTTATTTCTAACTTAAACCCAGGGGTGACTGTCCCCCAGGGCCCACTGCTGCATTTACCTTAGTACCTCCTCTGTAGATACCCCCATCCACCCTACCGCTCCTCGTCCTGACCCCCAAGTCTTCTTGGCAAATGCCAGCTTCCCACACCTGTCCTTTTTCACATCTAACTTGGACTCCTCTTCCTCATGCCTCTGGGATTTCTTCCCAGTTTCTTTGACCCTCTCCCCCCTTGCCCAAAATCTCCCTTGCGATTGGCCGTGTGAGCATGCCAAGCTCACCAAGTGAGCGATTGACATCCCCATTAAAGAGCTTCGCTATTAGGAGGGGTCCTGAGGAGGGAGATGCTTCTCTGTTCTAGAAATTCCTGTGCCTCCCCCCCCACCCCCCATTTTTATGGTATTTATTAAGCGCTTACTGTATTCCAGGCACTGTATTAAGCGTGGGGTAGATGCAAGCTAATAAGGTTGGACACAGTTCTTATCCTACCTGGGGCTCCTAGTCTTAATCCCCATTTTTCAGATGAGGTAACTGAGGCCCAGAGAAGTGAAGTGACAGACGCAAAGACAAACAGTAGACAAGTGGAGGAGTCAGGGTTAGAACCTAGGTGCTTTTAACTCCCAGGCCCGTGATGTGTCCACTAGGCCTTGCTGTTTTTCTGCGTGCAATGCTGGCCTGTTGGACTGCAGGCTGAAGTGAGGAGAGGAAGATGGGTCAGCCCTGCCTGGCTGCCCCCTTGCCCCTTGATTCTGGATGGCCTTGCCATGCGCAGGGGCCTGTCCCCTTCCTCCCCCTCCCCATCCCCCCCGCCTTACCTCCTTCCCCTCCCCACAGCACATGTATATGTGTTTGTATGTATTTATTACTCTATTTTATTTGTACATATCTATTCTATTTATTTCATTTTGTTAATATGTTTTGTTCTCTGTCTCCCCCTTCTAGACTGTGAGCCCACTGTTGGGTAGGGACTGTCTCTATATGTTGCCAACTTGTACTTCCCAAGCCCTTAGTACAGTGCTCTGCACACAGTAAGCGCCAATAAATACAATTGAATGAATGAATGAATCTCCTTTAGCGGGTATGGAGGTTGAGAAACCCCAAGAGGAAGCACGTGGCCGTTCCCTCTGGCACCCTCCCTCCCTCTTGCCCCCGAGAGTCTTTCAGGGTCCCAGGGTTGCTTTCACACCATCCCGCCTGTCGGTTCTCCTTCACCACTCCCCCACCCCCAAAGACAGCAATGATAGGATTTTTGGTGACCTTTTTACACCGACACTTCAGTCTTTTGTATGGGGCAATTGGTCTTCCTCCTCTTTATATGAGAGGACTGAGACGGGGACATTAGAGCTGTCAGAAGGCCTTGTACGGCAGTAAGAGTGATGGAGCCCGCGGAGAAAACTACCTCCTGGCAAACAGTGACAGCGGCGAGAGGCGAAGTCGGGTAGAGGGAGTGGGACTTTCCATCTCAGCCTCCCTGATTCAGGGAAGGGGCCAGTGGCCTGGAACCAAAGAGAAACTCCTCCAGCCCTAGGTAGATGGGGAGGATCTGGCCCAGACCCCATGTATCCCTCTCCCCCAAGGTTCAGAGATCCTGGGAGAGCCTGGGAAGTCCACACACTAATCCTCAGGGGTGATCAGAACCTTCCTAGAATCTGGAATTCCAGAGCCATTCCCGGCCTCCAGTGGGACTAGCATCATGGAGGCTCCAAAGCCGCTCTGGGGGAGCCACCTCAAGACCTCAGGGACCCCAGCCTTGGGAGAACTTCAAACTGGGAGTCAGTCTTGCCGGCCTCCAACAGTCACCTGGGGAGGGGGTGCCCTCCCAGAGAGAATCAGCTGCAGCCCATCCCGCTTCAGCACCTTAGGGGCCCAGACATTTCAGTCCACGTTGGCCTCGGTTCCGGAAGCCCGCCTGCTGGATGCCAGTCCCATAACCAGGAGATTTTTAGAAGATGGGATTAGAATTCTGTGCTTGGTGAATGCCAAGTTGTTGGCAGTGGGTCAGGGCCAAATGCATATGGAAAATAAAGAAAAGCAGGGATTGTCTGATTTTCCTCCCTGTCTCTGAGGGGAGAAGGTGGGGATCAAACATGGATAACTGTGAACTAGCATGGGCAGGCTGGAATATCGATCAATCAATCAATCGTATTTATTGAGCGCTTACTGTGTGCAGTGCACTGTACTAAGTGCTTGGGAAGTACAAGTTGGCAACATATAGAGACGGTCCCTACCCAACAGTGGGCTCACAGTCTAAAAGGGGGAGACAGAGAACAAAACCAAACGTACTAACAAAATAAAATAAATAGAATCGATATGTACAGGTAAAATAAATAGAGTAATAAATATGTACAAACATATATATGTATATACAGGTGCGGTGGGGAAGGGAAGGAGGTAAGATGGGGAGATGGAGAGGGGGACGAGGGGGAGAGGAAGGAGGGGGTGGAGTGTGGGAAGGCCTCCTGGAGGAGGTGAGCTCTCAATAGGGCCTTGAAGGGAGGAAGAGAGCTAGCTTGGTGGATGGGCAGAGGGATTGGGGGCATTCCAGGCCCGGGGGATGACGTGGGCCGGGGGTCGATGGCGGGACAGGCGAGAACGA
Organism: Tachyglossus aculeatus; assembly: GCF_015852505.1. Classification (NCBI taxonomy): domain Eukaryota; kingdom Metazoa; phylum Chordata; class Mammalia; order Monotremata; family Tachyglossidae; genus Tachyglossus; species Tachyglossus aculeatus. The sequence continues at coordinate 25,032,809 of NC_052089.1, forward strand.
GGTACGGCGAGGAGAATAGCGGCGGAGGAGCGGAGGGTGCGGGCTGGGCTGGAGAAGGACAGAAGGGAGGTGAGGTAGGAGGGGGCGAGGTGATGGACAGCCTTGAAGCCCAGGGTGAGGAGTTTCTGCCTGATGCGCAGATTGACTGGTAGCCACCGGAGATTTTGGGGGAATATGAAAGGAGATTGGAGTCAGAGAGGAAAATGATTTTGCCCCATTTGACAGATGAGATAACTGGGATCCAGAGAAGTGAAGCGACTTGTCCAGGGTCACACAGCAGACAAGTGGCGGAGCCGAGATTAGAACCCAGGTTCTTCTGGTTCCCAGGCCCATGCTCTCTATCCACTAGGCCACGCCGCTTCACTAGGGTTACATCGCGCCTGCACCTCTAAGAGATGATCAGCCCATAACGAGACCAGGCCCAAGCCCCGGAGAAAGAGGCCGACTTTCCCCAACCAGCCCACCCCCATGACCGCTAAACCCCCGGTTTTCCATTTAGGCTCCCAGGCGGGAGAGAGTTCCTCACCCACCCAGTGGCCGGGCAGAGGCAGAGAGGGGAAAGGCCACACCCCAGCTCAGCCCATCGATTCCTCCGCCGCTATCCGATTACGGCCCTTCTTTCTCGTTGACCCCGGGCTGCTGTTTCTCCCCTTTTTTTTTCATTTGAAAGAATTAAAAAGTACAGCTTCCATGAATAAGCATAACTCTCCGCTCCGCCTTATTAACCGCACGCAATTATGGGCTAAATACAGTGGATGCTCACAAAAAAAAGCAAAGAATGGAAAATTGTTTAAGTGGCCAAAGAAACTTTATCCCATTGAGATGCTCCCGAGCTATGCCAGCTATATGTAAATGTATGCGCTAGCCTGTGTGCCTGTGTCCACTTTGAAGTCGCCATCTGAATTTAATTCTGCTTTTGTGATGAAATCAGGCTATTACGTTTAATCTCACTTAATAGTAAGACACGCTCTTTGTTGTTTTCTATAGGCAACATATTCTGCCCCTAACATATACAACTCGGTATTCACTCTTTACTATTAATCCCCAGTGGTTGATAATTGCTTCATCTCCAAGTTCTCTGTCCAATTCACAGAGCCCTGATTGCTACCATTCTCTCTCTATACATTAATGCACTGTTTTCGTCTTCCTCCTTTGGCTTGCTGAACTCTATCAAGAATCCACATTTTCTGGGCATGTGGGCGTATTGTTAAGTCTCTAAATTAAATTCGGTGTTGACCCCCCCCGCCCCGCCACACACACCAAATGCCAGATTCTATTAGTCCGGCGAGTTAGCTGATTGACAAGCAGGATTCCTCCTCCACTCGGAAACCGACAGTAAAGAATCCAGGCTCACTACGATGGGTCAGTTTGTCTCTGGGGTCTTCTGCCCGCTGTCTCTGTCCTTCAGGCAGGATCGAGTGGACGAGGGCCCCGGGGGCTGTTTGCCTTGATCTGATGTCTGTCCACTCTTCTGGATCTCTGGGGAAAGAGAGGGGACCATCGAAGGAGGCCTTTGGGGGCCTAGAGGCTGGAAATTGTCCTAGAGAGTTGAGGGGTTTGGTTCTGTCCAAGAGACGGGCCTGGGCCCTCCTTCCGAGTTGGTGGGTTCTTGCCCCTACTGGGTGTTTGCATCTTCCCTCCCTCTGCCCATCCGCCAAGCTAGCTCTCTTCCTCCCTTCAAGGCCCTACTGAGAGCTCACCTCCTCCAGGAGGCCTTCCCAGACTGAGCCCCTTCCTTCCTCTCCCCCTCGTCCCCCTCTCCATCCCCCCCATCTTACCTCCTTCCCTTCCCCACAGCACCTGTATATATGTCTATATGTTTGTACATATTTATTACTCTGTTTATTTTACTTGTACATATCTATTCTATTTATTTTATTTTGTTAGTATGTTTGGTTTTGTTCTCTGTCTCCCCCTTTTAGACTGTGAGCCCACTGTTGGGTAGGGACTGTCTCTAGATGTTGCCAATTTGGACTTCCCAAGCGCTTAGTACAGTGCTCTGCACATAGTAAGCGCTCAATAAATACGACTGATGATGATGATGATGATCTTCTTGAACCTCAGCTGTCGAACAATGCCCGTCTCGTCCTCCGGAGACCGTGAGATCTTTTATCCCCTCTTGGCCTGCCTGGAAGCCCCATCTTCCAAGCCTCTCGAAATTCCCCTTCCTCCTTCTAGTAATAATAATAATGGCATTTATTAAGCACTTACTATGTGCAAAGCACTGTCCTAAGTGCCAAGAAGGTTACAAGGTGATCAGGTTGTCCCACAGGGGGCTTGCACTCTTCATTCTCATTTTATAGATGAGGTAACTGAGGCACAGGGAAGTTAAGTGACTTGCCCAAAGTCACACAGCTGACAATTGGCGGAGCCGAGACTTGAACCCATGACCTCTGACTCCAAAGCCCGTGCTCTTTCCACTGAGTCACGTCCCCATTTCCTCTCTTCCCACTGCCTTCTGCGTCCCCCTAGCACTTTGATTTGGATCCTTCATTCCCTCCTCCCTCAGCCCCCTCAGCGCTTATGTACAGATCCAAAAATTATTTATATTAACGTCTATCTCTCCCTCTAGACTATAAGCTGGGTGTCTACCATCTCTATTGTATTTATACTCTCCCCAGGCACTTAGTACAGTGCTCTGCACACAGTCAGCACTCAATAAATATGACTGATTGATTCCCAGGCCAGGTGTCCGCAGGGACCCTCAGCAGTCACCCGGAGCAAAGAGGGACATGCTGATATACATACTTTACTATTTGAGCTTATGTTTCAGCACTTATGTCCACATCTGTAATTTATTTATTTATATTAATGCCTGCCTCCCCCTCTAGACTGTAAGTTCGTTGCGGCCAGGGAATGTGTCTATTCATTGTTATAGCGTACTCTCCCAAGTGCTTAGTATAGTGCTCTGTACACAATAAGCATTCAATAAATACGATTGAATGAATGAATGAATGAATGAACGAGTCAATGAGTGAAGCTACCTGCCTCTCCAGTTTCATTTTTCCTCCTACTTGTAAATGATTTTGTGTCCCTCTTTCGGGTAGGCTGAAAGCTTCTCAAGGGCAGGGATTGTGTCTTTTGCCACTAGAATACTTTCTCGAGCACTTTTTAGTACAGTGCTCAGAATGCCCAGTCATTGCTTAATTAATATTATTGGTGGGTTGAATTTTTTTGACATTTTAATCAACAGAAAAATAGCATGAGGGCCCTTTGAGTTCCTCCTCTCCATTCTACATTCTCCGCTCTAGACTGTAAGCTGATGGTGGGCAGGGAACGTGTCTGTTATGCTGTTCTATTGGATTCTCTCAAGCTCTTAGTACGGTGCTGTGCACACGGTAAGTACTTAATAAATACAAATAATAATAATGATGATGATGGTGGTGGTATTTGTTAAGTGCTTACTATGTGCAAAGCACTGTTCTAAGCGCTGGGGGGGGGATACAAGGTGATCACGTTGTCCCAAGTGAGGCTCACAGTCTTAACTCCCATTTTACAGATGAGGAACAGAGAAGCTAAGTGACTTGCCCAAAGTCACACAGTAGATAAGTGGCAGAGTCGGGATCAGAACCCATGTTTCCACTGAGCCATGCTGCTTCTCTGATGAAATGATCATCTGGGTAGGGTCTTTGATTTTCAGGGTGCTTTCCCTATTAAGCACTTACTTTGTGCGGTGCGCTGTACTAAGCCCTTGGGAAAGTACAAATAAATTAAGGAATGAATGTAACTCTTCTGCTGGGAAAAGCGTTTTAAAGCAAACCAAGGAGGGAACCAGGGCTTTAGAGAAGCAGCGTGGCTCAGTGGAAAGAGCACGGGCTTTGGAGTCAGAGGTCATGGGTTCAAATCCCGGCTCCGCCAACTGTCAGCCGTGTGACTTTGGGCAAGTCACTTCACTTCTCTGGGCCTCAGTTACCTCACCTGTAAAATGGGGATTAATTAAGACTGTGAGCCCCCTGTGGGACAACGTGATCACCTTGTAATCCCCCCCCCAGCACTTAGAACAGTGCTTTGCACATAGTAAACACTTAATAAATGCCATTATTATTGTTATTATTATTATTATTTTGGCCATCAGAGAGATGAGGACAGGTCTGGAGCCAGGGCTAGCAGATCAGCAGGTCCCGAAGCTGAGCATCAGGCAGCAGACTCCAGGATGTATTAGGTTTTCCACTTTCATCCCTCATTCTCCAGTTGAAAGCCCACCTCCTACAGAAGCCTTCCCGGATTCCCCTCCCAATCGATCAATCAATCAAATTTACAGGGCGCTTACTGGGTCCAGAGCAGTACACTAAGCGCTTGGGCGAGTATAGTGTAGCAGAGTTGGTAGACACGGTCCCAGCCCTCAACAAGCTTCCTGTTATACCACCAACTGCAGGTTCCTCAGCTCTTAGGACTGAATCGTGCCAAAAGCTTAAGTACAAGGATTTTTTTTTTCAAACATCTGACACGTGGAAATTGATAGTTTTCCCCCCCCCTCCTTAATAACATAATAACATGAAACTCGAACTGCCCGTTCTGGACACTTGGGAAAACATTGCGTGAACAGATGGTGACCCTTCAGCTAATGCAAGCCAGCTTGGCAAGGTGGAATCCTACACGGCAAAGTGGGAAATGTGTACACTGACTACTGTCTATTCTTCTGGGGATGCCTGGGTTTTTTTATGTAAAGGAAACTGGGTGACTAGTTTAAGAGCCATGACCCGTGACCCACAGACAGTATTTACCAACGTCTTTGACCATTTGAAGGAGTGGAAAAGTGTGTGTCCTGAAAAACAAAGCCTAGATCAGTTTCCAAGTGTCAGGTGTTTCAGAAAATCACTTTGGGGGTGTTTGGGGGCACTTATCCTTGCGCCTTTTATCTCATTGCGCGATCAGACGTTTGTGTTGGCCCTGCTTGGTCCATTAGATCATAAACTCCTCGAGGCACTGACCGTTGGTTAATAAATCCAATTTGTCCTGAGACGGAGGCATTTTTTTTTTTTTTAGTAATTTCCCTCAGCACCACGGACAGAATTCTGCTGTATAGGCCTGCCTGAGTGCTTAGCATCACTTGAGCGCTCAGTAATAGCAGTTGGTAGTATTTATCCATCAGTCAGTGGTATATATTGAGTGCTTACTGTATGCAGAGCACTGTGCTAAGCGCTTGTGAGAGTACAATGCAACAGAGTTGGTAGACATGGTCCATGCAGCGTGGCTTAGTGGAAAGAGCCCAGGCTTGGGAATCATCTGTTGTGGGTTCTAATACCGGCTCCACCACTTATCAGCTGCATGACTTTCGGCAAGTCACTTAACTTCTCTGTGCCTCAGTTACCTCATCTGTAAAATGGGGATTATGACTGTGAGCTCCACGTGGGACACCCTGATTACCTTGTATCCACCCCAGTGCTTAGAACAGTGCTTGACACATAGTAAGCACTTAACAAATGCCATAATTATTATTAATTATTATTATCGAATTGTACTTTCCAAGCGCTTAGTATAGTGCTCTGCACAAAGTAAGCGCTCAATAAATACGATTGAATGAGTGAATGAATTTATGTTCACAGCAACCTTACAATTTTAAGCACTGTGTGCAAAGCTCTGTATTACGCGAGTACATGAGAGTTGGTAGACATGATTTCTGCCAAATGTTACTAGTAGTAGTTTTTATCGAGTGCTTTCAGGGCACAATGCAACTTCTCTGTGCCTCAGTTACCTCATCTGTAAAATGGGGATTAAGACTGTGTGAGTCCCAGGTGGGACATGGATTGTGTCCAACCTGATCAGCTTGTTTCCAGCGCTTAGTACAGTGCCTAGTACATAGTAAGTGCTTGATAAATACCGTTTTAAAAAATTGCAGCATACTGAAAACTTGGAAAGCACAAAATAAAGAGGTGAGCTTGTGCCTAAGGAGATCATCAGGGGCTACAGACAGCTCTGCCGCTTCCTCTGCCCACCTCAATGTTCCTGAATCACGAATCCAAGATGGGCTCCATCCTCTGGAACTCAGCTCCCCAACATGCTTAATATTAATATTATTAATAATAATCATCATTATGGTATTTGTTAAGTGCTTACTATGTGCAAGCACTGTACTACGCGCTGGGGTTGGATACAAGCAAATCAGGATGGCCACAGTCCCGGTCCCATGCGGGGCTCACAGTCTCAACCCCCATTTTACAGATGAGGAAACCGAGGCCCAGAAATGTGAAGTGACTCGAGCGAGGTCTCCCAGCAGACTGGTGGCAGAGCAGGGATTAGAACCCACGACTCCCAGAGCCACTGCTTCCCCACCACCTGATTGAATTTCAGATCAGTCGGTGCCCACGATGAGTCAGTCAGTGATTTCATGCAGCCGGGTCTGGTGATTAGGCCCCGCGCCCGCAAACTGACTGACATTGTTGTAAACCCAACCCTGGAGGCAGCGGTTGGCATGAAGTCAGCCTGTCAGCGGGGGCTAGCAGTGCAGCTGAGAGTCGGTGGCCCTTGGAAGTTCCTTCCTTCATTCAGTCAGTCGTATTTATTGAGTGCTTACTGTGTGCAGAGCACTGTACTAAGCGTTTGGAAAGTACAGTTGAGTAACAAAGAGAGACAACCCCTGGCCACCGCGGGTTCACAGTCTAGATGTTGGACGTTCATCTGGTTGGTCAGCGGGGCCCAAGTGGCCCCTGGGCAGAGGGCCACCTCACCTATTTATTTATTTATTTATTTATCCTATTTATTTTATCCTATTTATTTTATTTTGTTAGTATGTTTGGTTTTGTTCTCTGTCTCCCCCTTTTAGACTGTGAGCCCACTGTTGGGTAGGGACTGTCTCTATATGTTGCCAATTTGTACTTCTCAAGCGCTGAGTACAGTGCTCTGCACATAGCAAGCGCTCAATAAATACGATTGATGATGATGATGATGACCTGACACATGAGCCTGAGGAGGATCTCGTGGTGGGCCCCCCACACTTCTCCCTCAACCCCCGGGGTAGACCATCTGTGAAAAATCTTATTCACCGGCCTTTTCGAGGCAAAAACAGCTCCTGGGGACAACCAGACTTTGTGGCTCACTGGTGGCCAGCTGAGCTCTGCACACAGTATGTACACAAGTAGTAGAGTGCTCTGCACACAGTAAGTGCTCAATAAATACGATGGAATGAATGAATGATGGCTCACAACCAGATCTTGTTCCCTCCAACACCGAGGGGCCCCCTCCAGGGACAGGGACCTCCATAGATGCCCTCTTTCACCAAACCCCCGTCCCACCCACCACCAGCCTCATCCCTCAGTCATTTGTGTCACCCAATCTATGGCATTTACTAAGTTCATACTGTACTAAGCGCTTGGAAGAGTACAGTACAGTAGACTTGGTGGACACAATCCCCAGCTACAAGGAGCTGACAGTCTTGAGTTTCCGATGAGGGCGACGGTGATGATGATGATGTTGTGTCTAGTCCTGGGTTCTAGTCCCAGCTCTACCATGAGTCTGCTGTATGACTTTGGGCCAGTGATTTCACTTCTCTGGGCCTCAGTTACCTCATCTGTAAAATGGGGATCAATCAATCAATCGTATTTATTGAGCACTTACTGTGTGCAGAGCGCTGTACTAAGCGCTTGGGAAGTACAAGTTGGCAACATATAGAGACAGTCCCTACCCAACAGTGGGCTCACAGTCTAAAAGGGGGAGACAGAGAACAAAACCAAACATACTAACAAAATAAAATAAATAGAATAGATATGTACGTCTGCTGCGTGACCTTGGGCAAGTCACTTAACTTCTCTGAGCCTCAGTAACCTCATCTGTAAAATGGGGATTAAGACTGTGAACCCCACATGGGACAACCTGATCACTTTGTATCCCCCCAGCGCTTAGAACAGTGCTTTGCATATAGTAAGTGCTTAACAAATGCCAACATTATTATTAAGGAAAATAAATAAATAAATAACGAAGACTGTGAGCCCCATGTAGGACTGGCCTGTATCTAACCTGCTTAACTTGCATCTGCCCCAGCACTTAGAACAATGCTTGGCACATAGCACTTAACAAGTACCATTATTATTATTATTTTATTATTTCCAGAACGAGGGCAGGGAAGTTTTCTTTTCCCTTTGCCTTAAAGACGGGGAAACTTTCCCCGGGCCCCGGGCCCCCCAGCTTGGGATCAAAGGGCAGGACAGTAGCCAGAAACCCCTCGATAGAAAGCCCAGGTGCAGCCATGTGAGCGGGAGGCTGGAGACCCTCAGAGGAGGCCTGGCTGGGAAGGGACAGTGGAGTTTCTCTAGGGTTTGTGACTATACTGGGGACAAGGCCCAAGGATTGTGAGCCCCTCGGGGGACAACCTGATCACTTTGTAACCTCCCCAGCGCTTAGAACAGTGATTTGCACATAGTAAGCGCTTAATAAATGCCATTATTGTTATTATTATTGTTTGGTAGCAGGAGATGGCATAGGTGAATCGATTTACTTGACCTCCCCAACTGTAAATTGTAACTTTTACAATTTACTGTCTCTGAGACCTGACAGATTTTTTTAACCTGTCACTCATGCTCAAGAAGAGTAGCATAACACCCAACGCTCTGCCCTCCCCCCACCACAACCTCTGGTCCCGACCCTCCTGTCCGTCTCCCGGCTGGTTTCTACCTTCCAAAGATAAACAGGAGAGGGATTTTGTGGCAGGATGAAGCCCGGCCCCCTCCCCTGGGACTCAAAGAGGCAGCCGCAAACTTAAGGGGTGGTCAAGCTTGACTCATTTCCAAGGGGACAAAGAGGGCAAATTAGAGATCTGGAGAAAGGATGCAACCTTGCAGAGAAGAACAGAGACTTTGCCAGCATGCCAAATCCATGAGATTGATGCCCTTCAGTCCTGGCCCAAGGCCCGTGGGCACCGAGTCACGTGCCATGATGAGCCAAGGATCAATCAATCAATCAATCAATCGTATTTATTGAGTGCTTACTGTGTCTGTACTAAGCGCTTGGGAAGTACAAGTCGGCAACACATAGAGACAGTCCCTACCCAACAGCGGTCCCACAGTCTAGAAGGGGGAGACAGAGAACAAAACCAAACATACTAACAAAATAAAATAAGTAGAATAGATATGTACAAGTAAGATAAATAGAGTAATAAATATGTACAAACATATATACATATATACAGGTGCTGTGGAGAAGGGAAGGAGGTAAGAAAGGGGGAATGGAGAGGATACCCACACCGTTTACAGAAGCGCAAGGGAAATTTCTCCCAGCACCTTTCCTCGAATCAACTCTTAATTATCCCAGCGAATGAGAGGAAAATGTGGTGTGGAGAATCCAAATCAGCGGGTAACGCCGGCCGGGAGAGATAAATTGGACGTTTGCCACCCAGCAAGGGCAGAGGGGTCCCAGGTGCCCAGAGCTGGAATTGAGTCCAAACAATCAGTCAAATCAATCGTACTTATTGAGCACTTACGGTGTGCAGAGCGCTGTACTGAGCATTTGGGAGAGTACAGTATAACTTTTGGGCAGGGAATGTGTTTATTGTTGTTCTATTGTACCCTCCCCAACACTCAGTACAGCGCTCTACACACAGTAAGCGCTCAATAAATACGATTTTATGGAGTTAGCAGACGCGTTCTCTGCCCACTGCAACCAGAAGGTGGGATTTACTGAGAGGAAAGAGGAATGACAGGATTACAGTTTACTGGTGTGTTGACAAATCTACCGAGGATAATCCATTTGTCTAGAACTAACTGCTTGAACGGCATTCGGTTTCGATCAGTGGTATTTGTCGCGTGCTTACTGTGTGCAGAGCACTGTACTGAGCGTTTGGGAGCGTACAGTATAACTTTTGGGCGGGGAATGTGTTTATTGTTGTTCTATTGTACCCTCCCAAACACTCGGTACAGCGCTCTACACACAGTGAGCGCTCATTAAATACGATTTTATGGAATTAGTAGACGCATTCTCTGCCCACTGCAACCAGAAGGCGGGTTTTACTGAAAGGAAAGAGGAATGACAGGATTACAGTTTACTGGTGTGTTGACAAATCTACCGAGGATAATCCATTTGTCTAGAGCTAACTGCTTGAACTGCATTCGGTTTCGATCAGTGGTATTTATCGCGTGCTTACTGTGTGCAGAGCACTAAACCCAGCTAGTAGTTTTTGAAGCGATTTTAAGTTAGGCACGGGGCTGCTCTGCCTCAGTTTCTCCATCTGCAAGTCCAGGGGAGGCTGCGCTGGATCTGTGGACTAGATATTTGTGGGGTCAGTTCCAGTGGCTCCTGCCAGAAGTGGGGACAAAAAATTGAGCTCTGCTAATATTAATAATAATAATTTCGGTATTTGTTAAGCGCTTACTATGTGCCAAGCACTGTTCTAAGCCCCGGGGGAGATACAAGGTAATCAGGTTGTCCCACATGGGGCTCACAGTCTTAATGGGAGAAGCAGTGTGGCTCAGTGGAAAAGAGCACGGGCTTCGGAGTCAGAGGTCATGGGTTCAAATCCCGGCTCTGCCAATTGTCAGCTGTGTGACTTTGGGCAAGTCACGTAACTTCTCTGGGCCTCAGTTACCTCATCTGTAAAATGGGGATGAAGACTGTGAGCCCCCCGTGGGACAACCTGATCACCTTGTAACCTCCCCAGCGCTTAGAACAGTGCTTTGCAACATAGTAAGCGCTTAATAAATGCCATTATTATTATTATTATTGATCCCCATTTTCCAGATGAGGTAACTGAGGCCCAGAGAAGTTAAGTGACTTGCCCAAAGTCACACAGCTGATAAGTGGTGGAGGCGGTATTAGAACCCATGACCTCTGACTCCCAAGACTGCGCTTTTTCCACTGAGCCATGCTGCTTCTCTTCTATTAGCAAGGCAGACCCTGCTGCCCCCCGCCCCGTGATTAAATGGTATCTTTTCTGTTTCTGCCCAGTGGTTGAGTAGGGACCTTCTCCATATGTTGCCTATTTGTACTTCCCAAGCGCTTAGTCCAGTGCTCTGCACACAGTAAGTGCTCAATAAATACGATTGACCGAATGAGCCGGTGATTGTTCCTGTGACTGATGCTCTGCTGGCAAAGTGGCCTGGCCCACTGCCACTTTCCCTATCCTCCTTTGCAGAGGGAACCCGCTTCTACCCATTTAACAGATGGGGGGCTTAGTGGAAGAGCCCACTCTTGGGTAGGGACCGTTTCTATATATTCCCAACTTGTACTTCCCAAGCGCTTAGTCCAGTGCTCTGCACACAGTAAGCGCTCAATAAAGACGATTGAATGAATGAATGAAAGAGCCCGGGCTTGGGAGTCAGAGGTCGTGGGTTCTAATCCCGGCTCTGCCACTTGGCATCTGTATGACCTTGAGCAAGTTCCTTCACTTATCTGTGCCTCAGTTCCCTCATTTGTAAAATGGGGATGAAGACTGTGAGCCCCACGTGGGACAACCTGCTTACCTTGTATCTACCCCAGCGCTTAGAACAGTGCTTGGCACATTCATTCATTCATTCAATCGTGAGCCAAGAACGGGCTCACAGTCTAGAAGGGGGAGACAGACAAATAGTAAGCGCTTAACAAATACCAACATTATTATTAATTACTATTGTTATGGATTAACAGAGGCCTGGACACTGCAAGTCACTTTGGCCAGGGGATATGGTGCGCTCGCTCTGTGGACGCCCCCGGCCCTCTCATTATTATTATTACTTTGCTTATTATTAAACTCGAAACGAGATAATCTTATTCTCCATCCCCAGCGAGGGTCCCTCTTCCCCTCCTCCCCCAGAAACACACACACACACACACACACACACACACACACACACACACACACACACACGCACACACCCTTTATAAACGAGTCAAATAGCCAACTTTTGCAAACGCTTTTCTTTATTTCGTCGATTCCAGCTCTATGGAGTACTGCTCCTACTGTCCAGCCGAGAAGACCACAAGAGCCACACAGATAAAGTGCTAGAGTTAAAAAATACACTATTTCCAACATAAAAAAATACACTTCACAAAACGGCAGAAACCCAAAGCGGTGCCCAGGGCACCAGCTCTGCCACCGAGGGTGGGGAGGGGGTCGTCGTCTGCACCCCACCCCCGTGGGCTCCCGGATCCCAGTGGCTTTGCTTTAATTAGATTCAGAGTTAATTGGTTATTGTGTTTTTTTGTGGGGGGGAGAGGGGAGGGGCAGTGTTATGGAGGTTTAGTAAGGGGGGGGAAAAGGCGCCGGTTGGAGAGGTGTGGGATGCGCTCCTCGTGTGGGTTCCTGGAACGAGAAAAGCACCCGATGCCCCCCTCCCCCAGCCTCACTAGGCTCCAACCCTGGTGGAAACAAGGTCCAGCGTCCTCCAGGGTGACCCCAGTGCCACCCTCACCCCGTTCAGGGGTCCCCCGGAATATTGTGTCCTCCGAAGCGTTTAGTACAGTGCCCTCCACGCAGTAGGCGCTCAATAAATCCCGACGTTGCTGCGGCTGCTGGCCTCCTGGAGGGGTGTCGGTGGCTGGGGTGGGGGCGCAGAAGCTGGGCACCCCCTGCCCCCCTTCCCCTTGGGGGCAGTGCCAGCTCCGGGCACAGACACTCCAGCCAAGGCTTGCTTTCAGTAGGCCCAATTCCCTCAGTCCCAAAGGGCGAGGGAATAAGAATCCGTGCCAGGGTGGAGCAAAGCTTGGCACAACCCAGCCTCCACTGGAGAGCGACGGTGCCCCTCCACCGCCTCCCCCCGACCCCCGCCCAAGCTGGGGGTCCAGGCCTAGGAGAGGCCCTTCTTTCTCCCCCCTCCCTCTTAATAAAGAAGAGGTGGTACTCGTTCAGCGCTTGCACTGCGCCAAGCACTGCGCCAAGGGCCGGGGTCGACCCAAGGCAGCACGGCCTAGTGGGTAGAAGCCGGGCCTGGGGGTCAGCAGGACCCCTGGTATCTCCCCCCAGCTTCGCCACGTGTCTGCTGTGGGACCTGGGGCCGGTCACGTCCCTTCTCCGGGCCTCAGTCACCTCATCTGTAAAACGGGGGTGAAGCCAGGGACGGGGACGGGGGGCCAACCTGCTGACCCCAAATTTACCCCAGCTCCCAGAGGAGCGCTTGGACCGGGTGGGGGGGGGGGGCAACCTGCTGACCCCAAATCTACCCCAGGGCCCAGAGGAGCGCTTGGCACCTAATAAAGCGCTTCACAAGGACCACGATGATGGTGATGATGACAGGGAGCCCCATGCGAGACAGGGTCGGAGGGCCAACCTGCTGACCCCAAGTATACCCCAACGCCCAGAGGAGCGCTTGGCACCTAATAAAGCGCTTCACAAGCACCATGATGATGATGATGACAAGGAGTCCCAGGCGGGACAGGGACGGGGACCAACCTGCTGACCCCACATCTACCCCAGCGCCCAGAAGAGCGCCTGGCACCTAATAAAACTCTTCACAAGGACCATGATGATGAGCCCCATGCGAGGCAGGGACGGGGGGCCAACCTGCTGACCCCACATCTATCCCAGCGCCCAGAGGAGCGCTTGGCACCTAATGAAGCGCTTAACAAGTACCCTGATGATGACAAGGAGCCCCAGGCGGGACAGGGACGGGGGACCAACCTGCTGACCCCACATCTATCCCAGCGCCCAGAGGAGCGCTTGGCATCTAAAAAAGCGCTTAAGTACCCTGATGATGACAGGGAGACCCATGCGGGACAGGGACGGGGGACCAACCTGCTGACCCCACATCTACCCCAGCGCCCAGAGGAGCGCTTGGCCCCTAATAAAGCTCTTCACAAGGACCATGATGGTGAGCCCCATGCGAGACAGGGACGGGGGGCCAACCTGCTGAGTTCACATCTATCCCAGCGCCTAGAGGAGTGCTTGGCAACTAAAAAAGCGCTTAACAAGTACCCTGATGAAGACTGGGAGCCCCATGCGGGACAGGGACGGGGACCGACCTGCTGACCCCACATCTACCCCAGCGCCCAGAGGAGTGCATGGCACCTAATAAAGCGCTTCACAAGGACCATGATGATGAGCCCCATGCGAGACAGGGATGGGGGACCAACCTGCTGAGTCCACATCTATCCCAGCGCCCAGAGGAGTGCTTGGCATCTAAAAAAGCGCTTAACAAGTACCCTGATGATGACAGGGAGCCCCATGCGGGACAGGGACGGGGGACCGACCTGCTGACCCCACATCTACCCCAGCACCCAGAGGAACGCTTGGCCCCTAATAAAGCACTTCACAAGGACCATGATGATGAGCCCCATGCGAGACAGGGACGGGGGACCAACCTGCTGAGTCCACATCTATCCCAGCGCCCAGAGGAGCGCTTGGCACCTAAAAAAGCGCTTCACAAGTACCCTGATGATGACAGGGAGCCCCATGCAGAACAGGGACGGGGACCGACCTGCTGACCCCACATCTACCCCAGCGCCCAGAGGAGCGCTTGGCACCTAATAAAGCGCTTCACAAGGACCACGATGATGAGGCCCATCCGAGACAGGGACGGGGGGACCAACCTGCTGACCCCACATCTACCCCAGCGCCCAGAGGAGCGCTTGGCACCTAAAAAAGCGCTTCACAAGTACCCTGATGATGACAGGGAGCCCCATGCAGAACAGGGACGGGGACCAACCTGCTGACCCCACATCTACCCCAGCGCCCAGAGGAGCGCTTGGCACCTAATAAAGCGCTTCACAAGGACCACGATGATGAGCCCCATCCGAGACAGGGACGGGTGACCAACCCGCAGACCCCACATCTACCCCAGCGCCCAGAGGAGCGCTTGGCACCTAATAAAGCGCTTCACAAGGACCACGATGATGAGCCCCATGCGAGACGGGGACGGGGGACCAACCTGCTGACCCCACATCTACCCCAACGCCCAGAGGAGCGCTTGGCACCTAACAAAGCGCTTCACAAGGACCACGATGATGAGCCCCATGCGAGACAGGGACGGGGGACCAACCCGCTGACCCCACATCTACCCCAGCGCCCAGAGGAGCGCTTGGCACCTAATAAAGCGCTTCACAAGTACCACGATGATGATTATTATTAGAGACAGGCTAGTCAGAACGGACAGCGGCCATCCCCCCCGTCCTCCCCCCGCCCCCCTCACTTGGAGAAGGGCGCCAAGCCGAGGCCGGAGGGCACGAGGTGCGGGAACTTGCAGATGGCACAGGTGCAGAGGGCGGCCCCTCCGGGCAGCGGGAAGGGCCCGCAGGGCCCGGCCTGGTCCTCCAGGGCCAGCGACAGGTACTTGGCGGGCCTGGCGGCCGCGGCCGCCGCCGCCGGGGAGCCCTCCGGCTGGGGTCCGGGGGTGTGAAGGAGCACGGAGCCCGGGGCGGCCCAGAGGGGCAGGCCGGCCAGCAGCAGGCGAGGCCCGGGCCCGCTGACCTCTCCGAGGAGCCGGCGCAGCTCCTGCAGGGAGGTGCCCAGGAGCAGGATGTAATTCCGGGCCAGGAGCAGCGTGGCGATCTTGGACAGCTTGCGGCCGGGGGCTCCCTGGCAGTGGGCGGCCGAGTAGGGCAGGATGACCTCCCGCAGGGCGTCCATGGCCAGGTTCAGGTCCTGCATGCGCTTCCTCTCGCGGCTGTTGATCTTCCTCCGCAGCTGCTGCTGTTGCTGTTGCTGCTGTTGCTGCTCCTCATCCCGGCTCCCTCCGGGCCCCAGCCCCGAGATGCCCGTCCCTTCCCCCGGACGCTGGGGCTTCGGCATGGTGGCCCGCCCGGCCTCACCCCCTCATGGCCCAGGAGAGATGGGGTGGGTGGGGGGGTCCCCCTCCTCCTCCCCCTCCTCCTCCTGGAGATGCTCCGGGGGCGCGAAGCACTGCGCTACGCGCGCGTCGAGGGGAAGATGAGGCCTGTCCCGGCCGGACCCCTTTAAAGCCGGCCCCCCAATTTGGGGAGTGGGAGAGGCGCCACCCCGACCAATGGGAGGGCGAGCCGGGGCCCCGGCGAGCCCTGATTGGCTGAGCCCGGAGGGGAGGGGACCCCCCCATCTCCCCCCCGAGGACCCCCTCCCCACCTCTCCCTCCCCTTCCTCGCCGGGACCAACCGTCCGTCCATTTCATTACTCTTCCTCATCAATCGCATTTATTGAGCGCCTACGGTGTGCAGAGCACTGTGCAAATTGGCAACATATAGAGACAGTCCCTACCCAACAGTGGGCTCTTCATGATGCCAATGACAAACGCTTTGCACCTAGTCAGCGCTTAATAAATGCCATCATCATCGTTATTAGCCTTCTTGATTTGTTTGGTTTTTTTTAGCATTGAATATTTAAGGTAAACAAATCAAGAAGGATAAGAATAATAATGATGGCATTTATTTTAAGCGCTATGCGCAAAGCACTGTTCTAGGCGCTGGGGAGGTTACAATAATGATAATAATGGCGTTTGTTAAGCGCTGACTATGTGCAAGGCACTGTTCTAAGCTCTGGGGGGATACGAGGTGATCAAGTCCCACGTGGGGCTCCTAGTCTTAATCCCCATTTTACAGATGAGGGAACTGAGGCTCAGAGAATTTAAGTGACTTGCCCAAGGTCGCACAGCAGATATGTGGCAGAGTCGGGACTCGAACCCATGACCTCTGACTTCAAAGCCCGTGCTCTTTCCACTGAGCCACGCTGCTTCTCAATAACACTAATGAGCTCACCTCCTCCAGGAGGCCTTCCCAGACTGAGCCCCCTCCTTCCTCTCCCCCTCGTCCCCCTCTCCATCCCCTCCCGTCTTGCCTCCTTCCCTTCCCCACAGCACCTGTATATATGTATATATGTTTGTACAGATTTATTACTCTATTTTACTTGTACATATCTATTCTATTTATTTTATTTTGTTAATATTTTTGGTTTTGTTCTCTGTCTCCCCCTTCTAGATTGTGAGCCTACTGTTGGGTAGGGACTGTCTCTATATGTTGCCAACTTGTACTTCCCAAGCGCTTAGTGCAGTGCTCTGCACACAGTAAGCGCTCAATAAATACGATTGATTGATAATGATGTTGACATTTTTTAAGCGCTGACTATGTGCAAAGCACTGTTCTAGGCGCTGGGGAGGTTACAATAATAATACTAATGATGATGACATTTTTTAAGGGCTGACTATTTGCAAAGCACTGTTTTAAGCGCTGGGGAGGTTACAACAATAATACTAATGATGATATATTTTAAGCGCTTACTATGTGAAAAGCGCTGTTATAAGCGCTAGGGAAGTTACAATAATAATACGAATGATGATGACTTTTTAAGCGCTATGTGCAAAGCACTGTTCTAGGCGCTGGGAAGGTTACAATAATAATACTAATGATGATGACATTTTTTAAGCGCTGACTATTTGCAAAGCACTGTTTTAAGCGCTGGGAAGGTTACAACAATAATACTAATGATGATGATATATTTTAAGCGCTTACTATGTGCGAAGCACTGTTCTAAGCGCTGGGGAGGTTACAATAATAATACGAATGATGATGACTTTTTTAAGCGCTATGTGCAAAGCACTGTTCTAGGCGCTGGGGAGGTTACAATAATAATACTCATGATGATGACTTTTTTTAAGCGCTGACTATGTGCAAAGCACTGTTCTAAGCGCTGGGGAGGTTACAATAATAATACTAATGATGATGACATTTTTTAAGCGCTGACTGTGCAAAGCACTGTTCTAAGTGCTGTGGAGGTTACAATAAGGATAATAATAATGATGATATTTTTTAAGCACTGACTATGTGCAAAGCACTATTCTAGGCTCTGGGAAGGTTACAATAATAATACTAATGATGATGACTTTTTTAAGCTCTGACTATGTGCAAAGCACTGTTCTAGGCGCTGGGGAGGTTACAATGATAATACTAATGATGATGACATTTTTTAAGCGCTGACTATGTGCAAAGCACTGTTCTAGGCGCTGGGGAGGTTACAATAATAATACTAATGATGATGACATTTTTTAAGCTCTGACTATGTGCAAAGCACTGTTCTAGGCGCTGGGGAGGTTACAACGATAATACTAATGATGATGGCATTTTTTAAGCGCTGACTGTGCAAAGCACTGTTCTAAGCGCTGGGGAGGTTACAATAATAATACTAATGATGATGACATTTTTTGCGCTTACTCTGTGCAAAGCACTGTTCTAAGGGCTGGGGAGGTTACAAGGTGATCAGGTTGTCCCACGGGGGGCTCACAGTTTTCATCCCCATTTTACAGAGGAGGGAACTGAGGCCCAGAGAATAATAATAATAATGAGGACAGTTATTAAGCACTTACTCTCTGCAAACCACAGTTCTAAGCGCTGGGGAGGTTACAAGGTGATCAGGTTGTCCCACGGGGAGCTCACAGTCTTCATCCCCATTTTACAAAGGAGAGAACTGAGGCCCAGAGAAGTGAAGTGACTTGCCCAAAGTCACACAGCTGACAATTGGTGGAGCTGGGATTAGAACCCACGACCTCTGACTCCCAAGCCCGGGCTCTTTCCACTGAGCCACGCTGCTTCTCTTTCACAAAATGATGGCTTTTGTGAAGCAGGGTGGCTCAGTGGAAAGAGGCCGGGCTTGGGAGTCAGAGGTCGTGGGTTCGAACTCCGGCTCCGCCACTTTCATTCATTCATTCATTCAATCGTATTCATTGAGCGCTTACTGTTTGTCAGCTGTGTGACTTTGGGCAAATCTGACCACCTGATCACCTTGCAATCTCCCCAGCACTTAGAACAGTGCTTTGCACATAGTAAGCGCTTAAAAAATGCCATTATTATTATTATTATTATTAAATCACTTCACTTCTCTGGGCCTCAGTTATCTCGTCTGGAAAATGGGGATTAAGACTGTGAGCCCCACGTGGGACAACCTGATGTTGTCCCAGTGTTTAGAACAGTGCTTGGCACATAGTAAGCGCTTAACAAACACCATTATTATTATTATTATAAATAAGGGTGGCTTTTGTTAAGCGCTTAACAAATGCCATTATTATTATTATTATTATTATTATTATTATTAAGCGCTTACTATGTGCCAAGCACTGTTCTAAGTGCCGTTTGGGGGGTGGGGGGTTATAAGGTCATCAGGTTGTCCCACGTGGGGCTCACAATCTTCATCTCGTTTTGAAAGATGAGGGAACGGAGGCCGAGATAAGTGACTTGCCCAAAGTTACACAGCTGACAAGTGGCGGAGCCGGGATTAGAACCCACGACCTCTGACTCCCAAGCCCGGGATCTTTCCACTGAGCCACGCTGCTTCAATAATGATGATGATGATGATGGCATTTATTAAGCGCTTACTGTGTGCCAAGCACTGTGCTAAGCGTGGCCTGATGGGTTGGGAGGGGAAGCAACAGGAGGGAGTTAAATGTCCTTCTAGATTGGGAGCCCGTTGTTGGGTAGGGACCGTATCTCTATGTTGCCGACTTGTACTTCCCAAGCGCTTAGTACAGTGCTCTGCACACAGTAAGCGCTCAATAAATACGATTGAATGAATGAATGAATGAATGTCCAGAGCAGCCTGCAATGGCGATGGGCTTGGGGGTCAAAGAGAAATAGTTTTTCCGGACAGAGGAGTGGGCAGAGTTAAGGCAAGGAAGGGTGAGTGATGGCATTGGTTAAGCGCTTACTATGTGACAGGGACTGGACTGAACGCCGGGGTGGATCCGAGCTAATTGAGTTGGACACAGTCCCTGCCCCATGGGGGGGCTCGCAGTCTTAATCCCCATTTGACAGATGAGGTCACTGAGGCACAGAGGGGTGAAGTGACTTACCCAAGGTCACACAGCAGACATAATAATACTAATAATAATGGTATTTGATAAGCACTTACTACAAGCCAGGCACTGTAATAATAATAGTGACGGTATTTAATAAGTGCTTACTCTGTGCAGGGTACTGTTCTAAGTGCTGGAGAGGTTACAAGGTGATTAGGTTGTCCAACGGAGGGCTCACAGTCTTAATCCCCATTTTACAGATGAGGTAACAGAGGCACAGAGAAGTTAACTGACTTACCCAAAGTCGCACAGCTGTCAGTTGGTGGAGCCAGGCTTTGAACCCGTGACCTTTGACTCCCAAGCCCGTGCTCTTGTCCGCTGAGCCACACTGCTTCTCTGTACTGCTTCACTGTACTAAGCGCTGGGGTGAGAAGCAACGGGCTCAGTGGAAAGAGCCCGGGCTTTGGCGTTAGAGGTCATGGGTTCAAATCCCGGCTCCGCTGCTTGTCAGCTGTGTGACTTTGGGCAAGTCACTTAACTTCTCTGTGCCTCAGTTACCTCATCTGTAAAATGGAGATTAAGACTGTGAGCCCCACGTGGGACAACCTGATCACCTTGTATCCCCACAGCACTTGGAACAGTGCTTTGCACATAGTAAGCACTTATTATTATTATTATTATTATTATGAGCTAATTGAGTTGGACACAGTCTCTGTCCCATCTTCTAGACTATGAGCCCGTTGTTGGGTAGGGACCGTCTCTATATATTGCCGGCTTGTACTTCCCAAGCGCTTAGTCCAGTGCTCTGCACACAGTGAGCGCTTAATAAATATGATTGAATGAATGAATGAATGTGGGGCTCACAATCGTAACCTCCATTTTACAGATGAGATCACCGAGGCGAAGAGGAGTAAAGTGACTTACCCAAGGTCACACAGCAGACACAATAATAGTAATAATAATCATGGCATTTGTTAAGCATTTCCTCTATGCCCGGCACTATACTAAGCACTGGGGTGGATACAAGCCAATCAGGTTGGACAAAGTCCCTGTCCCACTCAGGGCACACAGTCTTTGTCCCCATTTTATAGACGAGGTAAATGAGGCATAGATAAGTGAAGTGACTTGCCCAAGGCCACACAGCAGACATATTTATTACTCTATTTATTTATTTATTTATTTCACTTGTACATATCTATTCTACTTATTTTATTTTGTTAGTGTGTTTAGTTTTGTTCTCTGTCTCCCCCTTCTAGACTGTGAGCCCACTGTTGGGTAGGGACTGTCTCTATGTGTTGCCAATTTGTACTTCCCAAGCGCTTAGTACAGTGCTCTGCACACAGCAAGCGCTCAATAAATACGACTGATGATGATGATGATGAAGCGGCAGAGTCGGGATTGGAACCCATGACCTTCTGACTCCTGGGCCCGTGCTCCATCCACTACACCGTGCTGCTTTTTGTTAGGTGCTTACTTTGTGCTAATAATAATAACAATTGTGGTATTTGTTAAGCGCTTACTATGTGCCAGGCACTGTACTAAGCACTGGTGCGGGTACAAGCAATTAGGGTTGGGCACAGTCCCTGTCCCACATGGGGCTCACAGACTCAATCCCCATTTTACAGATGAGGTCATTGAGGCCCAGAGAAGTGAAATGACTTGCCCAGGACCACACAGCATACAAGTGGTTAGAGCCTATGGCTTTCTGACTCTTAGGCCCCGTCACTAGCCACTACGGTACTGTTCTAAGCGCTGGGGTAGATTCATTCATTCAATCATATTTATTGAGCGCTTACTGTGTGCAGAGCACTGTACTAAGCGCTTGGGAAGTACAAGTTGGCAACATATAGAGACGGTCCCTACCCAACAGTGGGCTCACAGTCTAAATGGGGGAGACAGACAACAAAGCAAAACATTTTAACAAAATAAAATAAATAGATCCAAGTTAAGCAGGTTGCATGGAGTCCCTATGCCACCTGGGGCTCCCACTTTTCATCCCCATTTTATGGATGGGGTAACTGAGGCCCAGAGAAGTGAAATGACTTGCCCAAGGGCACACAGCTGACAAGTGGTGGAGCGGGGATTAGAACTCCCAGGCCTGTGCTCTATCAACTAAGCCATGGGTCGGGGCTGGGCCTTCTCCTTCCTCCGTCCCTTTTCACGGGGAAGCGGGTGTGCGCACGGGGGGTGTTGTGTGTGTGTGTGTGTGTGTGTGAAAGGTGAAGTCCAGTCTGACACAGTGTGACCAAGCTTTGGGGTATCAGGGAGACCGTGGAGCGGCAGACAGACCAGCGGGGCAGACAGCAATGGGAAGAGGGGCTGCCATCCTGGGGCAAAGGTTGGGGAAAATCTAGGACGGTGGAATCAAATCAATAACGCAACAAGGCTCTATCCTTGTAAACCATCCAGGAGGTGGGAGCTGGGGGAGATATCAATCTCACATCAATCCTTTCAGCCACTTAATGAAGACAATACAGTCAATGTGGGATCACCAGGTGAATAAAAGGATGGTTTTATATATAATAATAATGGCATTTATTAAGCGCTTACTATGTGCAAAGCACCGTTCTAAGCGCTGGGGAGGTTGCAAGGTGATCAGGTTGTCCCACGTGGGGCTCACAGTCTCAATACCCATTTTACAGATGAGGTAACTGAGGCCCAGAGAAGTTAAGTGACTTGCCCAAAGTCACACAGCTGACAATTGGCGCAGCCGGGGTTTTTGAACCCAGGACCTCTGACTCCAAAGCCCGGGCTCTTCTCCACTGAGCCACGCTGCTTCTCTAAATATATATATATATATATAAATATTCATGTAAAACTGCCCTTTCATGCATGGTCTATTTCTGTGGT
The DNA here is from genome assembly GCF_015852505.1 of Tachyglossus aculeatus. Lineage (NCBI taxonomy): Eukaryota > Metazoa > Chordata > Mammalia > Monotremata > Tachyglossidae > Tachyglossus > Tachyglossus aculeatus. The sequence goes on from NC_052089.1 coordinate 25,055,245, forward strand.
ATCGGTCTTACTTCAGAGATAATAATAATAATAATGATAGCATTTATTAAGTGCTTATTATGTGCAAAGCACTGTTCTAAGCGCTGGGGAGGTTAACAAGGTGATCAGGTAGTCCCACGCGGGGGCTCACAGTCTTCATCCACATTTTCCAAATGAGGTAACTGAGGCCCAGAGAAGTGAAGGGATTTGCCCCAAGTCACACAGCTGATACGTGGTGGAGCCGGAATTTGAACCCATGACCTCTGACTCCAAAGCCCGGGCTCTTTCCACTGAGCCACGATGACCATTGGACATCTGTGTGTCTCGTCTCCCCGAGGAGACTCTCAAGTCCTGGAGAGCAGAGGCCCTGTCTCCTCTCCCCTTCCCCCCCAGAACCCATTCCGAGAAGCTGGAACGATCCCATGGACCGCGGGGCTGAGCGTTAGTAGCTACCCGTCTGCATCACTTGCCCTTTGTGTGGACATCATCCACGCATCTGTGTCCCCGAGCTGCTTCGGTGATGATGGTCGGAAGCGCATCATCCCCACACCCCTCCGAGAGCCTCCCGGGCCCGGCTAGCCTGCCGAATGAAGCAGCCGGCCGGGGGCCGGAGTAGAGCCCGTGGCTACCGGCAAGGCCTTTCCGACAGCTGCCGGGACCTTAGGCCACGAGCCATTGCTGCCAAGTTCCCTTCAGCTTCCTTAACAACCACCATCTCCTTGGGCCAGCGGGGGTTACGGATCTCCCCGTGGCTGGTTCTCTGCGCAGGAGAATAGTCTCTTTCCTTCCTCTGGCCCGCGGCAACTTGAAGCTCTTTGATTAGGAAAAGTCCAAGACGCGCAGCTTCAGGAAGCTTGCTGGTGCAGGTCCGGTCTTAATTATTATTAGCATTATTATCATCATCATCAATCGTATTTATTGAGTGCTTACTGTGTGCAGAGCACTGCACTAAGCGCTTGGGAAGTACAAATTGGCAACATATAGAGACAGTCCCTACCCAACAGTGGGCTCACAGTCTAAAAGATAATAGTGACGGTATTTATTAAGTGCTTACTCTGTGCAATGTACTGTTCTAAGTGCTGGAGAGGTTACAAGGTGACCAAGTTGTCCAACGGAGGGTTCACAGTCTTAATCCCCATTTTACAGATGAGGTAACAGAGGCACAGAGAAGTTAACTGATTTACCCAAAGTCACACAGCTGTCAGTTGGTGGAGCCGGGCTTTGAACCCATGACCTTTGACTCCCAAGCCCGTGCTCTTGTCCACTGAGCCACACTGCTTCTCTGTGTGCTTATCATATTAGTGAAGCTCTTACTGTGCGTCAAGCAGTGTTCTAAGAGCTGGGATAGATGCAAGTTAATCAGAATAGGTACAAGCCCTGTCCCACATGAGGCTCACAGCCCAAGGGAGAAGAAGACTGTATCCGATCTGATTGCATTTTATCTACCCCGAGTGCTTAACACAATGCTGGACGTGTAATAAGGTGATGTGGGAGATTCTTGAAGACTCATCCGTTTAAACTGAAATGCAAACTGGGGGGCTTGGAGTGGAAACTCACTTTTAACCAGTCACGCTGACACCGAGGATCACCATCTCGAAATCTGGGATTTGAATGCAAATCAAGATTTAACCGAGTGGTTCAAAAATATCTGATCCTCTCTGGAAAAACACATAGCATTTGGAAAAGCTACCCAATGCAAATCCAGACCCTCCTGAGGACATAAGCCTCCTTCGCGATCTTGTGCAATTAAATAGTAAAACTAGTATTTACTGAACACCCACTGGGTGCAATCCAATGAACTGAGCGCTTAGAAAAGTATAACAGAATTACAACGCACACTCCTCACCTTCAGGAGCTTACACTCTAACTGGGGAGGCAGGCATTAAGATATTTATAAACAATCAGAGTAAATGAATTGACTGTACAGTTGATACTACGGAAATAGGAAAGGACTGATGGATGGTATAGGTAAAAAAAAATATCGAAGTGTCCAGTGGTGGCCAGTGGTTAAGGGTTAATCGTGGGAGGCTTGTTGGAGGAGACGGGAGCTTGGAATAATAATTCCGGCGAATCTCCAAGATGCGAACGAGGAAATTATAGCACAAGTTTATATCCCGGTTTATTCTTTTTAAGGAACTTGGGCAGGAATAGATGAAGAGATGAGCATCCGTTTCAAAAATCGGGGTCGGGAGATCGGTTGCCCCGTGGGACAAAAATATTCCCGGAGCCTCCCTCAAGTCGGAAGCCAGAGCCAAAGGCAGAGGAGGCCGACCCCGATACAATAAAAAGAGACAATTTGCTTGGAAGGCTGTGGCTAATTTTTAACACAATGTCCCTTGTCAGGGCCTGTTTGCTTGCCAAAATGGGGCAGGGTAATGCGGAGCCTCAGAGGGCCTGAAAAGATGGGAGCGATTCTGGCTGAAGTCTCTCTCTCTCTCTCTCTCCCTGCATGGTTGTTCCCGACGGTTGAGATGGGCTCTTTCGGCCAAGTGTACTCAAAGGAACGAGGAGGCAGACAAAGGTAGCTTGAAGTCATTTCCCCGCACTGAATCTCGCCATCCGGTTGCACTCTTTCCCCATTGAATGGACAGAATGCGGCAGGAAGAGCAGGGAAGAAAGAACCGACAATCTGAATGCGTTAGGGGAGACCAAGCTGCTGTAAAAGCTCATTTGGAACGGGGGTGAGGGCAAACAGCGAGCTGATAAATTCTCATTCCTGGGGTGGCGGAGTTGGGGCCTTCCCAGACTGAGCCCCCTTTTTCCTCTCCTCCTCCCCATCCCCCCCGCCCTACCTCCTTCCCCTCCCCACAGCACCTGTATATATGTTTGTACAGACGTATTACTCTATTTTACTTGTACATATTTAATATTCTATTTATTTTGTCAATGATGTGCATCTAGCTTTAATTCTATTTGTTCTGTCGACTTGACATCTGTCCACATGTCTTGTCTTGTTGTCTGTCTCCCCCTTCTAGACTGTGAGACCGTTGTTGGGTAGGGACCGTCTCTATATGTTGCCGACTTGTACTTCCCAAGAGCTTAGTACAGTGCTCTGCACACAGTAAGCGCTCATTAAATACGATAGAATGAATGTATGAATGAGAAGGAGGAATTAAGATCAGAGAAGGAGGAGGTCACGGCAACCCGAGGGCAGCCACCTGCAGAGGCGGGAGGCTGGGGGATGATTGTGGGGGGGTGTGCTGGGAAGGGGTTAGGGAGGGAGCCCCCCCTTCCCCCCCTCCCCCCCACCCAGGACACAGAGGGAGACTGTTCGAAGTCTCACCTGTTGTTTTCCCCCTTGGCCCATAAAACCCAACGGCTGGATCCGGCCCCTGGAAAAGGCAGCCTGGCAGCCTGCCAAGGGCCGGCCGGACGGCCAGTTCAGGATGCGGCACATCCAGTTTTGTTCTCCGTTGGGCACCGCGCCCCACGGTGCCACGTGAGTGACGGCGGGGGGGGCACGACCGACCCTCGACGCTCAGGATGCCGACGCTCTTCCGTATAGGTCATCCCGCCCTTTCCTCCCAGAGGGCGCGGAGCCGGCCGCACACGGAGGGGCCAAATCCATCCAGGAGAAAGGAGCAGATGGCTCGCTTTGGCAACACATAACCCTGTCGGGCAACTGGGGTCCCCACCGAGCACCCTGCCAAAACCTGTTTACTCCATAGAACTGAGAATCCTGGATCCCGGCTCTGAAAGGGCCTGGCTCGGATCCACCCGGGGAAACCGAGGTTCCCGAGCCAAGCCAACGCGAGCGGGAGAGGTGCCAGGATTGGGCTTCTGGGAGCTCGAGCCACAGGTCTGAGTCCTTCTCGGGGGCCCAGCTGTCAGCGCGTCTTGACTGCTTTTTGGGCTCCCCCCCCCGTTCACTTCCAGGTCCCCCACCTTCGCCCCCACCGAATCCAGAGAGGAGAGGGGAGAGCCCAGAACCCTCACCCTCCCCCATCCCAGCAGCAGCTGTCAATCAAGAAGGACTCTGAAGCCAATCAGGAGTGACTAAAAAGGCCCGTCCTCCTGGCGGATTTCTGCAGAGCCCCAACCTGCTGCTTTCTAGTACCGAGTGCGTCGAAGCAAAAAGCCCGAATAACAGGTCTTCGCACTGTGACTTGGCCAACGCCATAGATAATACAAAGCCACAAAGACACAGATTCTGGTACGCTTTTTTCAACCCACCAGACATATCCAACAAGAGGTAGGAGCAAATGAAAGTTTGTTTATGTTGTCCCTCCACTGAGGACAGAGTGCGATGAAATGAGTTGTAACTGAAGTGTGAAGGGTTTGGATTAGACCCGGCTATTCCCTGCTTGGGAGGGTTGGAGAAGACTGAGGGAACTCCTCCTCGGGGTGATTTTGAAAACGGGTTTACATTTTTTGTCAGTCTGAGATGCTTCTCCGCCACCACCCTGCCTGGAGGCAGGGGGATGATCTAGATGAACTCCAGTCAGCCCTTCTGGTGTTACGATGGTTTTGCAGAGAGCAAGAGAGCCGATGACCAGTTCTGTCAATACTGATGGATAGTTTCTCGTGAGCGGGGATCGTGTCTACTACATCGATTGTACCGTCCCAAGCACTGAATACAGTCCCCTGCACATTGTAGGGGCTCAGGAAATACGATTGATTGTTCGAGAGGTTGGAGGACTCTTGCCAACACACAATCCAGTTCATTCCTCTGCGGGGGATGTATCGGCCTACCCTTGGAACACAAAGAACCCAGGCTTCTTCGAGAGGAAGTAAATTCTCAGCCGAGAGATAGGGTATTTTGACGATGGCTCCAGTGGGGAGACACCCAAAATCCCCCAGCTCCAGGAAGCCTTCCCAGATTTGCCCCGATCAGCACAGACAGTATTTCCTCCTAATTCCTAGCTCAGTGCCTCTTCCCCCCGGCCCCCGCAGATGCTCGTTCCCAGATGCTGGTGCCCACGCTGCCCACGGTTTGGAAAATTCACCAGCTTCCAGACTGGCCCCCGAGGAAGCAACCAACCACTTGGGAACACTGAAAGAGTCGGGGTTGTCTTTGGCCCGGAAAACAATCCAGATTCCGCACATGCTCAGATGCTGGCCCTAAGCAAAGTTTCTGGGACTCACAGTCCCCGAAAAGGATCTTGATTTTTAATCATTCCGAGTGCGCGCCGAACCCGAGACCGGTTCTAGAACTACAAGTTCCAGAAGCTTTCAGGGCATGCGACTCTGCTTTCCTACCCCTCCTGCCTTCAGGATGCCCTGCCTCCCAGAATCCCATTTTAGAGGTGGCCTGACCCTACACAGAGTGGCTCTCTTCTGCATTTCTCCCTTCTTGGTAAGATTGAGGCACTTCTGTTTTTACTTACTCTTATCTGTCAAACAATAGGACGTGTTTTTAGCAACAGGGGAATCTGTTCTTGCCCAATGCGATGGTATGTATAGCAAGCTTTGTGCAAGAAAGTGTTACCCCAAGCGCCTGGAACTCCCTCCTGCTTCCTGTCTGAGAGATCATCGCTTTCCCCACCTTCAAAACCTTATTAAAATCCCATCTCCTCCAAGAAGCCTGCCCCAACTAAGCTCCCATTTATCCTACTCCCTCTCCCTTCTGCATCGCCACTGCACTAGGATTTATACCCTTTATTCACTCCACCCTCAGCCCCACATCACTTATGTCCACATCTGTGATTTATTTTATTGTCCATCTCCCCCTCTAGACAGTAAATTCCTTGTGGGTAAGGAACTTGTCATCTAACTCTGGTATATTCTACTCTCCCAAGCACTACAGTATTTGCTCAATAAGTACTATCTGTTTAAAAGTCTTGCTTCCTTAATCAGTCATATTTATTGAGTGCTTATTGGGTGCAGGCCACTGTACTAAGTGCTTGGGAGAGTACAACACAACAATATAACAAGACACATTCCGTGCCCACAGTGAGCTTACAGAGAAGCAGCGCGGCTCAGTGGAAAGAGCACAGGCTGTGGAGTCAGAGGTCATGGGTTCAAATCCTGGCTCCACCAATTGTCAGCTGTGTGACTTTGGGCAAGTCACTTCACTTCTCTGTGCCTCAGTTACCTCATCTGTCAAATGGGGATTAAGACTTTGAGCCCCCCGGGGAACAACCTGATCACCTTGTAACCTCCCCAGTGCTTTGCACATAGTAAGTGCTTAGTAAATGCCATTATTATTATTATTATTATTCTTACAGTCTAGGTGGGGAAATGGGTTAATATAAATAAATAATGGTTACGTACATAAGTGCCGTGGGGCTGGGGGTGGTGGATAAAGGGAGCAAATCAGGGTGACACAGAAGGGAGTGGGAAAAGAGGAAAGGAGGCTTTAGTCAGGGAAGGCCTCTTGGAGGAGATGTGCCTTCAGTAAGACTTTGAAGGTGGGGAGAGTATTGTCTGTTGGATATGAAGAAAGAGGGGGTTCCAGGCCAGAGGCTGGAGGTAGGCGAGAGGTCGGCGGTGAGATAGACGAGATCGAGGTACAGAGAGAAGGTTAGCGTTTAGAGGAGTGAAGTGTGCGGGCCAGGTTGTGTTGAAGAGGAGCGAGATGTGAGCCCGTTGTTGGGTAGGGACCTTCTCTATATGTTGCCAACTTGTACTTCCCAAGTGCTTAGTACAGTGCTCTACACACAGTAAGCACTCAATAAATATGATTGAATGAATAGGAGGGGGCAGGGTGATTTGATACCTTGTCTCTGGTTTCACATTCCCATGTCTGATTGTGGGATTTCAGGCTGAACCCTCCTTCACCCTACCTTACCACCATCATCTTGGGCCTCATCCAAGCCAACGTGGTACCCAGTCCTCCAACCTCCAAGTTGGCATACAGACGATTTCCCACACCCGGATTGCCCTTCCTGCCCCTCTTCTCCCAAACACATCAAGCTGGGGGCATTCAGTACAGACTTGCCGATTGGGCAGTTGACATCAAGAACTGCTCTGCGTCCCAGCTGGAGGCCGGCTTGAGGCAGGGAGCTGGCCTATTGGTGCAGTGTGGCTACTGTAAGCTCACAGTGGGCAGGGACTGTGTCTGTGTATTGTTGTACTCTTCCCCAGGGCGTAGTACGGTGCTCTGCATGCAGTAAGCGCTCAGTATATACAAATGAATGAATGAAGGGCTGGTGGAAGGGAGGCTGGATTCAGATGCCGCAGCCATCCTGCCTGACATGCTCCCAGATTGCTGAGGATGAACGTCAAGGCTGAGGGGTGGTTGGGAGGATGAAGTACCTGGTGCCCTGACATCCTTGACTGGAGAGGGAGAGAGGTGCCCCTCTTCAGAACCAGCTTCGAATAGAGGGAAAAAACTGTCATCCCCTCCCCAGATGTGGATCTTGGTCACCCAGACACAAGGGACACTGCATGTATTGGTATTGTGCCAGGTGTGCAGAGTAACTACAAATGCTGCCCTTCAGAAGCCCACCCAAGTGTAGTGCTGCATCGGAGCTGTGCGGCTCTGGAATCGCAAACTTTTCCAATTTCCAATTATCCCGCCCCCTTGGCACTGCCCCAGGAGCTACTGCCTCTCTGGCCTTCCCTCTGAAGCCGGTCCTTCCCCTTTCCCAGTGGTCTGAGGAGTGGGAACCCCCACATCTCACTCCACGGCGGGGTTGGCTCTGGGTGGGCATTTCCACCTCGGCTCCCCAGGCTTCCTCCCAATCCCTTTGCCCGGCTAATGAGAAGCAGCATGGCCTAGTGGCTAGAGCACAGACCCGAGAGTCAGAAGGACCTGAGTTCTAATCCCTGCTCCGCCACTTGTCTTCTGTGTGACCTTGAGCCAGTCGCATCACTTCTCTGGGCCTCTATTCCCTCAGCTGTAAAAGGGGGATTAAGTCTGGAGCCCCATGTGGGACAGGGACTGTGTCCACCTTGATTAGCTTGTATCTACTCCAGCACTTAGCACAGTGTTTGCCACATAGTAAGTGCTTAACAAATACCATTATTATTATTATTATTAAATCCAGCCACCAAGACCCCCAGAACAACAGAGCCACCTTCCCTCCCCGACATAACTACTTAACACTGTGAACTTCCCTACCAACAGGCCTCTCAGCAGCATTTTCCAGTTCCTGTTTCAGACCCTAGCTGAGATCTTATCTGACTTAAGCAATTGTTTTCAAGCGGAAAACAGCTTCTTTAGGAGACCCACCCAGCCCCAATGAGCTCAGTCAATCAATCATTCAATCAGTGGAATTTATTGAGCACTTAGATGTGTAAGCTCTTGAATCTGGGTGTCTTGGCACCTTCCCGTCTCTTCGAGCCATCTTGGGGAACAACCCTCCACCGCTTCTCTTCTACATCCCTTTTTCCCTTCTGATAGCCACCCCAGTCTTTCCTTAGGGAAGCAGCATGGCCTAGTGGATAGAGCCCAGTGTGGGCAGGGATTGTCTGTCTTTATTGCTGAATCGTATTTTCCAAGCATTTAGTATTTTGCTCTGCACACAATAAGCACTTAATAAATATGATTGAATGAGTGTCATCATCATCCATCATTATGATCGTCCTGGTCCTTCCCCCTCCTTTCTTCCAGGTGAACAGAGTGGCTGGGTCCAAGCCAGCTGGGTATCATTAACCAATCAATGAGTCAATAGCATTTATTGAACGCCTTCCAGTAGCGCTTCTATACGTGTCTCAGCTTATGCCCCCTACTTTTTAAGTGCTAACTTATATACATAGCCACTTCTCCTTCCTCCTGGCCTTAAATTATATCAGAGTCCGTCTCTCCCACTAGATTAGGGCAGGGATCATGTTCATCGACTCTTTAGTACTCACCAAGCTGTGTGTGCAGTGCTCTGCCCACTTTAGGTGCTCATTAAATATTGCCATTTGATTATCGGATTACTGTGTGCAGAGCCTCGTAGCACCTGGGAGAGTTGGGAGAGTACAACCTAGCGGACAGGGTATGGTCCTTGGAGTAAGTCGACCTGGGTTCTAATTCCGGCTCTGCCATTTGGCTGCTGAGTGACCTTGGATAAGTCACTTGATTTCTCTGTAACTCCTTTTCCTGATCTGTAAAATGGGGATGTAATACTTGTCCTCCCTCCTACTTAGAATGTGAATTCCACGTGGTGTAGGGATTGTGGCTGAGGTAATTGTATTATACCTAACCCCACTGTTGAGTTCATGGCCTGGCACATAGAAAGTGCTTAACACATCCCACCGCTGTTATTATTAGAGGTAATATGCCTGACCCCTGCCCTCAAGAAACTGGCGATCTAGCTGGATCGTTGGCGGTCATCGGGCAGACGAAGCCCAGAATTTGGGGAGGACAAGTCCGAGGGCAGACGAGCGGGATTGGGAGTCTTCTGCCCAGAGGGACACAGGGTTGTAGGGAGCGTGGCCTAGTGGAAAGAACACTGGATGGGAGTCAAGAGACCCGGGTTCTAATCCCGGCTCCGCCGCTCACCTGCTGCCTGACTCTGGGCAAATCACTTCACCTCTCTAGGGGTTGTTTCCTCTTGTGTAGAATGGGAAGAAAAGTCCTGCTCTCCATACCTCTCAAGGCGCCCCCCACGTGACTCAGGGACTGGGTTTGGTGGGATGGTCTTGGTTTGCCCCAGTGCTTAGCACAGTGATTAGGCCGGGCTTCAAGGCTGTCCATCCCCTCGCCCCCTCCTACCTCACCTCCCTTCTCTCCTTCTCCAGCCCACCCCGCACCCTCCGCTCCTCTGCCGCTAATCTCCTCACTGGGCCTCGTTCTCGCCTGTCCTGCCATCGACTCCCGGCCCACGTCATCCCCCGGGCCTGGAATGCCCTCCCTCTGCCCATCCGCCAAGCTAGCTCTCTTCCTCCCTTCAAGGCCCTACTGAGAGCTCACCTCCTCCAGGAGGCCTTCCCAGACTGAGCCCCTTCCTTCCTCTCCCCCTAGTCCCCCCCTCCATCCCCTCATCTTACCTCCTTCCCTTCCCCACAGCACCTGTATATATGTATATATGTTTGTACATATTTATTACTCTATTTATTTATTTTACTTGTACATATCTATTCTATTTATTTTATTTTGTTAGTATGTTTGGTTTTGTTTTCTGTCTCCCCCTTTTAGACTGTGAGCCCACTCTTGGGTAGGACTGTCTCTATATGTTGCCAACTTGTACTTCCCAAGTGCTTAGTACAGTGCTCTGCACACAGTAAGCGCTCAATAAATACGATTGATGATGATGATGATCATAGGGGTGTAATTAATACCCTAGTTATTATCAAGCATCCACCCAACCTGTAAGAAGCAGTGTGGTATAGTGGATAGAGCATGGGCCTGGGATCCAGAAGGTCATGGATTCTCAACCCAGCTCTGCCACATGTCTGCTGTGTGCCCTGGGGAAAGTCACTCCACTTCTCTGTGCCTCAGTTATCTCATCTGTAAAATGGGGATTAAGACTGTGAACCCCACGGGGGACAGGGACTGCGTCCAACCCACTTTGCTCGTATTCACCCCAACTCTTAGTACAGAACTTGGCACGTAGTAAGCACTCAACAAATACCATCATTATTATTAAAACACTGTTCTGTAGCTAGGAGACGTGGGGCTGCATTGCCAGCCTTGGAAGCCCCCTGTCACTGCATTGATCCCCAAATAGCAGCAGTCTGGCAGGACCACGGCAAGTCTGCCGGCGGCTGCGAACGCCAGGCTCCATCTCGGTCTGATGGGAATGAAGCAGCTGCTTCCCAGCTGGAGAAGGGGAAAGAGGTGGGTCTGATAGCCCACAGGCGACCCCCGCCCTCACCCCCTGAGAGGCAGGAGAGGGGAACATAGGACCCTCTGACCACCTGGCAACACCCCTGTCCCCTGCTCCCGCGTGGCCCCCATTAGCAGCTCAAACCCCACCTGTGTGGGGCACCTGAGCGTGCCCTTCGGCCCCCGGGTAGTTGGGCACCTGACCCCACAACAACTAAGCTAAACATGGGCAGGGAATCTCTCTGTTTACTCTTTTATTGTTCAGTGCTCTGCACACAGTAAGTGCTCAGTAAATACAATTGAATGAATGAGCTGCTTTTGGCTGTCAGCTCCGTGTGTGTGTCTGGGCCCTCTAGATTATAAACTCGCTGTGGGCAGGGATTTTGTCTGTTATACTGTTATGTAGAAAAGCAGCCTGGCTTAGTGGATAGAGCACAGGCCTGGGAATCAGAACGACCTGGGTTCTAATCCTGGCTCCGACACGTCTGCTGTGTGACCTTGGGCAAGTCACTTCACTTCTCTGGGCCTCAGTTTCCTCCTCTGGAAAATGGGGATTAGGAGTAAGAGCTCCACGTGGGACAGAGAAGGTGCCTGACTGAAGCTTGGGTGCGGGGGGAGAAGCCAGGGGGTCTGCAGACTGTAAACTCAGGGCAGGGAATGTTTCCATTTACTGTACTGTACTCTCCCAAGTGCTTAGTACAGTGTCCCCCTCGTCCCCCTCTTCATCCCCCCGTCTTACCTCCTTCCCTTCCCCACAGCACCTGTATATATGTATATATGTTTGTACGTATTTATTACTCTATTTTACTTGTACATATCTGTTCTATTTATTTAATTTTGTTAATATGTTTGGTTTTGTTCTCTGTCTCCTCCTTCTAGACTGTGAGCCCACTGTTGGGTAGGGACTGTCTCTATATGTTGCCAACTTGTACTTCCCAAGCGCTTAGTACAGTGCTCTGCACACAGTAAGTGCTCAATAAATACGATTGATTGATTGATTGATTGTCCTGCACACACTAAGCATTCAATAAATTCCACTGAATAAACTGAATAAATGAATGACCGAATGGCAGGGACTGTGTCCAACGTAATTAAGTTGTATCTACCCCAGTGCTTAGAAAAGTGCTTGGCACATAGTAAACCCTTAACAAGTACCATGATTACTATCATTTATTTATTTATTTGATGGCATTTATTAAGCACTTAACTATGTGCCAAGCACTGTTCTAAGTGCTGCGGAGGTTACAAGGTGATCAGGTTGTTCCACAGGGGGCTCACAGTCTTAATCCCAATTTTACAGATGAGGGAACTGAGGCACAGAGAAGTGAAGTGACTTGTCCCAGGGCACACAGCAGACTTGTGGCAAAGCTGGGATGAGAATCCATGACCTTCTGGCTCCCAGGCCCATGCTTTATCATTCATTCATTCATTCAATTGTATTTATTGAGCACTTTCTGTGTGCAGAGCACTGTACTAAGCGCTTGGGAAGTCCAAGTTGGCAACATATAGAGACATACGGTCCCTACCCAACAGTGGGCTCACAGTCTAGAAGGGGGAGACAGAGAACAAAACAAAACATATCCATTAGGCCACACTGCTTCTCACAGGTGAGGTGAATGCTTGATAATAACTAGGGTATAAATTACAACCCTACGATGTGCCTAATCACTGTGCTAAGCACTGGGGCAACCTAAGACCGTCACACCAAACCCAGTCCCTGAGTCACGTGGGGGTGTTGTACTCCCCCAAGTACAGTGCTGTGCACGCAGTAAGCACTCAATAAATACAACTGACTGTGTGTTAAAGGTGCAGCGATGTGTGCGGCTCTTGGGTTTTCAGAGATACCCTGTTCTGTGATTACAGGCTGCATCAGTTCTTCGCCATCTGTCCCGTATCCCTGCCAGCGGACCCCAGGCACCAGATGAGAGAGTGTGGATGGCTCAGCACAAACCTTCCCCGCTGCCTCCCGAATGACTCAAGCGCATTTCCTGCCGGCGACTGGACACATCTTCTTCCCTTAGCCATCGGTGTCAGAGCAATGCCCACCCAAATGGTGAGGAGCCACGAAAGGTGCCAGCCTTTTTCCTCAGACAAAGAACACGAGGGATTGATTCTCGACGACAGTGACCCGCAAGGATTCTGTTTCACCCTCGGCAGTGTGGACCCCAGAACCCAAGGACAACTCCATTCTGTTATTAAAAAAGAGAGCCGGAGGGAACCCCGAAAGGTACCTTAACAAGTCCCTCATCGAAGGCGTTTCAGCCCAAGGACCCGGGATGTAAAGCTCGAGAGCGGAAGGCCGCCAAGAACTGACTTCTGGACCCCTGCCTTGACAGATCCTCCACGTCACCTCTCCACGGTAGGATCGGGCTTTTCTTCCCTTCCCCTCTCGTCCCTGCTTTTTCACCTGGCCGCCCCCATTAATCGGGGGGAAAAAAGAAAGCAAACGATGGCCGCGGCCTAAGTGAGGCCGGTGGCAGCGGCTCCAGGGGCCCCGCACTCTGACCTCTGACCCGCCACCGGCCCCTTTGGCCTCCCGCCAGCCAGCCAGCGGCCACGCTCACGGTCCCTTTGTGCGGGGGAAGATAAGCGCGGCGGCGGGTCCCATTGAGGACGGCCCAGATCCCCTCCCCGGCTCAGGGGGGTCACAGAGCACGCTGCAGGTGACACCCCGAACAGGCAGATGAGAGGTCCATAGGCCCTTAATACGCCGGAACCAATCCGTGAATGGCGGCGGACGGGGTCCCGGCCTCCTGGGGTCGCGGGGCGTTGGGAGAGCCAGCACTTGCTCCGACTCAATTTCTATGTAGCAGGAACACGGAGGCATGCGGCCACACTCGACAGTTGTCCCAGCAAATGGACAGATGTGTTTCCTCCCCCAGCCCCGCCCCATCTAGTATAATAATGATAATAATAATAATGGCATTTATTAAGCACTTACTATGTGCAAAGCACTGTTCTAAGCGCTGGGGAGGTTACAAGGTGATCAGGTTGTCCCACGGGGGGCTCACAGTCAGTCCCCATTTACAGATGAGGGAACTGAGGCACGGAGAAGTGAAGTGACTCGCCCAAAGTCACACAGCTGAAAAGTGGCAGAGCCGGGATTTGAACCCATCACCTCTGACTCCAAAGCCCAGGCTCTTTCCACTGCACACAATAATAACTTCTAGACCCAGGGCAGTGGCCAACGAGGCCCTGTCACACTTCCAGGGGAACCACCAAATAATAATAATAATGATGGTATTTGTTAAGCGCTTACTGTGTGCCAAGCACTGTTCTAAGCGCTGACCAAATGAGAAGCCGCCCTTAAAAGAATATACTCAAAATATACTAGAATTCATTTGCCCATCCCTCTCCCCACCCACCCTCTTAACAATAATAATAATAGTGGTATTTGCTAAGCGCTAACTGTGTGCCAGACACTGTCCTGAGCGCTGGGGCAGATACAAGGAAATCGGGTTGGACACGGTCCATGTTCCATATGGGGCTCACAGTCTCATTCCCAGTTTTAGAGATAAAGGAACTCAGAGAGGTGAAGTGACTTGCTCAAGGTCACACAGCAGACAAGTGGTAGAGCCGGCATTTGAACCCACAACCTTCTGACCTCCAGGCTTGTGCTGTCTTAGGAAAGGCAGTCCTATCCGTCCTCTTCCCCAGAGCCTTCATCAGCCACATCTATGAGGAGAAGAGCCAGGCTTTGGAGTCAGAGGTCAGGGGTTCAAATCCCCGCTCTGCCAATTGTCAGCTGTGTGACTTTGGGCAAGTCACTTAACTTCTCTGTGCCTCAGTTACCTCATCTGTAAAATGGGGATTAAGACTGTGAGCCCCCTGTGGGACAACCTGATCACCTTGTAACCTCTACAGTGCTTTGCACATAGTAAGCACTTTATAAATGCCATCATTATTATTATTACCTTGCATCTCAATTCCATTTTGGAATAGTTAGAAGGGAAGTTTTCCATTCATCTTCAGGACGGAAGCCTTCTCGGTGACCCACAGGTTTCTAGCAACTGAACCTCGGCCTTCTGACGGGCTTTCAGAGGAAGGAGAAGGAGGAGAAGCAGTAGTAGCAGACACACTTATTGGGTGCAGTACACTGAACTAAGTGCTTGGAAAACCCAAAACAAGCAATAATAATAATAATTATGGCATTTATTAAGCACTTACTATGTGCAAAGCACTGTTCTAAGCAAGTGATATATTCCCTGCCCACTGGAAACTGGAACTCAAATGGGGGAGGTGGACCGAAAGGTCTTTCCCAACGGCATAAATGTGATTGGTTGAAAAATCCAATCGTTGAATGTACAATTGAAAAACTACAAATGCCTAAGGGCTGAGAATGGATAGAAGTACATAAATGCCAGCATTGGCTGGTGGGTTTATCTAATAATTATGGTATTTGTTAAGCGCTTACTACATACTGAGTAATGCTGGGATTTCTGGGAATTTTTGATCTGCTTGTTTGGGGCCGACCTCTCCCTACCCTTACCCTGCACCGTTCCTACCCTTACAATAGGGTTCAGATAGAGTGGTTAGTTCAGAGTCAGAGAGCCCCTCAGAAGAGAGCTCCCTGTTTGGCCCCCAGAAAGCTTGAGGCCTTGGGATTGAAGCAGTTTGGCCTAGTGGAAAGAGCACGGGCCTGGGACTCAGCGGATGTGGGTTCTAATCCCAGCTCTGCTGTGTGACCTACAATCTAACAATAAACAGATCATTTCCTTGCCCACAACCAGCTTACAGTCTAGACTCTGTCCAACCCAATTTACTTGTATCCACCCCAGTGCTTAGTACAGTGCCTGGTACATAGTAAGCGCTTAACAAATGCCATTATTATTATCATTACCATCATTATGAAAGTGTATTCATCTGAAGCAGATTCTGTTGTGAACTTTGGGACACCTTCACACACACACACTCTCTCACTTGGATCTAATGAGAGTTGATGGTAGTCAGCTGGAGTCGGAGAAAAGGTGGAGAGGGGCCGTGGAGCGTGCTGGCCATGACCCTTCCAGATGGAGGGAGTGAACGCTTATACCTGGATCACATTTCCCCCTTTTCCCGGTCTCGGCCCTCCCTGCCTTCTCAGAAATACTCACAAGCCCCCGATTGGCCAAGCTGCCGCTTGAGAGAAACTCAAATCCTCCAATCGCCCCCTAATCAGCTTGGGGTTGAGAGTCGTTTGTCTTGAGTTTCCAGAATCCCAAGACTCTGTTTTGGGGGATTAAAGACATTTAAAGAAGAATTCAGGATTTTAACGATCTCAAGCAGGGCCCTTCCTTTCTGTTTCTGACAGCCCTGAATGTATCTCTCCCTCCCCCCACTTAAGAGTGGATGTGGGATTTGCTATTCAATTGGTTTTTTTTCTTTTTCCCCTCTCACCACCATTTAGAGGGGCCTATTGTGGTGGCTATTTTATGGTTGACGACCACCATGGTAACTGTGGCGAGGTGGTATGGCTACTGGGTGACTGGGATCCTGGCTCTCTTCCTTGCTTCTCCCCTGAAGAGCCTATCTGCCCCTGTCTTTAGGCAGCCCTCATTCTCCTCTCCCATGTCCCAAGGAATTGTCATCTGGTGGAGTGTTAATGTCGGGGTGGGGGGGCTTCAGTCTCCTTCCCCATATTGGGATTCTAATACTTATTCCCAAAACAGTACCCTCCTGCAGGTTGTTTTTTTTTTGTATTTTTCTAATCTCCCAAATCTGCTTTCTCGAAACCTTAATACTCTCGTGTGGAGATTGTTCTGTTGTAGTGAAGAAGTGTAGTGAAGAGAAGCAGTGTGGCTTAATGGAAAGAGCACAGGCCTGGGAGCCAGAAGGACTTGGGTTCTAATCCTGGCTCCACCGTTCGTCTGCTGTGACCTTAGGCAAGCCACTTAACTTATCTGTGCCTCAGTTACCTCATCTGGAAAGTGGGAATTAAGGCTGTGAGCCCCACGTGGGACAACCTGATTACCTTGAATCTACCCCAGTGTTTTGAACAGTGCTTGGCACATAGTAAATGCTTAACAAATACCATTTTTGGTGGGGGGGCAGGTCACTGTCCCTACCAGTGACATTGGACTCACAGCCCACTGAGCACCAAAGAGTGCCTACTGAGTACAGAGAAATATACTGAGTGCTTGGAAGAGTACAGCAGAGTTAGAAGACCCCATCTCTGCCCACAAGGGGATTCATTCAATCGTATTTATTTATTGAGAGCTTACTGTGTGTAGAGCACTGTACTAAGCACTTGGGAATAGGATAGTATATAGTATATTACACTACAGTATAGTACAGTATAGAGAAGCAGTGTGGTTCCGTGGTAAGAGCCCGGGCTTTGGAGTCAGACATCAGGGGTTCGAATTCCGCTCCACCGCTTATCACCTCTGTGACCTTGGGCAAGTCACTTCACTTCTCTGGGCCTCAGTTACCTCCTCTGTAAAATGGGGATGAAGACCGTGAGCCCCACGTGGGACAACCTGATCACCTTGTAAATTCCCCAGCACTTAGTACAGTGCTTTGCACATAGTAAACGCTTAATAAATGCCATCATTATTATTATTATTACATCATCAGTAGTATCTGTTGAGCCTCGATGTTGTGCAGAGCACTGTCATAAGAATTCCTCTTCCTGATCTTCTCAGTTCCCACGGTCCTGCCTCCAAGTTGGGAAATCGGGAGCTAAATCTGGGGCAGAAGCAGACAGAGATCCTTTTCCCCCACCATCTTCCCTCATGCCCAGTGGTCAGGTCAAAGTCCACACCCTTCTGCCCGTCACGCCTGCTCCACCATTCGTCTGCTGTGTGACCTTAGCTAAGTCACCTCACTTCCTCTGTGCCTCAGTTCCTACATCTGCAAAATAGGGTTTAAGACTATGAGCCCCATGTGGGACGGGGACTAGGTCCAACCTGATTAGCTTGAACTGTGAGCCCCACATGGGACAGGGACTGTGTCCAACGTGATTTGCTTGTATCCACCCCAGTGCTTAGAACAGTGCCTGGCACATAGTAAGTATATGTATGGCAAATACCATAATTACCATCATCATTATTATTGTTATTGTGATTATTATCTGCTGAGGAGGGGAATCAAAAACATAAGTGCTAAAGGTGGCAGTTGGATTGACTTAACGAGGTGTTGGCAATTGGGAAGGGCTTACTGGAGGAAATGGGTATTTTTTTTGGGGGGGTGGTCTGGGGAATTTGGGGAGGGGCGAGGGCTGTCTATAAGAAGCGGTGGTTTGGAAAGGCCAGGAGGGGTCTGAGGGAAGGTGGCTGTGAAAGTGGCAGGAGCAGTGGAGGGGCTCTGTGGACAATGGAGAATTAAATCAATCAATCAATCAATCGTATTTATTGAGCGCTTACTGTGTGCAGAGCACTGTACTAAGCACTTGGGAAGTACAAGTTGGCAACATATAGAGACAGTCCCTACCCAACAGTGGGCTCACAGTCTAACAGGGGGAGACAGAGAACAGAACCAAACATATTAACAAAATAAAATAAATAGAATAGATATGTACAAGCAAAATAAATAAATAAATAAATAGAGTAATAAATATGTACAAACATATATACATATATACGGGTGCTGTGGGGAAGGGAAGGAGGTAAGATGGGGGTGTGTGGGGCTTTCTTGGGTTCCCAAGGGAGTGAGCAGGCTTGGCCATGTGGGAAAGAAGGAGGGAAGGAGGGAGGTAGGCCGCAAATTTGCCCTTTTCGCTGCATAAATCTGAGGAGGTGATGCCCCGAGGGATTCCAAGGGAGCGTATCCCCTTGGATCGGGATAATGGAGGGAAAGGGAGACTGTGTGTATGAGGAGCAGGGGGTGAGAAGGGGGGAAGCAACATAAATCCCTCCCCTACTGCAGCAGGTAGTCTAGAACAGTGCTTGGCACATAGTAAGCACTTAACAAATACCATCATTATTATTGTCATTATTAATCCTGGTCCAGGGCCCTAGAGAAGCAGTCTGGCTTAGTGGAAAGAGCACGCGGGTTCTAATCCCAGCTCTGCCACTTGTCAGCTCTGTGACTTTGGGCAAGTCACTAAACATCTCTGTGCCCCAGTTACCTCATCTGGAAAACGGGGATTAAGATTGTGAGCTCCACGTGGGACAACCTGTTGACCTTGTATTTACTCCAGCTTTTAGAACAGTGCTTGGCACATAGTAAGTGCCTATCAAATACCAACATTATTATTAGTAGCAGGTGCTTACCAAATGTTTTTATTATTACCGATCTGGTGGGGCCGTAGAGATGGGCAGGGGCTATTTGTACAGATTTATTACTCTGTTACTTGTACATATTTACTATTTATTTTGTTAATGATGTGCATATAGCTTTAATTCTATTTGTTCTGACGATTTTGACACCTGTCTCCATGTTTTGTTTTGTTGTCTGTCTCCCCCTTCTAGACTGTGAGCCCCTTGTTGGGTAGGGACCGTCTCTATATGTTACCGACTTGTACTTCCCAAGCACTTAGTACAGTGTTCTGCACACAGTAAGCGCTCAATAAATATGATTGAATGAATTAATGAAGAAAGCCCTGGCTCTGAGGGTCCTCAGGCTCAACTGTAGCTTTGGATGCACAGGACGTCCCGTCCTCCTTTCCTACCCTGTAGGAAAATGGGAATTAAGACTGTGAGCCCCCCGTGGGACAACCTGATCACCTTGTAACCTCCCCAGCGCTTAGTACAGTGCTTTGCACATAGTAAGCACTTAATAAATGTCATCGTATTATTATTATTACTCCTCCTCTTTCGCCAATCCGGTTCATAATAGTAATAATAATAACAATTATGGTATTTGTTAAGCGCTTACTATGTGCCAAGCACTGGGATAGATACAAAGTCATCAGGTTGTCCCAGGTGGGGCTCACGATTTTAATCCCAATTTTCCAGATGAGGGACTGAGGTCCAGAGAAGTGAAGCGACTGGCCCAAGGTCACACAGCAGATAATAATAATAATAATAATGGCATTTATTAAGCGCTTACTATGTGCAAAGCACTGTTCTAAGCGCTGGGGAAGTTACAAGGCGATCAGATTGCCCCTCAGGGGGCTCACAGCCTTAATCCCCATTTTCCAGATGAGGTAACTGAGGCAAAGAGAAGTGAAGTGACCTGCCCAAAGTCACACAGCTGACAATTGGCAGAGCCGGGATTAGAACCCACATCCTCTGACTCCCAAGCCCGGGCTCTTGGCACTCAATCACGCTGCTTCTCTGCCAGGTTCACGCCAGGCCATCTCCTCGGAACCTCAGCCCCCGACCTCCGGCGGCGGGGAAAATAGGTGGTTGGTGTCTCCGCGTTTCCCCTTGTCCCACTGGGTATTTGTGCCTGTGTGTCTGTGTCTGTGTCCGGCTCCGCTGACCTCTGGGTCCCCGAGGGTCCAATATAGCCGCCCCCTCCTCATCAAACCAGATAGGGGCAGACAGGGCCCGGCCGGCGGCTGATTTCGTTTGCGGTAGATTGGCACCGCGATGCGTGGGAAAAGAGGTGCCACCACAATAGCCATCCCTCTGCAGAAACTCCCCCTTCCCTCCCCCAGCCAAGGGGTTTCCATTATTTTCCCCGAACCCTCAAGGAGGCTCCTCTGAATCAATCTGGGAATCCGATGCTACCATTCGTTCCGTTCATTCATTCAGTCGTATTTATTGAGCGCTTAATGCGTGCGGAGCAGTGGACTAAGCGCTTGAAAAGGACAGTTCGGCAACAGAGACAGTCCCTGTTTGAACGGTGTGCCAGATCCCAAGGGTGAAGGCCTCACCCGGCCGCGGTCATCTGAGAAAAAAACAGGATTATTATTATTCTGCTGTAGGCAGAGCGCTGTACTGAGCGCTTGGGAGGGTCCAGTTGAGTTAGAAGACGTGATTCTTTCCCACCAGAGGCTCACAATCCACCGCGGGAGAGGGACACACACACACAAAAATAGATAAGACGAAAAAAGATGGAAAGATGGGTAATACTAATAATAATAATTATGGTATTAAGCGCTTACTATGCGCCAAGCCCTGTTCTAAGAGCTGGGGGAGTTACAATAATAATAGTGATGTTTGTTAAGCACTAATAATTATTATGGTATTTGTTAAGCGCTTACTATGTGCCAAGCACTCTTCTAAGCGCTGGGGGGAGATACAATAATAATAAGAATGATATTTGTTAAGCACTAATAATAATAATTATGGTATTCGTTAAGCGCTTACTATGTGCCAAGCCCTGTTCTAAACGCTGGGGGAAGATATAATGATAATAATAATAATGATGATTGTTAAGCACTAATAATACTAATTATGGTATTTGTTAAGCACTTACTACGTGCCAAGCACTGTTCTAAATGCTGGGGTAGATACAGGCTAATCAGGTTGCCCCACGTGGGGCTCCCAGTCTTACTTCCCATTTTCCAGATGAGGTAACTGGGGCACAGAGAAGTCAAGTGGCTTGCCCAAGGTCACACAGCACACAAGTGACGGAGGCGGGATTAGAACCCAGGCCCTTTGCCTCCCAAGCCCGGGCTCTTGTCACTAAACCCCAGTGTTTACGTGGATGAGTAATAGAACAGTGCTTTGCACATAGTAAGCGCTTAATAAATGCCATCATTATTATTATTAATAGGAGAATCCTTCCAACGAGCAACGAAAAAACGGAAACGGAACCGTTTCTTGATCTAAGGATTTCTCCTCCACCCGATGGCCGCAACTGGAGAAGCTTTGAACCTCTGAGGGTCTAATAATAATAATAATAATAATAATAATAATAATAATAATAATAATAATGGCATTTGTTAAGCGCTTACTATGTGCCAAGCACTATTCTAAGTTTTTTGCTACTTCCCTCCCTCTTTCCCCCTCATTATTTACCCCCTGATCGTGACGCCGTTGAAGCTTTCATGGATAGAGCCCGGCCCTGGAAATCTGGAGATCCCAGTGGGAGGAGGAAGAGAGGAGGAGGAGGGGAAGGGTCTAGGCCACAGTCTAAAAATATTAGGTGGGGGAGAGCAGAAGGGCCTCGCAGTAGATACAGAAAGAGCGATAAAACGCTCTAGATCCAACTCCGCTGTCAAATGGGGGAAAAAATGTATATTTCTAGACTGTGAGCCCGTTGTTGGGTAGGGATTGCCTCTATTTGGTGCCACATTGTACTTTCCAAGCGCTTAGTACAGTGCTGTGCACACAGTAAGCGCTCAATAAATACACGTCTGTCTCTCCCCTTCAGCGTGGCTCGGTGGAAAGAGCCCGGGCTTGGGAGTCAGAGGTTGTGGGTTCTAATTCCGACTCCACCACATGTCTGCTGTGTGACCTTGGGCAAGTCATTTAACTTCTCTGAGCCTCAGTTACCACATCTGTAAAATGGGAATGAAAGCTGTGAGCCCCACGTGGGGCAACCTGACCACCTTGTATTCCCCCAGCGCTTAGAACAGTGCTTCTGTTCTAATAATGACGTCGTCATTATTATTATTATTATTATTATTATTCAAGACTGTGAGCCCATTGTGGACGGGGATTGTCTCTGTTGCTGAATTGTACTTCCAAAGCGCTTAGTACAGTGCTCTGCACCCAGTAAGCTCTCAATAAATACGATTGAATAAATGAATGAATGGATGTTAAACTACCCACCGTTATCTGGCATGTAGCCCGCTGCTTGGCTCGCTATGAGCTCCCAATCAATGGCCCAAGAAGGTGTGATTGAACAGTGCTTGGCACATAGTAAGCGCTTAACAAATACCATCATTATTATTGAAGAGTACAGCGTGGCTCAATGGAAAGAGCCTGGGCTTGGGAGTTAAAGGTCATGGGTTCTAATCCCGGCTCTGCCATCTGTCAGCTGTGTGACTTTGGACGAGTCACTTCTCTGGGCCTCAGTTCCCTCCTCTGTAAAACGGGGATGAAGACTGTGAGCCCCACGTGGGACAACCTGATTACCTTGTATCCCGCCCCAGCGCTTAGAACAGTGCTTGGCACATAGTAAGTGCTTTATTATTATTATTATTGTTATTCGACCCTCTGCGCTGCCCGCGGCCCCGGGGGACGAAATGGCGTTGTAGCAGAACCGGAAACGAGGCTTCCGGTGGTTTGGGTCGGCCGCCCGCAAGGCCACAATCCAATGGACGGTGGGACAATGGTCAGTTACATCCAGTCAGGCCGCATCGTCCGGGCCCCTCCAGAGTCCCCAGGACGTTGTCCTCCCTCAGGAACAGGTCAGGGGGCTTGAGGTGACTCAGTTTCCCCGGGGCTGCTGTTCTGACTTGTTGCCGACTTGTACTTCCCAAGCGCTTAGTCCAGGGCTCTGCACACAGTAAGCGCTCAATAAATATGATTGATTGAATGAATGAATGAATGACCACCCTCACATTCCCAAATTTTGGAACCCATTCATTCATTCAATCAATCGTATTTATTGAGCGCTTACTGGGTGCAGAGCACTGTGTTCGATTCCCACCCGGATGGCAGGATCTACAAACCCCCTTCCCGTTCCCCCCCTCCCCCTGGATTTGGGAAATCCTAAATGGAAAACTTCGTTCCTCGTTTTCCTGCGAACTGTCTGCCCAGATGGAGAAGCAGCGTGGCTTAGCGGAAAGAGCCCGGGCTCGGGAACCAGAGGTCATGGGTTCTAATCCCGCTTCTGCCACTTAGCAGCTGTGTGACCTTGGGCAAATCACTTCACTTCTCTGTGCCTCAGTTACCTCATCTGTAAAATGGGGATTAAGACTGTGAGCCCCACGTGGGACAACCTGATTACCTTGTATCTCCCCCAGCGCTTAGAACGGTGCTTGGCACATAGTAAGCGCTTAACAAATACCCTAATTATTATTCTCGGCTAGAGTTTTCGTTCAGTAGGTCTCCCCCCCCGCCCCCTTTTTCTGCTAATCTCCCGGCCGAGCGGGAGGAAAGTTACAATAAAATATTGTTGGGTAGGGAGAGTGTCCACTTCCTCTGTCGGACTCCCCTTCTAGACTGTAAATTCGTTGTGGGCAGGAAACGTGCCTACCAACTCTGTTACGTTGTATTCATTCATTCGCATTTATTGAGCGCTTACTGTATGCAGAGCACTGTACTAAGCGCTTGGAAAGTACAATTCGGCAACAGATAGAGACAATCCCTACCCAACAAAGGGCTCACAGTCTACAAGGGGGAGACAGACAACAAAACAAGTAGACAGGCGTCAATACCATCAAAATAGAATTATAGATCTATACACATCATTAATAAAATTAATTCATTCAATCAATCGTATTTATTGAGCACTTAATGTGTGCAGAGCACTGTGCTAAGCGCTGGGAAAGTACAATTGGGCAACAGATGGAGACATTCCCTACCCAACAACAGGTTCACAGTCTAGAATAATAATAATAATAATGGCATTTATTAAGCGCTTACTGTAGGCAAAGCACGGTTCTAAGCGCTGGGGAGGTTACAAGGTGATCAGGTTGTCCCACGGGGGGCTCACAATCAATCCCCATTTTACAGTGAGGTAACTGAGGCCCAGAGAAGTTAAGTGACTTGCCCAAAGTCACACAGCTGACAATTGGCGGAGTCGGGATTTGAACCCATGACCACTGACTCCAAAGCCCGTGCTCTGGGACTCTAGCCTCCCAAGCGTCCAGTACAGCGCTCCGCGCACAGTGAGCGCCCACTAGAAACGATTGAGCGGTGGATCCCAAGCGCTTAGAACAGCATACCCTTCCCACGGTAATAACTCAATAAGTACTATCGATTAGTGATCGAGAGGGGAGTGCCCAGACCCACTCGGGTCGGTGCCACCAGAGAAGAAGGCTCCCACAAATTTCCCAATCCCTGCTCCAAGAGGAGGAATGGGACGTGGGGGGCTCCCCCAGGGCAGAAAACCCGGCTCCCGTGATAATAATAATAATAATGATGGTATTTGTTAAGCGCTTACTCTGTCCCAAGCACTATTCTAAGCGCTGGAGTAGATATAAGGTAATCAGGTTATCCCACTTGGGGCTCACAGTCTTAATCCCCATTTTACGTTTGAGGTAATCAATCAATCGTATTTATTGAGCGCTTACTGTGTGCAGAGCACTGTACTAAGCGCCTGGGAAGTTCAAGTTGGCAACATATAGAGACGGTCCCTACCCAACAGTGGGCTCACAGTCTAGAAGAGGCACAGAGAAGTTAAGTGTTTTGTTTTGTTGTCTGTCTCCCCCTTCTAGACTGTGAGCCCGTCATTGGGTAGGGACCATCTCTATATGTTACCAACTTGTACTTCCCAAGCGCTTAATACAGTGCTCTGCACACAGTAAGCGCTCAGTAAATACGATTGAATGGATGAAGTGGCAGGCCCCAAGTCACACAGCGGGCAAGTGGTGGAGTCGGGATTAGAACCAAAGCCCACGCTTTTATGTCACAATGTGGGGGGGAGACCCCCTCTCATCCCCGTCCCACGACGGGGGGCTTGGTGGGGGAGTGGGAGGCCAGGACCGGCCTCCCACCCTGGGCCAAGCGGGTGTGCTGGCCGCCCCCGCCGCCCCCGCCGCCCCCTCCCCCCATCTCCGTCCTTCTGCCTCCACCTGTTAGTGTTGACGGAAGGGACGGAGCCCTTGGGGGGCTTCTGGGCCCGGCTGCTGGGCTGCAGCTGCCAGGGCGCTAATTACAGCCTCGAATGGAGGCCCGGACCATCGCCTAATGAGGGGCCCCACCTCGTCCTCACCTGCTCCTGCCCGGCCTCGCTCGGGTTAATTGGGGAAGCGGGGCCCGACTCATCCCAGCTCCACCCAGGAGGGGGAAGAGGACAAGGGAAGTAGCCCGGGAAAAACCACCCATGGAGGAGGGGGGGGCCAGGGCAGGAATAATAATGGCATTTATTAAGCGTTTACTATGTGCCAAACACTGTCCTAAGCGCTGGGGAGGTTACAAGGTGACCAGGTTGTCCCACGTGGGGCTCACAGTCTTCATCCCCCTTTGACAGTTGAGTTAACTGAGGCACCGAGGAGTTATAATAATAATAACAATAATAAAATAACAGTAATATTTGTTAAGCGCTTCCTATGTGCAAAGCACTGTTCTAAGATAATAATGGCATTTGTTAAGCGTTTACTATGTGCAAAGCACTGTTCTAAACGCTGGGGGCATACAAGGTCATCAGGTTGTCCCACGTGGGGCTCACAGTCTTCATCCCCATTTGACAGATGAGTTAACTGAGGCACTGAGAAGTGAAGTGACTATTCCAAAGTCACACAGATGACAAGTGGCAGAGGTGGGATTAGAACCCATGACCTCCGACTCCCAGGCCCGGGCTCTTTCCACTGAGCCACGCTACTTCTCCAAGGGCTGGGGTAATAATAATAACATTTATTAAGCGCTTACTATGTGTAAAGCACTGTTCTAAGTGCTGGGGAGGTTACAAGGTGATCAGGTTGTCCCACGGGGGGCTCACAGTCTTAATCCCCATTTTACAGATGAAGTAACTGAGGCACAGAGAAGTTAAATGACTTGCCCAAAGTCACACAGCTGACAATCGGCAGAGCCGGGATTTGAACCCATGACCTCTGACTCCAAAGCCCGGGCTCTTTCCACTGAGCCACGCTGCTTCTCTGCAAGTAGTACAAGGTAAGCAGGGTGTCCCACGTGGGGCTCACATAATTCATCCCCATTTTACAGATGAGGGAACTGAGGCCCAGAGAAGTGAAGTGACCTGCCCAAAGTCACCCAGCAGACAAGTGGCAGAAGATGGATTAGAACCCACAACCTGTGACTCCCAAGACCGGGCTCTTTCCACTAAGACACGGTACTTCTCCGTTAAGGG
Source organism: Tachyglossus aculeatus (assembly GCF_015852505.1). Taxonomy (NCBI): domain Eukaryota; kingdom Metazoa; phylum Chordata; class Mammalia; order Monotremata; family Tachyglossidae; genus Tachyglossus; species Tachyglossus aculeatus. The sequence continues at coordinate 25,081,595 of NC_052089.1, forward strand.
ACCTCAAAAGGGTTAATCGCTCGTTTGGGTGATTTGACGGGGCTGGGGGGGGGGGGAGGGGCGGGGGGTCGCACCTCAGTTTCCCCGGGAACCCTCAAGTCCAGCCCCCCTCGTGTGTGTTCCCCTCCACCCCCGATCCCCAGTAAAGCCCAAGAACCCCGAGTTTGGGAGTCAGAGGTGGTGGGTTCTAATCCCGCCTCCGCCACTTGTCAGCTGGGTGACTTCGGGAAAGTCACTTCACTTCTCTGGGCCTCAGTGACCTCATCTGGAAAATGGGGATTGAGACTGTGAGCCCCACGTGGGTCAATCTGATGACCTTGTATCTACTCCAGCGCTTAGAACAATGCTTGGCACATAGTAAGCGCTTAACAAATACCATCATTTTTATTGTTATTATTAGCGGATAGGCTATTGATGCCTGTCTACTTGTTTTGTTTTGTTGTCTGTCACCCCCTTCCTAGACTGTGAGCCCGTTGTTGGGTAGGGATTGTCTCTACGTGTTGCCGAATTGTACTTTCCAAGCGCTTAGTCCAGTGCTCTGCACCCAGTAAGCGCTCAATAAATACGACTGAATGAAGGAATGAATGGTAGAGCATTGGCCTGGGAGAAAGAAGGCTATCAATCAATCAATCAATCAATCGTATTTATTGAGCGCTTACTATGTGCAGAGCACTGTACTAAGCGCTTGGGAAGTACAAATTGGCATCACATAGAGACAGTCCCTACGCAACAGTGGGCTCACAGTCTAAAAGGGGGAGACAGAGAACAGAACCAAACATACCAACAAAATAAAATAAGTAGGATAGAAATGTACAAGTAAAATAAATAAATAAATAGAGTAATAAATAAATAAAAGGCTATGGGTTCTAACCCCGGCTCCACCACTTGTCTGCTGTGTGGCCCTGGGCAAGTCGCTTTACTTTCATTCAGTTGTATTTATTGAGCGCTTACTGTGTGCAGAGCACTGTACTAAGCGCTTGGGAAGTACAAGTTGGCAACTTATAGAGACGGTCGCTACCCAACAGTGGGCTTCTCTGGGCCTCAGTTACCTCATCTGGAAAATGGGGATTAAGACTGTGAGCCCCACGCGGGACAGGGACTGTGTCCAACACGATTTGGCTTGAATCCACCCCTCATTCATTCAATCGTATTTATTGAGCGCTTACTGTGTGCAGAGCACTGTACTAAACTTAGTACAGTGTCTGGCACATAGCAAGCGCTTAACCAATATCATCATTATTATTATTGCGTGCACACTCACACACTCTCATACTTGCTGAGCCCAAGGGGTGTGTGCAGAGAAATCCCTCACGCCCAGCTAGGGATTCATTCATTCATTCAATTGTATTTATTGAGGGCTTACTGTGTGCAGAGCACTGTACTAAGCGCTTGGGAAGTACAAGTTGGCAACATATAGAGACGGTCCCTATCCAACAGTGAGCTCACAGTCTAGAAGATGATATGACTCAAAGCCCAGGGCTTCACTGGCTAAGGCAGAGGGACGAATTGGCCTCCCTCTGATTTTTTTTACCCAGTGGGGTCCAACTAGTAAGGGCAGTTAGGGCCTCGAAGAGTCCCTTTGGAGGCCTGGAGGGATCAGCTTGGACACCTCGTAAAGGAAGGGGCCATTTTCCAAGTTGGAGAGTGGAGGGGGCGGCCTGAGGGGGTCCTCGCATCTGTATAACCTCGCATAATAATAATAATGGCATCTGTTAAGCGCTTACTATGTACAAAGCACCGTTCTGAGCGCTGGATAGAGAAGCAGCGTGGTTTAGTGACAAGAACCCGGGCTTGGGAGTCGGAGGTCGTGGGTTCTAATCTCAGCTCCGCCACTTGTTTGCTGTGTGACCTCGGACAAGTCACTTCACTTCTCTGGGCCTCAGTTTCTTCATCTGTAAAATGCGGATGGAGACTGTGAGCCCCACGTGGGACAACCTGATGACCTCGTATCTCCCCCGGCGCTTAGAACAGTGTTCGGCACATAGTAAGCGCTTAACAAATATCATTTATTATTATTGGGTTCAAATCCCGGCTCCGCCAATTGTCAGCTGTGTGACTTTGGTCAAGTCATTTCGCTTCTCTGGGCCTCCGTTACCTCAACTGTAAAATGCGGATGAAGAGCGTGAGCCCCCCGTGGGACAACCTGATCACCTTGTAACTTCCCCAGCGCTTAGAACACTGCTTTGCACATAGTAAGCGCTTAATAAATGCCATTATTATTATTATTATTATTGTTATTGTTATTATCTGTCCCTGGTGCTGGAGGGAGCTGAGGGTTTGACTCTGCGGCGGTTTCCGTCTGTCCTTCTGTCTGTCCACCCTCACTGTCCGGCTGTGCTCGGCCTGTCAGGCTGTCAGATGCCACTGTCCACCCCGCTCTGGAGCTCTGCTGTCTTGCCAGTGTGGGGGCATCTCTTTAAGCGCTTAGTACAGTGCTCTGCACACAGTAAGCGCTCAATCAATACGATTGATTGATCTCTTCTGCTTGCCACAGCTCACCTTAGAGCTGCCAGGGGACGGGTGGGTGAAGGGGGCGAGTGAAGGGGCTTCTCTGGCCAGGCCGGACCGTTCCCGGACCCGTGCAGAGGCGACTCGGACAGAAAAAGGTTTAGCCACAAAAACCGGGGCCCCCAAAAGTCCCTCCCCTCCCCGACGTAGATGCCTGGAGAAGAGGGGGGCACCGAGCGGGACCCCCTCCCCTCCACTCCCCTCAACCCCAGAGATTGCGGAATTCAGGACCGTTTCACCGGAACCACCCCCCAAAACCGTGGCTCAGTGGCAAGAGCCACATATACATATAGATATGTATGTGTTTATGTGAATTTATTACTCTATTTGTGCATATTTATTCTATTTATTTTATTGTGTTAATATGTTTTGTTCTCTGTCTCCCCCTTCTAGACTGGGAGCCCACTGTTGGGTAGGGGCCGTCGCTATATGTTGCCAACTTGTACTTCCCAAGCGCTTAGTACAGTGCTCTGCATACAGTAAACGCTCAATAAATACTATTGAATGAATGAATGAATGAATGAAAAAAGAGCCCGGGCTTTGGAGTCAGAGGTCATGGGTTCAAATCCTGACTCTGCCTATTGTCAGCTGTGTGACTTTGGGCAAGTCACTTCACTTCTCTGGGCCTCGGCGACATCGTCTGTCAAATGGGGATTAAAACTGTGAGCCCACCGTGGGGCAACCTGATCACCTTGTAACCTCCCCAGCGCTTAGAATAATGCTTTGCACAGAGTAAGCGCTTAATAAATGCCATTATTATTGTTATTATTATGGGTTCAAATCCTGGCTCTGCCAATTGTCAGTTGTGTGACTTGGGCAAGTCACTTCACATCTCTGGGCCTCAGTGTCAAATGGGGATTAAAACTGTGAGCCCACCGTGGGACAACCTGATCACCTTGTAACCCCCCCCCCCCAGCGCTTAGAACAGTGCTTTGCACATAGTAAACGCTTAATAAATGCCATTAAAAAAAAGGCCGGGCCCTGATCTGGCCCTCGCCAGAGCCCAATCCTCCCTCATTCTGGAGTGCTTCGCACATAGTAAGCGCTTAACAAATGCCATCATCATCATTATTATTATTATAAGGGGCTGCGGGGCTGGGGATTGGTGGAGAGGGCACACCATTCATTCATTCAGTTGTGTTTATTGAGCGCTTACTGTGTGCAGAGCGCTGTACCAAGCGCTTGGGAAGTACAAGTCGGCAACATATAGAGACGGTCCCTACCCAACAACGGGCTCACAGTGTAGAAGGGGGATACAGACAACAAAACAAAACATGTGGACCAGGGAAGCAGCGTGTTGTAAGTGGATAGAACACGGGCCATGGGTTCTAATTCCGGCTCTGCTACTTGTCTGCTGTGGGACCTGGGGTATGTCATTTCACTTCTCTGGGCCTCAGTTCCCTTATCTGTAAAATGGGGATGGGGACGGGGACTGCGTCCAACCTGATTTGCTTGTGTCCACCCCCAGCGCTTAGTACAGTGCCTGGCACATAGCAAGCACTTAACAAACCCCGTAATTATTATTATTACCAGCCCCCACCCCCTTCTCCCGCATAGGGAAGCAGCGTGGCTTAGTGGAAGGAGCCCGGGCTTGGGAGTCAGAGGTCGCGGGTTCGAATGCCGGCTCCGCCACTTGTCAGCTGTGTGACTTCGGGCCAGTCACCTAACTTCTCTGGGCCTCATCTGTAAAATGGAGATTGTGAGCCCCGCGTGGGACAACCTGGTAACCTTGTATCTATCGCAGCGCTTAGAACAGTGCTTGACACATAGTAAGCGCGTAACAAATACCATTATTATTATTGTTTTAATTATTCCCCCCTCCCCTTCCTACCTGCTCGTAGACGCCAGGGCCATGGAGGCCTCCCGGCTTTCTCCCTTCTACCCAAACCCCTGTCCTGAGTGGAGTCTCCCAGCCTCGCCCTCCCACCTCCACCAAGTCCGAGAGTTTCAGAGTCGGGGTCTTGACAAACTGCCCACCTTCCCCGCCAAGTGTAGTCGCCCCCCACCCAACCCACAGTGTCCTTTTAAGAAACACCGGACCCCACTCGCCCGCCCAGTGTAGACGCCGCGGGTAGAGACCAGACGGGGACGGGGGAGAGAACTACTCACTTAATCCCTCCCTCCCCCACAGGCCTCCCAAATGGACGCCCTCTAAAGAGCCGCAACCCCCCGCTTAAAACCAGGTACTTGCTTTTATTTTAAAATCTCCATCGACCGTCATTGATTTTGTAGGGGATTTTTTTTTCCTTTTCTGCAACCAGACAAGTAATAAATATTATTTAGCACTTTTTTTCTTTTTTACAAAAATAAAAAGGATGATAAAATCTCTGCGGGAGAGTGAGAGGTGAGAAAACGGGGGTGAGGGGCTCAGAAGCCCAGCCCAGGGAGAGGGAGATTTCGGTTTTAGCGGGTCGGGTGGAGCCTGCCCAGTGCGGGATGGGCATGCGGTGCCCACCGAGGGGCGAAACGGGGGCCGGGGGCGTATTTAAGACCCGTCTCCCCGACAGGGAAAAGGTCCCCTCGACCCCGTTGCCGGTCGAAGCTGCAGGGAAAGGATGCGGGCTGAGCCTCCCCGCATGCCACCCGCATGCCCCATCGGGAGAGAAGAGGGCCAAGGTGGAAAATGGGATTAGGAAGCGTGAAGGACGCCCCTTTCTTTCCGCCCCCCGCAGGTTGGGCAGCCCCCCTGTCCTTCCCCCCTGGGGAGAGGCCCAGTCTTTTGGCGGGACATCCTCCCGCAACCCAAACCTTCCCGCCCGGACCGTGCGCCCTGGGGAGAGGCTGAGCGTTTTGCGGAGCGTGCGGACATCCTCCCGCGTCTTCCCGCTCGGACTCTGCGTCCCGGAGAGTGACAGAGCGTTCTCCCGCAACCCACACCTTCCCGCACAGATCTTGCGCCCCGGGGAGAGGCAGAGAGTTTTGCGGTGCGTGCGGGCATCCTCCTGCCACCCAAATCTTCCCGCTCGGAGCGTGCGCCCCGGGGAGAGGTCCAGTCTTTTGCGGTGCGTTCTCCCGCAACCCAAACCTTCCCGCTCGGACTTTGCGCCCCGGGGAGAGGCCCAGTCCTTTGCGGTGCGTTCTCCCGCAACCCAAACCTTCCCGGTCGGGCCGTGCGCCCCGGGGAGAGGCCCAGTCCTTTGCGGTGCGTTCTTCCGCAACCCAAAGTTTTCCGGTCGGACTTTGCGCCCCGAGGAGCGGCAGAGCGTTTTGCGGAGCGTTCTCCCGCAACCCAGACCTTCCCGGTCGGACCTTGCACCCCGGGGAGCGGCAGAGCGTTTCGCGGTGTGTGCGGGCATCATCCCACAACCCAAACCTTCCCGCTCGGACCGCGCTCCCCGGGGAGAGGCCCAGTCTTTTGCGGTGCGTCCTCCCGCGACCCAAACCTTTCCGGTCGGACTTGGCGCCCGGGGGAGCGGCAGAGCGTTTTGCGGAGCGTTCTCCCGCAAACCGCATCTCCCCGTTGGGACCGTGCGCCCCGGGGAGAGGCAGAGCGCTTGGCGGGGCGTGCGGGCATCCTCCCGCCACCCAAAGCTTCCCGCTCGGATTTTGCGCCCCGGGGAGAGGCCCAGTCTTTTGCGGTGCGTTCTCCGGCCACCCAAAGCTTTCCGGTGGGACTTGGCGCCCCGGGGAGCGGCAGAGCGTTTGGCGGAGCGTTCTCCCGCAATCCGCATCTCCCCGTTGGGACCGTGCGCCCCGGGGAGCGGCAGAGCGTTTGGCGGAGCGTTCTCCCGCAATCCGCACCTCCCCGTTGGGACCGTGCGCCCCGGGGAGAGGCAGAGCGTTTGGCGGGGCGTGCGGGCATCCTCCCGCCACCCAAGCCTTCCCGCTCGGACCGTGCGCCCCGGGGAGGGGCAGAGCGTTTGGCGGGGCGTCCCCCCCCGCGCCCCCGCCGCCTCCCGGCTCACTTGGCGTCGGAGGCGAGGCGGGTCAGGCCGGGGACGTGGTGATGCGGCGGGGGCCCCTGGCACAGGGTGCACGGGCAGGGCAGGCCGGCCCAGGGCGGGAAGCCGCCCCCCGCCCCGCCGGCCCCCCGCCCCGCCGGCCCCGGCCGGGGATTTGAGCAGGGCGGGCGGGCCGGGCCGGAGGGTCAGTCCGCCGGCCCCCGGCACCGCGGCGCCCACCAGGGCGGCCGGGTGCGGGGCTCCGGGGGGCCCCGCCGCCGCAGGGTGGAAGGCGGCGTGGTGGTGGTGGGGATGGGGGTGGGGGTGGGGGGCGGGATGCGGGGCCTGCGGGGGCGGCGGGGGCGGCGGGGCCTGCGGCCCGTGGTGGTGGTGATGGTGGTGGCCGTAGATCTCGCTGACCAGCCGCTTCATCTCCTCCAGGGAGTTGGTGAGCATGAGGATGTAGTTGCGGGCCAGGAGGAGGGTGGCGATCTTGGAGAGCTTGCGGACGGAGGGCCCGTGGGCGTAGGGCATCACCTCCCGCAGCCCGTCCATGGCGATGTTCAGGTCGTGCATCCGCTTGCGCTCGCGGCTGTTGATCTTCAGGCGCAGCTGCTGCAGCTCCGGCTCCGACATCTGCTTCTTGTCCTTCTTGGCCACCGAGGACGACGACGACGACGACGAGGACGAGGAGGACGACGAGGAGGACGACGACGACGAGGAGGACTTGCCCCCAGGCTTCGCGGCCTGGTGCAGGCCCCCCCGCGCCCAGGGCGGGCACCAGCTCGGACGGGCCCTCGCTGGGGGTAGAGGAGGACACGGCGCCCACCCCCTTGGTCCTGGCCGAAAGGAAGGGCCCGTCGGGCTCCGGAGACGAGGGGCGGCTGGACCCCAGGCTGCCGTCCGAATCCATGGCCCCCCCGGGGGCGGGGGGCGCCGCCTGCACTGAGGAACCCAGGGGAGGCGGGGGAGAGGGGGGAGACGGAGGGCACAGAGACACACGGACAGACACGGAGAAACACCGGGATGATCTCTCGTTGGTTGCCGAGCTGAACCGTCCAAGCGCTTAGGACGGTGCCCTGCACGCGGGCACCGCTCAATAAATACGCTTGAACGAACTCCTCATGAACTCTCCCCCTTCCAATCAGTCAATCAATCAATCGTATTTATTGAGCGCTTATTGTGTGCTAGACTGTGAGCCCACTGTTGGGTAGGGACCGTCTCTATATGTTGCCGACTTGTACTTCCCAAGCGCTTAGCACAGTGCTCTGCACACAGTAAGCGCTCGATAAATACGATTGAATGAATGAATGAACACACAAACACACACTAACACAGGCGCGCGCGTACCGGGTGAGAAGGACTGGCTTCTCTCCTAGGCTGTGAACCCGTTGTTGGGTAGGGACCGTCTGTATATGTTACCGGTTGGTACTTCCCAAGCGCTTAGGACAGTGCTCTGCTCGCGGGAAGCGCTCGATAAATACGCTTGAACGAATTAATGAACACGCACACGCGTACCGGATGAGAAGGACCGGCTTCTTTCCTAGGTTGTGAGCCCGTTGTTGGGTAGGGACCGTCTGGTATATTTTACCGATTGGTACTTCCCAAGCGGTTAGGACAGTGCTCTGCGCACGGGAAGCGCTCAATGAATACGCTTGAATGAACTAATGGATACACACACACGCGCGCGCGTACCGGGTGAGAAGGACTGGCTTCTTTCCTAGCCTGTGAGCCCGTTGTTGGGTAGGGACCGTCTATATATGTTACCGATTTGTACTTCCCAAGCGCTTAGCACAGTGCTCTGCACCCAGTAAGCGCTCCATAAATACGATTGAATGAATAATAACAGTGATGGCATTTGTTAAGCGCTTACTATGTGCGAGGCACTATCCTAAACCCTGATCCTTTCGGCCCCCCATCAACTCCCAGCCTGGCCTAATAATTCTCCCCCCAAATGCAGCTTCATCTTCCTCCTCTCCTTCCCCCCTTTCTGATCTTCCCAAACCGCCCCCACCACCACCAAAAAAAAGTTTCCTGCACGATCCCTTCACCCACCTGCCTGTGTGTGCTGTGCGTTTTCGTTCACTCATTCAATCGTATTTATTGAGCGCTTACTGTGTGCGGAGCACTGTACTGAGCGCTTGGGAAGCACAAATCAGCAATATATAGAGACGGTCCCTACCCAGCAACGGGCTCCCAGTCTAGAAGTGAGGAGGATGAGCGGCCAAAGGGATGGAGAGAAGGAAGGGGATGGAGGTACTAAGATTTGCTCACTCTTACTGAGCGCTTACTGGGTGCGGAGCACTGGACTAAGCGCTTGGGAAGTACAAATCGGCAATATATAGAGACGGTCCCTACCCAACAACGGGTGGTTGGTCCTCCCTCGGGGCGCCAAGGCCCAAACCCAAACGAATGGACTGTGAGCCCACTCTTTTAGACTGTGAGCCCACTGTTGGGAAGGGACTGTCTCTATATGTTGCCAATTTGTACTTCCCAAGCGCTTAGTACAGTGCTCTGCACATAGTAAGCTTTCAATAAATACGATTGATGATGATGAATGGAGCCAGGCAGACCTCCCAGCCCTTCCCAAGCCTTAGCCCGCGACCCCACCCCCCGCCCCCCGGGCCGAGGGGCGTTATTTGCGACCCCCTCCCTCCGCCCTTGGGCTTCGCAGGACCAGGCCCGAGGACAGAGGCCTTCCTGGGCACCTGCCAGGGGCCCGGGGATTTGGTTTGCTTTCTGCGGGGTGGGGGCGGGTGGGAGGGGGGTCCCGAGCCTGGCGTCTGTCCCCGGGCCGGGGGTGGCACTTACAGTTTCCCGGGGCGACCTCTGCAGCAAGGGACAAGGCTGGGACGAGCTGTCCGGGGCTGGTGCTTGTCGTCACCCACTCGGCGACCATCCCCGGCACCTCGGGGGGAAACGGCCGCCTTTATAGCAGAGCATCCTCCGGCCGGGGGGGGAGGGGGCGGCGGCCTTATTGTCCGGGAGGGGCTCCTGCGCCAATGAACGAGACACGGCCCACCCCCAACCCCCGCCCCCTCCCCTATTCCCCCCCACCGGCCCTCTCCGCTCAATAAACGGGGCCGCTGCGGCCAATAGGGCCTCGGTGGGGAGGGGCTTCGCCGCCACAGGGAGGGGCTTGGGGGGAAAATCTATAATAAAATTCAACCACCACGGCGTCCGCAACAGCTGGTGTGTGTGTGTGTGTTGTGTGTGTGTGTTTGTGGGGTGGGGGTGTTGGGGGGGCGCTCAGACCAAGAAACCCGGCCCCAGCGCTGTCAATAACATTGGGGAACGATTTCACCCCCATCAGAGCGATAACGCCGGGGGGGGGGTTATATTCGGACACCCCCCCCTTGATGGGTCGGTTGCGGGGATGGAGCGGTTGCGGGGTGAGGACCCCTTCCACCCCCAAATCCACTCCCCATGCCAGCTCCCCCCTCCCTCTGAAGTCTAAATGGTCCGGAGGATGGGGTTTGTCCGCCTTCCCGTTTCCCAAGCGTTTCGTTCATTCGTTCAATCGTATTCATTATGGCGATGGTATTGTTAAGCGCTTTACTATGTGCCAAGCACTGTTCTGAGCGCTGGGGTAGATACAAGGTAACTAGGTTGTCCCACGTGGGGCTCACAGCCTAAATCACCATTTTCCAGATGAGGTAACCGAGGCCCAGAGAAGTGAAGTGACTTGACCAAAGTCACACAGCTGACAAGTGGCGGAGTCGGGATTAGAACCCATGACCTCTGACTCCCAAGCCCGGGCTCTTTCCACTAAGCCACGCTGCGGCTCCTATTTATTGAGCGCTAACTGTGTGCAGAGCACTGTACTAAGCGCTTGGAAAGTACAAATCGGCAACAGAGACAGTTCCTACCCAACAACGGGCTCACAGTCTAGAAGCGGGAGACAGACAACAAAACAAAACAAGTAGACAGATGTCAGCTACAGGGGCAGGTCGTTTTCGGGTCTCTCGTACTGGCCCGATTACTTGGCTTTAGCGGCTAGAGACCGGGCCTGGGAATCAGAGGGACCTGGGTTCTAATCCCGGCTCCGCCTCTCGTCTGCTCTAGGACCTTGGGGAAGTCACTTCACTTCTCCGAGCCTCAGTTTCCTCACCTGCGGAATGGGGGATTAAGAGTGGGAGCCCCATGAGAAGCAGCGTGGCTCAGTGGAAAGAGCACGGGCTTTGGAGTCAGAGGGCATGGGTTCAAATCCCGACTCTGCCAATTGTCAGCTGCGTGACTGTGTCACTTAAGCTTCTCTGTGCTTCTCTGGGCCTCGGTTCCCTCATCTGTAAAATGAAGATCAAGACTGTGAGCCCCACATGGGACAACCTGATCACCTTGTAACCTCCCCAGTGCTTAGAACAGTGCTGTGCACATAATAAGCGCTTAATAAATGCCGTTATTATTATTATTATTATTATTATCATGTGGGACAGGGACTGGGTCCCACCGATTATCTCGTATCTACAAGCGCTTAGAACAGTGCTTGGCACACAGTGAGCGTTTAACAAGTGCCATACTTAGAGAGCTGTGGGGACCAGAACTGGGTTTCAGGGGCGGAACGTTTCATCTCACACACACACACACACACACACACACACACACACACACACACACACACACACAGAGTTTTGCCCGCCGACACACAGTGGCACGAAGATATTAACACATTAGCCTCCGGCCTCTCGCACCCTCAACCGTTTCTCACACAGACACACACACACACATTCGCACGCAACCGGAGCCTCCCCCGCGGTTTGGAAACACAAGGCTTCATTCATTCAATCGTATTTATTGAGCGCTTACTGTGTGCAAAGCATTCATTCACGCATTCAGTCGTCTTTATTGAGCCCTTACTGTGTGCAGAGCACTGTACTAAGCGCTCGGGAAAGTACAGTTCGGCAACAAATCCCTACCCAACAACGGGCTCACAGTCTAGAAGACATTGATGGTATTTGGGAAGCGCTATGTGCCAAGTGCTGTTCTAAATGCTGGGGTAGATGCAAGGTAATCAAGTTGTCCCACGTGGGGCTCACAGGCTTAATTCCCATTTTATAGATGAGGGAACTGAGGCAAGGAGAAGTCAAGCGACTTGCCCAAGGTCACACAGCAGACAGAGTTGGGATTAGAATCCACGACCTCTGACTCCAAACCCGGGCTCTTTTCACTAAGACACGCGCTTGGAAAGTACAATATAGAAATAAAGAGAGACAACCTCACTTTATTGCGTGACTCAGCGGAAAGACCACGGGTTTTGGAGTCAGAGGTCACGGGTTCAAATCCCGGCTCTGCCACTTGTCAGCTGTGTGACTTTGGGCAAGTCACGTAACTTTTCTGTGCCTCAGTTACCTCATCTGTAAAATGAGGAAGAAGACTGTGAGCCCCACGTGGGGACAACCTGATCACCTTGTATCCTCCGCAGCGCTTAGAACAGTGCTTGGCACATAGTAAGCGCTTAACACATGCCATTATTATTTTTATTATTATTAACTTCTGCCCAAAACGGACTCGCTGTCTAGAAGATTCGTTGGGGGAAAAGGGTCAGTCGCCCACAACGAAAGATTTCCCCCCCAAACTCCGCCCACCGCCTAATTTCGTTGCCCTTCAGGGTCACTGGGGCAAACAGGAATCCGGGGCTCAAGCCCCGAAATTCCCGAATCCTCCCGTTTTTTCTCGTCCTCTCTCCCTCCCTCCACCAGCCCCCACCCCCCCGCAGCCTGGTTCCTCTCCCCGCAGCCTGAGTTTCATCGGGGAGTCAAGACAGCAGCTGCAGAGGCGCCCAGAAAGTCCCCGACAGCACGGGTAATACTAAGGATGGCATCTGTTAATCATCATAACAATAATCACAATCATTATTATTATTATGGCATTTGTTAAGCACTTACTATGTGCCAAGAGCTGTTCTAAGCGCTGGGGTAGTAGATACAAATAAATAAATAACAATGATGGCATTTATTAAGCGCTTACTGTGTGCCAAGCACTGTTCTAAGCGCTGGGGAAGTTACAAGGTGATCAGGTTGTCCCACTGGGGGTTCACGTTCTTAATCCCCATTTTGCAGATGAGGTAACTGAGGGCCAGAGAAGCTAAGTGACTTGCCCAAAGTCACACAGCTGAAATAATAATGATGGCATTTATCAAGCGCTTACTATGTGCAAAGCACTGTTCTAAGTGCTGGGGAGGTCACAAGGTGATCAGGTTGTCCCACAGGGGCTCACAGTCTTAATCCCCATTTTACAGATGAGGTAACTGAGGCTCAGAGAAGTGAAGTGACTTGCCCAAAATCACACAGCTGACAAGTGGCGGAGCCAGGATTTGAACCAGGTAAAGTAATCAGGTAAGGTAAAGTAATCAGGTTGTCCCGCGTGGGGCTCACAGTCTTAATTCCCATTTGACAGATGAGGGAACCGAGGCACAGAGAAGTGAAGTGACTGGTCCAAGGTCTCAGAGCAAAGTGGCGAGCCGGGATTAGAACCCACGTCCTCCGACTCGCGTTTACTGTCAAGCACTGTTCTAAGAGCTGGTAGTGGGTGGGTGGGAAGGAAGGGGAGTGGAGGGTGATGGAGGGGAGGGGAGGATGGCGGGGCTGGCTTGTGTGGGACCAGGTGATGGAGTGCCCTGCAGGGATAACGGGGACGCGGGCAGGTGTCCCTGTGGGGATCTACCGACTTCTGACCAGCCCATCCCATATTTTTTGGGCCTTAATTCCCTCCTGGTCCCCTCCCGCCCCCTCTCAAGGAGGAAGGGCCAGAAATCACTGAGGCAGAGTAATGGGAGCACTGTTCTAAGCGCTGGGGAGGATACAAGGTGATCAGGTTGTCCCACGGGGGGCTCACAGTCTTAATCCCCATTTTACAGAGGAGTTCACTGAGGCCCAGAGAAGTCAAGCGACTTGCCCAAAGTCACACAGCTAACAAGTGGTGGAGCCGGGATTTGAACCCCTGACCTCCGACTCCAAAGCCCGGGCTCTTTCCACTGAGCCACGCTGGAGTAGTTACAAGTTGATCAGATTAGATCCAGTCCCCATCCTACACGGGCTCCCAGTCTGAGGAGGAGGGAGAACAGGTTTCTGTTGCCGAATTGTACTTTCCAAGCGCTTGGTACAGTGCTCTGCACACAGTAAGCGCACAATAAATACGATTGAATGACTGAATGAGCAGGTATTTCACTGAGGGTCCTGAGTGGAGTGCTTTGTAATAGGTGCTTGGGAAGTACAGCAGCAGCAGTGGCACAAATCGTGTTCCTTGCCCACAAGGAGCTCACACTCCAACAGGGGAGATGTGACCATAGACAGAAGGGCATCTTACCTCCTTCCCTTCCCCACAGCACCTGTATGTATGTATATATGTTTGTACATATTTATTACTCTATTTTACTTGTACATATCTATTCTATTTATTTTATTTTGTTAATATGTTTGGTTTTGTTCTCTGTCTCCCCCTTCTAGACTATGAGCCCACTGTTGGGTAGGGACCATCTCTATATTTTGCCAACTTGTACTTCCCAAGCGCTTAGTACAGTGCTCTGCACACAGTAAGCACTCAATAAATACGATTGATGAATGAATGAATGAATGAATGAATGAAAGTCACTTAACTTCTCTGTGCCTCAGTCGCCTCATCTGGAAAATGGGGATTAAGACTATGAGGCCAGTGTGGGACAGGGACTTTGTCAATCAATCAATCAATCAATCGTATTTATTGAGTGCTTACTGTGTGCAGAGCTCTGTACTAAGCGCTTGGGAAGTACAAGTTGGCAACACAGAGAGACAGTCCCTACCCACCTAATTATCTTGTGTCCGGCACATAGTAAGCAGTGAACAAATGCCATTAGAAAATAAGCAGTGTTTTGAAGGCAAGGGAGGGCAGTGAGCAAGTTTTCTTGTGTGTGTGTGTGTATGTGTGTGTGTGTGTGTGTGTGTGTGTTCATCATCATCAATCGTATTTATTGAGCGCTTACTATGTGCAGAGCACTGTACTAAGCGCTTAGGAAGTACAAATTGGCAACATATAGAGACAGTCCCTACCCAACAGTGGGCTCACAGTCCTCACACACACACTGTGTGTGTGTGTGTGTGTGTGTGTTTAGTTTTCAATAACCATCTCAATGGGTGCAAGACCAGATCAAGAACGTCACTGTTCGTAAGTCTCCCAGATTTTAACTGTGGAAACTTCTAAAACAAACAAACGAACAAACAACACTGTTGAAGTTTCAGTTCAATCTTTTTCTTTTCCCTTCCTCAATGGTCCAGGCGGCAGCAAGGAATGGTTTTAGCTCGGGCCATCTAGTGGCTTCAGAGAAAAACTCCTGCAGCCAAACTTTCCATGGGCTGCGGACAGTCCACCCTGGGAGGACCATGGCCCATTCCCGTCAATCAGTAGTGTTTACTGAGCACCTACTGTGTGCAGAGCACTCTACCGAGCATTTTACTAAGCACTTGAGAGAATACAGAGAGAATAGTACAGTGCTAAGCGCTTAGTACAGTGCTCTGCACACAGTAAGCGCTCAATAAATACGATTGGATGAATACAATACAGTTATGTACTGTCTCGGTCAAGGAGCACCAAAGGGTGCTGGGAGAGAAGAAGTTTCTCCGGACTCAGTCGTGTTCCTGCCCGTCTAGACCTTCTCTCTCCGTTTGCTCCTCCCGCCTACTCCCCCCTCCATCCGTTCCCTCACTTTTCCTTTTGGAAACTGAGTTCCTCAGATCTGCTAGCAGAGGCACAATCAGAGGCCTCCCTGAACCCGCCCGTGTCTTCTTGCCTGGGGCTAAGGGTGAGGCAAAATGCAGGCTAAGAAGGAAGGTCGTGAGGGAGGAATTTAGGGTGGCAGTGGGCAAACTGGGGCCTGTGTTTCGAGTCTTGTGCTGCTGGCCCCATCTCTGGCCCCCTCCTTGTGGGTTGTGCGTCTCCCTGACTGACAGCGACCCGAGAAGTAGCTTGGCTCAGTGGAAAGAGCCCGGGCTTTGGAGTCAGAGGTCATGGATTCAAATCCCGGCTCCGCCACTTGTCAGCTGTGTGACTTTGGGCAAGTCACTTCACTTCTCTGAGCCTCAGGTACCTCATCTGTAAAATGGGGATTAAGACTGTGAGCCCCCCGTGGGACAACCTGATCACCATGTAACCTCCCCAGCTCTTAGAACAGTGCTTTGCACATAGTAAGCGCTTACTAAATGTTATCATTATTGTTATTATTTCAAGCTATTCCCAGCTCTGCCTTTCACTTTGCTGCCACCCTCTGGCACTCGAAGCTTCCTCTGGAGGTCAGGGAGCTTGGTATTATCATTATTATTATTATTATTACATTTGTTAAAGACTTACTATGTGTCGAGAACCATTCCAGTGCTGGGGTAGATACAACTCAATCTAGAAGCAGCATGGCCTAGTGGAGAGAGAAAGGGCTTGGGCATCAGAAGGACCTGAGTTCTAATCCCAACTTTGCCACTTGTCTGCTGTGTGACACTGGGCAAGTCACTTCATTTCTCTGGGCCTCAGTTACCTCATCTAGCAAATGGGGATTAAGACTGGGAGCAACATGTGGGACAGGGACTTTTTCCAACCCAATTTGCTTGTATCGATCCCAGCACTTAGTACAGTGCCTGGCACATAGTAAATGCTTAATAAATACCATCATTATCATTATTATTTTCATTGTTATTATTAAGTTGGACACAGATCCTGGCCAGCATGGGGCTCACAGTCTAAGTGGGAGGTATTTGATCCTCATTTTACAGTGGAGGAAACTGAGGCACAGAGAAATGAAGTGACTGGGTCATGGTCACACAGCAAGCAAGTGGCAGAGCTGGGATTAGAATCCAGGTCCTCTGACTCCTAGAGCCGGGCTCTTTCCACTAGGCCATTGTGAGCTTCAATCCCACAGCCAAGAAAATCCGTGTGCACAGCCTCAGTTGAAGGCTTTCCAGACTTTCCAGATTGATGCGCAACCACGAGGATTAGGCCCAAATCCCCCATCTTTGGCTCCAGTGGCCTTCTGGCCTTCTGTTTAAGCACTCGCCCACGTATCCATCTTTCACCCTCTCGTTTTCCTCTTATTTAGAATTATTTTGTGTCGGTCTGTCTCGCTAGACTGCAAACCCCTTGAGCCTAGGGATCATGTCTACTAACTCTCTTGTACTCTCCCAATTGCGGCGCTTTACACACAGAAGGTGCTCAGTAAAGACTATCGATTGAGCGATTGTGGTTAATATTCTGCAGCTGTTCCTCACAGAGATGTGCACCACACTCCTAGCAGAACAGACAGATCCGGGGGAAAAAGCATCACCCTGTGGGACTGTATGGTGTTATATTGTACTCTCCCAAGCACTTAATACAGTGCTGTGCACGCAGTAAGTCCTCAGTAAATGTGATTGAATAAATGAATGAATGAATGGGTGAATGAATGAAATTCAACTCAACCAGGGTCCCCAGGCCAATCCCCAATGAGAAGATCCAACTTCTCTGACGTCTCTTCTGTCGTTCCTGACTTCCTGGAATGACAGAAAAAAAATAATCAGTTTATTACCATCTTAGAAAACATTCATCCATTCATTCAATTGTATTTATTTGAGTGCTTATTATGGACAGAGCAATGGTACTAAGCGCTTGAGAAGTACAATTCAGCAACAAATAGAGATAATCCCTGCCCACAACGGGCTCACAGTCTAGAATACTCCCAAATCAAAGTTTGATTGCTAAAGCAGGGAGGCAAAATTAAATCATTCATTGTATTTATTAGGTTCTTCTATGCACAGAGCACTGTTGGGAGCATTGAGAGAGGACCAAGGTTGAGAACTAGTTCCGATCCCTGACCCTCAGGGAGCTCACAAGAGGGTGGGATTGGCCATGGACATACAGGGAAAGATCTCAGTGACAAAAACAGCAAAACAATGGAAGGCAATAGGAACGACACTGAAGCATAAAGACCTATTTAAGGTGGAAGAAACAGACTGGGGACTTCTCACTGACCCCACACTCCCGTCCAGAGTCCGACGGCCACAACCTTCCAACATCTCGCTATTGATTCCTGAACAGGAATCAAAACAGGAAGGAAAAGATGGGACGGAGGGAGACACAGAGAGAGCTGGAGAGACCGTGACATAGAGGCAGAGACCCGGAGAGGCCCGAAGAGATAGAAAGCCACCGGTTGGAGTAGAGACAGGGGTAGAGAGAGACAGAGGAAGGAAGAAATGAAGAGAGTGGCAGGGAGAGTCAGCAGTGGAGAGACAGAATGCGTCGGAGGGACAGAAGCCAGGAAGTGGAGAGACGGAGGTAGAGAAATTGAGAGGCAGAGAAAGGCAGAGAATCAGAGAGATGGAGAGTCAAGCAGAAAGAAACAGAGAGATGGAGAGTGAGCAAGAGAGAAAGTGAGAGGAAGCCAGAGAAAATGAGTTGAGAAAACAGGCATGAGTGCTTTGCACATAGTAAGCGCTTAACAAATACCATCATCATTATTATAATTATTTCGGAAACTTTTTCACAGTATTGGGTCGAGGGAGGAGAAGAGAGCAGGTTCCGGCACCCCGTCTTTCCAGGGCCGCATTCATCAATCAATCAGTGGTACTTATTGAGTGCTTGCCATGAGCAGAGCACTGTGCTGAGTGCTCGGGAGGGCACAACAGGAGAGAGTTGGCGGTTTAAAGCAGGAACAGCTGACTGCGGCCTTCAGAGCCAACACATGAAAGGCCGGAGTCCGTCCGACACCGACGGGGCCCAGACCCCCTCCGTGAGTCAAAGGTGGCGTTGTGGGTGGCATTGTTTGGGGTGTCGGCCCCCAGCAGATGGTCCCGAGAACGCACCTCGGCCGGCGGGCCCGTCCCCGTGCGGGGAAGCCTGGACGTCTCATTAGCAAACAGAAAAAATCAAAACCCAGCAAGGATGAGAGAAGAACCAGATAAAAAGAATCCACAAAAGACTTTTACATATTTACATTGTCTCCCGCTCATTCTCCATTCTCCTTTAGCTCAAGTGTCCGTGGGCTTGCTTTTTCTCCGTCTGTTTGTGTGTTTACTTGTGCTAAATAGATTATGATAATCAGGCACATAAATGCATGCAACTGTTATTATGGCATTTTAATCACAGAGTTTTTCCCCGGAAGCCTTCATTAGAATTCTCGTAATCTCACTTGTTAGTGTAACAAACAGTAATAAATGCCAAGGAACTTGGATTAAGCCAGAGACATTCAGACTTTAAAGGAAGAATATGGAAATGTTGTCAAATCTCTGCATTATTTATTGAAATGTCACATAAACAGTTCAGGCCTTCAGATATCTTACTCATTATAGAGGGAAGGGAACCGCCAGCCCAGAGACAGTAATTATGGATATTTATCGATTACTGTGAACATATGTTGGTCGTAGGCTGCTAACTTGGCCAAACTGTGGCACACCGAGACCACTGCTTCGTTAATAATAATAATAATAATGGCATTTATTAAGCACTTACTATGTGCAAAGCACTGTTCTAAGTGCTGGGGAGGTTACAAGGTGATCAGGTTGTCCCACGGGGGGCTCACAGTCTTCATCCCCATTTGACAGATGAGGGAACTGAGGCCCAGAGAAGTTAAGTGACTTTCCCGAAGTCACACAGCTGACAAGTGGTGGAGCTGGGATTTGAACCCATGACCTCTGACTCCAAAGCCCAGCCTCTTTCCACTGAGCCACACTGCTTTCCACAGGGAGCTCTCTTTTTTCCCACATCACTCTAATCATTCATTCATTCAGTCAGTCAGTCAGTCATATTTATTGAGCGCTTACTGTGGGCAGAGCACTGTACTAAGTGCTTGGGAGAGTACAATATAACAATAAACAGACACATTCCCTGCCCACGACGAGCTTACAGTTGGGAAAGCAGCGTGGCTCAGTGGAAAGAGCACGGGCTTTGGGGTCAGAGGCCGTGGGTTCAAATCCCGGCTCCGCCACTTGTCAGCTGTGTGACTTTGGGCAAGTCACTTCACTTCTCTGGGCCTCAGTTCCTTCATCTGTAAAGTGGGGATGAAGACTGTGAGCCCCTCGTGGGACAACCTGATTACCTTGTACCTACCCCAGCGCTTGGAACAGTGCTTTGCACATAGTAAGCGCTTAACAAATACCAACGTTATTTATTATTATCAATAACAAAACTTACCACGGTATTCGGCATGTGCCACACACTGTACTAGGCACTGGGGTGGATGCAAGCTTATCAGTTTGGACAGAGTCCCCGTCCCAGCGGGGCTCACAGCCTCAGTCCCCATTTGACAGATGAGGTAACCGAGGCCCGGAGAAGTGAAGTGACTTGGCCAAGGTCACACAGCTGACAAGTGGCAGAGCCGGGATTAGAGCCCATGACTTTCTGACTCCCTGCCCGGGCTGTAGCTTCGAGGGAGTCTAGAGACGTCCTTTCCTGCCCTGGTTCCTGCCGGAGAAGAGCGTCCTCTGCCCCTTCCCCAGGCTCCTGGGGAAAGGAGTGGGCCCCAGGACAACCCAATCCTCCCGGTTCTGGCTCGGTTATACTATTTCAGGACCAGGGCCAGGGCCAGCTCCATCTGCCCACCCTCTCAGTCTGAAGAGAGCATTTTGCTGGCAGCAAGAGTTAATCATCGTAATCACGGTACTCTTTTTTTTTTTGATGGCATTTATTAAGCGCTTACTATGTGCAAAGCACCGTTCTAAGCGCTGGGGAGTTGTCTCAGCTCAGGTTGTCCCACGGGGGGGCTCACAGTCTTCATCCCCATTTTACAGATGAGGTCACTGAGGCACAGAGACGTTAAGTGCCCAAAGTCACACAGCTGGCAATCGGCGGAGCCGGGATTTGAACCCATGACCCTGGACTCCAAAGCCCGGGCTCTTTACACTGAGCCACGCTGCTTCTCTTCAAGCACTGCACTGAGCTCTGGGGTAGATACAAATTCGGTTGGACCCAAAGCCGGTCCCACATGAGGTTCCCAGTCTAATCCGTCAGTCGATCGTATTTTTTGAGCGCTTACTGTGTGCAGAGCACTGTACTAAGCATTTGGTTGAGTACAATTTAGCAGACACATTCCCTGTCCACCACAAGCAGGATGATCTTACAGTCTAGAGGGAGGGAGTAGGATTTAATCTGCATTTTACAGAAGAGGTAACTGAGGCGCAGAGATGTTAAGTGATTTACCCAAGGTTACATTCATTCATTCATTCAATCGTATTTATTGAGCACTTACTGTGTGCAGAGCAATCTACTAAGCGCTTGGGAAGTACAAATTGGCAACATATAGAGATGGTCCCTACCCAACAACGGGCTCACAGAAGGGGGAGACAGACAACAAAACATATTAACAAAATAAAATAAATACAATAGTAAATATGTACTAGTAAAATAAATAGAGGTAATAAATCTGTACAAACATATATACAGGTGCTGGGGGGGGGGGGGAAGGAAGTAGGGCAGGGGGCTGGGGAGGGGACCCCAGGAGGGGGCTCAGTCACACAGCAGATAATAATAATACTAATTTTGGTATTTGTTCAGCGCTTACTATGTGCCAGGCACTGGTCTAAGCACTGGGATGGATTCAAGAAAGTCCCACATGGGGCTCACAATCTGAATCCCCATTTTACAGATAAGGTAACTGAAGCACAGAGAAGTGAAGTGACCAGCCCAAGGTCACCCAGCAGACATGTGGCAGAGTCGGGGTTAGAACCCAGATCCTTTCTGATTCCCAGGCCTTTGCTCTATCTAGCCACTAGGCCACACTGCTGTGTGGCAGAGCCAGGATTGGAACCCAGGCCCTGTGAATCAAACCCATGCTCTTCTCACAAGGCCACACTGCTTCTCTGAGATACCGGGAGACCTCCCCTTCCCCCCGCTGCTCTCCATCCGGACCTAGACCAGCAAAGGTGGCCTGCCCGGAGGAGGTGGAGGCGGGCAGCCTCACAGTCTGATTTCGCTGCCCTGGGGTAACCCACTGTTTTCCAGACCTCTCGGGTCTCCACCTCAACAACGATCCACCAACCGGCCTGCCATCGGCTAGCTAATGAGACAGATACCAGTGGGCAAATGAGATTCTTGGCCTCCCCTGGACTCAGTTGATTTATCTGTACAATGGTGGGGTGCCAGCGAAGGTGACTGACTGTTTGGTTTGCCTTCAGATTCCCACGAGGCTTCGATGGACAAGATGATCCCGGTAGCCCGTTTCCTTGAGAGCCCCTTGAGACCCTCTTCCGCTCTCCCTGTGCCCCCGAGGGTCTTCCTGCTGCCCCCAAAGGTAGGACTTTTGCTACCTGCCATATCATCCGCCCAGATATTCCTACTTCCAGCTTTCATAATGGGGCAAGGGAACCCCTCCCTGAGTGACAGGGAAACGAGAGAAGAGATGAGGGGAATTGTGGGGAGGTGCACACGCCATTTTAGGACAATTTCTGGGAATCTCTGCTGGCTGACGAATATTCCCTGGTTCACTTTAGACTCAAGTCTCTGGTTCCCCACTTAGCACCCCTATCCCCACCCTGACTCCCTTCCTCTGACCCCCTTTATTTTTCTGCCTGGGAATTTCTGCTCCCACATCCCCCTCCCCACCCTCACCCCACCTCTCCCTCTCCTTCTCATTTTCTCTCTCCCTTCTTCTCCTCCCCTCCCTCTCCTCGGTTTCCTTGTGCTTCCTGGGTGGTGGTGGAGTTGTGATGTCTTGAATACCAATAGTAAAGCTGAACATATGTGAATCTTTCCTAATCCTGCTAATCTTCCTTCAAAAACCTTTCTCAAAGTGTAGGCAACATCCAGATTTAGGTGGGGGCTTGTGTTGGGGGGGAGAGCGGCTGAGCATTTTAATGACAAATAATCTTTGTAAAGGGGAGGGGGGCGGCTGTCAGCTGGAGACGGAGTTTATGAACTACAGCAGGTAGAAATAACTGCTGTATTACCTCATGTAATCTCCACCATTCAGGGTCAGATTAGGCCTGAATGCTAGACGAAATAGACTTCTCTTTTAAACCGGGGACTTTGTCCCCACCATGGCTATTAGGCGGTAATTAGTTGTGACACAGAATTACCAGCTGTACAATAGTCACGGGGACCTCGCAGGCCTTTGAAACTGATTAGAGAGACTGAATAGATGCTACTTGCAATTTTACAAAATCCTTTCGGCCGCAAGGGCGATTTGAGGTTTCGGACTACGTTCTTCCTCTCCGTTTTTCTTCCCCCTCTCTCCCGGGGGTCCTGCTGCCGGCACAGTGCTCTGGAGATGCCCACACTCTCGACCCCCTCCCCTTCACCGCCCCCTCCCCCCCCCCCGGCCCTGGCCCCCAAGGGGACTCCTCTTGGCTGTGCCTATCAAACGGACGACTTTCCCTTTGATCTCATTAGCCGTGATCCAGGGCGATGGCTTTGAGGGTTGCCTGGGGATGGGCTGAGTCCACTCAGTACCCTGGAGCCGGGAGGAGAGCAAAGGAGATGCTCATTCACTCATAGATTCATTCAACCATATTTATTGAGCGCTTACTGTGTGCCAAGCACTGCACTAAGCGCTTGGGAGAGTATAGTATACTCAATTTGTACTTCCCAAGCGCTTAGTACAGTGCTCTGCACACAGTAAGTGCTCAATAAATACGATTGATGATGATAGTGCAACGACAAACAGGCCCATTCCCTGCTCACAACAAGCTCATCATGGCTGCAGGGTTAGGGTGAGTAGCCGGCCTGTTGGGTATTCCCCTGTCTGGTATAATATAATACTGATGGTATTAAGTGCTGCTATGTCTTAAGCACTTTTCTTAAGCGCTGGGGTAGATACAAGCTAATCAGTTTGGACAGAGTTCCTGTCCCACATATGGCTCACAGTCTTAATCCCCATTTTACAGAGGAAGTACCTGAGGCATAGGGAAGTAAAATGACTTGCCCAAGGTCCCACAGCAGACAAGTGACAGAGCCTGGATTAGAACCCAGGTCCTTCTGACTCGCAGGCCCGGGATCTAGCCGTTGGGCTACGCTGCTTTTCTATGGCACCTGTCACCTAGTCTTCCTCCTCCACAGCCTCTGCCGCCCAATTTCTGGCCTGTGTTCGAAGGAACCAGTGGGGGAATGAAAAGGCTTTGGATCAAGTAGTGCGAGCCAGGCATCCCTCCTGAACAAATTCTCTCGGCTCAGGGAACCTGTGGTGGACTTGGCCAAAATGGCAGTTATGTGACAGCAGCATGTCCCCGTGATCCACATGGGCCATCAGTGGCCACTCTAGGCAGGAGTCATCCGAGGGAAGGTTGTTATTCAAAATAATACTAACAGTGAGAATAATTGTGGTGTTTGTTAAGAGCTTACCGTGCCTCCAGCACTGTACTAAACACTGGGCCAGATACAAAGTAATGAGATCAGACCCAATCCCTGACCCACATTGGGCTCACAGTCAAAGGGGGGAAGGAGAACAGGCGTTTAGCCCTCCCCAGCGAACCTCCCCTTCCCTTTCTGCCCCATCTTCTCCTCCTCTACACTCTCCCCGACCATCTCAGCTTTTAAAATTGTTCCCCATTTCCTCTCATTTCCTCACTGCCACTCACCCTCTGGAGTCATCACCATAAAGGACGGGAGGGTTGTGAAAACCAACCTGATGTGTTGGGTAGACAGAAATGTGGTAAACCCCAGGCATCTTAACTCAAAGTCGCTTCAGGTGAGGACTACCTGAGTTTCTCTACTATGTGGTTCCATGGACCGTTTCGTCTTGCCATAAGAGGTTCACACACCCACGCACATACATGCGCCCAAATGGGCAAACATAAGTGCAGTGCCACAGGTACCCCCAGCCCATGCACACCCTCAGTTTCAGTCCAGAAAAGCACTCTCCACGATGCTGAACTCCTTGCACCCTCACTGCCTAAGGAACGGTAGCGTAAGCAGTATGGACTAGTTGATAGAGCCTGGAACTGGGAGTCAGAACTGGCTTCTAATCCTGGACCCACTACTTGTCTTCTGTGGGACCTTGGACAAGTCATTTCACTTCTCTGTGCCTCAGTTCCCTCCTCTCTAAAATGGGGATTGAGCCTGGGAGCCCAACATGGGACAGGGAGGGTGTCCAACTCAATTTGCTGTATCCACTCCAGTGCTTAGTACAGTATTTGGCACGTAGTAAGTGCTTAGCAAATACCATCATCATGATGATTATTATTATTATTTAGTACCCCCTCCCCAGTTTGCAGTCGTGTGGTCCCAGGTCTCCCCTCTGAGAGGTTTTCTCCAAACCGAGGCCACCTCGGACTCCACAGAGCTGTAGCTGGGCTTAGAGTTGGGTCGAAACCCACGGACCGTCATGAAAAAAGACATTCACTAGAGCCCACAAGATCTGGACACCAGGCCAGCAAGGGTTGAAATGAAGCTTCTCCTGGGGGGCGAGTAATCTTGTTGGAGTGGAGCTGAGGAAAGAGATTCCTGACAAGTACCTGGTGTGGGAAAAAGCTCTGCCAGCAGGATTCTGCTCTTGCCCTTTGTCCAGCGGGCAGCTCCCGGGAATGTCTGTAGTGGGGTCAGTCCCAAGCAGGGCCCAGGCAGGCCCAGAAACCATATTGCCCATGTAGGAGCCAGGTGTGGGGGGATGGCCAGTTTCTGGTTTTTCCCATGGACTCCCTGGTGCTTCCTCTCTGGGCCTTGGTTTTATCATCTGTAAAATGGGGATCATCAGAGCCACCCCATGACATGACATACCTCTCACCTCCTGGGGGCCCTGTAGGTTCCATGTCCTTGCTGGCCTCTCTCTCTCCAAAGGAAGAGTCTCTACATGCTCTAATCCTAATCCCATGACCAGCCCATGTTAGAGAAGCAGTGTGGCCTTGTCGGCAGCGTGGCTCAGTGGAAAGAGCCCGGGCTTTGGAGTCAGAGGTCATGGGTTCGAATCCCAGCTCCGCCACATGTATGCTGTGTGACTTTGGGCAAGTCACAACTTCTCTGTGCCTCAGTTACCTCATCTGTAAAATGATTAAGACTGTGAGCCCCCTGTGGGACAACCTGATTACCTTGTATCCTCCCCAGCGCTTAGAACAGTGATTTGCACATAGTAAGCGCTTAATAAATGCCATAAAAAAGTCACTTCACTTCTCGGAGCCTCAGTTCCCTCATCTGTCAAGTGGGGATGATGACTGTGAGCCCCACGCGGGACACCCTGATCACCTTGTATCCCCCAGCGCTTAGAACAGTGCTTTGCACATAGTAAGTGCTTAACAAATGCTATTATTATTATTATTATAGAGCATGAGCCTGGGAGTCAGAAGGATCTGGGTTCTAATCCCAACGCTGCCACATGTCTGCTGTGTTACCTTGGGCTGGTCACTTCACTTCTCTGTGCTTCAGTTACCTCATCTGTAAAATGGGGATTCAGATTGTGAGCCCCATGTGAGACAGGGACTGTGTCCAACCCAATTTGCTTGAATCAACTCCAGCGCTTAGAACAGTGCCTGGCACACAGAAAGCACTTAACAAATAACAATCATTATTATTATTATAACCCTGAGCCTATGTTCAAACCCAGGTTCTAATTCTCAGCCCATGTTAAGCCGAGTGCTAACCCTGAGCCTGTGTTCTAACTTTTGTTCTAACTCTGAGCCAGTTGTCAAATCCTTGTTCTAACCCTGAGCCCGGCCCAGATTAGTTGAGTGGGGAGATGATATGATGCTCTGATATGTGTCTTCATGCCAGGTGACAAAATATAGCTGGAAACAATGTGTTTTATTCTTGCTGATGTGTGGCTGGTCCCCATTCTTGGGGGATTCATTCATTCATTCATTCATTCAATCGTATTTATTCATTCATTCATTCAATCGTATTTATTGAGTGCTTACTGTGTGCACAGCACTGTACTAAGCACTAAGCGCTTGGGAAGTACAAGTTGGCAACATATTTATTCTTGCCGGTGTGTGACTGGTCCCCATTCTTGGGGGATTCATTCATTCATTCATTCATTCATTCGTATTTATTTATTTATTTATTCATTCATTCAATCGTATTTATTGAGCGCTTACTGTGTGCAGAGCACTGTACTAAGCACTAAGCGCTTGGGAAGTACAAGTTGGCATCATATTTATTGAGTGCTTACTGTGTGCAGAGCACTGTACTAAACGCTTGGGAAGTCCAAGTTGGCAACATATGGAGACGGTCCCTACCCAACAACGGGCTCACAGTCTAGAAGGGGGTGACAGACAACAAAACAAAACACGTGGACAGGTGTCGTCATCAGAATAAATAAAAGTAAAGCTAGATGCACATCATTAACAAAATCAATAGAATAGTAAATATGTACAAGTAAAATAAGTAGAGTAATAAATCTGTACAAAAATATCTACAGGTGCTGTGGGGAGGGGAAGGAGGTAGGGCCAGGGGGATGGGGAGGGGGAGAGGAAAGAGGGGGCTCAGTCTGGGAAGGCCTCCTGGAGGAGGTGAGCTGTCAGTAGGGCTTTGAAGGGAGGAAGAGAGCTAGCTTGGATCCTGAAAGCCACCTGGCTAGATGGTGGAGCAGGGACGTTGCTTTGCCATGGCATTCTTGACCCCGACTGGGGCTTGATGGGGGTTCATAACTGCCATACTCTGGTGACCAGCGGGGCAGGGTGGCCATTTCTCTACATCACTTTCAATCAGTCAATCAATCAGTGGTCTTTATTGAGCGTTTACTGTGTTCAGAGCACTATACTAAGCGCTTGAGAGAGTACAGTGCAACAGGTTTGGTGGTCATGTACCCTGCCCACAAAGAGCTTACACTTTCCCCCGATCTGACCATCCCGTCCATCACTGTTCGACAGCAATTCGTGGAGTTCAGCTGGAAGAAAAACGGACAGGAGACTCATTTTTCTGGGAGACCGTATTGTTCCAATCAATCAATGGTATTTATTGAGCACTTACTCTGTGCAGAGCACTGTACTGCAGCATTACTTCTGCTTTGCTCCTCTCTTCTCAGAGCTTCCTGCAGGTCTGAATTAGGCTCGGGGACTGGGGAGAACCCCAGATACCTGTGACTGAAGCTAATACCCCAACACCCCCGTCATCAACACCAACGCAATCATCACTACTAACAACACAACCACCACCATTATCACCACCGCTTGTGCTGTGTACCAAGCACTTGTCTGGGTGGAGCTTTGCACTAGGTGGCAGAGGGAACAAATAGATACAGATATTTTAAAACAGAAATAAATCATGGGGTCTGTGGGTTCCCACTCCCCAGAAGCAGAAGGGTTCAGATCAATGCAGTGGGATTGATATGAATCTATCAGTAAACACTATTGGTAGACTGATGGATTGTGAGGGTAAGAGTGGAGGCTAACGGAGGGTAACAGTAGAGAGCACAGGAGTGCTCTGCAGCTCACAGGTCGAGGGGGTGACCTAACCGTGGTTCATCTGGTTCCTGTGTCACAGGAAAGACGTCCTAGAGCTGGTGCAGAAAAGAGCAACCAGGATGATTATGGGGTTGGAGAAGTTTCCTTAATGAGGACAGGCTCAAAGCCTTCCTGGAAAGGTGCAGACCGAAGAGAAGACACGATTGAAGTCTTCATAGTCACAGTAGGGGTGGACAAGGCAAAACAGAATTGCTCTTCGCCTGGAATCACCCCACCACTATGGTGGGGCCCTATTGAAGCCCGAAGGTGGCAGGTTCAAAACAAATCACAAGGAGCCCTTCTTCATTCACTCAGTGGGGCAATAAGCACATAGACTATCTTGCTGCAGCTTAAAATGCCAGCAGCCCTCATAGGGATGAGGATAAATTCACGGCAGACAAGATGTCTACTGGATCACTAGAGGGAAAGTAGGGGAGAAGTTAGGTGTCAGAGGTGCATAGAAAGGGATATCGAGGAGGGCGAACTCCGAGTGTCCTTTGGGGTCTCTGTTGGGTGCGGGGGGGGGGGGCGAATACTAGGCCGGGTGGACCACTGGTCTGATCCGGGATGAGTAGGTGTCCTCACCTTATGTTTCACCATCAGTGCCGGGAGGTGGATGGAGCAAGCGGGGCTGGTGCGTGCCCTTTCTGATTGCATCTTACTAGAAATTTACAAAGCCGGATTCCCCGTCCCCGACATCTCCTCTTCTCAAGTAGGTGAACACAATAGGACTGTCTCAGGAGGCAGCACTCCTCGAACAGCAGCCCGATTACCCACACCAGATGAGGGCCATTCAACCCAATGGAGAGTGTCATCTTCAGAGCACAAATATTTTCCCTAACTATAATACCCTCTTAAGGGGACCTGAAGTGGGCGGGTATTGTCCTGGGCACTTTCAATCACACCACCAATCATTTTTTACTACTGCTGGGGCTTTGGGGAGGGTGCGAGAGGGGGAGAGAGACATAGAGAGAGCAGCCCCAGAGATCTTAGCCCTTCTGGCCTATTGTACTTCATCCTCTACACAAAGAGATTCCATCCCTCTTTCTCCACGAGATCTCTTAAGCTCTGTCAATAACCCAGGGCTAGAGGGATAATATTCCAACTTTATCCGGGTACCTCTTCCTCTTCTCTTCTTCCTCCTCCTCTTCCCCTTCTCTTCTTCTTCATCATCTTCTTCTTCTTCCAGGATCTGAAAGTTCTTGGGGTTTTTTTTTGAGCCGTACTCATAGGATTTTAATTCTTTCTCTCTCTCCTGCTTTCCCCTCTTTTTTGTCCGGCTCCCCCTGGAACAGAAGATGGGTCTGTAGGGCTGAATCGGTGGGATTGTTTCACATCATCAGCCTATTCATCTGCTCCCCTCCCCTGTTGTAAAACACAAGCTATTGCCAGCGACACAGTGGTGCATTGTGCGGCCTCACTATACCACCCAGATTTTACCTCAGCACTCTCCAATCCCCCTTTTTGTGTCCAGTCAAAAGAAAGCATTTGTTCAGGGGAGGGGAGGGCTGTTCTTGTTGCTCCCACCAGCGCCGGGGTTAAAGGAAAGATTGATGGGAGAAACTTCACCTAGAAAACCAGGATAAATTTCTGGTTGGCCAAGGCCAGTTGTTCCATTGTCCTGGGGCCATGTTTTTTGTTAATTATCTCTCACTCTCCCCTTTTATCGAGGAAACTGTCAGCAACGCATGGAGAAAGGAACAGGATATAGGGGTCAGGGGGTTCCTTTGGGCCACCTAGGAGTTCCATTTTAAAGGCCCAGGGTGGGTTAGGCTTAGGGTAAGTCTTTGCCTGGCTTTGGTGATGGAGGAGAGCGAGTATCAAAATAATAACTAATCTGATCCTGTTATTTATGGGTAAACACCCCCCCGCCCCGCCCT
Source organism: Tachyglossus aculeatus (assembly GCF_015852505.1). Taxonomy (NCBI): domain Eukaryota; kingdom Metazoa; phylum Chordata; class Mammalia; order Monotremata; family Tachyglossidae; genus Tachyglossus; species Tachyglossus aculeatus. The sequence goes on from NC_052089.1 coordinate 25,111,154, forward strand.
ACTGAGTCTCTTCCATCCAAGTTTTTTTTAAAGTCCCACAAAAGGCGCAAGGGGACTTAGAAAAAGAAATCGGGAGAAGGGAAGTCGTCTCGGACAAGAACCTGTTGTCAAGGAAATAAACCGTGGCGAGGGCAGGCATTAAACCCACAGCTGCTAAATTTGGCTGGGCCCGAGACACTGGTGGTAATGATAATGACTCTTAATGACAACCCGCCCAATCTAAACATAAATAGGGCTCGGCCTGAAAAGCCAGAGGGGCCGGAACAAAACCGACTCCTCTGGTCCCCCTGGCACAGGAATAGCGTATCCATTTCGGTTCAAAGCGCCCAGGACTCCCCCGTTTCCCCACGCCGGTGAAGGCATGCAAATCCCCAGTGCACCGACAAAGGGCCTTTGAGGCCAGCTGCACCCCACAATCCAGGCCTTTCTCCACCCAGAGAAACGGGCCTGTTTCCACCCGAAAGAAAAAGCGATTGAAACCGGCGGCCTCAAGGGACGGGAGAAAGAGGGGTGGAGGGAGGCCTGGAGGGGAAGTGGGTCTCTCTCTTGGCAACCGCGGAGGATCAGGTGACTCTAAAGAAGGCAGTTTCCCCCCGCACCCCAATCCTTCTGGCTGGGTCCAGGATTCTTGGAGTGGCCCAGGCGTGCGGCAGCTGGCACGGGACGTCCTGCCAACCCGGGAAGGGAGGAAGCTAGTATGGACAGAGCCCGAAGAGGCCTCCTGCACCTTCAGTTTTGATCAGAACCGGGTTCCCCGGCACCCGCTGTCCATGCCATCCTACTGGAGGCTGGCCTCTAGGCCGGCCTGGAATGAAGCCTTTCTCCTTTGCTGCCATTAGCTGTGCTCACTGGGCCCCTGAGGCCCCTCACGAGGGGCTCGTGATGTACAGAAGTATAAGACATGATTTCTGCTATCCAGGGGGTTACGGACTGACAGGGGTGACAAGCTGGCATCAGTGAGCAGATGCTCTGATTTGCCCGCCAGATAGTGAGCTCCTTGAGGGCTGAGGTCATGTCTTCTAACTGTTGTGTTCTCCCAGTAGCTTAACACAGCTTTCTGTGCACAGAAGGCACTCACTCAGTGGATCTAAAGAGGGATTGATTAATTTGCCTGTGCCTCATCGGTCATCCCGAGCCGTCTGTGAGTCCCTGCCAGTCTTGATTTTGGGGGCATCAGTGTAGAGAAGGCCAGTAGAAGTAGTCAAGATATTTATTGAGAACCCACGGGCAGTGCACCGTACTAAATACTTGGGAAAGTATGGCAGAAGCCTGAGACATTTTCCCTGCACATGGAAAGCTTCACTCTCCTGGCCTCTGAGGGTGAAATGCCACTTTTCCTGGTGAAAAATGGAAACGTGGGTCTTAGAACTTGGCCAGAACGAACCCCGTCCTAGGCGATGGAAGAAGGTCACAGGAGAAGGCACCAGTTCCTGCCCTCGAGAGACTCTCAGATGGCTTGGGCAAGGTGCCACCTGAACATAATTAACGTTCACATCGGCCAAGGTGGATACCATCTAAATGGAATCCTAATACTCACCGACCCTATCAAGCCAGAGAGGATGGAAAATACACAACCTTTAGGAATGGAGTTATCCTGAAGAGCACCATTAGGTGATCTAGGACCCAATCCGCTCTCACCGTCTCCATCATCGTCACCATCACGCCCCACAAAGCTGACTGAATCCTAAGGGCCTGGATGGTCCCAGGGCAGCCTTCCCGCCCACTATGTCCAGAGGCCTTACCAGGCACCATCTGGTCTGGATTTTCCACTCAGAACCCAGGAGAAGCTTGGGCACCACTCTCTCCTGCTGGGCTCCCCTTTCCCCCATTCCCCTCTGGAGGACTTTTCTAGCTTACAGAGAATCTGGCTTCAGCTCGGCATTCCCAGTGTAGGGATGGGAGGGAACAGAGCTTCCCGAGTGCCGTGGCAGAGATCTGTGACAGAGACAAGGGTGGGGACTGAGGAGGCCCCAGGAGGAGCAGCCCAGGGCTCTGACACCGATGGATTCTCTTTAGTGTTTGAGCAAACTCCTTCCGAGCATGAGGGCCTCTCACTGAAACAATTCCCCACTTCTCCCTGAGAGTCTCTCCTCAAGAGGAGCGGGGAGGCCTCGCCCCAGGACAGAGGCAGCCCGGGTCTTCAAGCCCTCCCTCGACAGACTCCAGCTTGGGTCCGGCCGCCCGCCACGTGGAGCGAGCCGTCGGCCTCAGAGTCAAGAGGTCCCGAGGGGTGGGTCTTTCCCACTGCCGGGGCTTGGCAAAGCGGGAAGGAAAGACCAGCCCTTTCCACGGAGGATTCGCTCCCCAGCTTCGACCTCTGATCGTCGAAGCCCCAGGCTGGCCTCAGGGCCCCTGGCCCTGTCACTTTCCCATCGTACTCTCCCAAGTGCTTAGTACAGTGCTGTGCACACAGTAAGCACTAAGTAAATTCGACTGAACGAATGAATGGATGAAGGGGGAGTTTAGTTCTAACTAAGTAAAATGCAGCCAATGCGAGACCCTCCCCAACCCGGAATGGTCCTGTGAACATTTCAGGAGAGTATTTTCCCATTGCTCAGACCTTGAGGAAAGCGTGTGGAGAATGCTTGGTAGGTAAAATGGCCAACTCGGGGCTCCTGATTCCCTTCACCTCTTCCACCCAGGCTTTGAACAACCCTGTTAGTCATGAAATGCTGCTCCTGAGTTCCAGAAATGAGATCATATTCCGCTGCACCAGGCAATCTCTTGGCAGAGAGTTTTCCTCATCCGAGGGAAGTGGTTCAGAACCCTGGAGTTAAAAGGACAGAACCATCCTGGGCCTGTCCTCCTGTGGTTCTATTATTCCTTGCCCTGGGCTGGTGGCATTCCCAGAAACCCATCCTGTCCCTGCTGGGTCCCACCCAAGCACCTAAGAATACGGAATTCCTGCAGAAATTAAACTCAGGATGGAGCTCTCAGGGAGCACTCAGTAAATGCCATCACTACTACCACTGTTAGGATGACTCGATATTTTCACATCCTTTTTCCCTCTAAGAGTGTAAGCTCCTTGTGGGTAGGGGATATGTCCTGGGCTTCTGTTATATTCAGAACAGTGCATTGCACCCAGTGGGTGCTGTGTGAGCTTGGGCAAGTCACTTTGCTTCTCTGTGCCTCAGTTGCCTCATCTGTAAAATAGTAATTAAGAGTGGGAGCCCCATGTGGGACAGGGACTGTGTCTGACCTGAACACTTTGTATCTACCCCAGTGCTTAGATGAGTGTGGCACATAGTAAGCTCTTAACAAATACCACAATTATTATTATTATGCAGAACGAGATGGCTTTATTTCCTGTGTTTTCGATTTTCAGCACCCGATCTCCCTCTGCCTCATATCTGGCCTCCAGATCCCCGTGAACACTGGTGCCATTCCTGAACCAAGGAATACAGTGGCAGGAGCCAAGACAGAGGGAGGCCAGGACCTGACAGTCAAAATTCTGGACCTAATGGTGTCCGATCCCATATCTGTGCCAGATGGAGGACAGACCGGACCGGCTGGAGACTGGACAAGTGGCCACCTTACTGTGCAGTGCACTGTACTGAGCCTTTGGGTGTATAAAAGACACAACCGCAGCCCTTAAGGAGTTTACAGTCTAACAGAGGAACAAACACAAAATTATTTAAAGACCAGAGGGAAAGGAGAGGGAGAGATGGGTAAGTAAATGAAGGGGTGCTTAAATAGTAGCATCCATAAATCGGTATGTATGGGAGTGTTATGGGAGGCTGTGACTGCATAAGCATAATAATAATAATGATGGCATTTATTAAGAGCTTATTATGTGCAAAGCACTGTTCTAAGCACTGGGGAGGTTACAAGGTGATCAGGTTGTCCCACGGGGGGCTCACAGTCTTAATCCCCATTTTACAGATGAGGTAACTGAGGCACAGAGAGGTTGATTTGCCCAAATAAGTCACAATAAGCATGAAGTGGTAACTGGGAAGAGAGGATCTAGGGAGAAGGCACTGGCTTTCCCTCCCATTGAAATCACTAGCCCTGTGGGGGGACAGGATCTGTGTCCGATCCGATTGACTTGTAGACACCTCAGGACTTTGCGTAAGGTAAGTGCTTAATAACTTCCGTTACTACAGGGGAGGGAAGATAGACGGGGAACGCCTGCTGGAGGAGGCGAAATGGCAGAATAGTTCTGAAGACGGGGAGGGCTGTGGTTTGGCGGGTCTTTCCCGCTCTGGGTCCACCCACGAGGGGACTGGTGGGGTTCCCTGACTTTGGGCCCGCTCTCCCTGGCAACCTCTGACAGCCCTTCATCAATCAGCACGGCCGGGGCCACCGCCACCACACTGGCTCGTTGTGGGGGAGGAGGAGGAGGAGAGCCGGCAGGGTGAAGGCAATTGTGTGGGCCTCCCCACACGAGGGGTGAGCAGATGGGAGACCCCTGACACGGCGGGGCCAGGTGGCTGGGAGGCCTGTGCTCCAGAGGGAGCCCCCAACCGAGAGCGGTTCCCACAGGCCAGAGTCTGAGGACCAGAGCCGAGATTCCCCCCACCATTGAGGACCAGGGCTGAGACCCCTCCTCACCCGGCCATTAGGACTGGGGTCGAGATCCTGAAACAAGTCCCAATTTGTTATTTAATGTCTGTTGGTGGACTCTAGCCATGGCAGAGGGTGAGATCAAGTGGAAGCTAACATAGGGGAAGGACAAAGTGTCAAGGAGTCCGACTTCACATCCAGATTAGTCCAATAATTTAGGGCAATAATATCTTCTAGTTGAAGTGGCATGGATATTTCAGGCCACGGTAAGCCCTGTTTGTTTGAAATACCCAAGTAATTTAGGCGGACTACTTCCCACTTTTGTATTTAATTGTGCGTCTCTCCCTTCTGCGGGCCTAGTGATACACATACATACACACTCACATACATAATCCTATGCACTCACTCACACAGACTTCCCTATATCCCTACACACTCACTATCTTCCTCCTGGCACATACCCTTTGGTCTCTTTAGTGGCACCTTTCTGATCAGTAGTATTTTATCAATCATCTGTGTGGGCATAGCACTGTACTAGGTGGTTGGGAGAATGTAATAGCGTACTAGATCCCTGCCTTTATAGTCTAATGAGGGAGACAACATTTAAATGATTTACAACAAGGAGGAAGAAGGAAAGTGGATATGTGAGTCCTTACGTATAGGGTGTGTAAGTCAGTATGTAGAGAAGTTGCACAATTTTGGCAACTTGAAGATTTAGACATAGAATTTCCCTTAGGAGTGGAAAAGAAATGAAATGGGATGGAAATAAAGTGAAGTGACTGACTGCTCCAGAATCACCCTTTTATTACCTGGAATTTAGTGGATTGCAAACCTCTATTATCCCAAACTCAGTTTAGAATACTTCTGTGAGCTATTTCTCCCTACTCCATCCACTGAAAAGGCAGACCCGCAAACCTGCAAAGTGAGGACAGATTGGGTAAGAATGAAAATTTTGGTATTTAAGTGCTTACTGTGTCCAAAGCACTGTACTGTTCACTGAGGTAGATACAAGATAATCAGGTCAGACACCGTCCCTGACCCTCATGGGACTCACAGTCTAAGTGGGAAGGAGAACAGGTGCTGAAGCCCCATTTTCCAGGTGAGGAAATTGAGGCACAGAGATGTGAAGTGCCATGCCCACGGTGCACAGCAGGCAGGGCTGGGGTTAGAAGCCAGCTTTCCGGGCCCATGCTCTTTCCACTAGGTCATGCTGGTAATGATTGAGTGCCCACTGGGTGCAACACGCTGTACCAAGCCTTTGGTTAATCAGTGCTCTCTGCCCCTGCCATTTTGTATTGACCGGAAATGTTAGGTATTCTTGGGGGGCTGTGTGTGTGTGTGTGTGTGTGTGTGTGTGTGTGTGTGTGTGTGTGTGTGTGTGTGTGTGTGTGTGTGTGTGTGTGAGAGAGAGAGAGAGAGATATTAAAGAGCTCTGGTGAAATTTCAGGTGCCTATCAACAGTCATTTTGTTGATCCATATTTAAGGGAAGCCAGAAAATCATCCCTGGACTCGGTCTTAGTAGACTAGTAGTATTAATAGTAGTATTACAAGTTGGCAACAAGTGTTGCCAACTTGTACTTCCCAAGTGCTTAATACAGTGCTCTGCATACAGTAAGCACTCAATAAATACGATTGAATGAATGAGTGAATATTAGTAGCAGTAATAGTAGAAGTAGTAGTAGTAGTAATAATAATAATAATAATGGCATTTATTAAGCACTTACTATGTGCAAAGCACTGTTCTAAGTGCTGGGAAGGTTACAAGGTGATCAGGTTGTCCCACGGGGGGCTCACAGTCAATCCCCATTTTACAGATGAGGTAACTGAGGCACAGAGACGTTAAGTGAGTTGTCCAAAGTCACACAGCTGACAATTGTCAGAGCCGGGATCTGAACCTGTGACCTCTGACTCCAAAGCCCGGGCTCTTTCCACTGAGCCACGCTGCTTCTCTAGTAGTAGTATTAATTGAGTACTCACTTAGTGCAATTCACTGAATTAAGCACTTGGGAAGTGCAAAACCAAACAAAAATTACCTGTTTAAATTTGGGTTTAATATCCCAGAAAAACTTATAATTTCCCCACTTCATCCCCCAAATTTGCCACCACGAGGGGGCAACAGAATACAGGCTGTTGTTCCCCCCAGAGACACTACCTTACAGCCCCTCCCCCAGCACTAGTCTGAAGACAATGATATTTTGAGTGCATATTACCCTCTTCATTCTCCAATACTCCTATATCTGACCTCACAGCATCCCCTGTGAGGCAAGGAAAGGTGCATATTTACTATTCTATTTATTTTATTTTGTTAATATGTTTGGTTGTGTTGTCTGTCTCCCCCTTCTAGACTGTGAGCGCGCTGTTGGGTAGGGACCGTCTCTATATGTTGCCAACTTGTACTTCCCAAGCGCTCAGTACAGTGCTCTACACACAGTAAGCGCTCAATAAATACGATTGAATGAATGAATGAAAATGATCATACCCATTTTACACAGAAGAAAACAGAGGTTGTGAAAGGTTACATGTCTCGCTGACTACAGGAAGAATAGGGACTAGAACCCAGGTGCTCTGACTCCCAGCCCTGAGGGCTCGCCACTGGACCACACTGTCTCTACCCAGCCAGCAGTTGACTAAAATAAGGTTGGGGGTGTATGTATGTGGATTATCTGCAAATTTCAATTACCCACACCCTCCCTCTTAAAATTTCTCACTTCCAGACTTTTCCCACACAAGACACCCGGTTGTTCTGGATCCAGCTCCAGAGCCGTATTCTTTCATTCCACCTCAAGAAGTTTTCCTGATTGAGAAGGGTTTTGTTTTTGTTGTTGTTGGTTTTTTTAGTAACAGCCCCCTTGGAAAACATCTCGTGAACCACGGCTACCCACAGAATCTTGGGAACACATGTGATGGCTAATGCCTGAGTTAAAACAGCTGTTAGTGCCTTTTCCCCCAGGCCCGTTTCCTCTCCTGCAACCTGCAGACAGGAATTGATACGCCTCAGGAGAGGTAGATTAGTATATTCCTTCCACCTGCCCCTGTCCAAGGAGACACCCAGCTCTTGCCCCTCATTCCCCCCACCCTGATTGGAGGGGAGAATTTCAGGGGGAAAGAGGAAGAACTCAGTCTAAGGAGACTGGAGCATTGTAAAGAGGTAGGGATTTCTCTAGTACATGAATCCTCGAGAATTAAGTGTAGTGGGAAGAGGAGACGGAAGGGTACATCTGGTTGAAACAAGAGAAAGGTAAGGCGAAGGAGGTGAATAAATAGTGAACATGATTATTATATTCCACTAATCTTTGTTCAGATATATAATTAAATGGCTATACCCAAATGTAAATTCTAAGGGTGCTGTCAGATTGATTCAATTTGGAGTTGTGAGAATTAATCAGGGTGGTTTCTTGGAGGAGATGGGATTTTAGAGGGGCTTTGAAGATATTAACAATAATAATGGAGGTGTTTATTAAGTTCTCTTATGTGCTAAGCACCCCAATGGCTGGAGTAGATGTCTGATAATCAGGTTGGATACAGTCTCTGTTCTATATGGGGATCACAGTTTAAGTGAGAGACCGGACAGGTATTTAATCCCCATTTCACAGATGAGGAAACCCAGGTTCAGAAGACTGTGGTCTGGAGGAACTGGAAGGGAAAATTATAGGTGGGTGTCCTACCTTGTTCAGTAGAATGTTTTATTCAATCTATTCAGCTATTTCTCTAGACTAAATGCTTATTAAGGGCAGGGAATGTCTGCTGACTATGTAATAGCCTACTCTCCCAAGTGCTTAGTACAGTGTTCTGCACATAGTAAATGCTCATAAATGATTTCATCTTGATTTGTTTGTATAACTATTTGCTATATCCTTGCTCTTCCTCATTTTCAACCTTTTGTAAATATTTTGAGTGTCAACCCCATAAGATTATGGTCCCTGGAGGAAAGAAATTTGTTTCACTTGTGGTGTACTCTCCCCCATGTTTAGTACAGTGCTTTGCACTAATTTGAGGGTCGGGACCCTGTCTACTAACCGGAGAAGCAGTGTAGCCTAATGGACTGGTCACGGGCCTGTAAATCAGAAGGAGTTGGGTTCTAGGTTCTAATCCCTGCTCTGCAACTTGTCTGCTGTGTGACCCTGGAAATGTCATTTAACTTCACTGTGCCTCTATTTTCTCATCTGTAAAATGGAAATTAAGACTGAGCTCCTTGTGTAACATGGACTGTGTCCAGCTTGATTAGCTTGCATCTACCCCAGCGTTTAATATAGTGCCTGGTCCATAGTAAGCCCTTAACCATTCCTATAAAAAGTAAAATAACTGAATCCTCCTCAGCCCAACACAGCACACCACACTCAGTGGATGTTCAACACCATCAATTATTAGATAAATGATTGTGGTATTTAGGTGCTTGGTACGTGGCAGGCACTGTACTAAACGCTGGGGTAGAAATGATGCTAGCAGGTGAGACACAGTCCCTGGCCCCCCTTGGGAACACCTGTCGAGCAGTGGTATCTAATGAGGCCTTAATGACTGTATTAAGCGCTTCCTATGTGCCAGGCACTGTACTAAGCGCTGGGGTAGACATGTTGATCAGGTTGGATTCAGTCCCTGTCAGTCCTCATTTTCCAGATAAGGGAACTGAGACCCAGAGAAGTGACTGTGAGCCTGCTGTTGGGTAGGGACTGTCTCTATGTGTTGCCAACTTGTACTTCCCAAGCGCTTAGTACAGTGCTCTGCACACAGTAAGCGCTCAATAAATACAATTGATTGATTGATTGAAGTGATTTGTCCAAAGTCACCCAGCAGGCGGTGGAATCCCGGTGTCCCAACCCCCCGGCCTTTCCCCAGGAGGGGAGGATTCCTCAGGACTGGACGCGGTCCTCTCCGTCGACGGGGCAGTGAAGCACACGCTGCCCACTAGGCAGCCCGGCTGTGGCCCCCTCCTCTCTCCATCCTCTTCTGCCCGTGCTCACCGGCTTGGCACTGGGCTGTTCTGGAGACGCTAGGCCGGGATGCAAAGAGGCCGCCGGCTTGTTTGTTTAACAGTCAAGTGACAAATTATTTAATTAGCACGTATGCCGTTTGTCGCCCCAGCTGCGTGCGCCCAACTAATTGCCAAGCGGCCTTAATTTATTGCGGATATATTGCCGCGCTGACGCGGTAATTACACGCTTCCCTGCAGCCACCCCGCGCCTGCAGAATCCTTCTCCTCCTCCCGCATCCCCAAACCCGGGCCCTGCCCTCAGAGCGACCCCTAAAAGAGACCCCCTTCTTCAACCCTGGCAGTTTTGTAGATGTGGCCAGCCCCGGCCGGGGACGTCTTTGCCTTTCTGAGACTGTTTCACCACCTGTACAATGGGGGTGGATCATCATCATCAATCGTATTTATTGAGCGCTTACTGTGTGCAGAGCACTGTACTAAGCGCTTGGGAAGTACAAGTTGGCAACATATAGAGACAGTCCCTACCCAACAGTGGGCTCACAGTCTAAATCCATCCACCGGGTGGATGCCCGGTGGGCTTGCATTCAAACCACTTCTAGACCCTAGGCTCTTTGTGGGTAGGGAACGGGTTGCATTGTGCTCTCCCAAGCGCTTAACACAGGGCTCTGCACTCGGTAAATCCCATTGATTCAGGTTCCCAAAGGGGTTTGGGATCATCCCCTGTTGGACAAGATGTTAGCAGCAGGTTTCCGAGGGAGCCCCTAAAACCCCTCCCCACCATCTGCACCCCCAGTGGTGAGACCTTCGCCACCTGACATACTTTTTGCCGGGTTCTACTTTCTCCAGCTTTCAAACTCGGGCAAGGAAGCCCAGTTCATTCATTCATTCACTCAGTCGTATTTATTGACGGCTTACTGTGTGCAGAGTGCTTGGGAAAGTACAGTATAACAAACACATTCCCTGCCCACAACGAGTTTACAGTCAATCTGGGTCGGAGGATAAACAGGCGTCTTGGCCTAATGGAAAGCACAGGACTAGGGGGACAAATGTATCTTTTGAGCACTTGATTCACCCCAACCTCAGTCCCACAGGATTTATTTTATTGTAGCTTAATGTCTGTCTCCCCCTCGAGACTGTAAGCTCCTGTTGGGCAGGGATTGGGTCTATCAACTTGTATCCTCCCAAGCACTTAGTACAGTGCTCCACACACAGTAAATTCTCCCTACATACCATTGATGGACTGACCCGGTTCTAATCGCAGCCCTACATTTCCCTGCTGGGGCAAATCCCCCAACTTCTATGGACCTGAGTTTCCTCATTCTCCCTGTCCCTTTGGCTGGGAGCCCCAGACTTGGCACTGGGGTAAGTGCCAAGCATTCAGGTCAGATGCAGTCCCTGTCCCACACTTAATGTCACAGTCTAAGTGGGAGGGAGGGCAGACATTGAATCCCCATTTGACAGATGAGGAAACTGAAGCTCAGAGGAAGTGAAATGACTTGCCCAAGGTCACTCAACAGTTGAGGTGGGATTAAAAACCAGGACCCCTGACTGTCCCGTGTATAATTATTAATATTACGGTCTTAGAACCTTCTGCGGGATGATAGGTCACTTTTATTTATCCCCGTGATAGGGTTAGGGGCAGGTACTATTAATCTCCATTTACTATATAAAGATGGCAGCTATAATCATCATCATCAGTATGTGAGTGGTTTTTTGTTGCAACTCACTGTCCTAGGTCTACTTGTTTTGTTTTCTGTCTCCCCCTTCTAGACTGTGAGCCCATTGTTGGGGAGGGATTGTCTCTATCTGTTGCCGAATTGTACTTTCCCAGCGCTTAGTACAGTGCTCTGCACACAGTAAGTGCTCAATAAATGCGATTGAATGAATGAATGAAGGGAAATTAAAGGCGGCGCCCCTCCCTCCCCACCGTTGTGTATTTCCCTCCAAACTCTAGTGAGTCTGTAAATGAAATCTGCCCAGTTTGAAAATTCCAAACTCTCCTTGGAGGGTTTTTGTGACTTTCTAAAGAAATGCCCGGTGTATTTTGGTTGGAATTCTCTGCCCAGCAACGATGTCATTTTCCAATTGGAGGGAAACTAACGAGGCACAGGAAGATGTGTCCATCTCCTTCCTCTGAAAACTCTTGGATCCAGTTCAGGGCAATTTCCCACCCCCCACCCCACCAAGACCTTGTGACTATCAAGTCCATGTAGCGTTCTGGCATAAAGGGCTTTATTAAATCAAGCAAATGTCAGTGTCACAATTCCAGCGCAGGTTAACCAGACGGCCATGGATGAAAGAAGAAGATTTCCCCCCCTCCTCCACCCTGTTGATCACCTAGGGGTGAGGGGCTTGGAGGGGAAGTAACGGGGATGGAAGAAGTTGGGGCAGGGGAGGCTCATTGGAGAGCACATTCCTGCTTTTCAGGTGGCGATCAGTCAGAGACGGCATCAGCTGTGCCCCTCCACCAGACGGCAAATTCAAAACGGCAAATGTAGCTCTATTCTCTTTTTATTTTCCTGCCCTTTTTTCCCTCAATGCAGGATACAAGGCCGCTGCCAAAAACATATCCCGCACAATCAAACATCAGATGGTGACTCCATTCCCACAGCTTGTGTGAGTGAAAACAGTGAAATTATACCCATGTTTTACTGGCGAGTCCCCTGGTGTTTAAAGCAGAGGCAGGCCGAGTCCGGAGCTGTTGTTCTCCTGCTTTTTGTTCCTGGGTTTGCAGTGTTTTTAGCACTGGACACCATTCAGCCCCCATTCAGCATTGTATGTCACTTCACATATGGTTCATCCGCTCCAAATGTGTGCATGTACCCAGAAAATGCAGCTTTTCATTATGTATTCTCTATGTAACAGAAAAGATTAAGATGTAAGCCTACTGAATGCAGCAGGAATTAGTTGGACAGATGAATAAGGGAAAAATGAATCTGGAATGATGGCAGATTTAGTCTAATGATTGTGGGAGGGCGTTAAGGACTTGGTGGTAGGTTTCAGCCCTTTTAATCCTAGACTGTGTGTGTATTTTGGCAGGAGAACTGTCCCCTGCCAGAGCCCTACCCAGAGAGGGGTACAGTAAAAAAAAAAACCCAAAAAAACAAAAAACACTTTTAACCCAACCCAGATGAAAGTCTCTGGAGGGAAGACATCTCTTCAAACTTGTTTGTGTCCCCCCTCCTCTACTTTTTTTTTCCAATTTTGCTGGATCTTTTCAATGCACACGTCTTGAAATAACTTGAAATGCAATCTCAAAGTCTTGATGATGCCAGCGCCAAAGTCTTCTGTCGGGTTTCTTTATTTTTTTTTTTTATTTTGTTTTACCTCGGATTTTGGAGGGCACACACTATTGAGAGGACCCTCATTCCTGTGGGGGTGGGGGGAAGTTTTTGAAAAAATCGAGTTTTAACAGGTGCCAGAAACTCAAGTGGTCTAAGCCTCTTTAACCACTGGTGGAAAAATGTAGTCGTAGAAAAAATAAAAACGAAAAGGCACATTGGTGAACGATTAAACAACATTAAAAATGCCATTAGTTAAGGGAGTGTTCTAGGAGACTGTTAAGATTCAAACCCCCTTTCACCCCCACCCCGCAAAGGCGTACTGGTCTAACGTCAGTAATTTTACAGAGAACAGAGAGAATTCAGATTTGAATTTACTTCCTATAGCCGTTTCCCCTCAAAGATTTTTTCCAGCCAGTTTTGAGTGAAAATCATCATTTGCATCACAATGGAGATATTTCAAAAGTGTAATACAAAAGACTGCAACTTCAGAGACTTCTTGGTGAGATGCGTTATTTAGTTTCTAGTACGATTCTCACCAAGGCCTCTGGAAAGGGAATATTGACGAATTCAGCCTCGAACAAAGTACTATCGTTAACTTCTCGGTGCAGAAATGTAGGGGCAAACTCCCGGAAACGAAGATGGTCGTGAACGGCAGGGGAGGGATGGGGAAATACTTTCGCACTTTGGGGAGTGTTCTGAAGAACTAAATTTATATCTGAGGTGACGAATGGATCAAACGAGTTACACCGAAAATTAAGATGCTAAGTTTTTAGGGCCAACAATTCGGGCGAAACTGATCTAAATACCTGCGGTGTCCGCCCCTCGTTTGCATATTTCACTAGAAGGTCTAGAAATCGGACTGACAAGCGAATTTTAAAGGAGGAATTTAGCCATGCCTTTGTGTGCGGAGTTGATCTTTTTTTCCCCCTCCCTTTTGCGTAATTATTTCATTTTCCTTTCCCTCAAGATCAGAGTCCGGTTTTAGTGGGGCGAGTTAGTGCACTTTCGAAGCGACAGTATGCATGTGTTTAAGGATCCGAGCACTAGACCTAAAATACCATTTAAACTGGCTATTTGATGCCTTCATTTTGGAATTGAAGGCACAAGTTAATCTTCGTTTTTTGAATCCTCACTCATCTCTCTTCCCTCCCACGTTTTTGATCGCAACTTCCCACACAAGCGGGACACCCAGCGTATCGGTTGAAAGGCTCACGAGGGTGAATTTTGAATTGTATTGCCCCTTGCCAAATTCTAGGAATTTTCCGTCTCTCCGTTTCCCGGCTCCGGGACAGGACCCCAAAGCCACCCGATGCTACAGAGGAGCAGCGTGGCTCAGTGGAAAGAGCACGGGCTTTGGAGTCAGAGGTCATGGGTTCAAATCCCGGCTCTGCCACTTGTCAGCTGTGTGACTGTGTCACTTAAACTTCTCTGTGCTTCTCTGGGCCTCGGTTATAAAATGAGGATCAAGACTGTGAGCCCCACATGGGACAACTTGATCACCGTGTAACCTCCCCAGCGCTTAGAACAGTGCTTTGCATATATTAAACGCTTACTAAATGCCGTTATTATTATTATTACAGAGGATCGGTTAAAGCCGTTCTCCGGTGGTGATTCGTAGAGATCCGTCGAACCTGGGGATTGCTAAATCGCTATATTTATTGAGCATCCCCTGGGTACAATACACCCTGCGTGGCAAGTTTAATGCCATTCGGTATTGGGAAGTTGACACTGTGAGCCCCTTGTGGGACGGGAACTGTGTCCGATCTGATTATCTTCTATCTAACCCAGCGTTTAGGGCAGTGCTTGGGCCATTGTAGCGATTAACAATACACTAGAATAATAATCATCAGTTGTAGCAGTATACGGTCGACTCGGCGTGAAATGGCCTTCGGGGCTTGTTTATATAAAGCGGAGAGGCTGGTGCTTTCGCGATCTGGTTTTTGCGGTTTTGTTTTTTTTTTCTCCACCCTTCAAGATCTTGACTAAGCGTCGATGCGCATTATACATATAAAAAATTTTCCTTCCCCCAAGTCGCGTTTGCTGTTTCCACAATAGAAGTCAGCTGCCATTTGAAACAGTTGAAATTTCTCCCAAGTGCTCGCTCTCCCCCTCTCTCTTCAATCCAACAAATTTAATTGCATTTTGGAACCTCAATAAACAAGCAGCCTTCCCCCTCTCTCCCCTCAAAAGCTCCCCAAAACATCCCCTGTTGTTAGAGCTTGCCAGGGTGATACACAAAGACGAGTCCTTTGCCTTGTCGCTTTGTGTGTTTAGGGTGATTATGGGTGTCAGGGCTCCTAAAATGTCTTTCTGTGCTAAATACAGGGCCGGACCGTGCAGAATCAAAAAACAAACTCGCATTTGGGCGGGCAATAACTTTTCCCTAAGAGGGGAGGAGTATGCCATTTTGGCCTTTTCTTTCGGACTTACTTCTGCTTCTGTACCTCTTCCAAGGTAACCCCGGAGAAAGAAAGGATCACCCACATCTCCGCGCCCCCTTAAGTCTTGGAGCGGCCAAGAAGGCCCCGAGACCTCCTCGCCGGGGGTTTTCGAAAGGGAAATCTGTTTGCTTTTAAAGTCGGCACTTTCTCCCAGAGAGATGAAAGCGAATTTAAAGGGAGTTACACACTCGTCTTCTTCCCGCTTTTTCACCTCAACTTTGCTCCCTCCTTGCCTGGAAACCTGGTCTGTCCGGGCCTTGAGGAAGGAATATCCCAGTCTCCCCGGGCTGCCAGGAAGATGATGATGACTATTTTTTTTTTCCTTTTTCCCTACCCAAATTTTGTCAGGGCTCGTGTATTCTTTGACCCGCTCCTGACCGGAGGGGAGGAGGAGGGGGCTGTTCATTCACCGCCACCAGTCAGCCCCCAACCCTCCCCTTTTTCTCATTTCCTTTCCTTTTCTACTCATGCCCCCTCCCCCAGAGTGGGGGGCTCTAATAAATACCTTAATTAATTCCTACCCTAACTAATAAACAACGTAATGAACCGATCCACCGATAAGCCCCATGATACCGCAGTTAATGGACAAACATCGTAATGATTCAATGCCTTAAGGAATTGATAAACATCATCACTCATAAATACCTTGATGATCGGAGAGATGCAAGTCATAAATACCGCAGTTGGCTGCTAAATGCCACAGCTTAAAAAGGCTGTGATGGATAAATGCAATTAAGTGATAACTACCATAATTAACCAATACATAGCGCAACTGGCAAGCAGTTGAATTCCCTGGACTTCATCCCCGCCCCCGTTCTGATAATCGATGCCCCGGCTAGTTTGTTCGGTCATTCTGGGTGGCTGGGCGATAAGGAAAGATGTTCTTTGGCAGGACCAGGGCAACTGGAAATGCCTAGGAAAGCAATAGGGGACTGAAATGCACCCCTGAAATTGTGTGGGTGGGTATCCGGGGTTGGAACTGCCAAGAGTCTTTCAGATTATTTTATTTTACTAGTATTCCGCGGGTGCTCTGTCTCTCTGTGTGTCTCTATCTTTTTGTGTGATTGTTTGTGCATGCACCACAGTGTCTCTGCCTCTTGCTTTGGCTGTATGTTTGCGCATGGCTTTCAGTGTATATTTCAGCCTCTGACAGAGGGAGACTATATGCTCCTTGTGGGCAGGGAATGGGTCTACCAGCTGTGTACTCTTCCAAGTGCTCAGTACAGTGCACTATCCCAAGTTCTTAATACAAACACTAGATAAATATGACTGTATCTGCACGTCTGTTGCTGTCACTGTCTCTGTGTGTCCACGCTCCCATCTCTCTCTCTCTTCCCCAGCTCCGCTTCTCCCTGTTCATCTCTGTCTCTTTACTACGGGCAATACCACCATTGCACAGCTCCTCGAATTAATGTGAAAAGGGCCAAATGTGAGGGGCCCACCAGTTGACTCCCCAAGATATCCACCCCTGCCCCTCCCCAGCCCCCTGGATTCTCGGAAGTTGATTCCAATGAACTCAACCCCACTTTTCCTTCCCATCCCCAGCAAGTTTCCTGGGCAAAGTGGACCTCGACTGGCTGGCTTTGGTCTAATCCTGCTGGACAGAGAGTGGTCAGCAGGGCTCCTTGGAGCTGGGAAACCAAACAGAAGGGGAGCTGTCCATGGCAGGTCACAGGTCACTGGAAGGGCAAGCGGAGAGAGGCTGGGTTTTTGCAGCATCCACTTGTAACAATTAGTCTGAAACAGAAGCCAACACCTAGTGAAGCCAGATTTATGTCAGTCTCCCAGCCCCGAGCAGGACAATTGTTTGGGAAAAGAATGCCGGTGTCCAAAGGTGAAGCTGGAGGAAATATTTTTTCTCCTAGCAAAAGAGAAGCCACTATGACAATGGAAGGTAACCACCCCCCAGTGGGAATTTTGTATTTTTCTGCGGGAAAGAACTCTGACCTTTTGCTCTACTCTGAATTGTTGGGCATTGAGAATCATTGTAGGACTGGGAAGGGCAATTTCTGTGCAGGCTTTAAAACACACTCCTTCAAGTGTGCTCTTTATGGTGGCGTGTGCTACTATGGGAGGATTCGGTATATATTTCATGTGTGTGGGTATTTGCAGGGGCCAGGGAGAAAGAAATTGGTTTCAGAAAGCTGTTGCTCAGACACTGACCCAAGTTGGTCTAGTAAACTGTAAGCCCCTCGAGGGCAGGAAGCACAAGGTTGGTTTCTACTGCTACAATGCTAGATTTTTTCAGTGCCTACTATAATAATGATAATAATGATGGCATTTTATTAAGCGCTTACTATGTGCAAAGCACTGTTCTAAGCGCTGGGGAGGTTACAAGGTGATCAGGTTGTCCCACGGGGGGCTCACAGTCAATCCCCATTTTGCAGATGAGGTCACTGAGGCACAGAGAAGTTAAGTTGCCCAAAGTCACATAGCTGGCAATTGGTGGAGCCGGGATTTGAACCCATGACCTCTGACTCCAAAGCCCGGGCTCTTTCCACTGAGCCCAGACACAGGCCCCATCCCACAGGAGGGAGAACAGGTATCTTTTGCCCATTTTAACAGATGTCAAACTGTGGTACAGGGATGTTAAAGTGATTGGACACTTTACCAATCACTCCTCACCGTGCCTCGTTCTTGCCTGTCCCGCTGTCGACCCCTGGCCTGGAATGCCCTCCCTCTGCACATCCACCAAGCTAGCTCTCTTCCTCCCTTCAGAGCTCTACTGAGAGCTCACCTCCTCCAGGAGGCCTTCCCACACTGAGCCCCCTCCTTCCTCTTCCCCTCCCTGCCCCCCCGCCCTACCTCCTTCCCCTCCCCACAGCACCTGTATATATGTTTGTACAGATTTATTACTCTATTTTACTTGTACATATTTGCTATTCTATTTATTTTATTTTGTTAATATGTTTTGTTGTCTGTCTCCCCCTTCTAGACTGTGAGCCCGTTGTTGGGTAGGGACCGTTTCTATATGTTGCCAACTTGTACTTCCCAAGCACTTAGTCCAGTGCTCTGCACACAGTAAGCGCTCAATAAATACGATTGACTGAATGAATGGAGGAACCTTTTAATTCCTATGACTAAGCATTTCACATGTTGGGTGGCCAGGGGAAGATTCAAAATGGGAGCAACATATCCCTGCCCCTCCAGAAGGCTAGAGCAATACTGTAGACCAGGTTTCTTTGGCTTCCAAATTCTGCATTGGGTCTCCCCTGCAGAATTTGCCATGTGGTTGCACCTTAACTTACCAATTCCTTGAGTCTGGTTGGAGCAGGATTCTAGAAGTCATCTAGTCCATCCCTCTGCCACTTAGCACAGTTTCCCTTTATTGGTTAGGACAGAGAGCATTCCCAGATCAAGGCTACTTTCTTGGTCATATCTCCCCAACCTGGTGATCTATTTTAGTTGTATCATTTTTCTATTTAGTTGATTTTGTTTTTCATCATTGGTATTTATGCCCATACTTGGCTGAAGTGTGTTTGGCAGTTTGTTTCCCTTATTAGAGCAAGGTCTTTTTACTTTGATTACGAGACGCAGGACACAGTAGATTCTGAATAAATGGTGAGGTGGGGAGGCCCCCGGCTTTTAAATGGTATCACCATTATGTACAGTGAGCACCTGACTGTCTGCATTCTCAAGCGCATAGTACAGTACTCTGCACACAGTAAACGCTCAGTAAATACAATTGAATGAATGAAAGGGGAGGTGTGCTAAGGTGTTATAATACACTTCTGGAGGCAAGTGGGAAGAGGCTATTCCAGACCCACCCAAGTGGTAAGGAAAGATGACATTGAACCCTGTCAATGCAGTGTGAGATTTTTGAGGGCAGGGAACAAGTCTTCTGCTTTTATTGTATGCTGACAAACACCTACCATGTAAGAAATGACATACATCTTTCTTAGCACTCACATATATTTGTCTGCCCAATTAATTTATTTTGACCACTCAGTTGTAAACATTTTTATATTTGTCTCCCCCTTTAGATAAGCTCCTTGAAGGGCCAGGAACATGTCACTTTGTTATTCTGTACTTCTCAATAACGTAGTACTTGAGAAGCAGCAAGCAGGTGCTCAATAAATGCTACTATTACTCTGCACACAGGATGGAAGATGCTCTGTGCCCAGTGACAGTGATGAAGAATGGAATCTAGAGAAAATCACAGACTCTGCATACTGCTACATGGAGGGTCAGAGAAACCTTACATTTGTCTGCTGTGTGGCCCTGGGCAGTTACCTCATCTGTAAAATCGGGATTGAGACTGAGTCCCACATGGGACAGGGGCTGTGCCCAATCTGATTTCCTTGTATTCTCCCTGCCCTCCTTCCCCACCCAGTGCTCAGTACAGTGCTTGGCACATAGTAAGCACTTAACAAACACCACAATTATTATTACTATTAAAATTACCTACGAGGGGATAATCCACCCAAAACTAATCTAAAATTGGGTGCCTGCCTTCTTTCTGTAAAACAGTTTTGGGGGCCTGGGGCTGCAGAGCCCCGGTCTGAAATGGGCCACCTAGGGTCCTAGGAGGCGATGACCAGTCAAGACTGACCTCTCCGGCCAGACCTCTGTTGATTGTGGTCAGAAACTGAACCCCTCCCAGCTGGATAATAATAATAATGATGGCATTCATTAAGCGCTTACTATGTGCAAAGCACTGTTCTAAACGTTGGAGAGGTTACAAGGTGATCAGGTTGTCCCACAGGGGGCTCACAGTCTTAATCTCCATTTGACAGATGAAGTAACTGAGGCCCAAAGAAGTCAAGTGACTTGCCCAAAGTCACACAGCTGATAATTGGTAGAGTCGGGATTTGAACCCATGACCTCTGACTCCAAAGCCTATGCTCTTTTCACTGAGCCACGTTGCTTCGTGGATGGATGAGAAGGGTGCATCGGATGGCATTGGAGGGGAAATGTTGGCCTCTGTGAGATGACCTGTGGTATTTCCATCTGTGCAGAGTTCACAGGAATGGACTGTGGATGGATTTCTTTCCTTCTCCAGCCCAGCCCGCACCCTCCGCTCCTCTGCCACCGCTAACCTCCTCACTGGGCCTCGTTCTCACCTGTCCCGCCGTCGACCCCCAGCCCACATCCTCCCCCTGGCCTGGAATGCCCTCCCTCCGCACATCCGCCAAGCTACCTCTCTTCCTCCTTTCAAAGCCCTACTGAGAGCTCACCTCCTCCAGAAGGCCTTCCCAGACTGAACCCTCTCCTTCCTCTCCCCCTTCTCCCCCTCCCCACAGCACCTGTATATATGTTTGTACATATTTTTTACTCTATTTATATTTATTTTACTTTTCACTGGAGTCTGTGGAAAGACCCTTTCTGTGCTTTTATTGAGCACTTAGTGTGTACACAGTACTGTACTAAGTGCTCGGAAGGTACAATTCAGCGACAAATAGAGACAGTCCCTGCCCACAACAGGCTCACAGTCTAGAAGGGGGGAGACAGACATCAAAACAAGTAAACAGGCACCGATAGCATCAATATAAATAGAGTTGTAGATGTATACACATCACTAATATAAACCCACTGTTGAGTAGGGACTGTCTCTATATGTTGCCAATTTGTACTTCCCAAGCGCTTAGTACAGTGCTCTGCACATAGTAAGCGCTCAATAAATACGATTGATGATTAATATAAACAAATAGAATTATAACTATGTACATATATACACAAGTATATAGAGAAGCAGCGTGGCTCAGTGGAAAAAGCAGGGGCTTTGGAGTCAGAGGTCATGAGTTCAGATCCCGGCTCTGCCAGTTGTCAACCGTGTGACTTTGGGCAAGCCACTTCACTTCTCTGTGCCTCAGGTCCCTCATCTGGAAAATGGGGATGAAGACTGTGAGCCCCCCGTGGGACAACCCGATCACCTCGTAACCTCACCCAGCGCTTAGAACAGTGCTTTGCACATAGTAAGCGCTTCATAAATGCCATCGTTGTTATTGTTGTACGTATTTACTGTTCTATTTATTTTATTTTGCTTATATGTTTTGTTGTCCGTCTCCCCCTTCTAGGCTGTGAGCCCGCTGTTGGGTAGGGACCGTCTCTAGATGTTGCCAAGTTGGACTTCCCAAGCGCTTAGTACAGTGCTCTGCACCCGGTAAGCGCTCAATAAGTACGATTGAATGAATGAATGAATGACGGACGCTCATCAAACCTCTGCCCTCTCTCGAGCTCCCTCTCGTGTCCATAGGTGGCCACTGCCATGCCTGACCAGCTCTACTGGACGCTGGGAAATGCCCAGGCATCCCTCTTACAGAAGAGTTGTTGGCAATCCGTCAATCACTCTTACTTATTGAATGCTTACTGCATGCAGAACACTGTACTAAGCTCTTGGGAGAGTACAATTCATTCAATCGTATTTATCTATTTATTTTCAATCGTATTTATTGAGCGCTTACTGTGTGCAGAGCACTGTACTAAGTGCAGAAATTGAGGGCTACATCTAGAGAATTTTTTGCCAGCTTTATAAGAATAATTACAACAGGGGTCTCACTCAGTATGCTCTTGGGTCCCAATGCTCTGTACTGTTGATTTCTTTTTCTTCTCTCCATTTCCCATATTCACTGCAGTTTTGTTTGTTTTCTGATATGTCTGCCATTTCCGCTCCTCCACCGCTGATCTCCTCACTGTGCCTCGCTCTCGCCTGTCCCGCCACCGACCCCCGGCCCACGTCATCCCCCGGGCCTGGAATGCCCTCCCTCTGCCCATCCGCCAAGCTAGCTCTCCTCCTCCCTTCAAAGCCCTGCTGAGAGCTCACCTCCTCCAGGAGGCCTTCCCAGACTGAGCCCCTTCCTTCCTCTCCCCCTCGTCCCCCTCTCCATCCCCCTATCTTACCTCCTTCCCTTCCCCACAGCACCTGTATATATGTATATATGTTTGTACATATTTTTTTACTCTTATTTATTTATTTATTTATTTTATTTGTACATATCTATTCTATTTATTTTATTTTGTTAGTATGTTTGGTTTGTTCTCTGTCTCCCCCTTTTAGCCTGTGAGCCCACTGTTGGGTAGGGACTGTCTCTATATGTTGCCAATTTGTACTTCCCAAGCGCTTAGTACAGTGCTCTGCACATAGTAAGCGCTCAATAAATACGATTGATGATGATGATGATGCTTGGGAAGTACAAGCTGGCAACATCTAGAGACGGTCCCTACCCAACAGTGGGCTCACAGTCTAGAAGGGGGAGACAGAGAACAAAACCAAACCTACTAACAAAATAAAATAAAGAGAATAGATAGGTACAAGTAAAATAAATAAATAGAGTAATAAATACGTACAAACATCATCATCATCATCAATCGTATTTATTGAGCGCTTACTATGTGCAGAGCACTGTACTAAGCACTTGGGAAGTACAAGCTGGCAACATAGAGAGACAGTCCCTACCCAACAGTGGGCTCACAGTCTAGAAGAGGGAGACAGAGAACAAAACCAAACATACTAACAAAATAAAATAAAGAGAATAGATAGGTACAAGTAAAATAAATAAATAAATAGAGTAATAAATATGTACAAACATATCATCATCATCATCAATCGTATTGAGCGCTTACTATGTGCAGAGCACTGTACTAAGCGCTTGGGAAGTACAAATTGGCAACATATAGAGACAGTGCCTACCCAACAGTGGGCTCACAGTCTTAAAGGGGAAGACAGAGAACAAAACCAAACATACTAACAAAATAAGATAAATAGAATAGATATGTACAAGTAGAATAAATAAATAGAGTAATAAATATGTCCAAACCTATATACATATATACAGGTGTTGTGGGGAAGGGAAGGAGGTAAGATGGGGGGGATGGCGAGGGGGAGAGGAAGGAAGGGGCTGAGTGTGGGAAGGCCTCCTGGAGAAGGTGAGCTCTCAGTAGGGCCTTGAAGGGAGGAAGAGAGTTAGCTTGGCGGATGGGCAGAGGGAGGGCATTCCAGGCCCGGGGGAGGACGTGGGCCGGGGGTCATTGGCGCTTACTGTGTGCAGAGCGCTGTACTAAGCTCTTGGGAAGTACAAGTTGTCAACATATAGATGGTCCCTACCCAACAGTGGGCTCACAGTTTAGAAGAGTGGGATCACAGTCTAGCATGTGCCAAAGCGCCAATGCCAATGTACTTTTAGACTGTGAGCCCACTGTTGGGTAGGGACTGTCTCTATATGTTGCCAACTTGTACTTCCCAAGCGCTTAGTACAGTGCTCTGCACACAGTAAGCACTCAATAAATACAATTGATTGGTTGATACCAATATACCAGTCAGCAGACACGTTCCGGGCCCACGAAGAGCTTACAGTCTAGAGAAGGAGACGGACGTTAATAGAAATAAATTACGGAAATTCATTCATTGTCGTATTGAGCGCTTACTGTGTGCAGATCACTGTACTAAGCGCTTGGGAAGTACAAGTTGGCGACATATAGAGACGGTCCCTACCCAACAATGGGCTCACAGTCTAGAAGGGGGAGACGGACAACGAAACAAAACATGTGGACCGGTGTCAAGTCGTCAGAACAAATAGAATTTAAGCTAAATGATGATGATGGCATTTATTAAGTGCTTACTATGTCTAGATGGGGAAGACAGACAACAAAACAAAACATGGGGACAGGTGTCAAGTCATCAGGACAAATAGAATTAAAGCTAAATGATGATGATGATGGCATTTATTAAGGGCTTACTATGTCTAGAACGGGGAGACAGACAACAAAACAAAACATGTGGACAGGTGTCAAGTCATCAGGACAAATAGAATTAAAGTTAAATGATGATGATGGCATTTATTAAGCGCTTACTATGTGCAAAGCACTGTTCTAAGTTCTGGGGAGGTTACAAGGTGATCAGGTTGTCCCACTGGGGGCTCACAGTCTTAATCCCCATTTTACAGATGAGGTAACTGAGGCCCAGAGAAGTTAAGTGACTTGCCCAAAGTCACACGGCTGGCAATTGTTGGAGCTGGGATTTGAACCCATGACCTCTGATTCCAAAGCCCGGGCTCTTTCCAATGAGCCACGCTGATTCTCATTAACAAAATAAATAGAATAGTAAATATGTACAAGTAAAATAGAGTAATAAATCTGTACAAACATATATACAGGTGCTGAGGGGAGGGGAAGGAGGTAGTGTGGGGGGGATATATGTAAGTGCTATGGGGATGAGGGGGGTGGTTAAAGGGAGCAAAAGAGGGTGATGCAGAAGGGAGTGGGGGAAGAGGAAATGAGGACTGAGGGAAGGCAGCTGTCAGCGCAGCCCTGAACCTGCGGCACGGTATGGGTGAGTGTGAGGCAGACCAATCAATCAATCAATCAGTCGTATTTATTGAGCACTTACTGTGTGCAGAGCACTGTACTAAGCGCTTGGGAAGTACAAGTTGGCAACATACAGAGACAGTCCCTGCCCAACACTGGGCTCACAGTCTAAAAGGGGGAGATAGAGAACAAAACCAAACATACTAACAAAATAAAATAGAGTAGATATGTACAAGTAAAATAGAGTAATAGATATGTACAAACATATATAAATATATACAGGTGCTGTGGGGAAGGGAAGGAGGTAAGACGGGGGGATGGAGAGGGGGACGAGGGGGAGAGGAAGGAAGGGGCTCAGTCTGGGAAGGCCTCCTGGAGGAGGTGAGCTCTCAGTAGGGCCTTGAAGGGAGGAAGAGAGCTAGCTTGGTGGATGTGCAGAGGGAGGGCATTCCGGGCCAGGGGGAGGACGTGGGCCGGGGGTCGATGGCGGGACAGGCGAGAACGAGGCCCGGTGAGGAGGTTAGTGGCAGAGGAGCAGAGGGTGCGGGCTGGGCTGGAGAAGGTGAGAAGGGAGCTGAGGTAGGAGGAGGGGGCGAGGACCAGGCCTTAGCCCTGGGACGGATGCAGAACCAGCCTGTGGACGGAGTGGCCCATCCTGGTGAATACCGGAGGTCGTCCAGAGCTGCGAGTACCTCCTACCCGAGGGTTGGTACAAAGCCCTAATGCTGCTGATTACTGGGCGTGTTGACTGCCTGACCACTTTCAAGATGGGGAGAGGCAGAGGTAGTAGTGACTTTTATTTTGTACTTAATTGTTAGAGATTTTCCTAGCAGGAAGAGTTGCTCTCTGGAAATCCCTCCCCCCAACTCCTTGGATATTGAGACTGTGAGCCCCACGTGGGACAACCTGATCACCTTGGAACCTCCCAAGCGCTTATAACAGTGCTTGGCACATAGTATCTGCTTAATGCATGCCATTCTTATTCTTATTACTATAAATAGCATTGATTAATTGATTGATTTTGGGCAACTACTGCTCTGAAAAAAGGAAAGTCCCCATGCTTAGATACCTAGCATATGCATCTCCAGAAAACTGGGTTACCAAATTTTTGGTTGTGATAAACATTTAGAGGGGTGTGTTATTTATATTCAAGTCACTACGTATATATGTTTGTACATATTTATTACTCTATTTTACTTGTACATATTCTATTTATTTTATTTTGTTAATATGTTTTGTTGTCTGTCTCCCCCTTCTAGACTGTAAACCCGCTGTTGGGTAGGGACCGCCCCTATATGTTGCCAACTTGTGCTTCCCAAGCGCTTAGTACAGTGCTCTGTACACAGTAAGCACTCAATAAATATGATTGAATGAATGAATGAACTCCTTGGGATAGTGGTTCTGTGGGGCAAGATGGACGGGAACCAACTTTACCCCCAAAGCCCGCCGCTCCCCGTTAGACATTCTGGTGAACGAGTCTGTGGACTCCCGACAAAACACTCATGCTGAATTAGGGTCCAGATCCCTTGCGATCAACCCCAGACCTCTCTCTGCTCTTGCTCCCGGACTGGAGAGAGCCAATTTCCAGATCTAATTGAGACCAAGGCTGTTGGAGACCATTGGGAGTTCAGAGAACCAGACTCAAATGGGCTTGGCCACCACAGTCAGGAGTGGGCTGGCCCTTCATTCATTCATTCAATCGTATTTACTGAGCGCTTACTGTGTGCAGAGCACTGTACTAAGCGCTTGGGAAGTACAAGTTGGCAACATATAGAGACAGTCCCTACCCAGCAGTAGGCCCTTGGCCTGGAGAAGTGGCTAGTGGGGGCCAAAGACATTGGAATAATTAGTTGCCTTTTGCTTTCTCTTTGCCTTCATTCCTTGCCACTCCCAGACCCAGTGGGCCAGACAATCCTCTTTTTTTTTCTGATAACACCTACTTTTCTATTCTTCATCCCCCCCATCTTACCTCCTTCCCTTTCCCACAGCACCTGTATATATATGTATATATGTTTGTACATATTTATTACTCTATTTATTTATTTTTTTTTATTTGTACATATCTATTCTATTTATTTTATTTTGTTAGTATGTTCGGTTTTGTTCTCTGTCTCCCCCTTTTAGACTGTGAGCCCACTGTTGGGTAGGGACTGTCTCTATATGTTGCCAATTTGTACTTCCCAAGCGCTTAGTACAGTGCTCTGCACATAGTAAGCGCTCAATAAATACAATTGATGATGATGATGATGATTCAGTGACATTCGTTGAGCACTTACTGTGTTCAAAGCACTGTACTTAGCACTTGGGAGAGTACAACAATAAATGGATACATTCCCTGCCCAAAATGAGCTTACAGTCTAGAGAGGGAGAAAGAATATATGACTAAATAAGTAAATAAATTAAAGCTATGTACACAAGTACTGTGGGGCTTGGGCGGGGGGGAGATGAATAATGGGAGCAAGTTAGGGTGATGCGGAAGGGAATGGGAGAAGAGGAAAGGAGAGATTATGATTAGGTCTGGAAGCAGAAGTACAGTGACCTAGTGGATAAAACACAGGCCTGGGTTCTAGTCCCAGTTTTGCCACTTGCCTGCTGTGTGACCTTGGGGAAGTCACTTCACTTCTCTGTGCTTGTTACCTCATCTGTAAAATGGGGTTTACGATTGAGAGCTCCATGTTGGACAGGGACTGTGTCCAACTTTATTATCTTATTAGCTCATTACCCCTGCAGTTAGAACATTGGCACATAATAAGCACTTAACAGAGACCATTTAAAAAAAAAAGGAGGTGAGAAAGAGGACAGGACAGTGGGAGGGGCCATCAGTGGTTTGAGCCTGAGTTTGGGGCTCTCCTCCCCCTTCCCAGGTAAATAGTAGTCCAGAACCCAGGAATGCTCACCCACCAGCATTTAGAAAGAAGGGAAAGGAGTCGGGAGCATTGCCAAACCAACACTCTCTTAAAATGCCCCCCACCTCCTGGAGGACTTCCCTGATTAACCCTGTACCTTCCTGGTCACACATCCCCTCAGCCTCCTCAGCATTCATGTTTTTAATCTTTTTTTTTTTATTATTTAGGCATTCACTTGAGTATTTCTGGGTGCTTTTTTCTCCCACTTAATTATTTTATATCAATCAGTGTGTATCCTTGTAGACCTCATTACACGGTTTTGACACCTGTCTACATGTTTTGTTTTGTTTTCTGCCTTCCCCTTCTAGACTGAGCCTGTTGTTGGGTAGGGACCATCTCTATATGTTGCCGACTTGTACTTCCCAAGCGCTTAGGACAGTGCTCTGCACACAGTAAGCACTCAATAAATTAGACTGAATGAATGAATGAATTTTAAATCTTTAAGAACAGGGACTCTTGTAGTTTTTTATTACGTGTTCCCCAGGTGCTTGGTTCACTTTCGGCATACAGATACCCGGTATAGGACTTCGCACAAAGTAGCTCTTCAGTACAAGTCATTGCAACATCATTATTATCATCATCAATGGTACTTATTGAGTGCTTAGTATATGCAGAGCACTGTACTAAGCGCTTGGGAGAGTTCAATACAACATTGTTGGTAGATAGGTTCCCTGCTTAAAACAAGCTTACAGTCTAGAGGGTTTTGTAGCTCACCCAAACATTTGTATTTTGCTCGATACAAGGCTTTGCACACAGTGTCTCTATTGTCTCCCCCTTCTAGACTGTGAGCCCACTGTTGGGTAGGGACCGTCTCTATATGTTGCCAACTTGTACTTCCTAAGCGCTTAGTACAGTGCTCTGCACACAGTAAGTGCTCAATAAATATGATTGAATGAATGAATGAATTTGTATTTTTATTTGGATACTGAGAATTGGCTGGGCAACTGGTCTCTGTTAAAGGGACCAGTTTTCCTGGCTGTGACAGTGATCTACAAGGTTTACTAAATAACTCATAGCCCCTCTCTTCCAGGAAACTTTCCCTGATCAATCATACTTTCCCATTCTCTAACCTACTAACGTGTCCTGTGATGCTCACACCTCCCATTCCTCCCCATGACTCACTGTTGCAATATGTGCTACATGGACATTTTTATTTAGGCCAATTTCATGTTTGCTTGCTTCATTTTTTTAAACGGTGAGCTTCCCAAGTGTTGAGACTACTTATTCTTGCATGGATACTAAGTGCCTCGTCCTAAATTAGGCTCTCTCAGGACATTCGGTAAACATTGAGTCACACTAATGACTGAAATCCGGAATTTCACTCCAATTTTGCTCCCTCTGTTCCAGGGCCTTGATACTCTCTGCTGGAGACCTAACCGTAGCGGCATCCAGACACCTGAACAGGTAGGTGAGAACTTCAGCGGTACCACCAAATTGTTCCCCATCCAAGTTTGGATTAATGAACACTCTTATGGGGCCCAAAAATAGGGTCAAGACATACTCTTACCTTCAGGGCTGTGTGTTCATCTGGCCACAAGTAATGCTAAGGAATAAGGCCAGATGCTATTTCGAGAGACCTCCCTCTGCCCCGATGGCAGTGTCATTTTGACATCTTTGAAAGAGGTTAGTTGTATTTACTGAGCGCTTTCTGTGTGCAGAGTACTGTACCAAGCACTTTGGAGAGTACAATATAACAACAGGTGGGCTCTAACCCACAATCAGTAGTATTTGAGGACCTACTCATTGTGAGCAGGGAATATCTGTTTATTGTGATATTGTGCTTTCCCAAGTGCTTAGTACAGTGCTTTGCTTTCAGTAAATATGATTGAATGAATGCATACTTTGTGCCGAACATTGTATTAAGATTTAGGGAGAGTACAATAGAGTTGGTAGATATGTTTCCCTGACCTAAGTGAACTTGCAAGCTAGCTAAACCTGACCAGGTCGCATTTACTATTGTGCCAAGGCGTGATTGATTTAATTTGAAGCATGCATCTTACCCCCATTTTACAGATGAGGAAACTGAGGCCCAGAGAGTGATTTGCCCAAGATCCCACAACAGATGAGTGGCAGAGCTGAGTAGAGTGCTCAGTGTTGGTCAGTGATGATATGTTAACCTTGTATAAGGGCGCACATTCACATCCATGCATGTGCTGGAGTAGCAATGCCAGCAATCAATCAGTGGTATTTATTGAGTGCTAGTGGTGCACGGAGCACCATACTAAGCACTTGGGAGAGGATAATACAGTTGCTAGAGGTAACCCTTGCCCACAAGGAGGTTACAGTTTAACAGGGGTGACAAACAAATAAATTACAGCTCAGGGAAGCAACAGAGTGAAATGGATGGGCATAAGAGGGTGAATGTCAAGGAAGTGGTTCCCAAGTCACAGCCAGCTCCTCTGCCTCTCCCTTGGTCTCCTCGGACTCTCATTTCCCCTTCTGTGTCAGCCTTGCACTTGGATCTGTAACCCTGATAATACTTGATATTCAGCCCCACAGGACTTACGTATATATCTGCAATTTATTTAATGTCCCCCTCACTCTCAAGATTGTAAGCTCATTGTCGGGAGGGAACGTGTTTACCAACTCATTGTACTTTAGGAAGAGTGCAGTGCTTTGCACACAGTAAGTGCTCCAATACCATTGATTGACTGATTGATTAACCCAGGATTCTTGGGTTTGGGTTTTGCTGAGAGCCCTGGAGAGGTAATGGAGCAGGAATGGGTATCACTGAATCTTCCTGCAGTTAACTAGCGTGTCCTGAGTTGCATGTGGGAGGGGTTGACAGCACGAGAAAGTTATCCCCAGAACTCATTTACCTTTGTTAGGTATAATTCATATAATCATCTGTACATTCAGTCATTTGTTCAGCTGGTTCTTCCTGATGTATTTGTGTGCATCCGATTTTCTAGAGTCCTTATGGCTTTCACTCATTCATTCATTCAATCAATCATATTTATTGAGCACTTACTGTGTGCAGAGCACTGTACTCGGTAAATGATTGTTGTATGCCCCTCCCCTGACCCCATTTGATCATAAGCTCCTTGAGGACAGAAATCATTTGTCATGTTCTGGTTGAACCAAATGCTTCTTATAGTGCCCAGCACTCAATAGAGGCTCAATAAATGCCATTGATTTTTTTTAGGGGGGGTGGGGGACGGTAAGGAAGGTAAGAGAATAGTAACATTGGCTCCAGACACTAGAACTGGGGGTTCTACATAGCTCTTGGGTGGGGCCTGGGGCAAGGAGACTCTTCAAAACCCACCTTCCTTTATCAGTCCTACCCCAGCCAAAGGGCTTGCTCTCTTGCTGGGTCTGTTGATATTTACAGAGCACATGCTGGGACTTTCTTTAACCCGCCCCTCAGAGGGACCAAAACTGTTCTCCCCTGGAGAAAATGAGCTCCTGGTTCCAGCTCAGCCAATGGCGGGGCCCCCGGGGATTTTACCGCTGGACGGAGCATGTGTCTACCAACTCTGCTGTTTTCTACTTTCCCTGGTGCCTCAGTACTCCGCACCCAGGGAGCACTCAGTAAATACCACTGATGTTGATGACACTCGGGCAGGGAACGGGTCTACCAGCTATTATTTTGTACTTTCCCAGATGCCTAGTACAGTGCTCTGCACCCAGGAAGTGCTAGGTAAATAGCGTTGATGACGGTGACACTTGGGCAGGGAATTCATTCATTCATTCAATCGTATTTATTGAGCGCTTACTGTGTGCAGAGCACTGTACTAAGCGTTTGGAAAGGAAAATTGGGCAACAGTTGGCAACAACCCCTCCCCAACAGCGCACTCACAGTCTAGAAGGGGGAGGCAGACAACAAAATAGGTAGACAGGTGTCAATACCCTCAAAATAGATAAGTGGAATTATAGATCTATACACATCATTAATAAAATTCATTCACCCAATCGTATTTATTGAGTGCTTACTGTGTGCAAAGCACTGTACCAAGCGCTTGGAAAGTACAATTGGGCAACAGATGGAGACGGTCCCTCCCCAACAACGGGCTCACAGTCTTGTGTCTTCTAACTGTTATTTCGTACTCTCCCAGGTGCCTAGTACAGTGCTCTGCACCCAGGAAGTGCTCTTTAAATAGCATTGATGATGATAACCCTCAGGCAGGGAATGTGCCTACCAACTCCATTATTTCATACTCTCCCAGGCGCCTAACTCAGTCTGGGTACCCAGCAAGCACTCGATAAATAGCATTGATGATGATGACAGGTAGGGAGTGATCACAGAGGGGGGTCCTCCAAAATGCCCTGTCTATCAGAGGCCTCAGGGCCCCCTCCTTCTGCTGGAAAAATGTGATTGAAACCTCTTGGTGTCTAGTTGTGCCTCCAGGCTTCTTCACCGGGCGTTTGGACCGGTTTCCCGTGGGCTTCGGCCTACCATGGTCCGTTGTATCATACCATCCTCTGGAGAGAGCCCCAGTAGACGGCCTCGTCGGAGGGAGGGGTATCAATTGCCAACTTTACACGGCTCAGTGGGGAGGATAAGAGCTGAGGTCTTGACCTTTAAATGACCAACCGGCCTATTAGTTTAGCAGTGCGGGACTCACACGTCAATGCCAGATCAGGCTGGGGTTTGATTTTTTTTTTTCCTTTTTTTATTAACCGGGAAGCCCCTGCCTTGAAAATGAGAGGTGTCTTTCTCGGCTCCTTCTCTTAAAGCTGTAATAAGTGGAGCCTCACTTGAGGAAGTTGGAGGAAGAGACAGAGCCGGGGAATGATTTGAATGTGCGAGATTGGAAAAAAAAAATAGTGTCAATCAAATGTAAATGACGCTCCCATTAAATAATGATTTTCATTCCAACCCATTTGGAAGAAATTCTCCGACTGAGCGATGAACCGGTCGGCAAATAAACTTGGCTTTTTCTTTTCCCCCCGGGGCCCACCATTTCTGATACCGTGTGATCATTTTAGTTAAAGAAAAAGAAAAAAAAACTGACCAACAAAATCTAAGTCCCCCGAGGATATGGTGGGTCGAGTTTCTTGATCCCGGTGGCTCATTGATTTAAGGGCTGATGTAGTGTGAGGAGTCCTTATTAGTGGCGTCTGCCATCGCTGTAATGTTTTTGTTATTTTTCCCCATTTGTTCGCTCTGACATCATGTCATTACAGAATGGTGCTGTTCAGGCCCTGCCTTGGCTGTTCGTTAGCGTGTGTTTAATGAGCAGCTTAATTGAGCTGTCTAGTAGACCACCTGTCACCCTCTGGACACATTAACATACTAATGGTCTGACATTGTATTCTCTGACAAGCTCCAGAGTTTGCTGATTTGATGTCTGGACATGGGGATTTTATGCAGGAATGAGAGAGGATATTGGGAAGGAGGTTGGAAAAAAAAAACGCAAATTAACTCTTTGGGCTCTGTGTCTGTGATTCTCTTCGTGGGAAGTTCAACTTGGCCCCGATCTGGGGAAGCAAGTTTTTTTTTTGGGGGGGGGTGGGGGGGCGGGGGAGAATGGGGGCTGGGTCCCTGCCGATTTGCAGCCAAGTCCGGGCATTGCTTCAGAAAGGAAATGGGCTCCCTTTGTGTCTGTTACAGTATCGCTGTGGGGCTGCTTCAAAGGAGGAATCTGCCTGAGGTCTGGAGAAAGTTTTTCTCTACTGTGGCGAAACAAACCCAAGGGAGGAAGGTCTAACTTATCCCAGCCTCTCCCCGGTTTCACCTGGAGCCTCTCCGAGAAAGCAAGGAGGGCCCAAGGTGGACAGAAAGGACTTGCTCCCATTTCCCAGATCAACTGCAGACAAAAATAGTAATAATTGTGGTATTAGATGCTTATTATGTGCTAGGCACTGTACTACACGCTGGGGTGGACAGAAGCAAGTTGGTTTGGACACAGTCCCCGTCCCACATGGAACTCACGGCCTAAATCCCCATTTTATAGATGAGGTAACTGAGGCACAGAGAAGTGAAATGACTGTCCAAGGTCTCACAGCAGACAAGTGTGAAGCAGCGTGGCTCAGTGGAAAGAGCCCGGGCTTTGGAGTCAGAGGTCATGGGTTCAAATCCCGGCTCCACCAACTGTCAGCTGTGTGACTTTGGGCAAGTCACTTCACTTCTCTGGGCCTCAGTGACCTCATCTGTAAAATGGGGATGAAGACTGTGAGCCCCCCGTGGGACAACCTGATCACCTTGTAACCTCCCCGGTGCTTAGAACAGTGCTGTGCACATAGTAAGTGCTTAATAAATGTTATTATTAAGTGGTGGAGCTGGGATTAGAACCCATGACCAGAAGACTCCCGGGTCTGTGCTCCATCCGCTACTCCATGCTGCTGCTTGTGATGAGAAGAGAAGCCCCCCGCCACCCACCCATACACACAGTGACCCCTCATCACCTTCCCAGCCCCCTGACTTTCAGGAGTCAGAGGGGCTCCATCATAGAGGGGGGAGAGAGAGAGAGATAGGATCTCAGGTGGCAGACCGGAGTAAAGTCCAGGCCTAGCCTTTATCATCATCATCATCAATCATATTTATTGAGCGCTTACTGTGTGCAGAGCACTGTACTAAGCCCTTGGGAAGTACAAGTTGGCAACATATAGAGACAGTCCCTACCCAACAGTGGGCTCACAGTCTAAAAGACTTTACTTTTAGACTGTTACCTTTACTAACACTGTCACTGACCACTTCATTGCCCACCTCCCCTTCCCCGGGAAAGGTAAGCTGGCTACTGGTGGATACGCTTGAGGACAGAGAGTACCTTTGCCAGCATTCATTCATTTATTTATTTTACTTGTACATATCTATTCTATTTATTTTATTTTGTTAGTATGTTTGGTTTTGTTCTCTGTCTCCCCCTTTTAGACTGTGAGCCCACTGCTGGGTAGGGACTGTCTCTATATGTTACCAACTTGTACTTCCCAAGCACTTAGTACAGTGCTCTGCACACAGTAAGCGCTCAATAAATACGATTGATGATGATGATTTATTCATTCAATCATATTTATTCATTGCTTACTGTGTGCACGGCACTGTACTGAGCACTTGGGAAGCACAAGTTGGCAACATATAGAGACGGTCCCTATCGAACAGCGGGCTCACAGTCTAGAAGGGGGAGACAGACAACAAAACAAAACATATTAACAAAATAAAATAAATAGAATAAATATGTACAAGTAAAATAAATGGAGAAATATGTACAAACATATACATATATACAGGTGCTGTGGGGAGGGGAAGGAGGTAGGGCAGGGGGATGGGGAGGGGGAGAAGGGGAGAAGAAGGAGGGGGCTCAGTTTGGGAAGGCCTCCTGGAGGAGGTGAGTTCTCAGTAGGGCTTTGAAGGGAGCACAAAAGTGATTGAGGACATCATACTTGTAGTACTCCGGTAGCCCAAGGTAATAGAATGATGTCCTATGGTACTTTTTGCAGGAGGCTGTCAAACTACTGTATTTCTCCAAGAGGCTTCCTGATTTCTTCCCCCCAACCCCTGCTTCAGGGCCCCCTTCCCAAGTCTCTGGAAGCCTGAGTACCAATTCTGAGCTAGGGGACTCGGCAAAGGGAGCTGAGGGGGAGGGAGGCTGAGCCTTTAAAATGGCAGATGTGTAGGTGGGTGTTGACAAGCACTGTGCTGAGTGTTGAAGAAGATAGAAGATAATCAGACAATCGCTTTCCCACCTGAGTACAGTCCGAGAGGAAGGGAGAGCAGGTATTATCACCATTTTACAAATGAGGAAACTGAGGCTCGGGGAGTGGGCAGGAATAATGTCTACCAACTCTGTTGTACTTGACCAAGAGTTTAGTACAGTACTCTGCACACAGTAAGTACTCAATCAGTACCGTTGATTTGGAGCATGTATCTTATCCCCGTTTTACAGATGAGGAAACTGAGGCCCAGAGAGTGATTTGCCCAAGGTCATGCAACAGATAAGTGGTAGAGCTGAGTCTAGAACTCAGGTCTCCTGACTCCTGGTCTCATGTTCTTTCCAATAGGCAGTGGTGAACTCCTTATAACTTCCTACAGTTACCAATGACCTCCTTCTGGCCAAACTTAATGGACTCTATATTAACCTTTAAACTGTAAGCTCATCCTCTAGACTTATAAACTCATTATGGGCAGGAAACATGCATAGCAACTCTGTATTGCACTCTCCCAAGTACTTAGTACACTTTTGTGCACATAGTAAGCGCTCAAATACCACTGATTGATTAACCCTCCTCAACTGGAAGCAGCATGGTCTAATGGAGAAAAGTACGGCTTGGGAGTCAATTTCCACTCTACCACTTACCTGCTGTTAGACCTTGAGCAAGTAACTTCTCTGTTCCTCAGTTGCCTCAACTGTAAAATGAGGATTCATTACTTGTTCTCCTTCCTACTTGACGGTCAGGCCCACGTGGGACAGAACTGGATCCCACTGATGAACTTTTTTCTATCCCAGCACTACTCCAGAACAGTGGTTGCCATATAAGTACTTAACAAATACCTTTTAAAAGGAAAACAAAACAAAACAAAAAAAATTCTAGGCTGCCTTTGACCGTCTTTGTCTTTGACCGGAGAAGCAACGTGGCTCAGTGGAAAGAGCACGGGCTTTGGAGTCAGTGGTCATGGGTTCGAATTCCAGCTCTGCCAGCTGTCAGCTGTGTGACTTTGGGAAAGTCAGTTCACTTCTCTGGGCCTCAGGTCCCTCATCTGTAAAATGGGGATTAAGACTGTGAGCCCCCCCGTGGGACAACCTGATCTCCTTGTAACCTCCCCAGCGCTTAGAACAGTGCTTTGCACATAGTAAGTACTTAATAAATGCCATTATTATTATTATTATTACCATGTGGACCCATTCCCTTAACCTAGACCCACAATGTACCTGTGGATTTATGGACTCTATTCTCTCCAGGTTCTTCTACCTCACTGGTTGTTTATTCTCCATCTATTTTTCTGGTTCATCCTCCTCTTACACCCCTTAATAAGCTCTCAGTAGGGCTTTGAAGGGAGGAAGAGAGCTAGATTGGTGGATGTGCAGAAGGAGGTCATTCCAGGCCAGGGGGAGGATGTGGGCCGGGGGTCGAGGGCAGGACAGGTGAGAACGAGGCACAGTGAGGAGGTGAGCGGCAGAGGAGCGGAGGGTGCGGGCTGGGCTGAGAAGGAAAGAAGGGAGGTAAGGTAGGAGGGGTTGAGGGGATGGACAGCCTTGAAGCTAAGCGTGAGAAGTTTTTGCCTGATGCGTAGGTTGACTGGTAGCCACTGGAGATTTTTGAGGAGGGGAGTAACATGCCCAGAGCATTTCTGCACAGAGACGATCCGGGCAGCAGTGTAAAGTATAGACTGAAGTGGGGAGAAACAGGAGGATGGGAGATCAGAGAGGAGACTGATGCAGTAATCCAGTCGGGATAGGATGAGATATTCCTCTGCTTGATTCACCCTCCCATAGTCAAGAGTGGTAGAGTACTGGAAACTCTCCAGGTGCGATCCTGAGAGGGGGCCTTGCTCTGTGAACTTGGACAAATCACTTAACCTCACTTTTCTCTTCCATAAAATGGGGATGTGACACTGGTTCTCCCTACCTTTTAGACTGTGCGCCTCATGTGGGACAGGAACTGCAATAATAACAGCAATAATGGCATTTGTTAAGCGCGTATTATGTGCAAAGCACTGTTCTAAGCGCTGGGGAGGATACAAGGTGATCAGGTTGTCCCACGTGGGGCTCACAGTCTTAATCCCCATTTTACAGACGATGTAGCTGAGGCCCAGAGAAGTGAAGTGACTTGCCCAGTCACACAGCTGACAAGTGGTGGAGCTGGGATTTGAACCCATGACCTCTTACTCTTAAACCCGTGCTCTTTCCACTGAGCCATGCTGCTTCTCCATCAGCCTGACTTGATTATCTTGTATCTACCCCAGCACTTAGCACAATGCTTGGCACAGGAGAAGTGTTTAGTAAATACCATAACTAAAGATCTTTGTCACCCCATCTGCTGTTGTAGATGAAAACGTAGCAACTTACCCTACTATCAAAATGCTCACGGTATTGTTACTTTCCCAAGCACAAGTTAAGTGCTAAATAATGACGATTGAGTGGATGAATGAATCTACATATGCATTTCTTTTCTCGTGACAAGGTCCAGGTCCTGAGGTTGGAGAACCTGAGTTCTAGTTGCAGCTTTGTCATTTGCCTGTTGGGTGACTTTGGGCAAGCAAGTCACTTATTCTCTCCATGCCTCAGTTTCTCCACCTGCAAAATGGGGATAATGCCTGCCTTTCCCTACTCCCAGGGCTGCTGTCCAGGGGGAAAAAATCACATAAGTCAGTAAAAGTGTTTTGGGAAGAAAAGTGCTATATATTAAAAAACGATAATCAAGTTGCCTGAAAATTATCGTGTGTGTCCGTAGCCCACTAGATTGTAAGTTTTTGGATGGCAGGGATCTATTGTAGTCTCCCAAGAGTTTAGTACAGTGCTCTGCCCACACAGTAAGTGCTCCATACGTACTGTTGATGCTGAATTCCCTAAGCTTCCAGGTCTTCCCCTTGCCCCCAGATTAAAGCCATACAAATCCAGGATAAATTTCCATCCTTGTGCCCTCACACTGTCCAGTTACTAGTTGCTTGTGCTTGTTAACCTACATGCCCTCACCCATTTTTGGTGTGTTTTGTCCCAGGGAAAGCTGTCCAACCTCTCTCCCCTCTCTCTCCTCTCTCTTCTCTCTCTCTCTCTCCTCTCTCTCTCTCTCTTTTCCCCTTGGTTCCAACTAACTGGAGCCTGCAGAAATCAAGAGTTTCCCTGCCTCAGGCAAAAGTTTAGTTTTAACGATTCCCAAACAATTTGCTAACTGTCTCCAAAAGTGTTGCGAGAAGCAGCCCT
This sequence comes from Tachyglossus aculeatus, assembly GCF_015852505.1. Lineage (NCBI taxonomy): Eukaryota > Metazoa > Chordata > Mammalia > Monotremata > Tachyglossidae > Tachyglossus > Tachyglossus aculeatus. The sequence continues at coordinate 25,149,261 of NC_052089.1, forward strand.
CTGTAACCCCTTTCATTTTGCATTTCTCGCAATTATCCACGACCATTTGTCCAACCTTTACCTCTGAGCCGCAGAATCCTTGAAGAAGTTCAGAAATCAAGGCCTTTTGCTCGCAAGACAGCTTATTAGCAGGAGGGAAAATGATTTCTCTCCTTTTTGCTGTCAGCACATGAAACAGAAATACAAAATCATGGGACTTAAAGGCAGCATTTAGCAATGGATTACTATTTTCCTGGGCCACGAAGGAGCATGCTAATTTATGGTTATGTGAGAAGTTTGCAGAGATTCGTTTCATGAAAGACTAATGTGGTGGATGAGCTGGCAAAGAGGGCACCGGGGTTAGGGGTCAGGAAGCAGGGCAGCTTCATGACTTCCTGGGGCATTGTTAATAATTATAATAACTGTGGTGCTTGTTAGGTGTTTACTATGTGCAAAGTATTGTGCTAAGCATTGGGGTCGATGTGATTAAAAGCAGATCAGACACAGTCCTCGTCCCACATAGTCATCACAGTCTAAGGAGAAAAGAGGCAGATCACACTTGCTGGTTGTATGATCTTAGGCAAGTGCCTTAACTTCTCTGTACCTCAGTTTCCTCATATGTAAAATAGGGTTTTGGTACCTCTTCTCCCTCCTACTTAAACAGTGAACCCCTTGTGATATATAGGACTACATGAACTGATCCACCTCAGCGCAGTGCTTAAGCACTTAAAAAAACTGTGAGCCCATTGTTGGGTAGGGACCATCTCTATATGTTGCCAACTTGTACTTCCCAAGCACTTAGTACAGTGCTCTGCACACAGCAAGCTCTCAATGGAGAAGCAGCGTGGCTCAGTGGAAAGAGCCCAGGCTTTGGAGTCAGAGGTCATGGGTTCAAATCCCGGCTCCCCTACTTGTCAGCTGTGTGACTTTGGGCAAATCACTTCACTTCTCTGCACCTCAGTTACCTCATCTGTAAAATGGGTATTAAGACTGAGAGACCACCGGGGGACAACCTGATCACCGTGTAACCTCCCCAGTGCTTAGAACAGTGCTTTGCACATATTAAGTGCTTAATAAATGCTAACATAAAAAAAAGAATAAATACAATTGAATGAATGAGTACAGGTGGTTTATTCCCATTTCACGGGTGAGGAAACTGAGGCCCATAGAAGTGAAGTGACTCTCCCAAGCTCCCACAGCAGGCCCTTGGCAGAGCTGGGTTGAGAAGCACTGTGGCCTAATGGAAAGTGCACAGGCCTGGGAATCAGAGTACATGAGTTCTGATCCCGGTTTTGCCATTTCTCTGCCCTGTGATCATGGGCAAGTCACTTCAATTTTCCTCAGCTGTAAAATGGGGATTAAACCCTATTCACTCTTACTTAGACTGTCAGCCCCAGTTGGGACAGGGACCGTGTCCAACCTGATTATCTCTTATCTACATCAGTGCTTAGTGTAGTGTCTGGCACATAGTAAGCGCTTAATAAGTCCCATAATTATTGGAGCCCAGGTTTCCTGATTTGCAATCTAGTTCTGGTCTTTGCACTACGTTGCTTTTTCACCTGCCTCTTCTGACAATATGAAACAGGGCTCCTGCCATTCGAGTGGCAGATAAGTGGGCCACGAGCCTGCCAGCCACCAGTGGACTGGGTGAAAGGACTGTGTGCAGAAATGGGTCTGGGGTCCGGCTGCTGGCATCTGGGTTAATGGTGGTCGGTTTTACTCAGGGCCAGTTTTGAAACAAAATTTTATTCCCCTTGGTAACTTAACGCCTCTTGTCCCAGAAACCCTCCCCGGGGTTTACCACTAAAACCTATGTCTCTGTCGACCTTTGACTGAGGTCACCCTCTTCCTCTTCAGCCGAACTTGCTGAATGGATCATCATCATCAATCGTATTTATTGAGCGCTTACTATGTGCAGAGCACTGTACTAAGCGCTTGGGAAGTACAAATTGGCAACATATAGAGACAGTCCCTACCCAGCAGTGGGCTCACAGTCTAAAAGGGGGAGACAGAGAACAAAACCAAATGGCAGCAAACCTTGTGACTCCCAGGCCCCTACCCTGTCCCCATGCAGCAGCAGACAAACGGCAGCAAACCTTGTGACTCCCAGGCCCCAGCCCTGTCCCCATGCAGCAGACAAACGGCAGCAAACCTTGTGACTCCCAGGCCCCTACCCTGTCATCATCAATCGCATTTATTGAGTGCTTACTATGTGCAGAGCACTGTACTAAGCACTTGGGAAGTTCAATTTGGCAACATATAGAGACAGTCCCTACCCAGCAGTGGGCTCACAGTCTAAAAGGGGGAGACAGAGAACAAAACCAAATGGCAGCAAACCTTGTGACTCCCAGGCCCCTACCCTGTCCCTACGCAGCCGACAAATGGCAGCAAACCTTGTGACTCCCAGGCCCCTACCCTGTCATCATCAGTCGTATTTATTGAGTGCTTACTATGTGCAGAGCACTGTACTAAGCACTTGGGAAGTTCAATTTGGCAACATATAGAGACAGTCCCTACCCAGCAGTGGGCTCACAGTCTAAAAGGGGGAGACAGAGAACAAAACCAAATGGCAGCAAAACTTGTGACTCCCAGGCCCCTGCCCTGTCCCCATGCAGCAGAGAAACGGCAGCAAACCTTGTGACTCCCAGGCCCCTACCCTGTCCTCATCAATCGTATTTACTGAGTGCTTACTATGTGCAGAGCACTGTCCTAAGCGCTTGGGAAGTACAAATTGGCAACATATAGAGACAGTCCCTACCCAGCAGTGGGCTCACAGTCTAAAAGGGGGAGACAGAGAACAAAACCAAATAGCAGCAAACCTTGTGACTCCCAGGCCCCTACCCTGTCCCCATGCAGCAGACAAACGGCAGCAAACCTTGTGACTCCCAGGCCCCTACCCTGTCCTCATCAATCGTATTTATTGAGCGCTTACTATGTGCAGAGCACTGTACTAAGCGCTTGGGAAGTACAAATTGGCAACATATAGAGACAGTCCCTACCCAACAGTAGGCTCACAGTCTATAACGGGGAGACAGAGAACAAAACCAAATGGCAGCAAACCTTGTGACTCCCAGGCCCCTACCCTGTCCCCATGCAGCAGACAAACGGCAGCAAACCTTGCGTCTCCCAGGCCCCTACCCTGTCCTCATCAATCGTATTTACTGAGTGCTTACTATGTGCAGAGCACTGTCCTAAGCGCTTGGGAAGTACAAATTGGCAACATATAGAGACAGTCCCTACCCAACAGTGGGCTCACAGTCTAAAAGGGGGAGACAGAGAACAAAACCAAATGGCAGCAAACCTTGTGACTCCCAGGCCCCTACCCTGTCCCCATGCAGCAGACAAACGGCAGCAAACCTTGTGACTCCCAGGCCCCTACCCTGTCCTCATCAATCGTATTTATTGAGCGCTTACTATGTGCAGAGCACTGTACTAAGCGCTTGGGAAGTACAAATTGGCAACATATAGAGACAGTCCCTACCCAACAGTAGGCTCACAGTCTATAACGGGGAGACAGAGAACAAAACCAAATGGCAGCAAACCTTGTGACTCCCAGGCCCCTACCCTGTCCCCATGCAGCAGACAAACGGCAGCAAACCTTGTGACTCCCAGGCCCCTACCCTGTCCTCATCAATCGTATTTATTGAGCGCTCACTATGTGCAGAGCACTGTACTAAGCGCTTGGGAAGTACAAATTGGCAACATATAGAGACAGTCCCTACCCAACAGTAGGCTCACAGTCTATAACGGGGAGACAGAGAACAAAACCAAATGGCAGCAAACCTTGTGACTCCCAGGCCCCTACCCTGTCCCCATGCAGCAGACAAACGGCAGCAAACCTTGTGACTCCCAGGCCCCAGCCCTGTCCCCATGCAGCAGACAAACGGCAGCAAACCTTGTGACTCCCAGGCCCCTACCCTGTCATCATCAATCGCATTTATTGAGTGCTTACTATGTGCAGAGCACTGTACTAAGCACTTGGGAAGTTCAATTTGGCAACATATAGAGACAGTCCCTACCCAGCAGTGGGCTCACAGTCTAAAAGGGGGAGACAGAGAACAAAACCAAATGGCAGCAAAACCTGTGACTCCCAGGCCCCTACCCTGTCCCTACGCAGCCGACAAATGGCAGCAAACCTTGTGACTCCCAGGCCCCTACCCTGTCATCATCAGTCGTATTTATTGAGTGCTTACTATGTGCAGAGCACTGTACTAAGCACTTGGGAAGTTCAATTTGGCAACATATAGAGACAGTCCCTACCCAGCAGTGGGCTCACAGTCTAAAAGGGGGAGACAGAGAACAAAACCAAATGGCAGCAAATGGATGCGGCGCTGACCTCCGAGAGAAGGAGCCACTGCCCTCACTAACTCATCCGGCTGCATCCCGGCCCTCAGACTGACCATCTCTACTAGCAGATGTCCAGGACCGCCAGGCAGATGGTCCCAAACACTGCTTTTTTCTCAACTTTCATTCATTCATTCATTCAATCGTATTTATTGAGTGCTTACTGTGTGCAGAACACTGTACTACGCACTTGTGAAGTACAAGTTGGCAACACATTGAGACGGACCCTACCCAACAGTGGGCTCATAGTCTAGAAAACTTTGCTACTTTGTCTTCTCAGTCAACAGTTGTCCTGGAGCACTTATGTACAAAGGATTGTACTTACTTCTATAATGATGATGGTATTTGTTAAGCGCTTACTATGTGCAAAGCATTGTTCTAAGCACTGGGCACGACTACTACTACTGTTACTAGAGAAGCAGCGTGGTTCAGTGGAAAGAGCACAGGCTTTGGAGTCAGAGGTCATGGGTTCAAACTCCGGCTCTGCCAACTGTAAGCTGTGTGACTTTGGGCAAGTCGCTTCACTTCTATGTGCCTCACTACCGCATCTGTAAAATGGGGATTAAGACTGTGAGCCCTCCGTGGGACAATCTGATCACCTTGTAACCTCTCCAGCGCTTAGAACAGTGCTTTGCACATAGTAAGCACTTAATAAATGCTATCATTGTTATTATTATTATTTATTAGGCATTTACTATGTGCCCAGCACCATGCTGAACACCATGATAGACACGGAAAATCAGATTGGACAGTATTTCCTGTCCCTTGCTGGAATGACCATCTAAGGAAGAGAAAACTGGTATTTAATCCCCATTTTGCACATCTGGAAACTGACACACACAGAAGCTAATTGATGTGGATGAGGACACAGAGCTGGGATTAGAATCCTGACTCCCAATCCCTTTCTCTTTCTACTAGGCCACGCTGCTTCTGATCAATTAGCCCTACACTAAAGTCTTGGGAGAGTACAATAGCATTAGTAGGCACTCTCTCTGCCCTCAAGGAGCTTACAATATATCTATTTTGATGCTATTGATGCCTGTCTACTTGTTTTGTTCTGTTGTCTGTCTCCCCCTTCTAGACTGTGAGCCCGTTGTTGGTAGGGATTGTCTCTATCTTGCCAAACTGTACTTTCCAAGTGCTTAGGACAGTGGCCTGCACACAGTAAGTGCCCAGTAAATATGATTGAATGGATGAATGAAAGAGGGAGACACATTGAAATAAATTAGTTTGGAGAAAATAGTGTATAAAAGTGTGTACAAAAGTGCAAAGTGGTGGAGGGGCAGGGGAAGAGTGAGGACCCGAATGCTTATGTCACACAAGTGCTCAAGTGGCGTGGGGGAGGTAAATGGGATGAGGAGGTGAACAAATAATCTGGGAAAGCTTCCTGGAGGAGGTGTGATTGCAGAAGGGACATGGAGGTGGGGAGAGCAGTTGTGAACGGGAAAGGAGCAGGAGGCAGCAAGGTAGGATGTGAGCCAAGAAGTTGGCAGCAAGAGCAAGCCCCAGTGCCTTGACCGGCTCTGCAAAGCTTTCAAGCTTCACCTCAAGGAAACGAAATTTGAATAAGATGATCTAATGTCTCAGCGGCCGGGGCTTTCCAAGCACTTAGTACAGTGCTTTGCACACAGTAAGCACTCAATAAATACGACTGAATGAATTGAATGAATGGTGGTAGACTAAGTCCTTTCTCCAGGACTCCATCTTCCAACTTTGTAATCATTTGTATTTATTGAGGGCTCACTGTCAATCAATTGATGGGATTTTTTGAGTGCTTACTGTGTGCAGAGCACTGTGCTAAGTGCTCAGGAGAGTATGATACAACAGAGTTGGTAAGCGTGTTTTACAGTCTATAGACTACAGTCTGTACTCTTCCACACACTTAGTACAGTACTCTGCACATAGTAAGCACTTAGTAAATACCACTGATGGAACGATGGTTTTGAAACTCCAGGGCTGAGAGAGATTTCAGGATCCAGAACACTTGAGGGTGGAGAACCTGTGAGGTGGAATCGATTCTAGTGCTGGTGGCTTGGGCAGTGCTGCTTGTCCCCTCTGAACCCTGACTAGCATCACCATTAATGGTATTTGTTGATTGCTTTCTGTGTGAAGAGCACTGTACTAAGTGCTTCCCTACCAGTGTACACATTCCCTGCTCACAGTGAGTGGGAGGGCAGAGATATGAGCGTAAGTCTTTCTTGTGAAGCAGCATGACTTAGTGGATAGAACAGGGTCCAGGGATCATAAGGTCATGGGTTCTTATTCTGGTTCTACCCCTTGTCATGCTCTGGGACCTTGGACAAGTCACTTCACTTCTTTGTGCCTCAGTTACCTCATCTGTGAAATAGGGATTGAGACTGTGAGCCCCACATGGGACAGGGTCTATGTGCAACCCGATTTGCTTGTAACCACCCTAGTGCTTAATACAGTGCCTGGTATATATTAAGTGCTGAACAAATACCATAATTATTAAGTCTGAAAATGGAAACCCTTCAGGGAAGGCAGGATGAGTGATGCCCAAGGTCGCATTTTGGAATGGAACTGCACAGTTCCCAAGAGGAGGAATGGAGAAGTATTATGGCCTCATGGCGTGAGGAGGTGGGTGGGTTGTGCAGTCATAAGATGTTTTAAAAGTGTGCTTGGAAAGGGTAGGGATATTTATTGGGGCCTGGAAGGGACCAGGCATCAGTCAATAATATTTACTGAGCTCCTATCATGTGCAAAGCCCTACACTAAGTGCTTGGGAAAGGACCACAGTAATAATAACAACTGTAGTATTTGTTAAATACTTTTAGACTGTGAGCCCATTGTTGGGTAGCGACTGTCTCTATATGTTGCCAACTTGTACTTCCCAAGTGCTTAGTACAGTGCTCTGCACACGGTAAGCGCTCAATAAATACGATTGATTGATTGATTGATTGATTAAATGCTTACTTTGTGCCAAACACTGTACCAACCACTGGAACAGATAGAAGTTAATCAGGTCAGACAGTCCATGTCCCACATGGGGGGGTCACATAAATAGGAGAGAGAATAAATATTGAATTCCCATTTTACATTTGAAAAAACCAAAGCCCTGAGAAGTTATGTGATTTGCCGAAGATCACACAAACTAGAACCCAGATCCTTTGACTTGCAGGCCCGTTCTCGTTCCACTAGGCTACACTGCTCTACTTAATCTGATCCACTGAATGTCTTGGCATTAGTGACTTCTTTGCTGTCTGTGGGTCTGTCTTGTTATAACAGCAGACTGTCAGCTCCTCAAGGGTCATGACTTCTCATAGTTCCATCTCTCACGCCTGTGCACAGTATGGGGATGGGAGGAGGGACAGAGAGGAGGAGGATGAGGAAAGAAAGAGGGGGAGGAGGGTTGAGTCGGGTGCGGACTGTTGACTGATTGAAATTCTCGTTAGTTGGCTGGACAGCCCTCTCCAATACAATTAATTCTAGGATGGTTCAGGGCAACTTTGAAGAAATCCCTGTTCTTCCCAGAGTTACCAGCTCATTTTAATAAGATTTCCGAGCCTTTCTGTACAAGGCTCACTGATTCTGATCACGTTCTCCATTTCAAAAAATTAACTCGAGTCTGCGAAACCCTCCTCCATCAATCAGTGATGCTTACTGGGTACCTGCAGTGTGCACAGTACAAACAAAGCACTTGGGAGAGTACAGTAGAAGCATGAGATGGTTTCCCTACCCTCAGAGAATTTGTGCTCCTTTGGCGAAGACAGACGTAGAAATATTTAGAAAGCAAGTAATCAAAATAAGTCATTAACTGTGCAGTGAAATGAACGTGTATATAAGTGCAGAGGCTAGGTGTAAGGTACCTCAGGGGTGGAGATGGCATCCAGGACTTGGGATACTGGGAATTACTCTGGGAGAACATGTGGAAGGAAGTGGGATTGGGGGAGAGCTTGGACGATGGGGAGAACTATGGTCTAGTGGATTTGAGGAGGGAAGGGGAGAGTGCAAGGCCTCTTGGCCTGAGGTACGGTGAGAAAGATGGGGAGAATGGAGACCAAGGTCCTGTTGGAAGGTGTGTGTGGGAGGAATGAAGAGAACGAGGTGAGGGGCAGCGGCAGGTGAAGAGAGCTGATAATATAAGGTGGAAATGACAATTGCTGATGCCAGGGCCTCCAGGAAGCCTCTCCGTGAACCTCACCTCTCCATCAGCCCTGGGATACTCTGGGAAGGGAATCCCCCATATCAGGATTGGGGGCTGGGGGGGGCATCCACAGGCTCCTTTAGGCAAGACGCCCTCTCCCTCTCCGCCCCCCCACCACCATGCCAACTCCCTCCGCGGTCACTGCTGCGTTCCGCTGACCAGCTGCCTGTACTCTCCGGACCCAAAATAAAATGGTAACACAGCCCCCATTCAGCAGAGATTAAATGTCGGGAATAAGCCACACCTCGGAACAATTGCTTCCTAGAAGAGGGGCAGCATTCAATAGCCGTGGCATCCATTGATCCAGGCTAAAAGGAGCAGGGGAGGCCACCGGCTCCGACTCCTACGCACCTCCCTGCTTTCCCATCGGGACAAGCCCCCTCGCCCTCATTGTAATCCGGAGTGGGAAGGTGGGGGCTCTCAGCCACGGGGTGGGAGAAGGAGGGAGGGGACTACTGAAATTTCCCAGCCACCTGAAAATGGTTCTGGACTCTCCTGGTCTGTCATATGTGCTCATCTTAATAATAATAATGATATTTGTTAAGCACTTATGTGTCAAGCACTGTTCTGAGCGCTGGGGTAGATACAAGCAAGTCAGTTTAGACACAGTCGCTGTCCCACATGGGGATCACAGTCTTAATCCCCATTCATTCATTCAATCATATTTATTGAGCGCTTACTGTGTGCAGAACACTGTACTAAGCGCTTGGGAAGTACAAGTCGACAACATATAGACGGTCCCTACCCAGCAACGGGCTCACAGCCTAGAAGGGGGAGACAGACAACGAAACAAAACACGTAGACAGGTGTCAAAATCATCAGAACAAATAGAATTATAGCTATATGCATATATTTACTACTTTATTTTGTTAATGATGTGCATATAGCTATAATTCTATTTGTTCTGACAGTTTTGACACCTGTCTACATGTTTCGTTGTCTGTCTCCCCCTTCTAGACTGAGCCCGTTGCAGGGTAGGGACCGTCTCTATATGTTGCCGACTTGTTCTTCCCAAGCACTAAGTACAGTGCTCTGCACACAGTAAGTGCTCAATAAATATGAATGAATGAATGGGGATTAAGACTGTGATCCCCACGTGGGACAGCGACTGTATCTAACCTGATTTGCTTGTATCTACCCCAGCGCTCAGAACAGTGCTTGACACATAAGTGCTTAACAAATATCACTATTATTATTAAGATGAGCACATATGACAGACCAGGAGAGTCCAGACCATTTTCAGGTTAAATAAATACAATAGTAAATATGTACAAGTAAAATAGAGTAATAAATCTGTACGAATATATACAAGAGAAATGAAGTGACTTGCCCAAAGTCACTCAGTGGACAAGTTGTGGAGCCAGAATTAGAACCAAGGTCCTTCTGATTCCCAGGCCCATGCTCTATCCACTAGGTTAGGGACCACCATGTTAACCTTGAGTGAGGGGCTCTAGAAGCCTCGTTTAGATTCTCTGGATTGCCAACCTGCTGGATATTAGCATGCTAGAGTGTTGATAAATTGTTGATAAATTTCCCCCAGGTATTTGGAAACTTAGATGTTACAAAACCTGTACCTTAAATTCCCCTAGTGCAACTAAAACAGTCTATTTCTCCATCTCTTAGTGATCTTTTGTGCATTAAACTGCTTTTCCCTGCACTGGCCTTCCGCCCTACACCAAGATGTGTTTGATTTTGTTTTATGAACTAATAATCATTGATTTGTGGTTTCTTGATCTAGAACTGCTACATGGGCCACACAGCTGGGCAGAGAGATTTTTTCCCCCAGGCTGACTGGTCCATTCAAGCTCCCGAACCCTTAAGCGATGGTCGGAAAAGCGATTTCGCTTTAAGGTAAAAGGGTAAACTTACAGTGCAGTTTTGGGGGAAGAAAAAGATACAGTATCTCCTTTCTCATCAGTAGAGTTAATCAATGATATTTATTAAGCGCCTAATGAGTGAAATGGGAGAAAGTTCCCTGGAAGCATGGGCACAAGCAGACCTCGGCGTCAATATTGTGGTGGGTAGATGATAATAACAATTGTGGTATTTGAATACCATGCACCAAACACCATACTGAGCACAGGGGTAGATAGAAGATAATCATCTGGCACATTTCCTGTCCCATAGGGGACTCATAGTTTAATTAGAAAGGAGAAAACGTGTTGAATTCCCATTTTACAGATGAAACTGAAACCCAGAGAATAATGATAATGATGCCATTTGTTAAACGCTATGTGCAAAGCACTGTTTTAAGTGCTGGGGAGGATACAAGGTGATCAGATTGTCCCACGTGGGGCTCACAGTCTTCATCCCCATTTAACAGATGAGGTAACTGAGACCCAGAGAAGTTAAGTGACTTGCCCAAAGTCACACAGCTGACAATTGGCAGAGCTGGGATTTGAACCCATGACATCTGACTCCCAAGCCCGTGCTCTTTCCATTGAGCCACGCTGCTTCTCTGTTACATGACTTGCCCAAGGTCAATCAATCAATGGTATTTATTGAGCACTTACCATGTGCAGAGTATTGCACTAAGTGCTTGGAGAATACAGCAGAATTAGCATACATGTTCCCTGCCCATAAAAAGCATACAGTTTAGAGGGGGAGACAGGCATTAATATGAAAACATTTATAATATAATAATTTAAAGATATGTACATAAGTGCTTTGGGGGTGGGGGCAATATCAAATGTTCAAAGGTTGCAGATCCAATCGTCTGGACAAGGCAGGCCCGTGCTCTTCCTACTAGACCACACTACTTCCAAGAAGGCACAGACTTGATCAGGGTGCTGCGTTTAGGAGAGCGTAATAAAGTGAATGGACATGTTCTTGTTCTTAAGGAGTTTACAGCTGTCATGGAAGACGGAGAAGAAAGAATTAGAGGTGGGAGGAAGCATTAGTGTATAGAGAGATATCAAGAGCAACAGGGGAGCAGGAGGTAGGGTGTGCATTATAACACAGATGAGGTGGAAGGCTTTCTGGAGGAGATGTGATTTCAGAAGGGCCTTGATGTTGAGAAGAGCAGTAGTCTGCCAGATGCAGAGGGGAAGGGGCCAAAGGGAGGATGTGAACAAGAAGAATTTGACAGCGAGAGCAATTAGAATGAGGTACATTAAGTAGTTTGGTTTGGGAGGAGCAAAGTGTGAGCTGTGGCATGTATTTGGACAGGAGTGAGGATAATTGAGGAGAGAGCTGATCGAAGGCCTAAAACAGCATAGCCTAGTGGAAAGAGCACTGCCAGGAAGTCGGAGGACCTGGGTTCTAATTCCAGCTCTGCCACTTGCCTGCTCTGTGCCCTTGGGCAAATGATGTCACTTCTCTGGACCTCAATTTCCTCTTCTGCAAAACGGGGGTGAAATACCTATCCTTCCTGGGGCATTGGCATTCTTTGCCACTCTGTCGAGGGGGAAGGTTTCCCTGGACCCTGGGCGAGGCTCACAGCTCACGGTGAGGGGCTGAATGCTCGTTTCCTGGAAGGAGAGACAGTGAGCCATGAGGGGAAGTGAGCAAAGACCAATCCAGGAGGCCCATAAAGAGGCCAAACAGGGACAGAGTTGAAAAGGGACAGGGGAATCAGATGGAAGTAGGGAAGCGGAGTGGACAGATCAAGCCATGTGGACCTCAGAATTTCCAAGACTGCTCAGCCAGGGGAGACACAGCTCCTAGGTTTATCTGTGGCCTCATTTGCTTGATATTACTGATTTATCCATATTAATGTCTATCTTCCTCTAGACTCTAAGTTCATTTTGGGCATGGAATGTGTCTGCTAATTCTGTTGTACTCTCCCAAGTACTCAGTATAGTGCTCTGCACAAAAGTGCTCAGTAAATACCATTGATTGATTGAAGTGATGTTTTAGATGAATGACATAGGAAACGGAGTGAAGCATAACCTGGAGAGGACTCTCATGGATTTAGGGGTGTGAAGGAGTGGAGGGGTTGAACAGCGGTTGAAAGGTTAAGGGGTATGAGAAGTAGCGTGGAAAGACCACAGGCCTGGGAGTTCCCATTGTACAGATCAGGAAACCGATGCACAGAGAAGTTAAGTGACTTGCCCATAGAACCCAGAGAACCTAAGGGCAGAGACGACCCAGTGCCATAGATCTGGCTATTCTCTCTATTTGAAGATAATGCTACCAACAGTGTGATCTTCCATTGTTTACAGGAAATGATGGATCCTTGTTATGATTATGGGTTTCTCCTACATTGGGTTAATCTCTATTTTCCATCTCACCTTCTCACTTGATTAATTTTACAAAGTGTTTTCTCTCAGAGAGCCGTCCCTTCTCCCACTTGCTGCCCGGCGGGCTGGTCTGATCCCTGCCGTGGTGTCCACCAAATCCACTTATACACCGTGTTGTTCGATCTTGAACTTCCTCAGTTCTTTCAGTCATTCATTCTGTCCTCCAGGGTTTCGTGTGAACTTTCCCAGTGCCCCGTTCTCTCTGGACCAGAGAAATGTAATCCAGGCAAATAAACACCCAATCCAAAATTTAAAAATCAACAATCACCCCAGACCTGAGGACTGTGTCTGACACGATGATCTTATATTTAACCCAGAACTTTGCACAGTAGAACTGGGCACATGTAGTCAGTGCTTTCTAAATGCCACTTGAAGTAATTAGGCATTTTTTTGGGGGGGTGGTCAAACTGCCTGACCCTCCAATTCGCACTCCAGTAGAGAGTTAGGAGAAAGATATTTGTTCATACAGCCTGGCATTCACATCTTGAATTCCATACTGCCCCTTGGACAGGATGGAATCTCCCATCAGAAGCAGCAGAGCAGTCTCGGCACAGACATTTCAGGCCAAGGATCCCTGCAAGGGAATTGATTCTTGTGCTAGTGACCGCACTCTGGTGCTTTCACTCTTCTCGGCTCATGTGTTCCCTCCAGGATACGGATTGCCACGGGCGAGCAGGTGGGCAGGGGCGGCACACATCGTAGAGCGCACAGGAGGTCTTTGCCCACTTGGGCTAACTTCAGGCCGACCAGGGACCAGGATTCTGATCTCCTGATTCTCAAAGCTGTGTTCTGAGCTTTGAGACAGGACCAGCAACCCATCCCCGGTGACTCCATCATTTGGCATCTCAAAGAATGAAAAGGCTAGTGGACCTGATCTTTGCACGGTCTGTATTGAGGGGCCTCTCAGACATTTCGCTGCTGGAAAATTCCCGATTCTGCAACATCTGGGGAGTCTCAGAACATGCAAGTTTTTCAGCGATAGACAGGAGGCAGTTGGGAAGCCTTCAGAATGTTTCAATTGTATTAACCCTCAATCCAGAAGGGCTTCGACCTCCTTGAATCTCAACGTGGATTTCGGTTCTGGTTCACACACCTTGAGACAAAGACTTGCCGTCAAGATGCCGGGTGTAGTGGCGGGGGTTGGTGGGGGGGTGCTGTCGTTTTTTGTGTGCGAAATGCCGGGCAGATTTATTCTCTGGACGGACTGGAATGGGCTTCAGAAAATGGATCGAGTGTCTTCTCGAAGAAAAGACCTCTAAGTAAACTCTACTGCCATTCAAAAGATTTGCTCTGACACTTAACAAGTGGTACAGGAAGAAAGAAAAATCTGTTGTCAGGTTTGGGGTGTTTATCAGCAAGCCTCTAGACACTTGACCTAAGCTGTGGACCCTTAATCCGCTGATCTGCATGCTAGAAGTCTCGCAAGATTCAAGCCCACAACTGCTGATAAAATTAGCCGAAACACTTGTATTAATACCCTGATCCCTCAGACTATTGAGGATTTCTCACCTACCACCGCCTCCCTCCCTCGCCGGACCTCCCCCTCCCCCGGTCCCCCCTCAGCTCCCCCGAAATTTAATTCCGCTCACAAATTGTGAAATAAGTTGTTTGGGCTGGATTTGTCAAGTGAATAGTCCGACTAATGAAACAGTCTGTTCATTATACAGTTGTCGTAAGGAAGGGTTAGCTCTCCCACACCCCCTGAGCCTAGTCAGGTTCACGTTTTTAGATGGACGGTTGACAAAAGAATGAATAGCTTGTCTGCTGTCAAACCAGGTTTACAAACCGCTTGGCCTACAAACAGATACTGCTTGTGTGCATGTGGATTTAGGGCGTCCTCTCTCAATGCCTCTGATTTGTAAGTACAAATTGGTTAGGCTCCAAACTGTTTGCAAAAGGAATAAAATGACCAAAAATTAGTTTGTTTTAGCCTTTTCCCCTCCCCTCCCGATCTCCTAAGTAAAACATTTAAAAACGGCCAACTAGCAGACGATGGTCTCATGGGGAATGAGCATAGTCTTCAGATTTTCCTGAAAGGACCCCACTAAACAGAGTCATTGTTGGGCTTGAATATTGTGAGTCGATCTGGTATCCTGGGTTTGGGGAAGCTATAGAAAATCTAATGGAATTAATTCGAGACCAGTATATCTACGTTGCCTCCCCCCCTCTCCTCGTCCCCTCCACCCACCAAAAAAACAAATGCTTATGTTCCCGCTCACCTGCTGATTGAAACGGGCTACCATATTTTTCCCCCTTTCTAATTGTGTGACTTATTTAGATTTTTGAACTGCTATGGGTCTGGCATAGCTGCTTTGCCCTGCTGGGGCTGATGAAATGAGTTAAGCAGAAATCATAGCATGAGGGAAGATTGTCCCAAGTAGCCAGAATATTTTCCCCCAGGTGCCACCTCTCCCAAGGAGTGCTTTAATCTGGATCCAGCTTCCTGGAATTTTTTTTTTTAATTTAACCAGGAATAATAGCCGTCTGCAGTACCACATAATCACCCTCGTTCTGCAGGAGGAACGGAAAAGCCAAGAATGTTTAACTATCGCAGCATAATCCAAGATGAGTGACTGACAGGAGGCCTTGCTTCGTATTTATTGGATGGGCCCCAGACTGAAACCATCAGAGAATCCTCTGGCAGCCGTCTGACCGCCGGGGAAAAATCCATTCCTGGAAATGTGAGGAAGGATAATCATCGGGAATAGTGGGAAGGGCACAGGCCTGGGAGTTTGGGCCACCTCAGTTCTAAACCCAGCTCTGCTACTTGCCTGCGCTGTGACCTAGGGCAAGTCAGATAACTTGTCGGTGTCTCAATTTCTTCATCTGTAAAATGGGAATTTGATACCTGTTTTCCCTTCCCCTTAGTCTGTGAGCCCCATGTGGGACAGAGACTGCGTCAGATGTGATTATCAGATCAGATCATCAGACTGCGACAGATATAAATCTGCCCCAGTGCTTAGGATAGCGCTTGGCACGTAGTAAGTGCTTAACAAATACCACAATTATTATCATTATTGTCGTTACAAAGAGGGACAGAGGAAAGGCAGTCTCTGCCCGCAAAAAGCTGATAGTAATGCAGAGAGAGGTAGGATACAGTCTCCCTCTCTCTCTCTCTATCTCTCTCTCTCTCAAGGGAAGCTCCAATCTCTGCCCTTGAGGAGCCAGTGAGAGAAGGTTCATTGAGCTGGTCTAGTGGCAGAAATACTACTGGAGAGGATACAGGTCGGAAAGGGTCCCATCAAGGACCCAGGCTATAGGCCACTTGGCCTAGCCCTGAAGGAGCCCCTGGCTAGCAGGTAGACGGGCCCTGGCTACCTGCGGACCCGGCCATGATCCACTGCAAACCCGCCGGGGGCAATTTGGGCATTTGTTTGTGTCTCCACGCTTGTGCTGATGCAACGGAGAGCCCTCTAGGGCCCGGCTTGGCCGCCCAGCCCGCCGCTAATTAACCCCGTGAAAAACGTTGCTAATAGCTACCCACCCGGCAAACATGTGGAGGGGCCCGGCAGCCAGCCCTGCTAAGTGATATCTCAGCTGGGGCAGGCGGGTGGGGGGGCTTTCCTATCCCCAGGGGTCCATGCCACCAGGTATACACTTCCTGGGGGAGAAGGAGCAAAGCAGTCAGAATCTTATCACCCCTGTTCCTGTCAGAGGGCAGATGAGAGAGAGACAGAGAGACAGAGAGAGAGAGAGAGAGAGAGAGAAAAAAAGAAGAGTCTCTCATCCTGGAGGGTGGGTGGCCCTTCTCAGGAAGCAGATGGACACTGGCGGGATGGGGGCGGAGCGTAGGGTGGATGGAGTCTCCAGCTCCTTGGGACTGGCAGTGTGATATTTCTCAAATGATTGATCAATGGTATTTATTGAGCACTTACTGTTCTCAGAGCACTGTACTGGCACCTGGGCAAGTATAATGCAACAGAGTTCTCTGTCTTGGCCTTCCCAGGTGCTTAGTACAGTGACTAGCCCCTGGTGAGGGCTCAATAAATGCCTTTTCCAGTAGCCTAGGGCTGACCTCAACCATGACTAGGGAGGATGTGGGGTCTTTGCACATATTTATTACTCTATTTATTTATTTATTTTACTTGTACATATCTATTCTATTTTATTTTGTTAGTACGTTTGGTTTTGTTCTCTGTCTCCCCCTTTTAGACTGTGAGCCCACTGTTGGGTAGGGACTGTCTCTATACGTTGCCAATTTGTACTTCCCAAGCGCTTAGTACAGTGTTCTGCACACAGTAAGCGCTCAATAAATACGATTGATGATGATGATGAAAGTATGGACCTAGGCATCAGAAGTCATGGGTTCAAGTTCCGGCTCCAGCCCTGACCTGCTGTGTGACTCTAGGCAAGTCGCTTAACCTCTCTAGGCCGTAGCGTCCTCCGTACAGTAAGGAGGAAATCCCTCATCTTGTGGGTAGTGTGAGGGCATGTAAGGGAATATCAAAGGACTAAGGAAATCCAGGATCTGTTCATTGAGCTATTAATGTGTGAACGCACAGGAGTGAGGTGGCTAGCTTCTGTAAACTTGGTTGGATTTGGGAAGGGGATTTTAAGGACTTAATGAAGTAGTGGAGCTTTGTAGAAAGAGCGCAGTCCTGAGAGTCAGAGGACTTGGTTTCTAATCCTGGCTCCGCCATTTGCCTGCTGTGAGTGACCTTGGGCAAGTCACTTAACTGCTCTGTGTCTTTTCTCATTTGTAAAACGTGTATTCAATTCCTGTTCACCCTCCTATTCAGACTGGGAGTCCCACGTAGGGTGGGAACTGTGTGACCTGATTGATAATCTTGTATCTACCCCATGATTAATATGGCACGTAGTAAACCCTTAACAATTACCACAGTTATTTCTGTTTTCCACGATGGGAGGAGGAAATGCTGATTCTGAACAAATGCCACTGACTGATTGTAAATGTACCAGAACTTTTAACGTGGATGCACCGAACTCAGCACACTGCAAATCCCCGAAAGGGCAGGGAATCACATAATTTCCTTCTTTCTTGTGTTACTGTATGTTTTCCAAACATTTCTCTGGTGAGTCTCTTCTCTACAGGCAAAACCCCTAATTTCCAGACCCTAACATTTCTCCCAGTCACAGCTTCCTTTGTACATTTAACTTCTTGCACTTGGCTTTAGATGGGAGGAGATTTTGTAAACACACAAGTGCCATTCAGCTGGCAAGACATAACCTTCAGAATTCACTGGAAGCACATTCTTTTCTCCTCAAATCATTTCATGATCAGACGGATATGCCCCTGTTAAGATGTTCTGTGAGGGGTACTCAGTTTTTTCAAGTCTTAAAAGCCATCTTCATTCTTAACCATCCTGGGACTTTCTTTCTATCAGAGGGTGCTGTTTTGACAAACGCAGCCCCCCGTCCCAATACTAAACAAGAAGTCTGAACAACTAAAAGACCATAAAATACAAACAAAACAGCAATTGGCTTCTTTTATACAATAAGGATGATAGTATGTCTTATGCACCTAATTTGTGCCAAACCCTATGCTACATGCTGGGGTAGTCACAACATCATCAGATTGGACACAGTCCCTTTTCCTACACGGGACTCACTGTCTAAGGAGGAGAGAACAGATAATTCCCATTTTACAGAGGAGGAAACTGAGACACAGGGAGGTTAATTGACATGTCTGATAACAACCCTGTTATTTACAGTCCAGTAGGTGAGACAGACTGGTATACGTGGTAGCAGAGAAAAGAAAAATGGGTTTGAAGGAAAGGCGATCAGGTTCTGTTCACTTAATGCCCACATGGCTGTTCCAATGGAGTGGGTCATCCGTCTGAGTAAAGAAGACAGTTTTGGAAACTCCAGACCATACAATCCTCCAGGGCCAGGGAATACCGAGGAGATTTTTTTTAGAATTGTTTTCTAAGAGGCTTTATAATCATCACACAAGGGACAGCAATCTCTAGTCTGTTTTCACATAGCGCGTTGTGCCAAAGAAACTAGTTAAATGTCACTTTCTGTAGCAGAACAATCTGGATTAAGAATTCCCATTCGGGGCAAGGACAGGTGATTTTCTTTGAAAGCAGACTTTCCCTATTTGGCCCCCAATTTGTTTTGCTTAAAGAGTGAATCTAAACTCCAGTTCACTGACTAAGCTGGTTACAAAAATCCATCATCTTAACGGCAGTAAAAACCAAATCTCTCAGAGAGAAACCTTGTCCCTGGGAACATCATTCGAAGATAAATCCATGTTGGAGAATTTCTGGATGGGGAAGGGGCCTGGAAGTTGAGAAGTAGAACCGGGTGGCAAAGTTTGGTCCTATACTGACCTCCTCGGGCGGACCGTGCCCTGAGCCATGCTACACATTTCAGATGGAAACCCTTTGTTTGGCTAATTGAGTAAGGTAAGAGAATCAGGCTGTGGGTGCCATTTCAGTCTCCCTCTTTCTCCCCACCACATTCCCAGCCTCCAAACCCCTGGCATTGTGGATATGAGTGAAGGAGCGTGGCTCAGTGGAAAGAGCCCGGGCTTTGGAGTCAGAGGTCATGGGTTCAAATCCCGGCTCCGCCACTTGTCAGCTGTGTGACTTTGGGCAAGTCACTTCACTTCTCTGTGCCCTCATCTGTAAAATGGGGATTAAGACTGTGAGCCCCCCGTGGGACCTGATCACCTTGTAACCTCTCCAGCGCTTAGAACAGTGCTTTGCACATAGTAAGCGCTTAATAAATGCCATCATCATTATTATTATTATGAGTGGGCAAGCTGGACTTGATGGTTTACAGACCTGGTGCCTGAGAGTCCTGCCACTATTGTTGGCCTTGCGTGATAATAACGGTAGCCATGCCACACATTCCCAATCTCCCAGATGGTAAGAAGTTAAGTCATGAAGGAGTTGAAGCCCTGACACAGTCTTCTGTCCCGGATGAGAATAATAATAAAAGTAACATTTGTTAAGCGCTTATTACGTGCTAAGCACTGGGGTAGATATAAGGTTATCAAGTTAGACATAGTCCCTGGGGCTCACACTGGAAGTGGGAGGGAGAACAAGTTTATAATCCCCCCATATTTCAGATGGGAAGCAGAGGCATGGAGCAGTTAAGTGACTTGCCCAAGGTCACACATTAGTCAAGAGGTAAAGGGGCAAGTCATTTTTCACCAGGGGCAGGTCTTGTGAGCATGGGGACCAGACTACCAGGTCTGGGGCTGGCTAGTGGAGAGGATGAGTAGGCTAGTGGTGTTCATTGTTTTTTGAGCTGGTGTCATAGGGACAGGAATGGAGACTGCCCGCTTGGCATAGAAGGCATCAAGTGCCCCCTCAGTAGAAATTCGGGCAGGGAACTGTGGGGGGGAAGGGGCTCAGAGTCGTTACCATTCATTAGAAGCAGCGTGGCACAGTGGAAAGAGCCCGGGCTTTGGAGTCAGAGGTCAGGGGTTCAAATCTCAGCTCTGCCAATTGTCAGCTCTGTGACTTTGGGCAAGTCACTTCACTTCTCTGTGCCTCCGTTCCCTCATCTGCAAAATGGGGTTGAAGACTGTGAGCCCCCCGTGGGACAACCTGATCACCTTGTAACCTCCCCAGCGCTTAGAACAGTGCTTTGCACACAGTAAGCGCTTAATCAATGCCATTAAAAAATAAATACGATTGAAAGAATGCATGAGCGAATGAATAGTAAGCACGTAATAAATACCATTATTATTATTATTAACTTCTCTGTGCCTCAGTCACCTCATCTGTAAAATGGGGATTAAGACTGTGAGCCCCACATGGGACAATCTGATTACCCTGTATCCACCCCAGGGCTTAGAACAGTGCTTGGCACGTAGTAAGCTCTTAACAAATACCATTATTATTATCACTGCTATGATTGTTATTATCATTATTATCATCATCATCGCAAGGGTGCGACTTGTACTTCCCAAGCGCTTAGTCCAGTGCTCTGCACGCAGTAGGCGCTCAATAAATACGATTGAATGAATGAATGAATGAATGCAAGGCCCGTTTCCGAAAGGGTCTGGGGGCGTCTACGGGGTAACACCGCCCCCTCGTGGTCCTCGTTTGCACCTGTTGCAATTACAGGGGAGGGGGGTGCAGTATATCAGCAGCATTTATTGAGCGCCTCCTGGGCGCAGAGCACTGTGCTAAACTCCTTGGGACTCTGGGCACAGTGCTGTGCACGCAGTAGGCATCATTGCCCTTGGGAGAGAACCATAGTTAGAAGAGCAGTATTCCAAAAGTCGGGGGTAGATACCAATTAATCAGGTCGAAACAGCTCCTGTCCCAAATCAATCAATCAATCGTATTCATTCGGAACGGCTCCTGTCCCAAATCATCAATCAATCAATCAATCAATCGTATTTATTGAGCGCTTACTGTGTGCAGAGCACTGTACTAAGCGCTTGGGAAGTACAAGTTGGCAACATATAGAGACGGTCCCTACCCAACAGTGGGCTCACAGTCTAAAAGATGCCCTAAAAAATGGGGCTCACTAAGTAGGAGGCAGGAACAGAAATTTAATCTCCATTATGCGGGTGAAGAAAGTGACGGAGAAGTTAAGTGATTTGTCAGTCAAGTCAGTCGTATTTATTGAGCACTTACTGTGTGCAAAGCACTGTACTGGGCGCTTGGGAGAGTCAGTATAACAATAAACGGACACAATGCCTTCCCCTCGAGCTTAAAGTCTGGAGGCGAAGACATTCATTCATTCAATCGTATTTATTGAGCGCTTACTGTGTGCAGAGCATTCCAGCGCTTAGAACAGCGCCCAGTGCTTAGAACAGTGATTTGCACATAGCGCTTAATAAATGCCACCATTATTATTATTACTAAGCGCTTGGGAAGTACAAGTTGGCAACATATAGAGACGGTCCCTACCCAACAGTGGGCTCACAGTCTAGAAGACAGGCATTACTATAAATAAATAAATGGTATAGACATAATAATACTGGTATTTGTTAAGCTCTTACTACGTGCCAAGCACCGTTCTAAGTGTTGGGGGGAGATACAAGGTAATTAGGTTGTTTTACGTGGGGCTCACAGTCTTAATCCCTCATTACAAATGAGGTCACTGAGGCACAGAGAAGTGAAGTGACTTGTCCAAAGTCACACAGCTGATAAGTAGCGGAGCTGGGATTAGAACCCATGACTTTAGACTCCCAAGCCCGGGCTCTTTCCACTAAGCCAAGCTGCTTCCAAGTGTCGTGGGGCTTGGAGGGGGGAATGAATAAAGGGGAAAGTCAGGGCACTGCAGAAAGGAGTGGGAGAAGAGGAAAGGAGGGCTTAGTCAGGGAAGGCCTCTTGCAGGATATCTGTCCAAACTCTTGTCCAAGGTCACACCACAGATGAGTGTAAGGCCTGGGCTTAGGATCATCATTATTATGGAATATACGGTTGAATCTGAGCATGCGTGCCAAGGATCAATCAATCAATCAATCAATCGTATTTATTGAGTGCTTACTGTGTGCAGAGCACTGTACTAAGCGCTTGGGAAGTCCAAGTTGGCAACATATAGAGACAGTCCCTACCCAACAGTGGGCTCACAGTCTAAAAGGGGGAGACAGAGAACAAAACCAAACATACTAACAAAATAAAATAAATAGAATAGATAGGTACATGTAAAATAGAGTAATAAAACTGTACAAACATCTATACCTATATACAGGTGCTGTGGGGAAGGGAAGGAGGTAAGATGGGGGGGATGGAGAGGGGGACGAAGGGGAGAGGAAGGAAGGGGCTGAGTGTGGGAAGGCCTCCTGGAGGAGGTGAGCTCTCAGCAGGGCCTTGAAGGGAGGAAGAGAGCTAGCTTGGCGGATGGGCAGAGGGAGGGCATTCCAGGCCCGGGGGATGAGGTGGGCCGGGGGTCGATGGTGGGACGGGCGAGAACGAGGTACAGTGAGGAGAATAGCAGCAGAGGAGCGGAGGGTGCGGGCTGGGCTGGAGAAGGAGAGAAGGGAGGTGAGGTAGGAGGGGGCGAGGGGATGGACAGCCTTGAAGCCCAGGCTGAGGAGTTTCTTCCTGATGCGCAGATTGGTAGCCACTGGAGTTTTTTGAGGAGGGGAGTAACATGCCCAGAGCGTTTCTGGACAAAGACAATCCGGGCAGCAGCATGAAGTACGGATTGAAGTGGGGAGAGACACGAGGATGGGAGATCAGAGAGAAGGCTGATGCAGTAGTCCAGACGGGATAGGATGAGAGCTTGAACGAGCAGGGTAGCGGTTTGGATGGAGAGGAAAGGGCAGATCTTGGCAATGTTGCGGAGCTGAGACCGGCAGGTTTTGGTGACGGCTTGGATGTGAGGGGTGAATGAGAGAGCGGAGTCGAGGATGACACGAAGTTTGCGGGCTTGTGACACGGGGAGGATGGTAGTGCCATCAACAGAGATGGGAAAGTCAGGGAGAGGGCAGGGTTTGGGAGGGAAGACAAGGAGTTCAGTTCAAGGATGTGTGAAGATACACAGAGTTATCTTCTGTTCCAGTCCCTCCCAGTGAACTGTCATGTTTCTTTGTTTTGGTTCCCAGAACCTGCCCTAACTGAGGCTCTGACTCAGTTTCCCTGAGTCCCACTTTTCTAGGCCTGTGACTCAGAGAGGGCTGCATCTCTCTAATCCCCTCCCTCTTTCTCTTATGTCTCCACTTGTGACGGTTTGTCAGTATGGCTCTAGGATCTAGAGGTGTCTTTGTCCTTCCTCCCTTTCCCCAGGCTTACCTCTCCCCTTACTCGTCTAAACACATGGATTTGTAACCTTTAAGCATTTGATATTCATCCCCTAAACCCACAGCAGTTACGTATATATCTTTATATTATGAATTATATTAGTGTGTGTCCCCCCACCTCTGGACTGTCAACTCGTTCTGAGCAGGGAACGTGCCTGCTAATGCTGTTATAGTATACCCTCCCGAGCGCTTAGTACAGTGCTCTGCACAGAATAAGTGCTCCATAAATATCACTGATAAATTGATTACACCCCACGGAAGTGTGTGGGGAAGGCAAGTAGGGAACCGGAAACGTGGAACCTCTCTTCTTCCTGACAAACCAAGTCTTCTAGCTTAAAGTCAATGGGTGAAACTGACAAGAGATGCAGGGAGGAGATAGGGATGGGGAAGGGGGGGATGGTGGTGTGGTTGTGTGTGTGCGTGTGTAAGACCAAGACCCGAGGCATCTCAGGTAATAATAATAATAATTATTATGGTATTTGTTAAGCGCTTACTATGTGTCTACTGGGGTAGATACAAGGTAATCAGGTTGTCAAACGGGGGGCTCACAGTCTTAATCCCTATTTCACGGATGAGGTAAGTGAGGCACATAGAAGTTAAGTGGCTTGCCCAAGGTCGCACAGCAGAGAAGTGGCGGGTTTGAGATTAGAACCCACCTCCTCTGACCCCCAGGCTCCTGAACTTTCTACTAAGCCACGCTGCTCTGATCTGCGGCCTGTAAGTTTCTCCCCGCCTGGGGGCTGGCTTGTCCCTAGTCAGTTTCCCCTAATTCGTTCCCCCACCCATCCTTTGCTGTCCAAGTTATCTC
This sequence comes from Tachyglossus aculeatus, assembly GCF_015852505.1. Taxonomy (NCBI): domain Eukaryota; kingdom Metazoa; phylum Chordata; class Mammalia; order Monotremata; family Tachyglossidae; genus Tachyglossus; species Tachyglossus aculeatus. The sequence continues at coordinate 25,173,473 of NC_052089.1, forward strand.
CCCTCCTGCCCCCCACAAAACTGAGTGCCCGACTCCCTGGGGCCAATATCTGCCACCCGAGTGGTGCCGTCCCTTCCCTTTAAACCACACCGTGACCCCCGACCCCCCAATCCCTCCTCCAATTCTGGCCAGCATGTTCCACTGCCTCACCCCACTCTGACCCCCAGTTCTCAGAGTGAAACTGACAAACGAGTGGAAAGGAATGGCAAAATCTAGGGTGGAGAGGACCAGCGCCAAATGGAAGCAGGGCGGGTGGGTGGGGAGTTCAGGTTGGGTGGAGTAGGGGTCTGGAGTGTGTTAAATTAAAGTAAACTCGAGGCCCGTACATCGCAGATCTATCGGTTCCTGTCACTTTCCTCTTCCCTGAAGGCGGTGGGGCGGGAAGGGTTGCCCTATACCGTGGAAAGGTTTGTTTTGTGTTTTGGAAAAGTCACCTCTCAGTGCCTCAGTTTCCTCATCTGTAAAAGGGGCTTTCAACACCTGCTCACCCTCTTGGACTGCTCGTTCATTCATTCAATCGTATTTATGGAGCGCTTACTGTGTGCAGAGCACTGTACTAAGCGCTTGGGAATCAATCAATCAATCGTATTTATTGAGTGCTTACTATGTGAAGAGCACTGTACTGAGCGCTTGGGAATCAATCAATCAATTGTATTTATTGAGCGCTTACTGTGCAGAGCACTGTAGTAAGCGCTTGGGAATCAATCAATTGTATTTATTGAGCGCTTACTGTGCAGAGCACTGTAGTAAGCACTTGGGAATCAATCAATCAATCGTATTTATTGAGTGCTTACTGTGTGCAGAGCACTGTACTAAGCACTTGGGAAGTCCAAGTTGGCAACATATAGAGACGGTCCCTACCCAACAGCGGGCTCAAAGTCTAGAAGGGGGAGACAGAGAACAAAACCGAACATGTTAACAAAATAAAATAAATAGAATAGATGTGTACAAGTAAAATAAATAAGTAAATAGAGTAATAAATATGTACAAACATATATACAGGTGCTGTGGAAGTACAAGTTGGCAACATTCATTCATTCAATTGTATTGAGCGCTTACTGTGTGCAGAGCACTGTACTAAGCGCTTGGGAAGTCCAAGTTGGCAACATATAGAGACGGTCCCTACCCAACAGCGGGCTCAAAGTCTAGAAGGGGGAGACAGAGAACAAAACCAAACATATTAACAAAATAAAATAAATAGAATAGATATGTACAAGTAAAATAAATAGAGTAATAAATATGTACAAACATATATACATATATACAGGTGCTGTGGATGTACAAGTTGGCAACATTCTTTCATTCAATTGTGTTTATTGAGCGTTTACTATGTGCAGAGCACTGTACTAAGCGCTTGGGAAGTACAAGTTGGCAACAAATAGAGACGGTCCCTACCGGACAGTGGGCTCACAGTCTAGAAGACTAGACTTGCGGAAGGGAACATGTTTACCAACTCTGCTGTAGCGTACTCCCCCAAGCGCTTAATACAGTGCTCGGCACACTGTAAGTGTTAAATAAATACCAATTTTTTTATGGTATTTCAGCGCTTTCTGTGTGCCAGACACTGAACTAAGCACTGGAGTAGATACAAGTCCATAAGATTGACATGTGGAACTCACAGTGTTAGTATCCATTTTACAGATGAGGTAACTGAAGCCGAGAAATTAAGAAACTGGCCCAAGGCTCAATGGAAAGAGCACGGGCTGTGGAGTCAGAGGTCATGGGTTCAAAATCCGGCTCTGCCAATTGTCAGCAGTGTGACCTTGGGCAAGTCACTTGGCCAACTTCTCTGTGCCTCAGTTACCTCATCTGTAAAATGGGGATTAAGATTGTGAGCCCCCCGGGGGTCAACCTGATCACCTTGTAACCTCCCCAGCGCTTAGAACAGTGCTTTGCACATAGCAAGTGCTTAATAAATGCCATTATTAAAAAAGCAGACAAGTGGTTGGAATTAGAATCCAGGTCCTTTTGACCCTCCCTCTGCCCCTCCCATGTGCTATCTACTAGGGTGCACTGCTTCTCGATTGATTAATAGATTGGACTGAGCGCCCTGTGAGGGACAGGGACTACATCCAACCTATTTATCTTGTATTCATTTAATCTTATTTATTGAGCGCTTACTATGTGCAAAGCACTGTACTAAATATCTGCTCCAGTGCTTAGTAGAGTGCTTGGCCCATAGTAAGCGATAACTCTGTGGGTCCCTCAGTGCTCAGTTCTGCGTCCTGGTCTATCTCGCAACGGACCCCTTGCCCACAACCTTCCTCTGACTTGGAAGTCCCTACCCCTTCACACCCATTCAACCCCTAAGTAGGCTCAGTATTGTGCTCTGCACACAGTAAATACAATAAATACAATTAATTCTTCCCACCTTCAGAACCTTCCTAAAATCACACCTCCTCCAAGAGACCGTCCCAACCAAGCCCTCATTTTCCCTCCCCTTTGCATTATTATTTTTTAATGGCATTTATTAAGCACTTACTATGTGCAAAGCACTGCTCTAAGCGCTGAGCACCGTTCTAAGTGCTGATCTATGCACTCGGATCTGTATTTATGTACCCCACCCTCAGCTCCACAGCAGTTGCGTATACATCCTTTCATTCTGCCCTATCCCGTGTCTGTAACTTATTTAAATATCTGTCTCCCCCTTTAGACTGTAAGGTCCTTGTGGGTAGGAATTGTGCTTACCTACTGTACTGAACTTTCCCAAGTGCTTAGTCCAGAGCAAACACACAGTAATTGTGCTTACCTACTGTACTGAACTTTCCCAAGTCCTTAGTCCAGAGCAAACACACAGTAAGTGTTGAGTAAATGCCGTTTAGTAGCTAGTACTATTATGGAGAAGCAGCATGGCACAGTGGGATAGAGCACAGGCCTAGGAGTCAGAAGGTCATGAGTTCTAATCCTGACTCTGCCACGTGTCTGCTGTGACTTGGGCAAATCACTTCTCTGGGCCTCAGTTCCCTCATCTGTAAAATGGGGATAGGGACTGTGTTCAACTCAATTTGCTGGTATCCACCCCAGTGCTTAGAACAGTGCCTGCCACATAGTAAGCGCTTAACAAATGCCATTATTATTATTATTTTTTTATTGTTTCTCCTGGTCCCATCCCATGCTCACACCCTTCTTCTCGCCTCTCTGTTCCTTCACCACCAACCCAAACGCCCTGGTCCTGCTATGCGACCTCATTTATTCCGTCCTGCCTCTTTGCGCCCTTGATTCCTAGCTCCCTCACCTTGATCCCTCCATCCCTTCTGAGATCGCATTTCCTCCAGGAGGCCTTCCCAGAGTCTTCTCTAATCTCTCCACCCTCCCTCCATCCCAAACTCTCATTTCAGCCCTCCCATGCTCCCTAAGCACATATGTTATAATGTGTCATGTAGGATTTATAGATATATCTTATATGCTCCATGGGAGCCCCATGTGGGGCAGGGACTGTGTCCAACCTGATTTGCTTGTATCCACCCCAGCGCTTAGTACAGTGCCGGGCATAGAGGAAGCAGTTAACAAATACCACAATGATTATTATTACTTCCCGTCTCCCTGCCTGATGATGATCAAAATTGTGGAACTTAAGTGCTTACTATGGGCCTAGCACAGTGTGAAAGGCTGGGGTAGGTGCAACATCATCAGGTCCCACGTGGGGTTCACAGTTGAAGCAGGAGGAGGAACAGAGATGGAATCCCCACTTCGCAAATGAGGGAACCGAGGCATGGAGAAGTTAAATGACTTGCCCAAGGTCACACAGCAGGGATGTTCTATGACTCCTAGGCCTGGGCTCTTTCCACTAGGCCACGTTGCCTTGAGAGCGACATCTTTGAGAGCAGGGATTGTACTTCTAACTTCTGTATGCACTTGAGTTCGTATCCTCAGCTCCACAACACTTCTGGACTCCACTGTCATTCATTCAATTGCATTTATTGAGCGCTTATTGTGTACAGAGCACTTTACTAAGCGCTTGGAAAGTACAATTTGGCAACAGAGAGAGACCATCCCTACCCAATAACGGGCTCACAGTTTAGAAGGGGGAAACAGACAACAAAACAAGTAGACAGGCATCAGTAGCATCTAATAGACTCTAGACTGTGAGCCCGTTGTGGGTGGGAAATGTGTCTGTTGTTGTACTCTCCCAAGCGCTAGGAACCATGCTTTGCACACAGTAAGTCCTCAATTAATATGACTGAATCTAATGAATGACATATGTTTATTCTCTCCCTTTCTCCTATCTGAAGTTGATTTTAGCATCTGTCCTCCTTTGTAGACTGCAACTCCCCTGTAGAATATAGGGATCATATCTACCAATTCTCCTGTACTCTCCCAAGTGCTTAGTACTCTATTACCTTATATACTCCCGAGCACTTAGTACAGCGCTCTGCATACAGTGGGTGCCCAATAGATATGATTGATTACAGTAGCCTCCACACAGTAAACACTCAAATACCACTGATCGATTAGTAGATTACTCTGTGCGTAGTACAGTTCTCCACAAGTGCTCAGTAAATTCCACTTATTGATTGATGGGATACAAAGCTATCCCCAGCTTTGAATGTCTGTAGAGATCTATATCTATGAATGTAGAGATTGACATATTGGTGTATCCTCTAGTACAGCTGAGTTACATTTCTTGAAAATACGATTTTATCACGTAGGGTTGCATTGCGGGGTGTGATTTCCCTCAAACACGGCCTAGCGGCAAGAGCACGGGTTTGGGAGACGGAGGCCATGGGTTCTAATTCCACCTCTGCACTTGTCTGCTGTGTGACCTTGGGCGAGTCACTTAACTTCTGTGTGCCTCAGTTAGTTTATCTGTAAAATGAGGCTTGAGACTGTGAGCCCCAGGTGGAACAACCTGATTAACTTGTATCTACCCCAGAGCTTAGGACAATGCGTGGCACACAGTAAGCGCTTTACAAATACCATAATTATTATTAGTATATCTTAGAATCCATTCCAGTGCCTCCAGAGTCATCTGAAATTCCTTTATTACATTATGCCTACTCTGATGATGCCACCCCACTGCAGTGGGGGAGGAAGGGCGAATAGGTGTAAGTGGGGATGGGGAGGGTATCTGCTGGGGTCATTTTGTTAAGTAAGCGCTTAGAACAGTGCTTTGAACATAGTAAGCGCTTAATAAATGCTATTAAGAGCTCAATAAATACTAGTCAATGAATTCGTCAGGGGAGAGGGTTTCTGATTGAAGAACCACCCTGGCCAGGCTCGGCGGGTACGCCGGAAAATCGCCCGTTACGGTGGCTGGGCTTGTTTCCGAACCAGGCCGGAGGCAGAGATGGCCCTGACTCCACTGGGAAGTCCTTCCTGGGGTCTACCCTCAATCTCTCCTGCAGCAGCCAACACCAGGGCCCTCCGGCCCTGGCCGGACTGGTTGGCTGCCCAGGGCCTGGTTGGAGCGGATGGGCTCTCCAGTGCCTTATAGCCCGGGTGGCTCTTCTGGGGGCTATCTGGCTGTGACCCCCAACCCCCGGGCCTTCGGCCCCATCTGTCTGGACCTTGAGGCCCCCCCAGGCCGCAGGAGGCAAATAGGGTCCAGACACTCCCCTCCTGGGAGGGATGAGGGCGTCCCGTTCTTTTAAGGACAGCTGCAGCAGCTGCATATAAGGGCCTGTTGCTGAGATCTCCGGGGTCCCCATTTGGATGGCCCTGTCCCCCCGACGGCCACCATGCAGCCCCCTGACCACTTTCACATGTGGCGGGACTACTTGGGCTTGAGTCAGGTGGTGGTGGACCTGGTGGAGGCTAGGTGGGCCAGGGCCGGCCAGGACCCGGGCCCAGAGGAGGTGGGCAGCCTGGAGGAGGAGGGGGCGGCGGCGCCAGGTCCCCTGCAGCCCCCTGCAGCCCGGCCTTTCTGCAATTTCTGCAAACACAACGGAGAGTCCCGGGCGGTCTACCGGTCCCACGGGCTGAAGGCGGCGGACGGCCGGGTGCTGTGCCCCATCCTGCGGGATTACCTGTGCCCCCTCTGCGGGTCCACGGGCGACCGGGCCCACACCCTCCGCTACTGTCCCCTCAACCCGGGGGGGCGTTCCCTCTTCGCCCGCCGGGGCCTCAACGCCGCCGGACACAGGGTCAGACCCTGAGCGACCCCCGGACCCTCCCCTCCACCTGAGGGGGGGGTGGGACCCCCGGACCTGGCCCACACCTGTCTGCGAACCCGCCCTCACCTGTCTGGTGGCACCTGCCGCCCACCCGGCCGGTCCTCATGGCCAGCATGATGCCAACGTCCAGATGGGTGGGTGACTGCCTCATCCCCCGGATGCCAACCCCCTGGGCATCTTTGGCAGGGGGCACCCAGCTGGGGGGGAGGGAGGGAGCGTCCCACCGGCCTGCAGACCCTCGGGGTGCCCCCCAGACTCCACGTGGACGCCTCTTTTCACCGCCGGGCACCACCCGGCCGGTCCTCATGGCCAGCATGATGCCAACGTCCAGATGGGTGACTGACTGCCTCCTCCCCCGGGTACCAACCCCCTGGGCATCTTTGGCAGGGGGTACCCAGCCGGGGGGGAGGGAGGGAGTGTCCCACCGGCCTGCAGACCCTCGGGACGCCCCCGGTGCCCCCCAGACTCCACGTGGACGCCTCTTTTCACCGCCGGGCACCTCAGCACCCTGGACAGTCCTGCCACCTCCGCCCCTGGGGACCTCCCGGTTGCGTTTAGGTGGTCTTTCCCCCTCCTCCCACTCCCTGCGACCCGGTTATTCCGCGCTGGGGAGAGGGGCGGGTCCCTCCCACTCCCACTCCCACTCCCAGGAGAGGTGATGGCCCTGGTGAGAGGCCCCGCCATGCCAACCACCGCCCCCTCCCCAATAAAAGAGCTTTCTGGTTGTGTTCACACCCTCCGCCTCTCCTTTGCGGTCTGCCGGACTAGGGGGTTTGCTGGGAATCAATCAATCGTATTTGCTGAGCGCTTACTGTGTGCAGAGCTCCGTTAAAAATGATAATGATGGTATTTGTTAAGCGCTTACTAGATGCGAACCACTGTTCTAAGCGCTGGTGCGGGGATACAAGGCGCGCAGGTTGTCCCATGTGGGGCTCACAGTTTTAATCCCCACTTTAATAATGATAATAATAATGATGGCATTTGTTAAGCGCTTACTATGTCCTAGGCACTATTCTAAGCGCTGGGGAGGATACAAGGTCCCATGTGGGGCTCACAGTTTTAATCCCCATTTTATTAATAATAATAATAATAATAATGATGATACTGATGGCATTTGTTAAGCGCTTACTATGTGCTCGGCACTATTCTAAGCGCTGGGGAGGATACAAGGTTCCATGTGGGGCTCACAGTTTTAATCCCCATTTTATTAATAATAATAATAATGATACTGATGGCATTTGTTAAGTGCTTACTATGCGCAAGGCACTGTTCTAAGCGCTGGGGAGGATACAAGGTGATCAGGTTGTTCCACGTGGGGCTCACAGTCTTCATCCCCGTTTTACAGATGAGGTAACTGAGGCACAGAAAAGTTGGTACTTGCCCAGGTGAGGTGGCTGAAGCACAGAGAAGTGAAGTGCTTTGACCAAGGTCACACAGCAGACTGTGAGGCCCGTTTAGACTGTGAGCCCACTGTTGGGTAGGGATTGTCTCTATATGTTACCAACTTGTACTTCCCAAGCGCTTAGTACAGTGCTCTGCAACAAATACGATTGATTGATGTGGTGGAGTAGGGATTAGAACCCATGTCCTCCGACTCCCAAACCCAGGCTCTTTCCACTGAGTCACGCTGCTGCTCTAAGCGCTTCGGAGAATGCAGCACAATAATCAACAAACAAGAGGCTGGGTCCAAGGGATGGAAAGTGCTGGTGGTAGGGTGGTTGGGATCCGCCCTTGGGATCCCCCTCTATTCATTCCCTCTCCCCCACCCCCCAACTCCTTCATGGCTTTATGGAGAGGTCATGGGTTCAAATCCCAGCTCCGCCAATTGTCAGCTGTATGACTTCGGGCAAGTCACTTCACTTCTCTGTGCCTCAGTTCCCACATCTGTAAAATGGGGATTAAGACGGTGAGCCCCACGTGGGACAACCTGATCCCCCCAGCGCTTAGAACAGTGCTTTGCACATAGTAAACACTTAATACATGCCATCATCATTATTATTATCAAACACTACCCACAGGACATAATATGTTGCCAACTTGTACTTCCCAAGCGCTTAGTACAGTGCTCTGCACACAGTAAGCGCTCAATAAATACGATTGATGATGATGATAAGGGTAGTTATGTGTCAATAGCTGTTCTAAGGGTTGGGAAAGATCCAGAATACAGGTTGGACACTGTCTCTGTCCTACCTGGAGCTCACATTTTTAATCCCCAGATGAGGGAACTGAGCCCCAGAGAGGTGAAGAGACTTGACCAAGGTCACGCAGCAGACAAGCGACAGAGTGGGATTAGAACCCACATCCTCTGATTTCCAGGCCCGGGATGTAGTCTCTTCACCATGCTGTTTCTCTGTTGGATTTGCTGCCCAGCTGGCAGGGTGGACACTGGGGGGAACTGGGACCCCTTTCTCCATGCCATGGTCCCTGATGGAGTTTCCACCAGCTTTTCAGGTGGCTACAGATGAAGAGGTGCAGGGGGCGGGGGGAAAAGACTGGTATCCCAAGGGGTGGGAAGCTGCAAACCAGTTTGGGGAAAATTCCAGGCCCCTAATGCCACCTCCCCAAACCAGTTTGGAAGGGTAAGTCTTGAAAATCAGAACAATCAATCAATCAGTGGCCTTTGTTGTGCGCTTACTATAATAATAATAATAATGATGGAATTTATTAAGCACTTACTATGTGCAAAGCACTGTTCTAAGCGCTGGGGAGTTTACAAGGTGATCAGGTTGTCCCATGGGGGGCTCACAGTCTTAATCCCCATTTTACAGATGAGGGAACGGAGGCCCAGAGAAGTGGAGTGACTTGCCCAAAGTCACACAGCTGACAATTGGCGGAGCCGGGATTTGAACCCATGAACTCTGACTCCAAAGCCCGTGGTCTTTCCAGTGAGCCACGCTATGTGCACAGCACTGTACTAAGCGCTTGGGAGAGTACGAGAGTACAATACAATAGTTACCAGACATGTTAACCGCCCATAACGACGACCTTTCGGTCTAGAGGGATAGAAATAATTGGACTGGACATAGTCCCTGTCCGCTCTGGGGCTCGCTGTCTCAAGAGGATAATAATAATGGTGTTTGTTAATCAATCAGCGCTTACTGTGTGCAGAGCACTGTACTAAGCGCTTGGGAAGTACAAGTTGGCAACATATAGAGACAGTCCCTACCCAACAGTGGGGTCACAGTCTAAAAGTTAAGCTAAAAGTTAAGCTCCTATTGTGTGTTAGGTACTGTGGTGGTATCTTTTAGTGGTGTGGGCTTTGTTATGAACTCACCACTCATTCAATCGTATTTATTGAGCGCTTGCCGTGTGGAAAGCACCGTACTAAGCGCTTGGACACTGTACTGACCATTGGGGTAGATACAAAATAACCAGATCAGACACAGTCCCTTCTTGCAACTGGGGCTCACAGCATACATAGGCAGGGAGAACAGATATTTTTACCTACATTTGGCATATGAAGAGATGGAGGCATTGCGACATTATTATTAATAATAGTAATAATAAGTATGGTACTTTTTAAGTGCTTATATATGCTAATCGCTTTTCTAAGTGCTGGGGTAGATACAAGTTAATCAGATTGGTCACCGTCCCTGTCCCACATGGGGCTCCCACAGTGTGGCTCAGTGGAAAGAGCCCGGGCTTTGGAGTCAGAGGTCATGGGTTCGAATCCCGACTCCTCCACGTCTGCTGTGTGACATTGGGCAAGTCACGTAACTTCTCTGAGCCTCAGTTATCTCATCTGTAAAATGGGGATGAAGACTGTGAGCCCCACGTGGGACAACCTGATCACCTTGTATTCCCCCAGCGCTTAGAACAGTGCTTTGCACATAGTAAGCGCTTAACAAATGCCATCATTATTATTATTATTATCCCCACTTTTACAGGTAACTGAGGTGCAGAGACTTTAAGTGCCTTGCCCAAGATCACACAGCAGGCCAGTAGCAGAGCTGCGATTAGAACCCAGATCTCCCCTGACTCTGCAGACACTCGTCCGCTAGACCTCTCTGTGCTCAGCGCTGGTGTACAGATGGTGGGAGCGGCCAGATGGTGCAACCAGGGAGTCCAAACAGTATCCACTGGGGGAGCGTTTGGGGGTGGTGGGGAAAGGAGGAGGAGGAGGGGTTGATGGCGTTGAGTCCCTGTCATTTGGCATGGAAAATCTCTTTTTCGGCCCCCCCTCTCCAAACTCATTCAGTCGTATTTATTGAGCACTTACTGTGTGCAGAGTATTGTCCTAAGCACTTAATAATAACTGTGGTGTTTCGTTAAGTGCTTACTATATGCCAGTCACTGTACTATTCATTCATTCAATCGTATTTATTGAGCGCTTATTGTGTGCAGAGCACTGTACTAAGCGCTTGGGAAGTACAAGTCGGCAACATATAGAGACGGTCCCTACCCAACAACGGGCTCACAGTCTGGTAGGGGTGGGGGCAGGAAAACAAAACATGTAGGCAGGTGTCAAAATCGTCAGAACAAATAGAATTATCACTCTATGCACATCAACAACATAAATCGAATAGTAAATATGTACAAGTAGAGTAATACATCTGTACTAATAATAATGGCATTAAGCGCTTACTATGCGCAAAGCACTGTTCAGGTTACAAGGTGATCGGGTTGTCCCACATGGGGCTCACAGTCTTCATCCCCATTTTACAGATGAGGTAACTGAGGCCCAGAGAAGTGACTTGCCCAAAGTCACACAGCTGACAATTAGTGGAGCTGGGGTTTGAATCCATGACCTCTGACTCCAAAGCCCGGGCTCTTTCCACTGAGCCACGCTGCTTCTCTACAAATATATACAAGTGCTGTGGGGAGGGGGATGAGGAGGCGGAGAGGAGAGCTAAGAAGGTACTAAGAGCTGGAGGGCGGGGATACAAGCAAATAGGATTGGACACAGCCCCCGTCCCAAGAGGGGCTCACAGTCTCAGTCCCCATTTTACAGATGAGGAAACTGAGGCCCAGAGAATGAAGTGACTTGCCCAGCGAATAGGTGGCAGAGGGGGGATTAGAACCCACCACCTTACGACTCTCAGGTCCGAGTTCTATCCTCTACGCCAGGCTGCTTCACCCTTACGCGGGATGGACGCCCCCTGAGGGTCCTGCAGTTCACCCCACTAAAACGCTGACACTGGTACTTCCCAAGCGCTTAGTACAGTGTTCTGCACACAGTAAGCACTCAATAAATACGATTGAATGAATAAATGAATGAATGACACCTGTCTCCATGTTCTGTTTTGTTGTCTGTCTCCCCCCTGTAGACTGTGAGCCCGTTGTTGGGTAGGGACCGTCTCTATATGTTGCCGATTTAATAATAATAATAATTTTGGTATTTGTTAAGCTCTTACTATGTGCCAAGCACTGTTCTAAGCACTGGGGGAGATACAAGGTAATTAGGTTGTACCATGTGGGGCTCACAGTCTTCATCCCCATTTTACAGATGAGGGAACTGAGGCACAGAGAAGTGAAGTGACTTGCCCAGAGTCACACACCTAAGTGGCGGATTCGGGATTAGAACCCATGACCTCTGACTCCCAAGCCCGTGCTCTTTCCACTGAGCCACGATGCTTCGCTTAGTACAGTGTTCTGCACACAGTAAGCGCTCAATAAATACGATTGAATGAATGAATGAATGACAGCGTGGCTCAGTGGAAAGAGCCCGGGCTTAGGAGTCAGAGGTCAAGGGTTCAAATCCCGACTCCGCCACTTGTCAGCTCTGTGACTCTGGGCAAGTCACTTCACTTCTCTGTGCCTCAGTTCCCTCATCTGGAAAATGGGGATGAAGACTGTGAGCCCCACGTGGGACAACCTGACCACCTTGTGTCCTCCCCAGCGCTTAGAACAGTGCTTTGCACATAGTAAGCAGTTAACAAATATTATTATTATTATTATTACCTCAAGTGAGCAATTTCTCCAGGGGATCAACCTGGTCTGCAGTTACGGCTTTGTCCACCGGAGAGAGCTCCCACACAAATACAATTCTTCCTCAGTCAGCAAGTGGGAATCTATAATAATTCAATCATCATCATCAATCGTATCTATTGAGCGCTTACTATGTGCAGAGCACTGTACTAAGCGCTTGGGAAGTACAAATTGGCAACATATAGAGACAGTCCCTACCCAACAGTGGGCTCACAGTCTAGAAGTCTATAATAATAATAATATTGTTTCTAGACTGTGAGCCCGTCGTTGGGTAGGGACCGTCTCTCTATGTTGCCAACTTGTACTTCCCAAGCGCTTAGTACAGTGCTCTGCACACAATAAGCGCTCAATAAATACGATTGAATGAATGTTGGTATTTGTTAAGCGCTTACAATGTGCCAAGCACTGTTCTAAGCACTGGGTTAGATACAAGCTATTCAGATCGTCCCGCAAAGGGCTCACAGTCTTCATTTTACATATGAGGTAACTGAGGCCCAGAGAATAATAATAATATGACATTTATTAAGCGCTTACTATGTGCAAAGCACCGTTCTAAGTGCTGGGGAGGTAACAAGGTGATCAGGTTGTCCCGCGGGGGGCTCACAGTCTTAGTCCCCATTTTACAGATGAGGTAACTGAGGCACAGAGAAGTTTAAGTGACTTGCCCAAAGTCACACAGCTGACAGTTGGCGGAGCGGGATTTGAACCCATGACCTCTGACTCCAAAGTCCAGGCTCTTTCCACTAAGGCTGACGTTGTGACTCGCCCAAGGTCACACAGCTGACCATTGGCGGAGCCGGGGTTAGAACCCATGACCCCCGACTCCCAAGCCCGGGCTAATTCATTCATTCATTCATTCAATCGTATTTATTGAGCGCTTACTGTGTGCAGAACACTGTACTAAGCGCTTGGGAAGTACAGGTTGGCAACATATAGAGACGGTCCCTACCCAACAGTGGGCTCACAGTCTAGAAGTCTTTCCACTAAGCCACACTGCCTCTCAAGTGTCGTCGTGTCATCACATCGTTTCCGATTCATAGCGATTCTATATGGATGGATTTTCTCCAGAACGTCCTGTCTTCTTCCATAATCTGTAACCTTGCTAAAGGTACTTCTGTTAACGTTGTTAGGGTCTCTATTCATTCAGCTGCTGGTCTGCCTCTTCTATGTTTTCCTTGGACCTTTCCTATCAATCAATCAATCAATTGTATTTATTGAGCGCTTACTGTGTGCAGAGCACGGTACTAAGCACTTGGGAAGTACAAGTTGGCAACATATAGAGACAGTCCCTACCCAACAGTGGGCTCACAGTCTAAAAGGGGGAGACAGAGAATAAAACCAAACATACTAACAAAATGAAATAGAATAGATATGTATAAGATAAATAAATGAATAGAGTAATAAATATGTACAAACACATATAGACGGTCCCTACCCAACAGTGTTTTCTCCAGAGAATTAGTCCTCCTGATGATGTGTCCAAAATATGTCCATCCAAGTGGAGTCATTTGGCTTTCCAAAGACCACTTTGGCTTTATTTGCTCCAAAATACATTTATTCGTTTTTTTGGCTGTCCACAGTATTTGCAGAAGCCTTCTCCCGCACCGCATTTCAAAAGAGTCGATTCTCTTTCTATCCTGCTTTGTCACCATCCAGCTTTCAGATTCATACACCGTCACTGGACACACCACTGAGTTGACAATCTGTATTTTTGTGGCAGTTGTCGCAGCAGCATATTTCATGACTTTTTCCAGGCTCTTTGTAGCAAATCTTCCTAACGTTTGTCTTCGGTGTATTTCTTGACCACTAGTTCCTTTATTATTGATTACTGATCCCAGAAGAGAAAAACCATAAATGTGTTAAAATCTCCAGTTGCCATGATATTTGTTTTCTTACATTCAAATGGGGGCTCATCTTTTTGCTCTTCTCTTTAGCTTTTAATAATAAATCCTTCAAATCTTCTTCACTTTCTGCTAGTGGAGTAGTATCAATCAATCAATCAATCGTATTTATTGAGCGCTTACTGTGTGCACAGCACTGTACTAAGCGCTTGGGAACTACAAGTTGGCGACATATAGAGACAGTCCCTACTCAACAGTGGGCTCACAGTCTAAAAAGTATCAGTATCAGCATAATAAAGGTTGTTTATATTCCTTCCTCCAAGTTTTACTCTCTGTTTGACTTCATCCAACCCGGCTTCTCTCATTATGTTTTTGGCAGTGGGAATTTACGATAATAATAATAATAATTGCATTTGTTAATTGCTCACTGTATTCTAAGTTCTGGGATAGATATAAGATAATCACGTCCCACAGGGGCCTCACAGAATAAGTAGGTGGGAGAGCAATCCTCATTTGGCAGTTGAGGGAACTGAGGCACGGGTGAGTGAAGTTACTTGCCCTAGGTCACACAGCAGGTACAGGGTGGAACCGGGATTAGAACCCACGTCCTCTGACACTCCCAGACCCATGCATGGGTTTGGGAGTCAGAGGACTTGGGTTCTAATTCGGCCACGGCCACTTGTCTGTTGTGTGACCTTGGGCAGGACACTTAACCTCTCTGTGCCTCAGTTAAAGTGGGGATTAATACCGTGAAGCCCACGTGGGACAATCTGATTACCTTGTATCTATCCCAGCGTTTAGAACAGTGCTTGGCACATAGTAAACGCTTAACAAATACCATTATTCATTCATTCATTCATTCAATTGTATTTATTGAGCGCTTACTGTGTGCAGAGCACTGGACTAAGCGCTTGGGAAGTACAAGTCGGCAACATATAGAGACTGTCCCTACCCAACAACGGGCTCACAGTCTAGAAGGGGGAGGACAGACAACAAAACAAAACATGTAGAGAAGGTGTCAAAGTCGTCAGAACAAATAGAATTAAAGCTATATGCACATCATTAACAAAATAAATAGAATAGTAAATATTGTGAGACAGGAAGGAATCAATCAATCAATCGTATTTATTGAGCGCTTACTGTGTGCAGAGCACTGTACTAAGCACTTGGGAAGTACAAGTTGGCAACATATAGAGACGGTCCCTACCCAGCAGTGGGCTCATAGTCTAAAAGGGGGAGACAGAGAACAAAACCAAACATACTAACAAAATAAAATAAATAGAATAGATATGTACAGGCAAAATAAATAAATAAATAAATAGAGTAATAAATATGTACAAACATATATAAGGAAGGTGGTGCTATTTACATTGCGGGGAACACGTTTTGGGTGGGAAGATAAGGATTTCTGTTTTGGACATGTTATGTTTGAAGTGTCAGTTTATTTATATTAATGTCTGTCTCC
Source organism: Tachyglossus aculeatus (assembly GCF_015852505.1). Lineage (NCBI taxonomy): Eukaryota > Metazoa > Chordata > Mammalia > Monotremata > Tachyglossidae > Tachyglossus > Tachyglossus aculeatus. Next base: position 25,188,820 of record NC_052089.1, read on the forward strand.
CTCTCTAGACTGTAGGCGCCTTGTGGGAAGGGAATGTGTTTGTTCTTTGTTATACCGTACTCACCCAAACGCTCAGTACAGTGCTCTGCACACAGCAAGCACTCAATAAATACGACTGACTGACTGACATCCAAGTAGAGATGTCCTGAAGGCAGGAGAAAATGTGAAACTATAGGAGAGGGAGAGAGATCAGGGCCGGAGGTGTAGATGTAGGAGAACCAAGTGTACACCATTATTATTATCATTATTATTAAAACCACATTGGCGAAACGCATCGCGATGTCCGCTAGAGTGTAAACTCCTTGAGGACGGGGATCGTGTCTGCTAACTCTGGTGAACTCTCCGAAGCGTTTAGTAGAGTGCTCTGCGCTCAATAAGGATTTGTTAAATGCCGCTGACTGCAGTTTGTGCATCTCTTTGTGATCACAAAGCGGCGCCCCCGGAGTGAATTTAGTGCAATCTGGTCTTATTCAATCATTCATTCAATCGTATTTACTGAGCGCTTACTGTGCAGAGCATTCATTCATTCAATCGTATTTATTGAGCACTTACTGTGTGCAGAGCACTGTACTAAGCGCTTGGGAAGTACAAGTTTTGGCAACATTTAGAGACAGTCCCTACCCTACAGTGGGCTCACAGTCTAGAAGGCGGAGACAGACAACAAAATAAACATATAAACCAAATGAAATAAATAGAAGAAATATGTACAAGTAAAATAGAGTAATAAATATGTACAAACATATATACATATTCATTCATTCGATCGTATTGAGCACTTACTGTGTGCAGAGCACTGTACTAAGCGCTTGGGAAGTACAAGTTTTGGCAACATATAGAGACGGTCCCTACCCAACAGCGGGCTCACAGTCTAGAAGGGGGAGACAGACAACAAAATAAACATATATACCAAATAAAATAAATAGAATAAATATGTACAAGTAAAATAGAGTAATAAATATGTACAAACATATATACATATTCATTCATTCGATCGTATTGAGCACTTACTGTGTGCAGAGCACTGTACTAAGCGCTTGAGAAATACAAGTTTTGGCAACATATAGAGACGGTCCCTACCCAACAGCGGGCTCACAGTCTAGAAGGGGGAGACAGACAACAAAACAAACTTATAAACCACTGTACTAAGCGCTTGGGAAGTACCAGTCGGCAACATATAGAGACGGCCCCTACCCAACAACGGGTTTTACATCCCTCGGAGGCTAGAAAGGATTCTCAGGCACAGGGAAGAAAGAATTAGGCAACTTCCAAGTTCCACCAAAAAGAAATTCGAAGATTTCTGGGGTGAGAGGGAGGCGGCAGTTCCTCAGGGGGCGATTTGTTGTACAAACCTAAAAGTTGGACTCTCCATTTCAGGGGGATTCCTGATCCCCAGATCCTGACCCCATTAATCAGCTGTATTTATTGAGCACCTGCTCTGTGTGTAACACTGTACTAAATGCTTGGGAGAGATGAAAGGCATAATTCCTGCCCTCAGTGGGATTACAGTCTAATAGGGTCTAATATAGTCTAATTGCGCTTAGTACAGTGCCTTGCAGAGAGTAAGCACTTAGTAAATACCACTGATGGATTGATGGATACAAACAAACTCTAGTGGAATCAATCGATAGTATTTATTGAGCGCTGACTAAGTGCAGACCACTGTACTAAACTTTTGGGAGAGTACAGTGCAACAGAATTAGCAGACACTTTCCCTGCCCATAATGAGCTGATGGTCTAGAAATAAAGAAGAGTTCCAGACTGTCAGAGACCTTGAGAAATGATCTCAAATAGCAGGAATAATAATAATGATGGCATTTGCTAAGTGCTTTCTATGTGCCAACACTGTTCTAAGCGCTGGGGGGATACAAGGTAATCAGGTTGTCCCACATGGGGCTCACAGTCTTCATCCCCATTTTACAGATGAGGTAACGGAGGCCCAGAGAAGTTAAGTGAAGTTAGAGAAGCAGCATGGCTCAGTGGAAAGAGCACGGGCTTTGGAGTCAGAGGTCATGGGTTCAAATCCTGGATCCGCCAATTGTCAGCTGTGTGACTTTGGGTAAGTCACTTAACTTCTCTGGGCCTCAGTTACCTCATCTGTAAAATGGGTATTAAGACTGTGAGCCCCATGTGGGACAACCTGATCACCTTGTAACCTCTCTAGCGCTTAGAACAGTGCTTTGCATATAGTAAGCGCTTAATCAATCAATCAATCGTATTTATTGAGCGCTTACTGTGTGCAGAGCACTGTACTAAGCGCTTGGGAAGTACAAGTTGGCAACATATAGAGACAGTCCCTACCCAACAGTGGGCTCACAGTCTAAAAGGGGGAGACAGAGAACAAAACCAAACATACTAACAAAATAAAATAAATAGAATAGATATGTACAAGTAAAATAAATAAATAGAGTAATAAATATGTACAAACATATATACAGGTGCTGTGGGGAAGGGAAGGAGGTAAGATGAGGGGAATGGAGAGGGGGACGAGGGGGAGAGGAAGGAAGGGGCTCAGTGTGGGAAGGCCTCCTGAAGGAGGTGAACTCTCAGTAGGGCCTTGAAGGGAGGAAGAGAGCTATCTTCCTCCATTAGTAATAAATGCCATTATTATTATTATAATAATGCCCAAGGTCACACAGCAGACAAGTGGAGGAGCCGGTATTTGAACCCACGACCTCTGACTCCCAAGCCCGTGCTCTTCCCACTGAGCCACGCACACCTATGATTTTAGCAACCAGAGTGATACCATAGGTTGGAGCTACTGAATCTGGACTGAGATAATGAATTGCATTTCTTTGGGGGAGGACATGGACTCTGAATTTTAATAATGCCACCGGGTCACCTGAGAGAGGAGAGGATCGGAAACGCTAAGAAGCAGCCGCCAGGACTGGGCACACGAACATGGAGATCGTGGAAACTTCAGGTCTGGAAGAGTCTGGAAGGAAGTGGAGAAAGGAGGAGGAGAAAGCAATGTGCCTCAGAGGAACAAGCACCAGCCTGGAAGTCGGTCATTCATTTATTCAATTGTATTGAACGCTTACCATGTGCAAAGGACTGTACTAAACGCTTGGGAGAGTACAATATAACAACAGACACATTCCTGCCCACAACGACCTCACAGTCTAGAGGGGGAGACAGACATTTATATAAATAAATAAATTACAGGTAGATACATATGTACTTTCCAAGCGCTCAGTACAGTTCTCTGAACTCAGTAAGCGCTCAATAAATACGATTGAATGGATGAATATGTGCTGTGGGGGTGGGAGGGAGGATGAATGAAGGAGCAAGTAAGAGCGGCGCAGAAGGGAGTGGGAGAAAAAGAAAGGAGGGCTAAGTCAGGGAAGGCTTCTTGGAGGAGATGTGCCAATAAGGTTTTGAAGGGGGGAGAACAATTGTCTGTCTGATATGAGGAGGGAGGGCATTCCAGGCCAGAGGTAGGATGTGAACGAGAGGTCAGCAGCAAGGTAGACAAGATCAAGGTACAGTGAGGCGATTAGCAAAGTCAGGGGAGCTGGGTTCGAATCCTACTCTGCTATTTTTTAATGGTAATTTTTTTATAGCATTTATTAGGCACTTACTATGTGCAAAGCACTGTTCTAAGCGCTGGGGAGGTTACAAGGTGATCAGGTTGTCCCACGTGGGGCTCACAGTCTTAGTCCCCATTTTACAGATGAGGTAACTGAGGCACAGAGAAGTGAAGTGACTTGCCCAAAGTCACACAGCTGACAATTGGCGGAGCCGGCTTTGGAGTCAGAGGTCACGGGTTCAAATCCTGGCTCCATCAATTGTCAGCTGTTTGACTTTGGGCATGTAACTTCACTTCTCTGTGCCTCAGTTCCCTCATCTGTAAAATGGGGATGAAGACTGTGAGCCCCCCGTGGAGCAACCTGATCACCTTGAATCCCCCCCAGCGCTTAGAACAGTGCTTTGCACATAGTAGGCACTTAACGAATACCATTATTATTATTATTATTACATAAAAACAAATACTATTTTTTGTAAGTGGGGCAGGAAGAGGAAACCATCGAAAATTGTCAGAGGAATGGAGAAACCAAAGCGGGAGAGTGAGAGGTGGGTATGAGTTGTAGAAAAAAGGGTAGGGCATTGGAGGAGAGCAAGAGGAGGGCAAACAGCATGGGAAAGCTGGATCTTAAAGGTGAACCACATGGAAGCAATAGAATATTCCAGAAGCATATTTCATTTCAGATAGAGTAGCTGACAAACTCTAGAATCAATCAATCAATCAATCAATCGTATTTATTGAGCGCTTACCTCCTTCCCCTCCCCACAGCACCTGTATATATGTATATATGTTTGTACATATTTATTACTCTATTTGTTTTACTTGTAAATATTTATTCTATTTATTTTATTTTGTTAATATGTTTTGTTTTCTTGTCTCCCCCTTCTAGACTGTGAGCCCGCTGTTGTGTCGGGACCGCCTCTATTTGTTGCCAACTTGTACTTCCCAAGCGCTTAGTACAGTGTTCTGCACACAGTAAGCACTCAATAAATACGATTGAATGAATGAATGAAAAGCAGAGGCAAAGAAGGGGAACCTGGTTTGACGTGACACGATCTTCATTTTAAAATTGCTGCTAATGTCCCATTGCTTTCTCCGTAAGTTCTGCTGCCAAAATTTATGGACAACTGAAGTGACTTTTGGTTTTAAGATGGCCCCAAAACATTCCTTCAGTCTTCTCCTCCCCCTTATTCTCTGCATTTCTGCATGTACAGCTATAGTAAATATATTTATGCTGATCGCCCTGTGCGTTTGCTCAGAATAAGAACCCACTGGGAAAGGGGCTGTGTCTGTTTCAACCTGCAAGCACAGCATGTTTTATTGTGCTCAACAGTAACAGACCCGGGAACAAAATCAAAGACGCTCTAGAGGTAAGAGTATTAATGGTATTTATTGAGCGCCTACTGGGTAGAGTCACTGTGCTTTCCCTCTAGACTGCAGAATCATTTTCATCATGAGTTATAAAGATTAACCAAGTAGATTGTAAAATCCTTGTTATAGTCCGGGCTTTGTCCTTTGATTATTACTCACCCAAGCACTTAGCAATAATAACAATTGTGGTATTTTTTTAAGATGATAAGGAAAAGTTGAGTGGTTTTTGTGAGGGACTATCAGCCTTTTGAATGCCCTCCTTAAGGAGTCACTGACCACAGCAAACTTGGCTGGCCACAGGCATCATTGGCTCTTGGTTATTTAATTCTAGCCGCTGCTTTAAAATCCAAATGGCCCTCTCCAAGTCGAAGGCATTAGCAAGCATTAATCTGCCCACAGAGGGCCTGAAACGCTGAATGCAGGTTTCGCTCTGAGCCGTAATGGCCTCTGATACTAGGAAAAATCAATCTCTGCTGTTTGAGATTGTTTTTCCGGAAGACATTTATAGAAAGGCTGACCCTACCTACGGGATTTTTGCAGGCAGGTCCAGCCCCCCACCCCACCCCACTTCTAGACTGTGAGCCTGTTGTTGGGTAGGGACCGTCTCTGTATGTTGCCAACTTGTACTTCCCAAGCGCTTAGTACAGTGCTCTGCACACAGTAAGTGCTCAGTAAATACGATTGAATGAATGAATGAATGAAGCCGACAGATGACCCAATTCTGGGTAAATCTCAACCCAGTTGGTCAGCCTACTTTGCTTTAAGTGCTTGCATGTCCACATCTAGGCATGAGCATGTTTGGTCCATGCCAGTTTAAATTCCCAGAACATTATAGGACTTGTGGTAACGATGGCTCAGAATGCTGTGGGACTTGATCCACTCTCCTGCTGTCCTCTTCCTCCCACGCTACCTATCACGGTAAGGGAAGGAGAAAGATGCCACGATATCAATCAATCAATCGTATTTATTGAGCGCTTACTGTGTGCAGAGCACTGTACTAAGCACTTGGGAAGTACAAGTTGGCAACATATAGAGACAGTCCCTACCCAACAGTGGGCTCACAGTCTAGAAGATATCATGATATCTCGGTTTTCAACCAAAATACCCCATCCAGTGGGGGGGAGTAGTAAAAAAGACCAACAAAATATTAGGTGTAATAAGGAAGGGTAGAGAATGCCTTATGTACATATCTCAATTATTATCTCAAATAATATCTCAATTATGTACATATTAGACTGTGAGCCCACTGTTGGGTAGGGACTGTCTCTATATGTTGCCAACTTGTACTTCCCAAGCGCTTAGTACAGTGCTCTGCACACAGTAAGTGCTCAATAAATACGATTTATTGATTGATTGATATCTATAAATTATATATGACAAATTATTTATTGATATTAATTCTTGTCCCCCCCTCTAGACTGTAAGCTCACTGTGGGCAGGGAACGTGTCTACCAACTCTGTTGTATTGTACTCTCTCAAACGCTTAGAACAGTGTTGTTCACACAGTAAGCGCTCAATAAATACCATTGACTGACTGAATGGGTGGTGGAAAGCAGAATCAAAAAGCAGAGTTTTGTCACAATACAGAGCCCTGGAATCAATCAATCAATCAATCGGTGATATTTATTGAGCCCTGAAAAACTCTGGGTAGCCCTTATTGCCTCTTTTGAGGAATGGCTTAGAGGTAGAGAAGGCACAAAGAAGGACAACCAAGGTGATCATGGAGCTAGAACAGCTTCTAAGTGAGGATGAACCAAAAAGATTTGGACTCTACAGTCTGAAAGGCTGAGAGGAGACTTGAGTGTAGTAGACTGTGAGTCTATTTAGGCCGTGAGCCCCACAGAGCACAGGGACTACATCCAATCTTCATATAGTACATCTTCTCCAGTGCTTAGTACAGTGCTTGGAATGCAGTAAGCACTGAACCAATACCACAAGTATTATTATTATTCTTTTGTGAGCAAATTAATGAAGTGTGTGGACAGGGCAAATATAGAATTGTTCACCCAATTTCACATCAGGATAGGGCACACCCATTAAAGCTCAATGGCTGCAGGTTTAAATAAAGAAAATGAAATATTTCTTCATCCAGCAGATGGGAAACGTATGGGATTCATTCCCACAGGAAGTTGTGCTCTTGAAACCATCAATAGAAGAACAGTTCCCAAAAGGGAAGCGTTGCTTAAAAAGCAGTTTTATGGACAAAATATGGCCTGGAGAACTGAATCTGTTTTTCCTGAAGGTGCTGATGATAATATTAATAGAAAAATAATAATAATTTTGGTATTTGTTAAGTGCTTACTATGTGCAAAGCACTGTTCTAAGCGCTGGGGAGGATACAAGGTGACCAGGTTGTCCCGTGTGGGGCTCACAGTCTTAATCCCCATTTTACAGATGAGGGAACTGAGGCCCAGAGAAGTGAAGTGCTTGCCCAAAGTCACACAGCTGACAAGTGGCTGATGCGGGATTTGAACCCATGACCTCTGACTCCCAAGCCCGGGCTCTTTCCCCTGAGCCACGCTGCTTCTCTAATAATATGTGTTAAGTGCTTACTATGTGCCAAGTACTGTACTAAGTGCTGGGGTAGATTGAGTATATGCATATTGGACACAGTCCCTAACCCGCATGAGGCTCAGGATCTAAGGGGGAGGGCGTACAGGTATTTAATTCCCATTTTACTGAGAGGAAACTGAGGTCCAGAGAAGTTAAGTGACTCACCCAAGGTCACACAGCAGACAATTGGCTGAGCCGGGATTAGAACCCAGGTCCTTCTGATTCCCAGGCTCCTGCTCTATCCACTAGGGCACTCTGCGTCTGGTCTTCACCCATTCAATTTTTAAAATATCCAAACACACAATTCTGTTTTGAGTATGTTAGGGCCTCTTAGTTGCCTCTTTTCTTTTTTTCTGTAGTTCTTTTTTTACCATCACTATTGATTTTTGCCCACAAGACAGAGCTCTGCTCAGCAGAAGTGCCAATTGTATCTGACATGTGAAGCTACGTTTATAACTAGCTCATGCCAGAATAGTAAAGATTTCAGCAAGCAAGGCTGAAATCACCAAAGAAAAATTGGAAACAAATGTAAGCCTCGATTTTTAGATTTGATCGCGTCGAATTCTTCTCGTGACTCACCAAACTGCCTTTGTTGATCTTCATCAATCACTGGTGTGTGAGTAACTTTTTCATATCTTTGACCAAGAGACATTTTTGGAAAGGAATTTTCCTGGAGACAATTTCCCTTATTTTTGTCCAATTCTACGTGGAGCAAACTTTTCGTTTATTGCTAAATTCTCTTATTGTCTCTCTCTCTCATATACGGTTGTCTTTCATTTTAGAAAATGATGCTACAGATGGTAAAATCCTTCCCATATGTCTTTCTTTCCATATCTCTTGTCTAGATATACTATATATCACTCCCCCCCACACACAGGTGCACATACGTGCACCCACATGCACAGTTCATAAGCCAGTTCTGCTCGAATGTGGGGGCTTCATTCTTTCGAAGTCCCTAATTAAGAAAAACTTGCATTATAGTATTCCCTGTGACCGATGCCTCAGACATGCCCTCAACCATTTCCCCCAACCCCATGCTGCATTGTATCCAGACAGACCTGCGTTGTCAGAAGAAAAGTCCTTAACTCAGCCATCACGTTTTAGTCAAAATGTGTCCTGAAATCTTGCGTCCCGGCAGAATTTGGTGGAAGTGGAGATGGGGCTGCCGATAGTGGGATTTCCATCCATCTGCACCACTGTGCTTGTACACACAAAAATATAGCCGGAGAAGCAGCGTGACTCAATGGAAAGAGCCCGGGCTTTGGAGTCAGAGTTCATGGGTTCAAATCCCGGCTCCACCAATAGTCGGCTCTGTGACTTTGGGCAAGCCACTTAATTTCTCTGTGCCTCAGTTACCTCATCTGGAAAATGGGGATTAAGACTGTGAGCCCCCCGTGGGACAACCTGATGACCTTGTAACCTCCCCAGTGCTTAGAATAGCGCTTTGCACATAGTTAAGTGCTTGGTAAATGCTATTATTATTATTATAGCTGTGCTCATTTCCCTCCTTTCTTCCATCGGGTGAGCACCGTATCCCTCAAATGCTGAGCACAAGGCATTCCTCTCTCTTCGGCCCAATCAACCAATCAGTTGTATTTATCGGGCACTTCCTATGTGCAGAGCACTGTACTAAGGGCTTGGGACCGAATGATATGAGAGGTGGTAGACACATTCCCTGCCTGGCTGTCTGTTTTTCTAAGTCTTAGAGTTAGAGCTTAGTGGGAGAGGAAAGAGGGAATCATTGGCAACAGGACACACGCTGGAGTTGTATTTCCTGTAGCCATGGTGCTTTCTGTGGTGGTGAGCCAACCACACCCTCCGTCCCCGGGAGGGTAACAGCACTTATTGTGAGACAGCTGGCCAAAACAGCATGTACAGTCCCTGGTGAGGAGATAGGATAAAAAACCCAAGAGTTCCGATCTACAGCAGTCAGGACCGGGCCCGCCACCTGCTCACAAGCCATCACTTAATGGAGCCCTCCTGTTAACCGCCTCGGATGTTCTTAGGTTAGAGTTCCTAATTTTGGCTTTTGTTTTTGCTGTTGAAAGTGGATCAGAAGTTAGCAGTTAAAACTAAGGGCAAATGAAAACGCCCATCTCCTCCCGCCTCCCCTGAAAGAAGGCAAGAAAAGAAAAATGCAGTCCCAGCGTTTTTTATAAAGGCATAAAAATTTTTGTGAGATGATCCCAACTCTTGCTATTTCTCCTCCCGCCTTCCCTGCATCAGCCAAACTTCATTCATTCATTCATTCAGTCATATTTATTGAGTGCTTACTGTGTGCACTGTACTACATGAGAAGCAGCATGGCTCAGTGGAAAGAGCCTGGGCTTTGGAGTCAGAGGTCATGGGTTCGAATCCCACTCCGCCACTTGTCAGCTGTGTGACTTTGGGCAAGTCACTTAACTTCTCTGGGCCTCAGTTACCTCACCTGTAAAATGGGGATGAAGACTGTGAGCCCCCTGTGGGACAACCTGATGGCCTTGTAACCTCCCCAGTGCTTAGAACAGTGCTTTGCACGTAGTAAGAACTTAATAAATGCATCATTATAATTATTATTAAGCTGTCTCAGACAATGTGGGATTGCAGGGAGATACTGGGGAGAAAGGATATTTCCTGGTCAGAGAGCAAAGAGGGAACTTTTTATTCATCCCTAAAGTAAGACACCAGGTAAGAGATCTAGTCCCCCTCTCCATCCCCCCATCTTACCTCCTTCCCTTACCCACAGCACCTGTTTATATGTATATATGTTTGTACATATTTGTTACTCTATTTTACTTGTACATATCTATTCTATTTATTTTATTTTGTTAGTATGTTTGGTTTTGTTCTCTGTCTCCCCCTTTTAGACTGTGAGCCCACTGTTGGGTAGGGACTGTCTCTATATGTTGCCAACTTGTACTTCCCAAGCGCTTAGTACAGTGCTCTGCACACAGTAAGCGCTCAATAAATACGATTGATGATGATGATGATCTAGTAGAAGTAGTAGTAATAGTATTTATTAAACATTTACTGTGTGCAGAGCTCTGGGAAAGAGAGTACAGGTGGGAATTTGACCCTGTCTCTCGAGGGACTCACAATCTATGAACCTACAAGGAACGGGTTGAAAATAATTGACCCCATGACAATAGAGAAAATGGGGGACACACAAAAATGCCACGTGGAGTAAAAAGAGCCATTAGAATAAGATTCATTAGAAATTTATATCAGGTTAAAGGGGATTGCCATATCTTACACGTGTGCTTTTTACATTTTTTTTAGTGGTATTTGTAAAGCAGTTACTATGTGGCAGGCACTCTACTAAGCACCGAGGTAAATACAAATTCATCAGGTAGGTCACAATCCGTGTCCCAAATGGGGCTCACAGTTTACATAGGAAGGAGAATAGGAATTCTCAGATGAGGTAATTGAGGCACACGGAAGTCAAGTGACTTGCTCAAGGTCCCACAGCTGGCAGGTGGCAGAGCCAGAATAAAAACCCAGATCCTCTGACTCGGAGGCCCCTGCCTTTTTAACTAGGCCACACTGCTTCCCAACTATTTACATCATGTCGAATAGGTGGCTTAGTGGAAAGAACCCAGAGGTCGTGGGTTCCAATCCCGCCTCCTCCACTTGTCAGCTGTGTGACTTTGGGCAAGTCACTTAACTTCTCAGTGCCTCAGTTACCTCATCTGTAAAATGGGGATTAAGACTGTGAGCCCTACGTGGGACAACCTGATTACCCTGTATCTACCCCAGCGCTTAGAACAGTGCTCAGCACATAGTAAGCGCTTAACAAATACCAACATTACAACAACTAATGAATTGCCAAAGTGTCTAGGTGCTAAGAAAATAGATGATTACGCCGTCGACCCCCAGCCCACATCCTTCCTCTGACCTGGAATGCTCTCTCTTCACACATCCACCAAGCTAGCTCTCTTCCTCCCTTCAAAGCCCTACTGAGAGCTCACCTCCTCCAGGAGGCCTTCCCACACTGAGCCCCCTTTTTCCTCTCCTCCTCCCCAACCCCCCGCCCTACCTCCTTCCCCTCCCCACAGCACTTATATCTATTTGTACAGATTTATTATTCTATTCATTTTACTTGTACATATTTACTATTCTATTTATTTTGTTAATGATGTGCATATAGCTATAATTCTATTTGTTCTGACGATATTGACATCTGTCTACAGGTTTTGTTTTGTTGTCTGTCTCCCCCTTCTAGACTGTGAGCCCGTTGTTGGGTAGGGACCTTCTCTATATGTTGCCAACTTGTACTTCCCAAGCACTTAGTACAGTGCTCTGCACACAGTATGCGCTCAGTAAATACAGTTGAATGAATGAATGAATCTATCATTATTGTTTTTTGAGTACCTGCTTTACAGACACCTATTTGTGTTTGCAGAGCATTGTACTAAATTAATAATAATAATGTTATTTGTTAAGAGTTTACTATGTTTCAAGCACTTTTCTAAGTCCTGGGATCAGGACAAGTTAATCATGTTGGACACAGTTCCTGTCCCACTTGGGGCTCACTCTCTTAATCTCCATTTTACAGATGCGATAACTGAAGTATAGAGAAGTGTGACTTGCCTAAGGTCACACAGAAGGGAAGTGGTAGAGGCGGGATTAGAACCCAGGTCCTTCCGACTCCGAGGCCTGTTTCTTTAGAGAGTGCAACTAAGAGACAAGGTCCCTGCCCTCAAGAAGGCTACAGTCTAACAGATGAACACTATTTCTATTCTTTTTTTTCCCCTGAGTGTTTTATTGAACAACAAATAATTCTTCGGTTAATGTGATTTAACTAGTTGGGTGTCACTTCCTATACATTCAGCTCCTTCGCTGTTTCCTGTGGTTCCTGTCTGCACTTCCTTTCTTCACTTCTGGTTCCTCTCTGGAGCGCTGCTGAAGAGTTTCAATTAGTTTTTCAGCCTGACAACTCGTTCTAGTAACTTGCCCTTCTCAGTTGTTTATACCATCAATATTGTCATCATTCCTCATATCTTCACCCACACTCCAGCACTGCGTCGTCTTCACTGATGGTCTTTGAACAACAGTTTTTCCAGAATTTTGTTCCTTCTTGATGTTTTAGTCTTTCCAGCTGGTAGTCTTTAGAAAATGTTTTCTATTCCTTCTGTAAATTTGTCCTGTTTTCTATTTCACTCACCGCATAATACGGTGGGGAGGGCAACAAAGTGCACATATACGTTTTCTTTTTGGAGTTGTTTTTCTTTTGGCTTTATCCCTGGTTTTGGTAAGAAAGCAGAAACGAGCTTCCATCTGCGATAAAGCTACCCTTTGTGCCTCGCTCGACCGTGGTTAGCCAAAGGGAAAATGGGAACCTGGGAACCTGGGAAAATGGGAATTTCTCTGTGTCTCAGTGCCCTCATCTGTAAAATGAGGATTAAGTCCTACTCCCTCCTACTAAGACTGTGAGCCCCATGTGGGACATTATTACTGTATTTATTTTACTTGTACGTATTTACTGTTCTATTTATTTTGTTCATGATGTGCATCTAGCTTTACTTCTATTTATTCTGATGACTTGACACCCGTCCACGTGTTTTGTTGTCTTTCTCCCCCTTCTAGACTGTGAGCCCGTTGTTGGGTAGGGACCGTCTCTAGATGTTCATTCATTTCATTCAATTGTATTTATTGAGCGCTTACTGTGTGCAGAGCACTGTACTAAGCGCTTGGGAAGTACCAGTTGGCAACATATAGAGACGGTCCCTACCCAACAGCGGGCTCACAGCCTAGAAGGGGGAGACAGAGAACAAAACAAAACATATTAACAAAATAAAATAAATAGAATAAATATGTACAAATAAAATAAATAGAGTAATAAATACATACAAGCATATATATATATATATACAGGTGCTGTGGGGAGGGGAAAGAGGTAAGGTGGGGGGTAGGAGGGGGCTCAGTCTGGGAAGGCCTCCTGGAGGAGGTGAGCTCTCAGTAGGGCTTTGAATATGTTGCCAACTTGTACTTCCCAACCGCTTAGTACAGTGCTCTGCACACAGTAAGCGCTCAATAAATACGATTGAATGAATGAATGAATGAGTGGACTGTGCCTAACCTGATTAATTTGTATCTACCCCAACACTGAGCCTGGGTGAATATAGTAGTTGTAGAAGTCCATATTTACTACTCTATTTCTTTTATTAATGATGTGCACATAGCTATAATTCTATTTATTGACTGTTTTGACACCTGTTTACATGTTTTGTTTCGTTGTCTGTCTCCCCTTTCTAGACTGTGAGCCCGTTGTTGGGTAGGGACCGTCTCTATATGTTGCCAACTTGTACTTCCCAAGCGCTTAGTACAGTGCTCTGCACACAGTAAGCGCTTAATAAATATGATCCAATGAAAGAATGAAAGTCACACTCCCTGCCCTCAAGGAGTTTATCATCTTTTGCTTAGATAAATTGTTTCTCGGTTATTTTGATGCTGTTTTTTTTGTTAACCCTTTTGACGGAGAATATCCCTGGCTATATCCCTCTGACTCCCATACACTTCTTAGCTTTTGTTCAGCAGGCTCTTTGGAAATGTTAGTTTCCCTATTAGTATTAAGGTATCTGAAGATGCTTTATTTAATAATAATAATGGCATTTATTAAGTACTTACTATGTGCAAAGCACTGTTCTAAGCACGGGGGAGGTTACAAGGTGATCAGGTTGTCCCACGGGGGGCTCACAGTCTTAATCTCCATTTTACAGATGAGGGAACTGAGGCATAGAGAAGTTGTGACTTGCCCAAAGTCACACAGCTGACAATTGGCGGAGCCAGGATTAGAACCCACGACCTCTGAATCCCAACTCCGGGCTCTTTTCACCGCGCCACGCTGCTTCTCTATTTCTACCATTTCAACCTGTCAAACCCTCCCAACAGCACTGTCTGCTTTTTTTCCCCCCGTAAAGACCTGAAATGTCTTGTTTCATGTGCCACATTTAGAATGTACTTTCCACTAAAGCGAAACATTCCCAATGCTAGCCTTTTGGAACAGCCATATTTGTAATTGCCAGCTTTGTGTTTTGATTTATTTATTTCTCCGCCATCTGCTGACAATTTCTTCCCCTCAGCTGAAATTTCCATTGTCATTTATTCAGTTTCATTCCCGCTTGGGGTATTTGATTTAATGCCCCTTTATTTACTCCCCTATCAGTTGCCCCTATTGACGCTCACTGAATCAATATGTCATCAAGGTTCCCTTTTGTTTTGTCTCCATCTTCCTCCCAGATTTGAGGTACTCTTTTAGGGAAAATTTCAGGACCCACATGCATTCATTCATTCAATAGTATTTATTGAGCGCTTACTGTGTGCAGAGCACTGTACTAAGCGCTTGGGAAGTACAAGTTGGCAACATATAGAGACAGTCCCTACCCAACAGCGGGCTCACAGACAACAAAACAAAACATATTAACAAAATAAAATAAATAGAGTAAATATGTACAAGTAAAATAAATAAATAGAGTAATAAATACATACAAACATATATACATATATACAGGTGCTGTGGGGAAGGGGCCCGGCTCCGCCAATTGTCAGCTGTGTGACTTTGGGCAAGTCACTTAACTTCTCTGGGCCTCAGTCACCTCATCTGTAAAATGGGGATTAAGACTGTGAGCCCCACGTGGGACAACCTGATCACCTTGTATCCCCCCTCAGCGCTTAGAACAGTGCTTTGCACAAAGTAAGCGCTTAATAAATGCCACTATTATTATTATTATTATCAAGAGCCAATGGGGGTCTGTCCTCTTTCTGAAGATCTCAGGGGTGGAGTGGAGGCTTCATAACCTTCCTGTCAATCCACATTAGTGATCATTACCAGGGGAAGCAGCGTGGCTCAGTGGAAAGAGCCCGGGCTTTGGAGTCAGAGGTCGGGGTTCAAATCCTGGCTCTGCCACTTGTCAGCTGTGTGACTTTGGGCAAGTCACTTCACTTCTCTGGGCCTCAGTTACCTCATCTGTAAAATGGGGATTAAGACTGTGAGCCCCCCATGGGACCACCCGATCACCTTGTAACCTCCCCGGTGCTTAGAACAGTGCTTTGCACATAGTAAGCGCTTAATAAATGCCACCATTATTTTTATTATTATTACCCCATAATCAAGTCATTTTTATATGGTATTTGCTGAGGTCTTACTATATGCCAGGCACTGTACTAAGTGCTGCGGTAGATACAAGTTCATCAGGTTGGACACGGTCCAAGTCCCACTTAAGGTTCACAGACTTAATCCCCATTTTACAGATGAGGTAACTGAGTCCCAGAGAAGTGAAGTGACTTGCCCAAGGGCATACAGCAGACAAAGTCCTTCTGATTCCCAGGCCCGTGCTCTATCCATTAGGCCACGCTGCTTCTCTGCTTGTAGCTAACAGGAATCTCTAATCAGGTTTATTTCCTCTTTATAAGTTCTCTCTAGATATGAAGTATGGGTCAGTTTAGTCTTAGACTTGAAAATGGTTAAGTCAAACCTTAACAGGGCAAAATATTCAGACCAATGCTGGGCCAAATGAAATAATTTTTTTTTTCCCCAGGTCTTTTGGTGCATGCTACGGTTCATACATTCCAGCAGTTTGTTCCAAAAGTCACAACACTGCTGACTCATAAGGCCTGGACCATTGCGATCTGCCGATCATAAATCACAACTGATCTATGCAGGCCAAAAAATAGCAGAGAAGTAGGTCTCTTCGTCAATCGTTTCCATCTTTAAAAATGTAGAATAATTGCACTCAAAGTAGCTTTCTTTAAAAATCTATCATTCTGAATGTAAAAAATGTAGAACGCCTACAAGCTAGACGAGACTTAATGGACACGGGGCTATAATTCTACACTGATTTGATGAACTGTTAAAAAATCGTTAGAAAACGCTAAACCGGGACACTCATATCAATAGCTGTTTAGCATCCCTCTAGACTGTAAGTGCATTATGGGCAGGGAATGTGTCTGCTAATTCCGTTATACCCACTCCCAAGCGCTTAGTACAGTGCTCTGCACACAGTAAGCGCTTAGAACAGTACTTTGCACATAGTAAGTGCTTAATAAATGCCATCATTATTATTATTATTATTAAATATGATTGAATGAATGAATGAATAGTGAGCACTCAATAAATACCTTTGATGGGCTGATTGATTAATGTCAATATTATGACAATAATATTTTGTTCTATTATGTCAATAGCACTTAATATTATTATTTACTATGTGTCAAGCACTGTTCTAAGCGCTGGGGTAGATATGTGGAAAATACTACTTGAAGGCCAATAAATCTTTAATTTTAGATACAAATTTACTACCTTCCGAAAGATGTACATGTCTGTACATATTTATTACTCTATTTATTTTACTTGTACATATCTATTCTATTTATTTTATTTTGTTAGTATGTTTGGTTTTGTTCTCTGTCTCCCCCTTTTAGACTGTGAGCCCACTGTTGGGTAGGGACCGTCTCTCTATGTTGCCAACTTGTACTTCCCAAGCGCTTAGTACAGTGCTCTGCACACAGTAAGCGCTCAATAAATATGATTGATTGATTGATTGATGGATGTACAGTGCTCTGTACACAGTAAGCGCTCAATAAATACAATTGAATGAACAAATGCAGACAGGGCAAACACTGAGTTGCTGTTCACCAAAAGTCCCAGCATCAAGGGTGGTTAATTAATCCATGGTATTTATTGAGTGCTTACTATGTGCAGAGCACTGTACTGAGCTCTTGGCACTGTTCTAAGCCCTTGAGGTGCCCCTCATTCATTCATTCATTCAATCAATTGTATTGATTGAGCACTTACTATGTGCAGAGCACTGTACTAAGTGCTTGGGAAACAAGTCACCCTCCAACCATGGCATCCAGAAGGTTCTGACTTGGTGCACTGTTCAGAGAAGGGTGGGGAGAGAATGTAGTAGTAAAGTGTTGCCTTGAAAATAATAATAATAATAATGGTGGCATTTGTTAAGCGCTTACTATGCGCAAAGCACTGTTCTAAGTGCCTGGGAGGATACAAGGTGATCAGGTTGTCCCACGTGGGGCTCACAATCTTAATCCCCATTTTCCAGATGAGGCCCAGAGAAGTGAAGTGACTTGCCCAGAGTCCCACAGCTGACAAGCGGCGGAGCCGGGATTAGAACCCGTGACCTCTGACTCCCAAGCCCGGACTCTTTCCACTGAGCCACGCTGCTTCTCAAAACTGTAGAATATTGGGAAGGCTGTGGCTATTCTACAATCATTTAATCAATCAGTAGTATTTCTTAAGCGCTTACTGGGTACGGAGCACAGTACTAAGTGCTCAGGAGAGTACAGTAGAGTTGGTAGACACGAACCCTGCCCTCCGGGAGCTTACAATGTAAGGGAGTCTGGACTGCCCAGTCGGAGTGATTAAAATCAGTAAATCATCTGTAAAATGGAGATGAAGACTGTGAGCCCCACGTGGGACAACCTGATCACCTTCTGTCCTCCCCAGCGCTTAGAACAGTGCCTTGCAACATATTAAGTGCTTAACTAAATGCCATCATCATCAACTCGAATGGCTTGTATCCATCCCAGCGTTTAGTATGGTGCCTGGCACATAGTAAGCGCTTAAGAAATTTGATAATAATAATAATAATAATAATAATGATAATGTTGAGAAGCAGCGTGGATCAGTGGAAAGAGCCCGGGCTTTGGAGTCAGAGGTCATGGGTTCTAATCCCGGCTCTGTCACTATTTAGCTGTGTGACCTTGGACAAGTCACTTCACTTCTCTGGGCCTCAGTTACCTCATCTGTCCCAGCTCTGCCGCTTGTCAGCTGTGTGACTTTGGGCAAGTCACTTCACTTCTCTGGGCCTCAGTGACCTCATCTGTAAAATGGGGATGAAGATGGTGAGCCCCATAAGGGACAAACGGATCACCTTGTATCCACTCCAGCGCTTAGAACAGTGCTTTGCACCTAGTAAGCGCTTAACAAATACCAAAATTATTATTATTATTAAAATGGGGATGAAGATTGTGAGCCCCACGTGGGGCAACCTGACCACCTTGTAACATCCCCAGCGCTTAGAACAGTGCTTTGCACCTAGTAAGCGCTTAACAAATACCAAAATTATTATTATTATTAAAATGGGGATGAAGATTGTGAGCCCCACGTGGGACAACCTGACCACCTTGTAACCTCCCCAGCGCTTAGAACAGTGCTTTGCACATAGTATGTGCTTAACAAATACCAAAATTATTATTATTATTAAAATGGGGATGAAGACTGTGAGCCCCACGTGGGGCAACCTCATCACCTTGTAACCTTAGAACAGTGCTTTGCACATAGTAAGCGCTTAATAGTAAGCCCTGAGAGCTCACCTCCTCCAGACTGAGCCCCTTCCTTCCTCTCCCCTTCGTCCCCCTCTCCATCCCTCCATCTTACCTCCTTCCCTTCCCCACTGCACCTGTATATATGTATATATGTTTGTACATATTGATTACTCTATTTATTTATTAATTTTACTTGTACATATCTATTCTATTTATTTTATTTTGTTAGTATGTTTGGTTTTGTTCTCTGTCTCCCCCTTTTAGACTGTGAGCCCACTGTTGGGTAGGGACTGTCTCTAGATGTTGCCAACTTGTACTTCCCAAGCGCTTAGTACAGTGCTCTGCACACAGTAATTGCTCAATAAATACGATTTATGATGATGATGATAATAATAATAAAGGCCATTATTAATGATGATGATGATAATACTAGTAAGTGGGGTGACGCCCCGCCGCCGCCGCCTCTGTCACAATAGGAATTTGGGAGAGGGGCGGTGGGCGGGGCCTCCGAGTGATTGACAGGCAGAGGCACCGCCCTCTCGTCCAATCACGTCCCGCCTCGCCCAATCAATCAATCAATCGTATTTATTGAGCGCTTACTGTGTGCAGAGCACTGTACTAAGCGCTTGGGAAGTCCAAGTTGGCAACATATAGAGACTGCGAGCCCACTGTTGGGTAGGGACCGTCTCTATATGTTGCCAACTTGTACTTCCCAAGCGCTTAGTACAGTGCTCTGCACACAGTAAGCGCTCAATAAATACGATTGATGATGATGATGATGATGATATAGAGACGGTCCCTACCCAACAGTGGGCTCACAGTCTAGAAGTTGCCCCTCGTCCCCCTCTCCATCCCCCCCGTCTTACTTCCTTCCCTTCCCCACAGCACCTCTATAGATGTATATATGTTTGTACATATTTATCACTCTATTTATTTTACTTGTACATATCTATTCTAGTTATTTTATTTTGTTAATAAGTTTGGTTTTGTTCTCTGTCTCCCCCTTCTAGACTGTGAGCCCACTGTTGGGTAGGGACCGTCTCTAGATGTTGCCAACTTGGACTTCCCGAGCGCTTAGTCCAGTGCTCTGCACACAGTCAGCGCTCAATGAATACGATTGAATGATTGATTGATTGATAGAAGGGAGAGACAGACAACAAAACAAAACATATGAACAAAATAAAATGAATAGAATAGATATGTACAAGTAAAATAGAGTAATAAATACGTACAAACATAACCTCTCCAGCGCTTAGAACAGTGCTTTGCACATAATAAGCGCTTAATAAATGCCATTATTATATATACACACACGTGTCCCGGGGGGCGGGGCCTCCGGGTGATTGACGGGCGCGAATCCGCCCCTTCGTCCAATCACGTCCAGCCTCGCGTGACTGACGGGCGTGGGACCTGCCCTCCGGCCAATCACGGCCCGCCCCGCCCGGGGAAACGGGGGGCGGGGCCCCCGAGTGATTGACGAGCGCCGGCCCGCTCCTTCGTCCAATCGCATCCCGCCCAGGGAGACGGGGGCGGAGCCTTCGAGTGACTGACGGGCGTGGGCCCTGCCCTCCGGCCAATCACGGCCCGCCCCGCCCCGGGAAACGGGGCGCGGGGCCTGGGCCTCCGGGTGATTGACGGGCGCGGGCCAGCCCCTTCGTCCAATCGCCTCCCGCCCAGGGAGACGGGGGCGGAGCCTTCGAGTGACTGACTGGCAGAGACGCGTCGCCCTCTCGTCCAACCACGCTCCGCCTCGCCCGCCCGGGGGGGCGGAGTCTCCGAGTGATTGACGGGCGCGGGCCCCACCTTTCGAGCAATCGCATCCCGCCTGCGGGTGATTGACGGGCGCGGGCCCCGCCTTTCGACCAATCCCGTCCCGCCCTCGGGGGGGGGCCGGATTCTCCGAGTGATTGACGGGCGCGGGCCCCACCTTTCGACCACTCGCTTCCCGCCTCGCCCGCCAGGAGGGCGGAGTCTCCGGGTGATTGACGGGCGCGGGCCCGCCTTTTGACCAATCCCGTCCCACCCTGGGGGGGCGTAGTCTCCGGGTGATTGACGGGCGCGGGCCCAGCCTTTCGACCAATCCCGTCCTGCCCTCGGATGGGGGGCGGAGTATCCGGGTGATTGCCTGGCGCGGGCCCCGCCTTTCGACCAACCCAGTCCCGCCCCGCCCTCCCGGAGGGCGTAGTCTCCGGGTGATTGGCGGGCGCGGGCCCCGCCTCTCGACCAATCCCGTCCCGCCCTCGGAGGGGGGCGGCGCCTGCGGGTGATTGCCGGGCGCGGGCCCCGCCTTTCGACCAATCGCGTCCCGCCCCGCCCGCCCGGAGGGCGGAATCTCCGCGTGATTGGCGGGCGCGTGCCCCGCCTCTCGACCAATCGCGTCCCGCCCCGCCCGCCCGGAGGGCGGATTCACCGCGTGATTGGCGGGCGCGGGCCCGGCTCTCGACCAATCGCGTCCCGCCCTCGGTGGGGAGGGCGGGGTCTCCGGGTGACGGACGGGGGCGGGCCCCGCCTTTCGACCAATCGCGTCCCGCCTGCGGGTGATTGGCGGGCGCGGGCCTCTCCACCAATCCCGTCGCGCCCTCGGTGGGGAGGGCGGGGTCTCCGGTTGATTGGCGGGGGCGGGCCCCGCCTTTCGACCAATCCCGTCCCGCCCTCGGTGGGGAGGGCGGGGTCCTCCGGGTGATTGACGGGGGCGGGCCCCGCCTCTCGACCAATCGCGTCCCGCCCTCGGTGGGGAGGGCGGGGTCTCCGGGTGATTGACGGGGGCGGGCCCCGCCTCTCGACCAATCCCGTCCCGCCCCCGGAGGGGGGCGGTGCCTGCGGGTGATTGACGGGCTTGGGGCCCGCCCCTGGCTCCGGCGCGGCCCGGCCGTGCGGCCCCCGAGCCCGGGAGGAGCGGGAGAGACGCCCCCCCCACCCGGTGGTGCTCACTACAGTGCCCCCCCTCCCCCTCCACCGGGCCGGGGAGGGAGGCAGGACCGGCCCGAGCCATGACGGTGGAGCAGAACGTGCTGCAGCAGAGCCCCGGACCCAAGGTAGGGCCCACATCACCATCATCATCATCAATCGTATTTATTGAGCGCTTACTATGTGCACAGCACTGTACTAAGCGCCTGGGAAGTCCAAGTTGGCAACCTAGAGAGACAGTCCCTACCCAACAGGGGGCTCACAGTCTAAAAGGGGGGGAGACAGAGAACAGAACCAAACGTACTAACAAAATAAAATAAATAGAATAGATATGGACAAGTAAAATCAATCAATCGTATTTATTGAGCGCTTACTATGTGCACAGCACTGGACTAAGCGCCTGGGAAGTACAAATTGGCAACCTAGAGAGACAGTCCCTACCCAACAGGGGGCTCACAGTCTAAAAGGGGGGGGGAGACAGAGAACAAAACCAAACGTACTAACAAAATAAAATAAATAGAATAGATATGGACAAGTAAAATCAATCAATCAATCGTATTTATTGAGCGCTTACTATGTGCACAGCACTGGACTAAGCGCCTGGGAAGTACAAATTGGCAACCTAGAGAGACAGTCCCTACCCAACAGGGGGCTCACAGTCTAAAAGGGGGGGAGACAGAGAACAGAACCAAACGTACTAACAAAATAAAATAAATAGAATAGATATGGACAAGTAAAATCAATCAATCGTATTTATTGAGCGCTTACTATGTGCACAGCACTGGACTAAGCGCCTGGGAAGTACAAATTGGCAACCTAGAGAGACAGTCCCTACCCAACAGGGGGCTCACAGTCTAAAAGGGGGGAGACAGAGAACAAAACCAAACGTACTAACAAAATAAAATGAATAGATATGGACAAGTAAAATCAATCAATCGTATTTATTGAGCGCTTACTATGTGCACAGCACTGGACTAAGCGCCTGGGAAGTACAAATTGGCAACATAGAGAGACAGACCCTACCCAACAGGGGGCTCACAGTCTAAAAGGGGGGGGGAGACAGAGAACAAAACCAAACGTACTAACAAAATAAAATAAATAGAACAGCTATGGACAAGTAAAATAAATGAATAAATTGGGTAATAAATATGTAGAAACGTATATACAGGTGCTACACCCCCCCACGGGAGCCCCAGTGTGAGTGTGCCAGGCCCCGGCCTGCGCCTTCATTTCATGCACCTCCTTCCCCTCCCCGCCGCACTTCACAATCGTAAGAACGACGGCCACGGTTGCATGAATGAATGAATGATGATGGCATTTTTATTAAGCGCTTACTACGTGCACAAGCACTGTTCTAAGCGCCGGAATGCGCTTGCCTCCGTTTGGCCCAGCTGCATTCATTCGCTCGGTGGTAGTTGTGGAGCGCTGCCTGGGGGTGCAGAGCCCTGGACTGAGCGCTGGGGAAGTACCGGAATAATGATCAATCAATCAATCGTATTTATTTATTACGGTACTTCCCAAGCGCTTAGTACAGTGCTCTGCACGCAGGAAGCGCTCAATAAATACGATTGATTGATTGAGCGCTTACTGTGTGCAGAGCACTGGTCTAAGCGCTTGGGAAGTACCGTAATAATGATGGTATTTTATTAAGCGCTGAGCCCCTTTCGTCATCATCATCAATCGTATTTATTGAGCGCTTACTATGTGCAGAGCACTGTACTAAGCGCTTGGGAAGTACAAATTGGCAACATATAGAGACAGTCCCTACCCAGCAGTGGGCTCACAGTCTAAAAGGCGGACCTTCCTCTCCCCCTCTCCATCCCCCCCATCTTACCTCCTTCCCTTCCCCACAGCACCTGCATATATGTATATATGTTTGTACGTATTTATTACTCTACTTATTTATTTACTTGTACATGTCTATTCTATTTATTTTATTTTGTTAGTATGCTTGGTTTTGTTCTCTGTCTCCCCCTTCTAGACTGTGAGCCCACTGTTGGGTAGGGACTGTCTCTAGATGTTGCCAACTTGGACTTCCCAAGCGCTTAGTACAGTGCTCTGCACACAGTAAGCACTCAATAAATACGATTGATGATGATGATTTATGTTGCCAACTTGTACTTCCCAAGCGCTTAGTACAGTGCTCTGCATACAGGAAGCGCTCAATAAATACGATTGATTGATTGAGTGCTTACTGTGTGCAGAGCACTGGTCTAAGCGCTTGGGAAGTACCGTAATAATGATGGTATTTTATTAAGCGCTGAGCCCCTTCCTTCCTCTCCCCCTCGTCCCCCTCTCCATCCCCCCCATCTTACCTCCTTCCCTTCCCCACAGCACCTGTATATATGGATATATATTTGTACATATTTGTTACTCTAATTATTTATTTTACTTGTACATATCTATTCTATTTATTTTATTTTGTTAGTATGCTGGTTTAGTTCTCTGTCTCCCCCTTTTAGACTGTGTGCCCACTGTTGGGTAGGGACTGTCTCTAGATGTTGCCAACTTGGACTTCCCAAGCGCTTAGTACAGTGCTCTGCACACAGTAAGCACTCAATAAATACGATTGATGATGATGATTTATGTTGCCAACTTGTACTTCCCAAGCGCTTAGTCCAGGGCTCTGCACACAGTAAGCGCTCAATAAATACGATTGATTGATTGATTGAGCGCTTACTGTGTGCAGAGCACTGGTCTAAGCGCTTGGGAAGTACCGTAATAATGATGGTATTTTATTAAGCGCTGAGCCCTTTCCTTCCTCTCCCCCTCGTCCCCCTCTCCATCCCCCCATCTTACCTCCTTCCCTTCCCCACAGCACCTGTATATATGTTTGTACATATTTATTACTCTATTTATTTATTTATTTTATTTGTACATATCTATTCTATTTATTTTATTTTGTTAGTATGTTTGGTTTTGTTCTCTGTCTCCCCCTTTTAGACTGTGAGCCCACTGTTGGGTAGGGACTGTCTCTAGATGTTGCCAACTTGGACTGCCCAAGCGCTTAGTATAGTGCTCTGCACACAGTAAGCGCTCAGTAAATACGATTGATTGATTGATTCATTCGCTCGATCGTATTTATGGAGCGCTTCCTATGTGCAGAGCCCTGGACTAAGCGCTTGGGAAGTACCATAATAATGATGGTATTTTAGTAAGCGCTTACTATGTGCAAAAACACTGTTCTAAGCGCTGGAATGTATTTTCATCCGTTTGGCACAGCTGCATTCATTCGCTCGGTGGTATTTATGGAGCGCTGCCTGGGGGTGCAGAGCCCTGGACTGAGCGCTTGGGAAGTACCAGAATATTGATATTTTATTAATCAATCAATCAATCGTATTTATTGAGCGCTTACTGTGTGCAGAGCACTGTACTAAGCGCTTGGGAAGTACAAGTTGGCAACATAGAGAGACGGTCCCCACCCAACAGTGGGCTCGCAGTGCAAAGCACTATTCTAAGCGCTGAAATGTATTTTCATGTATTTGTACTTGCATATATTTGTAATAATAATAATGATGATGATGGCATTTGTTAAGTGCTTACCATGTGCAAAGCACTGGAATGTATTTCCATATATTTGTACTTGCATATATTTTGTACAGCTGCATTCATTCACTCGATGGTATTTATGGAGCGCTTCCTGGGGGTGCAGAGCCCTGGACTAAGCGCTTGGGAAGTACTGTAATAATGATGGTATTTTATTAAGCGCTGAGCCCCTTTCCTTCCTCTCTCCCTCGTCCCCCTCTCCATCCCCCCATCTTACCTCTTTCCCTTCCCCACAGCACCTGTATATATGTTTGGACATATTTATTACTCTATTTATTTACTTGTACATATCTATTCTATTTATTTTATTTTGTTAGTATGTTTGGTTTTGTTGTCTGTCTCCCCCTTTTAGACTGTGAGCCCACTGTTGGGTAGGGACTGTCTCTAGATGTTGCCAACTTGGACTTCCCAAGCGCTTAGTACAGTGCTCTCTGCACACAGTAAGCGCTCAATAAATACGATTGATTGATTGATTTTAGACTGTGAGCCCGCTGTTGGGTAGGGACTGTCTCTCTATGTTGCCAACTTGGACTTCCCAAGCGCTTAGTACAGTGCTCTCTGCACACAGTAAGCGCTCAATAAATACGATTGATTGATGCATTCATTAGCTCGATGGTATTTATGGAGCGCTTCCTGGGGGTGCAGAGTCCTGGACTAAGTGCTTGGGAAGTACCTTAATAATGTTGGCATTTTATTAAGCGCTTACTACGTGCAAAAGCACTGTTCTAAGCGCCGGAATGCGTTTTCATCTGTTTGGCAAAGCTGCATTCATTCGCTTGGTGGTATTTATGGAGCGCTTCCTGGGGGTGCAGAGCCCTGAACTAAGTGCTTGGGAAGTACCGTAATAATGATGGTATTTTATTAAGCGCTTACTATGTGCAAAACACTGGAATGTATTTTCATGTATATGTAGTTGCATATATTTTGTAGAGCTGCATTCATTCACTCGATGGTATTTATGGAGCGCTTCCTGGGTGCAGAGCCCTGGACGAAGCGCTTGGGAAGTACCAGAATAATGTTGATATTTTATTATCAATCAATCAATCAATTGTATTTATTGAACGCTTACTGTGTGCAGAGCACTGTACTAAGCGTTTGGGAAGTCCAAGTTGGCAACATAGAGAGACGGTCCGTACCCAACAGTGGGCTAACAGTCTAAAAGGGGGAGACAGAGAACAAAACCAAACATACTAACAAAATAAAATAAATAGATATGTACAAGTAAAATAAATGAATAGAGTAATAAATATGTACAAACATATATACATATATACAGGTGATGTATTTTCATGTATTTGTACTTGCATATATTTGTAATAATAATAATAATGATGATGGCATTTGTTAAGCGCTTACCATGTGCAAAGCACTGTTCTAAGCGCTGGAATGTATTTTCATATATTTGTACTTGCGTATATTCTGTACAGCTGCATTCATTCATTTGATCGTATTTATGGAGTACTTCCTGGGGGTGCAGAGCCCTGGACTAAGCGCTTGGGAAGTACTGTAATAATGATGGTATTTTATTAAGCGCTTACTATGTGCAGAGCAGTGGAATGTATTTTCATGTATATGTAGTTGCATATATTTTGTACAGCTGCATTCATTCACTCGATCGCATTTATGGAGCACTTCCTGGGGGTGCAGAGCCCTGGACTAAGCGCTTGGGAAGTACCATAATAATGTTGGTATTTTATTAAGCGCTTACTACGTGCAAAAGCACTGTTCTAAGCGCCGGAATGCGTTTTCATCCATTTGGCACAGCTGCATTCATTCGCTCGATCGTATTTATGGAGCGCTGCCTGGGGGTGCAGAGCCCTGGACTAAGCGCTTGGGAAGTACCAGAATAATGATGGCATTTTATTAATCAATCAATCAATCAATTGTATTTATTGAGCGCTTACTGTGTGCAGAGCACTGTACTAAGCGCTTGGGAAGTACAAGTTGGCAACACAGAGAGGCGGTCCCTACCCAACAGTGGACTCACAGCTTACTATGTGCAAAGCACTAGTCTAAGCACTGGAATGTATTTTCATGTATTTGTACTTGCATATATTTGTAATAATAATAATGATGATGATGGCATTTGTTAAGGGCTTACCATGTGCAAAGCACTGTTCTAAGCGCTGGAATATATTTTCATATATTTGTACTTGCATACATTTGTACAGCTGCATTCATTCACTCGATCGTATTTATGGAGCGCTTCCTGTCTGCAGAGCCCTGGACTAAGCGCTCGGGAAGTACCAGAATAATGATGGTATTTTATTAAGCGCTTACTATGTGCAAAGCACTGTTCTAGGTGCTGGAATATATTTTCATGTATTTGCACTTGCATATATTTGTAATAATAATAACGATGGACTGTCTCTATATGTTGCCAATTTGTACTTCCCAAGCGCTTAGTACAGTGCTCTGCACATAGTAAGCACTCAATAAATATGATTGATTGATTGATTGATGGCATTTGTTAAGCGCTTACCATGTGCAAAGCACTGTTCTAAGCGCTGGAATGTATTTTCATATATTTGTACTTGCATATATTTTGTAGAGCTGCATTCATTCACTCAATCGTATTTGTGGAGCGCTTCCTGTGTGCAGAGCACTGGACTAAGCGCTTGGGAAGTACGATAATAATGATGGTATTTTATTAAGCGCTTACTATGGGCAAAGTACTGTTCTAAGCACTGGGGAGGTTACGGTGAGCAGGTTGTCCCACGGTGGGCTCACAGTCTTCATCCCCATTTTACAGATGAGGTCACTGAGGCCCAGAGAAGTTAAGTGACTTGCCCAAAGTCGCACAGCTAACAAGTGGCGGAGCCGGGATTTGAACCCATGACCACTGACTCCAAAGCCTGGGCTCTTTCCACTGAGCCACACTGTTGGCAACATATAGAGGCGGTCCCTACCCAACAAGGGGTTCACAGATATATTCCTCTATTTACTTGTACCTATTTACTCTCCTGTTTATTTTGTTAACGAGGTGCCTAGAACTTTGATTCTATTCCTTCTGTTGATTTTATTGATTTTTGTTGATTTATTTATTTTATTTATTTATTTTACTTGTACATATCTATTCTATTTATTTTATTTTGTTAGTATGTTTGGTTTTGTTCTCTGTCTCCCCCTTTTAGACTGTGAGCCCACTGTTGGGTAGGGACTGTCTCTAGATGTTGCCAACTTGTACTTCCCAAGCGCTTAGTACAGTGCTCTGCACACAGTAAGCGCTCAATAAATACGATTGATTGATTGATTGATTTTGACCCCTGATTACAGGTTTTGTCATCTGTCTCCCCCCTTCTAGACTGTGAGCCTGGTGTTGGGTAGGGGCCGTCTCTAGATGTTGCCCGTTTATACTTGCCAAGCGCTTAGTACAGTGCTCTGCACACAGGAAGCGCTCAATAAATACGATTGAATGAATGAATGAGTGAATGACGGTGAGCCCGTTGTTGGGTAGGGACCGTCTCTAGATGTTGCTGGTTTGTACTTGCCAAGCGCTTAGTACAGCGCTTGTACAGTACAGTTGTCCCTGTGGGACAACCTGATCACCTTGTTACCTCCCCAGCACTTAGAACAGTGCTTTGCACATAGTAAGCGCTTAATAAATGCCATTATTATTATTATTATTACAGTGCTCTGCACACAGGAAGCGCTCAATAAATACGAATGAATGAATGAGTGAATGAGCCCCCCGACCCGACCTTCCTCAGCAGCTTCCCACCCCTTCCCCCCTCCCCACTGCTTTCTGCTTTACCTTTCCAGCTCCTCCTCCACTCTCCATAATAATAATAATAATAATTTTTATTATATTGACTGAGACTGAGCCCCCTTTTTCCTCTCCTCCTCCCCTTCTCTTTCCCCTCCCCACAGCACTTGTATATATATTTGTACAGATTTATTCCTCAATTTTACTTGTACATATTTACTATTCTATATATTTTGTTAATGATGTGCATATAACTATAATTCTATTTGTTGTGACGATTTTGATACCTATCTACGTGTTTTGTTTTGTTGTCTGTCTCCCCCTTCTAATAATAATAATGATGATATTTATTAAGTGCTACTGTGTGCAAAGCACTATTCTAAGCGCTGGGGAGGTTACGAGGTGATCAGGTTTTCCCACGTGGGGCTCACAGTCTTCATCCCCATTCTACAGATGAGGTAACTGAGGCACAGAGAAGTGAAGTGACTTGCCCAAAGTCACACAGCCTACAAGTGGCGGAGCCGAGATTTGAACCCATGACCTCTGCCTCCAGAGCCCATGCTCTTTCCACTGAGCCACGCTGCTTCTAGACTGTGAGCCCGCTGTTGGGTAGGGACCGTCTCTATATGTTGCTGACTTGGACTTCCCAAGCGCTTAGTACAGTGCTCTGCACACGGTAAGCGCTCAATAAATACAACTGAATGAATGTTCGGAGCCACATAATGGTAATAATAATAATAATAATTAAGGGCGGTGTTTGTTAAGTGCTTACTATGCACCAAGCATGGCTCCTAAGCGCTGCCCGGCATAGTAGTAATAATAATAAATAATAACGATGGCATTTGTGAAGCGCTTACTATGTGCCAAGTGCTGTTCTAAGCGCCGGGGGGGGATACAAGGTGATCAGGTTGTCCCACGTGGGGCTCACATAGACTAGCCCCCCCTTATTCCTTATCTCTCGCTCCCTTTATAATAATAATAATGATGGTATTAAGCGCTTACTATGTGCAAAGCACTGTTCTAAGCACCGGGGAGGTTACAAGGTGATCAGGTTTTCCCATGTGGGGCTCACAGTCTTCATCCCCATTTTCCAGATGAAGGAACTGAGGCCCAGAGAAGTGAAGTGACTTGCCCAAAGTCACACAGCTGACAATTGGTGGAGCCGGGACTTGAACCCAGGACCTCTGACTCCCAAGCCCAGGCTCTTTCCACTGAGCCACGCTGCTTCTCCTAAGCGCTGCCCGGTGTAGTAATAATAATGATAAATAATAATGGTGGCATTTGTTAAGCGCTTACTATGTGCTAACACCGTTCTAAGCACCGGGGAGGTTACAAGGCGATGAGGTTGTCCCACGGGGGGCTCACAGTCTTCATCCCCATTTTACAGATGAGGGAACTGAGGCCCAGAGAAGTGACTTGCCCAAAGTCACACAGCTGGCAATTGGCGGAACTGGGATTTGAACCCATGACCTCTAACTCCAAAGCCCGGGCTCTTTCCACTGAGCCACGCAATAATAATAATAATAATAATAATAATAATAATAATAATAATAATAATAATAATAATAAAGGGTGGTATCTGTTAAATGCTTACTATGCGCTAAACGTGGCTCCTGAGTGCTGCCTGGTGTAGTAATAATAATAATAAATAATAATGATGGCATTTGTTAAACGCTTACTACGTGTGAAGCACTGTTGTAAGCGCTGGGGGTATACAGGGTGATCAGATTGTCCCACGTGGGGCTCACAGTCTTAATCCCCATTTTACAGATGAGGGAACTGAGGCTCAGAGAAGTTGTGACTTGCCCAAGGTCGCACAGCAGACATGTGACGGAGCTGGGATTAGAACCCATGACCTCTGGCTCCCAAGCCCGTGCGCTTTCCACTGCGCCACGCTGCTTCTCTAGAAGGTACAAGGCCATCAGGTTGTCCCACGTGGGGCTCGTAGTCTCAATCCCCATTTTACATAGGAGGTCACAGAGGCACAGAGAAGTGAATGCCCTGCCCACGGTCACACAGCGGACAAGTGGCGGAGCCGGGATTAGAACCCACGACCGACCTCTCTCCACTATACCATGCAGCGCTTAGAGCAATGCTTGGCACATAGTGAGCGTTTAACAGATACCATCGTTATTATTATTATTATTGTTGTGATTATATGTACAAAAACACACAAACCCTCATCCTCTGACTCCCAAGCCTGTGTTCTTTCCACTAAGCTGTACTGCTTCTTGTGTGTGTTTGTGTGTGCACACGCCACATCTCCTCCTTTGTGTACACAAACACACAAACCCGCATCCTTTGACTCCCAAGCCCGTGTTCTTTCCACTAAGCTGTACTGCTTCTTGTGTGTGTTTGTGTGTGCACATGCCAAATCGCCTCTTTTCCTCTGGACATTGCGTGTTCCCCAAAGCCCCCCCTGTTCCTGGGCCTCTCCGCCCGCTGGAACTTTTTTTTTCCCTCCCACCCGGCTGTCCTTGTGCCTCTCCTCTCCCTCTCCGCAGCTCGGGATGAATATTGGGTGACTGGGTCACAGCCAAAGCCCGGATCTCCTTTCGATAATAATAATAATGATGGCATTTGTTAAGCGCTTACTATGTGCAAAGCACTGTTCTAAGCGCTGGGGGGGATGCAAGTTAAATCAGGTTGTCCCACGTAGGGCTCACAGTCTTCATCCTCATTTTACAGACGAGGGAACTGAGGCACAGAGAAGTGAAGTGACTTGCCCAAAGTCACACAGCTGACAAGTGGCGGAGCTGGGATTAGAACCCACGACCTCTGACTCCCAAGCCCGGGCTCATTCCACTGAGCCACGCTGCTTCTCTCTTTAGATGATGATGGTGGTATTGGTTAAGCGCTTATTAATAATAATAATAATGCCATTTATTAAGCGCTTACTATGTGCAAAGCACTGTTCTATGCGCTGGGGAGGTTACAAGGTGATCAGGTTGTCCCACGGGGGGCTCACAGTTTTAGTCTCTGTTTTACAGATGAGGGAACTGAGGCCCAGAGAAGTTAAGTGACTTGCCCAAAGTCACACAGCTGACAGTTGGTGGAGCCGGGATGTGCCAGACACTGTTCTAAGCTCTGGGGGAGATACAAGGAAATCAGGTCGGACGCAGTCCCGGTCCCACACGGGGCTCACAGTCTTCATCCCCATTTGACAGATGAGACTATTGAAGCCCAGAGAAGTGATGTGTCCAAGGTCACACAGCTTTGAACAGGCCCAGACCCCCGTGGGCTTCCCAAGCTGGATCTGATTTTCCCACCGGATCCCCCCAAGGGTGGTCTAGGAATGACCTTCTTCTTTATGTGAAGCGGTTAGTCCAAAGAGATCCTGGAAAACTATAGCCGCCCAAGCAGTCATTCCGTTGAATTTATTGAGCGCTTACAGGGTGCAGAGCACTGTACTAAGCGCTTAGAGATGGGGTGCCTCAGCCGTTGGTATTTGAGGGCGAGGTTGAAAGATCTCGCGCTCGACCGATGCCCATTTCCAGGCCCTGGAGGCTTGTCTGGTTGCCACGGAGACCTGTGACCTGAGCAACTGACAGTTGCAGTTTCCTCACCGGTTTCAGTGACGGAGAGGGGAAGTTTTGATGCAGTCTCTAACTTTTGGAGTTTCACTGAGAACACATTATCTCGCTTAGATGAGGAAAGCCGAAGGCAGTTTCTGCCTGTTTCCTGCCATAGGGTGATCTGGAGGGTGTGATGTATATATGTTTGTACATATTTATCACTCTATTTATTTTACTTGTACATATCTATTCTATTATTTTATTTTGTTAGTATGTTTGGTTTTGTTCTCTGTCTCCCCCCTTTTAGACTGTGAGCCCACTGTTGGGTAGGGACTGTCTCTATATGTTGCCAATTTGTACTTCCCAAGCGCTTAGTACAGTGCTCTGCACATAGTAAGCGCTCAATAAATAGGATTGATGATGATGATGATGAGTGTCTCTCTATGTTGCCAACTTGTACTTCCCAAGTGCTTAGTACAGTGCTCTGCACACAGTAAGTGCTCAATAAATACGATTGATTGATTGATGTACGCTTTTATCCACCAAGTACAACATTTTGTTAAGGATGTGCTTATAGCTTTAATTCTATTTTTCTGATGATTTTGACACCTGTCTACATGTTTTGTTTTGTTGTCTGTCTCCCCCTTCTAGACTGTGAGCCCGTTGTTGGGTAGGGACCGTCTCTATATGTTGCTGATTTGTACTTCCCAACCGCTTAGTACAGTGCTCTGCACACAGTAAGCGCTCAATAAATACGATTGAATGAATGAATTGGAATAAAGGATTGGTGTGTGACTATAGGTAATTTTCCCACATGGCTTGGCTCTTACATCTGGTTTTAAGAGTTGGCCAAATGATCATTTGGAAACCTGTTTAAAAAAAAAATGAAGGGGTATAATACGGGCACCCGAAGATTCGTGGCGACTCAGCTCATTGGTTCCCCCATGAAACTGAGGTCACAGCTGCTGGAGACAGGAACAGAGAGGCAAGTTGATATCATATACCCATTCAGTCGGACAATCAATAGTATTAATTGAGTGCCAACTCTGTGCAGAATTCCTTGCGCTAATGAATACAGAAGAAAACAGAGTACCGGAACACAGATTCTTTGGCATGGTTTGATCAATAACAATAATAATAATGGCATTTATTAAGCATTTACTATGTGCAAAGCACTGTTCTAAGCACTGGGGAGGTTACAAGGTGATCAGGGTGTCCCACATGGAGCTCACAGTCTTCATCCCCATTTTTCAGATGAGGGAACTGAGTCCCAGAGAAGTTAAGTGACTTGCCCAAAGTCGCACAGCTGACAAGTGGCGGAACTGGGATTTGAACCCATGACCTCTGACTCCAAAGCCCGGGCTCTTTCCACTGAGCTACGCTGCTTCTCATCCTGATCCTTGTGGGTAGGGAGCGTGTGTACCACTTCTGTCATATCATACTTTTCCAAACACTTACTTAAGCGCTCTGCCCACAGTAAGTGCTCAATAAATACCATTGATCGTGCGATTGAATAAATACCATTGATTTCAACATCCAGTTCTCCAGCACCCCAACATCTTCTCTCATCTGCTGATCACCCAGAGGAGAGGTGGAATTGCTTATTAGGACTGCCACCTACTACAATTAATAATTATTATTACGGCATTTGTTAAGTGCCTGCTGTGTGTTTCTAGGGTGGGTGTAAAGTTATGAGATTGGACACAATCCCCGTCCCACATGAGGCTCACGCCGCTGAAGAGGTTTATTAAGGTCACATCTCCTCCAAGAGGTCTTCCCTGATTAAGCCATCTTTTTCCCAGCTTCTACTCCCTTCCTTGTTGTCTGTGCACTTATATCTGTGACCTTTGGCCATTTGATATACACCCCACCTTCAATCCCTCAGCACTTATGTACATATCTATAAATTATATATTATACATTTTTACGTTCCTGCTTGTCTATCCTTCTAGACTTTAAGCTCACCACTCAGTCAATAGCATCAATGAGGATGAAAGTTTTTTAGAAGAGTAACAGGAATCTCATTCCCTGGAGTCTACTGATTTTCTCGTGTTTGGTTTCCTCCCTCCGAGGACCTACTGTGTGTGCATGTGTGTTTGTATTTGTGTCTGGTTGTTGAGTCTTCTTCAAAACCCCTGTGAAACAACTACCTCTCTCCAAGTGACCAAAGCTACTGCCGTGGCTTTTAGAAGCCAGTTGGGTCCCTTGTTGGGGCGAGCGGCTTGAGTCTGTGTCTCTGTGACGCCATTCCTTGGCGTTTGTTATGTCATTCATTGGCAAGAACATGGATTGGGTGTCCACTCTGTTGCCCTGCCAACTGGACCGAAACAAGTCTGAAGACTAATGGTGAATGCATTGTTGAGCTCAAGTTGTGGCTCAGATGTTGAGTTGTCAGGAGTGGGAGGTCAAGGATGACAAGTGCATTGCCCCTTTAATTTTGCGTGTATAGAGCCAATACGGCAGGTAGACAGGGAGGTCCCGAAAGAAGGCATCAAATAAATGAAAAAAGCAAACATTCAGGCAGAGGCAGAAAGCACCTCAATGTTTGCTTTTTTCATTTATTTGATGGCTTCTTTCGGGACCTCCCTGTCTACCTGCCGTATTGGCTGTATACACGCAAGAGGCAGAAAGGAGAGGGAGAGGGAGAGGCAGAAAGCACCTGGCAAGTGGCAATCGTACAGTGAACTAAATCAACACTTAATCAGCCCAGTTTTAATTTGCAGAAAAAGTCCATGATCGTCATGTGATTCAATATCACCAATGGGGAATGAAGAATGTTTGTTTTTAACAGAACACGGAATCAGACTTAGTAACTGCCCACAGGGACCCACAACTTAAGTGGACTGCTGAAATTCTGGGGTGAACCCCTTTATTTTTGAAAAGGGAGCATTTGAACTGAAATCATGCCTTCACAGCATCAAAAATAGTTTGCCACCACAAGAGAAGTTCTTTTTTCTCTCGTTGTTCCCTGGCCCCCTTCTTTCTCCTACTCTCAACTCCCTCCTGACCCGCCTTTTCAAGACAGTGCTGTGATATTTAGTTATTTTAGAATGGTCAATCATTAGAACGTGGCTCCTTGGGTTCTCTTGACTGTTTTGACTTTCGGACTCTTGAATAGTCCTGTTTGGGTGGTGAGGTGTAGGAAACGAACTCTTAGGGTATTTAAGAGTGTTCCCTTCAAGGCCCTACTGAGAGCTCACCTCCTCCATGAGGCCTTCCCAGACTGAGCCCCCTCCTTCCGCTCCTCCTCCCCCCATCTTCCCGCCTTACTTCCTTCCCCTCCCCACAGCACTTGTATATATGTATATATGTTTGTCATATTTATTTCTCTATTTTATTTGTACATATTCTATTTATTTTACTTTGTTAATATGTTTTGTTTTGTTCTCTGTCTCCCCCTTCTAGACTGTGAGCCCACTGTTGGGTAGGGACCGTCGCTATATGTTGCCAACTTGTACTTCCCAAGCGCTTAGTACAGTTCTCTGCACACAGTAAGCACTCAATAAATACAATTGAGTGAATGAATGTTGTCTCATGTTTTTCGGTTTCTATTCTCTTCCTTTATTTTTGTTTCTGCTGCCAACTCTCCCTGCATTATTAGATCATGAGCATCCTCTAGGGCCAGGAACTTTGTCTATTTTTCACCAGTGTACTTTTCCCCCCAGTGCTTAATCAATCAGTCAATCGGTGATATTAATTGAGTGCTTACTATGTGCAGAGCACTGTACTAAGTGCTTAGTACAGGACTTTTTGGTATTTAAGTGCTATGTGCCAGGCACTGTACTTACAACTGTGGTAGATAAAAGTTAATCAGGTTGCACACAACCCATGTCCCATGTGGGGCTCACTGTCGTAATCCTCATTTTACAGACGAGGTAACCGAGGCTCAGAGAAGTGAAGCACCTTGCCCAAGCTCACACAGCAGACAAGTGGCAGAGCCGGGATTAGAACCCAGGTTCTTCCGACCCCCAGGCCTGGATTCTGTATCCACTTGGCCATGCTGCTTCTTGAGCACAGGTGCTTAATAAATGCGACTAATACTTGATACTGGTGAAAATTGTCCACAGTCTGTGTAATGTCTTTTGCTTTGACTCTCTTTACCTTTTTGAAGGGTGAAGAAAAGTAATACACATCTTTAGGTTCCTTTTTCCGTACAAATACCATTGCTTGTTAGGACTCTAAATCAGTACTATGAAGTAAATAGTTGTGGACCAGATAGAAATAATATTACAATGCGCTATCTGTTTAAATGTTTGCCAAACACTAACTGTAAACAAATTCTCTTCCCTAAACCTCAGGGAGATATGTCAGAAACCTAAACGATTCAACCATTGGCCCAGATAGTGAGTCAGAAGTAGAAATTGAAACTTGACATTGATGCTTCACCAGAAACAAAACTGAAACTTTCCTGTTTATTTTTGCAGGTGAATTTTTGAGATAAGCGGGTCAGTGGTTACTGTGGTAACTGGAAGTGATTTTCTGGAACCGGCCCATTGGCCTACAATGATTTTTAACCTGTTTGCTTTTGTTCTTTTTTATTTGCTTATGTCTTATAGTTTTAAATTCATTGCAGGGTTTCTAAGGCAGTTACCGTTGATACTTCAGTAGATAAAACTGATGATTCAAATTAAGTCGAACCAAGGCTATTGGAGATAATCAGAAGTTAAGATACTGTAACCAAACTGGGTTTGGTTGCCTGGAGACAGGTGTGAACCCCATTTTGTTCCTCAGTAATATTTATTGATTGAATATGGACTGTGTGCAGAGCACTGTACGAAGACCTCAGGAGAGTTCAGTAGAATTAGTAGACACAGTTCCCTCAGTGAAGGAGCTTTCAGTGTAGTGGAGTCATTTTTCCAATTCCAAGTCGACTTTTTATATAATCCTACTGCAAGGCACATTTATATTTTTCTCTTCAATTTGTGGACCTCTATGACTCCCAGCTCCTTTTCTACCTCGAACCTAATCTCTGTTTCCCCAGCTTGTATTTGTGGTCGTATTTTTATCTTGCAGGGTATCACCTAACAGTTGCCCTCATTTAATTTGGCCTCTTTCATAAACTCGACTCTACCTCCCCTTTGTCAAAACAGTTTTAAAGCTATTGGAATTAAAGTTTTTCCGTATACAGATTAATGACTATTTTCCCCCATTTCTGTTTGTTAATTGTGAAATATTAACTGTGAAATTATTATAGATATTGGGGTGGCTTCTTAGATGTTATCAGGAATAATTCCTACAGAAATTTTATTTTATTTTTGTGGTCTCAGGCCGGGGCAGAGTAAACCTAGATAACCACAGGTGGCCACACCTGTTGATTGAAGTACATTTTAACTCACCGTCTCTACTTCATTAACTTTGTTTTCTTAAGGGGATTTTCTATATAATGTGTGAGGCGGAACCATGTCACTGAGAGGTCCATATGTCCTGGAGATGGGATTGGCAGAGTTCTCTGTCGTAGCTTCTGTTTGGACGTTTTCTCTCCTGGCTTAGGGCGGGGGATCGGAAGTGAAACGGGACTTTGTTTCTTTTATGAAACTTAAAAATTCCCGAGGAATTGAGGAGTCATTGGATGTCTGGAATGGGCCATCTGGTATCACCCATGGTTTCCTGGGATTCTGAAATATTGACAAAGACAAGCTATAGATCATCGGAATGTCTAGGGTGTTTGGAACTCAGGGAAGTCTTGTGAAATGGAAGGGAGTGCTTCCAGTCAATCAATCAGTTGTGTTTATTGAGCACTTACTGTGTGCAGACCATTGTACTAAGCAATCCATTATTATTATTACAACTACTAATAATGATAATTATGGTATTTGTAAAGCGCTTAGTATGTGCCTGGCACTGTTTTAAGGGCTGAGGTTGATACAAGGTTAATTGGGTGGGACACAGTCCCTGTCCCACATAGGGCTCACAGTCTTAACCTCCATTTTCCAAATGAGGTAACCGAGGTCCAGAGAAGTGAAGTAACTTGCCCAGGGTCACACAGCAGACAAGTGGTGGAGCTGGGCTTAGTACCCAGGTCCCAGGCCAGTGCTCTATCCATTGGGTCACACTGTTTCAGTAGTTAATAGGGGAGGGCCAGTTATTTTTCTTGAAAATGGTATTTAAGTGCCGTGAGTTCTAGGCACTGGGGGTAGATACAAGCTAATCAGATTAGACATAGTCCCTGGCCCACAACTGGGCTCACAGTCCTTAATCCCCAGTTGTCCAAACTGAGGCTAATTTAAACAGAGGGGAATCGCTTCAGCACCTCAAGCCTGCTGATGAAATTGGCTGGATGTGGAGGCCTTTAGCAACCCCCAATCGGGCCACAGAAGGAGACGGGATAGCGGGTTGGTTGGACCCATCCACATCAAATCGGCCGTTCCATGCGGATGCGTTTTTGGGGTGTCCATCCACCTTCCTGCCTGGTCAAGTGATGGGTCGCAGGTGCCTGAGAACTCTTCCCCAGCCTCAGCATGGAAAAGAATACTGAACGTAATAATAGTTACGGTATTTGTTAAGCACCATACTGTGTGCCAAGCGTACTATTAATCTGCGGCACCGTAGATATAATGCAGTCAGATCAGATACTGTCCTTGTCCTATGTGTGGCTCACCGCGTCACTGGGAGGGAGGACAGGTTTCGAATCCCCATTTGACAGGTCAGGTAACTGGAGCACGGAGTAGTTAAGTGAGGTCACTGGGGAGGAGCAGGGATTAGAACCCAGTTCTCCTGACTCTCAGCCCTGTGCCCTTTCCACTCAGTCACACTGCTTATCGAGTCGCTGGCCTCACTGGTGCCGCTTCCCAGATGTTTTCTCCAGTGGGAGAGAAGAGGAGGGGGACCGGAGGAGGGGGAAGAGATGGACGAGAGAGTTAGAAAAGTTTCTCACTTCCTCTGGGCAAGATGTAGGGCAAAAGCAGACATTCCTCTCACTGCCTCTGGTTACCAGACAAGGCTCAGAGGCAAAACGAGTCCAAAACTCAGGCCTCCTGGAGTGAACTCAGCGTGGCTCAGTGGAAAGAGCACGGGCTTTGGAGTCAGAGGTCATGGGTTCGAATCCCGACTCCGCCGCATGTCTGCTGTGTGGCAAGTCACTTAACTTTTCAGAGCCTCAGTTACCTCATCTGTAAAATGGGGATGATGACTGTGAGCCCCACGTGGGACAACCTGATCACCTTGTATCCCCCCAGCGCTTAGAACAGTGCTTTGCACATAGTAAGCGCTTAACAAATGCCATTATTATTATTATTATCTTCACAAGAAGCAGCCTGGCCTAGTGGATAGAGACCGGGCCTGGGAGTCGGAAGGACCCTGGGTTCAAATCCCGGCTCTGCCGCTTGTCCGCTCTGTGTGACCTTTTTTTTTTTAATGGCATTTATTAAGTGCTTACTATGTGCAAAGCACTGTTCTAAGCGCTGAAGCACTGTTCTAAGTGCTGGAGCACTGTTCTAAGCGCTGGGTTTGGGCAAGTCACTTCGCTTCTCTGGGACTCAGTTACCTCATCTGGAAAATGAAGATTGAGACGGTGAGCCGCATGTGGGACGGGGACTGTGTCCAACCCGATTTGCTCATATCTACCCCAGCGCTTAGTACAGTGCCTGGCGCAGAGCAAGCGCTTAACTAATACCATAATGATAATAATAATAATAACCTAGAATTTCATGGCAGCCCCAAATGGAATCCCCGAGATCCTAAGTGGCTTTCTTGGTATCTGCAGAAGACCCCTCCGCCCCCCATCCCGCATACCTTTATTCCTAAAAGGGACAATATAGCAGAGACCCTGGATGGACACCCCAAATTTGGAGCCTGGTTTGCCTGAGCCCAGACCCTCCCAATGTGGGGTTCACCCCCAACCCAGTGCTTCCCTGTGCTCACCTCATTTTGGGGTGCTAGACCACGATCAGAGTGTCTCTGCCAACTTGTACTTCCCAAGCGCTTAGTACAGTGCTCTGCACACGATAAGCACTCAATAAATACGATTGATTGATTGATTGATTGATCACGTTTTGTTTTTTTTTGAAAGACGTCATCCATGACTAACAGAAATTTCATGAATATAGGGTTTATTCAATCCATCAATCAGTGGCATTTATCGAGGGATTATTGTGTGCAAAGCATTGTACTAAGCACTTGAGAGTGCAATGCAGTGAATTAATAGACACGTTCTCTGCCCGTAATGAGCTCACAGTCTGGAGGGAGTTTAGTGAAGTTTATATAAAAATAGAAATGCGGAAATACGCTAAATGATTAAACTCGAGTTTTCTCAAGGGACAGAGCTTGGCCTTGGTGATAGAGCGTGAGACTGAGACAAGAGACCTAGCTTCTAATCCACTCTGCCACTGACCTGCTGGGTGATTTTGGGAGAGTCACTTGACCTCTCTGGTGTGTTGCCTCATCTGCAAAAGGGGGGTGAGGTCAGTGCTGTCCCTCTGTCTTAAGATTGGGTACCGGGTTGGAGGCAAGGCTGTGTCTGATCTGATTATTCTGAGCGCGTAGCCCACCTGCACGCTTAGCACATAGCAATAAATTCCCTCCACGAAACAAAAAGGGGAAATCAGGAAATTTTGGGCAGTGGTGCAGACTGTGTTGGAGTATAAAGACCTTCAGCGGCCCAGCTTTTTGGATCTCTCCAGAATCTGACATTCTATGCTGGAGGAAAGCCTGACTTTTTACATGAAACCAGATGAGTTCTGAGCAAGCTCACCGTCTGACGGGCTCCCGATCTCGATCCGCCCCAATCTCACACTTCTAGACTTGGGAGTCTTCAGTGGGAATTTGTCATGTAGATTCTCATTCAAAGAAAAAATAATTGCTTTCATTTTCTGCCTCTGTCTGTGTGGGTGCTGGGGCTTGCGGAAGAGGACATGCAACTTCATTAAGATCTCTTCTCATCTCTGGATGAAGGAGGGTTTTAAAAATATCTATTTTTTGTCGCGTAACACAATTCTAATAGTAAAGACGACGTGAATTTTGCAAGTTTGTGGCTCCATTAGAAATTGTTCTCATGTGGTCCAAGCCTATAAATCAAACAACACCTCAAAGATGATATAAGGAACTTGTGGTTAGCTTTTCTGCTAGCCTGGAAGTGCCTTAGGCAGGGGTTGAACTCTTTTGTACTCTCCCAAACGCTTAGAACAGGGTCTGCACACAGAAAGAGTTCAATAAATATGACCGATTGATAAAATCACTCCTTATTCCATTTTAGGTTCCTGGACTTTTTTTTTTTTTTTTTTTTTTTTACTGGAAATGTGGAAAATGTAGTGGAAAATGCGAATAAAATGGAGATTGTTTTGGGAAAATACAGCATCTAGTGGTGTGGCGAGTTGAATAGGAGAGGCGTGACCTAGTGGAAAGCACACAGGCCTAGGAGTCAGAGGACCTGAGTTCTTATCCTGGCTCCGCCAGTTGTCTGTAGCGTTACATTGGGCAAGTCACTTCACTTCTCTGGGCCTTAGTTTCCTCAACTACAAAATGGGGATTAATTTTCTGTTCTGCTCCTGCCTAGACTGTAAGCCCCTGTAGGAAAGAGATTGTCTCTTACCTGATTAATTTGTCCCTGACTACCCCAGAACTTAGACCATTGCTTGATATATAGTAAGGGCTCAACAAATAATAATAATAATAATAGGAATAAACAGTCAAGCGGACATCTCCCACGTCTGGCAAAAAGCCGGATTCCTCGCTTCTTGTTTGGAAAAGCGCCATAACTGTAAACAATCTCATTATCAGTCGATGATGCCTTAGCGCTGTAATGTTGTTTTTTTACAATTTCAAGCTGACCTTTTCATCTGAGAGCAGTTACAAGGACAAAGCGTTGGCACTATTTGTGATTTAGGAAGGCTGGTGTGATTTGCCGTAAGTGCTTTTAATATTGGATCCAGCATTGGATTTTTGATGGTACTTTTTCAGGCGAATTGTCTGGGGGCATTTCATCGCATGTTTCACAATCTTGCGGTAGCTTTGTGCTCCCCTGTTCACTTGTCTGTATGGGCGACTCCAATTTTGTTTCCCTCAAAATGAATGGAATATTATTTGCTTTTGCTTCTGTTTGGAAG
This sequence comes from Tachyglossus aculeatus, assembly GCF_015852505.1. Lineage (NCBI taxonomy): Eukaryota > Metazoa > Chordata > Mammalia > Monotremata > Tachyglossidae > Tachyglossus > Tachyglossus aculeatus. The sequence continues at coordinate 25,231,243 of NC_052089.1, forward strand.
ATGGAGGCCCATGTGATGGGTTAGAAATTGGGTTCCCGCTATTCAGACCTGCCTCTCGCCTTCCAACGACACCTCTCCCCCTCTAGACTGTAAGCTCTTTGTGGGCAGGGAATGTGTCTGCCATCTCTGTTATACTGGACTCTCCCAAGCGCTTGGTTCAGTGCTCTGCCCATAGTAAAGGCTCAGTAAAACTCAATAAATACGATCGATTGATTTGATTGGCACAGCCAAAGGTGCAACTGGGCACAACTCCCGTGCGCCCTAAATCTTAGAGTTGTGACTTCTGTGCAAGGTTGGTGTTTGTTGTATTCTGAATCATACCCCCGCCTTCCAGACCCCAAACAGTATATTCAGCAAGCACATGAGAATGCCCAGCGCTTCTGGGGTCAGGTGGGTTGCGGGGGCATGTTTGTGTGAGTGTGTGTGTGTATGTGTGTGTGTGCATATCAAGAGCAACTCCCTTTCTATTGCTTGCCCTTGCAAATCATTTCCTCTTCAAACCATGGTTGATTTACTCCCAGCTCAGTAAATTGGATTCTTAGCTGGACTGTGATAGAAAGGGATCAGAGTTGGACAGCATCAACATTTGAAACGCTTTCAGCTGTTCTGTGCGCTTTTGCAGCGAGTCACCCGAGTGAGGCTAAGCGAAGATGTCTCCCCTCACCAGCACAGTATTGGGTTGGGGTGTCAATGTATAGTCGAGGTGTAGACACAGCGTAGCTTAGCGGAAAGAGCATGGGTTTAGGAGCCAGAGGCTCTGGCTCCATCACTTACCTGCTGTTTCCTTTGACTCTCAGGCATGAGCTTTATCCGCTAGGCCACATTGCTTTCCACATGTAGCTCGCACATAGAGATGGAGTTTCAGGTTTACCTATGTGCCCCAGAAGCTCTCAAAACCTCCTGCAGTCCCAATCCCCTGCTATATTTTAGGGATGTCCATTCTATGCTTAGCAATATCCTGGCGGATGTAGAGGGGGCCTGAAGAACACGTTTGATGCTGAGGAAAAAGTTACTTCTTCACTTGCCCTTATTAAATGGGGAGAGGAAGTGGTTTTTCAAACAGTGATTCTAATGACCAGCTGCTTTTCCTGAGATAGAAACCTCCAACTTGCTCTCCTTTATGCCTTAAACAATGGTCCGTTTATCCTCGGCAATTGAGATCGCAGTAAACGGATGCTCGCGTGCTTGGCCACCCCATTCGAAAGCCCGCGTCTGACATCCTCTCAGCACCTCGGGTTTCAGAGGTCTCGGAGGGAAGCTCCCCTCAGGTGTGGAGGGGCAGGCTACCTCTGTGGCCCTTGCCTTTTAGTCAGCCCTGTCTGAAATCGCTCAGACCTGGACACAGTTCGGTAGTGATGACGCCAGCCCAAACAGAAACTCTGTCCCTTCTTCTCATCCTTTCTCCTCCCTCAATGCCTGAGGGATTGTTGCTGGTGGCATTTTTTATTTATTTATATTAATGCCTGCCTCCTCCCTCTAGACTGTAAGCTCCTTGTGGGCAGGGAATGTATCTGTTTATTATTATATTGTACTCTTCAAAGTGCTTCGAAGTTCTCAATAAATATGGCAATGAATGAATGAAGGTGTTTTTGGTCCATTCTAATGATGACAGTTTTGTTCTTCCCTACAGCTCTCTAGGTGATAGTCACTAGTCACTAGTCAAACAAGAGTTATTGATCTAATAAATAATCCTCAGACCTTGAAGAAAGTTGCTCAACCCCTCTAGCCTCTCCTAAATTTTCCACCCTTCTCGCTCTATCCCCCCCCACCCCACCCCAAACATATGCAAGACATTTGGGATGAAAGAACGAGAAGTGATTTGATAGCCTCTGCAGGAAAGTGCTGAACAATTAATTCCTCCATGGGATTAATTTATAGGCCTTTTTTTTTTTAGAGGCACTTGAATATGTGATGGCTGATGTCAGGCTTATTAAAAGAAACCCACTCACCCGGCTAGAATCTTAAATGGTATCTGCAATTTGCCGAGTAAGCAAGTGGAAATGTGTGAGGGAAATCCTGCTGCTCCTATTGGTCGGGAGTTTCTGTAAGCAAAGGTGACCGGGAAACTGGGTGGTTCACATCTCTTCAGTGCATCTGCACAGTAATGATGATAATAATAATTTGTTAAGCACTTCCTATGTGCCAGGCACTGTACTAAGCACTGGGGTGGATGCAAGCAAGTCAGGTTGGACACAGTTCCTGTCCCGTATGGGGTTCACAGTCCCCATTTTGCAGATGAGATAACTGAGGCCCCAGAGAAGTGATGCTACTTGCCCAAGGTCACAGCGGAGAAGTGGAAGAGCTGCGATTAGAACCCATGACCTTCTGACTCTCAGGCCTGTGTTCTATCCCCTAGGCCATGCTGCTTCAGGGAATTTAGCATGTAGAGGGGAGGGGGTGTGTGTGTACAGAGGTCAAAGATTGGGGAGGAGAAGGTTTCTGGTTCAGTGAGGCCCTAAGACTTAGCCCAACTTGAAAAGTAGCTTGTTTGGTCAACTGAAAATGGACACTTTCAAAGCAGGACCGGCAGAACGGACTCTAAGCTCGTCTCTAGTCTGTGAGCTCGTTGTGGGCAAGGATTGTGTCTGTTTGTTGTTATTTTGTACTCTCTCAATCACTTAGTACAGGGCTTTGCACACAGTAAGCGCTCAATAAATACCATTCAATGAATGAATGAATATAAAGGCCCAGTGAAGCACGGTCCCAAACAATACAACGCATCAGGGGCCGGCTGGGCGACCGCCGGAGTGGGTAGACCAGCCCAGCCGGCAGCAGTCAGAGAGACCTCGTTCTCCTCGAGCGGGGGCTTCACCAACATCCACATGCCAAGAGATAGGCGTGAAAACAGAGACAGACTCTGAGCAGGACAAATCACTAATTGCAAGTTCCTTGAGGTCAGGGATCGTCTCTCCACCTATTCTGTTGGATTGTAGTCTCCCGAGCACTCTGTACCTGGGAAGTGCTCAGTAAATACATTAATTGATTCATGAAGCAGAGGTTCATCCTTAAGGGCAGACTGAAGAGAATGGGGGGTTGTCATACATAGGTCTTTTCAGTCCTACATGATCTTCAAAATTAAATTTAATATGAATATATTTAACTTTAAATTATGTGTTTTACACACACACACACACACACACACACACACACACAGAATTTGGTGATGCAAGTGGGAACCGACATTTAGATTTTAATTGTACTTTACAACTTTGGTTCTTGAGCTAAGTGTGTGTATTTTTCTCGAAGCATAATATCATTTGAAAAGTGCAAACCAATAAAATGGGACAACGTGTAACGGGAGCTGACTGTCAGAATTTGGGAAGAAGAGGCTGAATCGGCAGAGCCCAATGTGGGACAGGGATTGTGTCTGACCTGATTATCTTGAATCTACCACAGTGCCTGGCATATAGGAAATGTTTAAATACCGCAATTTATTGTTATTATTATTATTAGTTATAGCTGGGGATACTGGAGTGCATAAAGCAAATCAGAGAAACTTTGTCCAAAACTAATTTCTGTTGGGGGGAAAAAAATCTGGTTATACATTCTGAGTCAGTTGTGAGAGCCAAGATTTAAGGCAAAATTCAGCTGCCTTTCTAATAGGTGGGATTGGGTATGGTAAAAGTTGGTGAATGAGGCATCATTTATCTTTACAGTGGGTTTTTATTAATGCTCCTAATGAGCTGACTTGAAGTTTAAATGAGTTCATTAGACGTAAGCAGAATAATGAGAAACATAAGGTATTTCTTTAATGCCCCTGTTTTGTGGGAACTGCACTGACAGTTTAGGCAGGCTTCAAAGTTGCTACGTGAGAGAGAATTAATGACTCATTGAATGAATGAATGCATGAATGACAAATTTAGGTTTAGAGTCAATCAACATGAGATGCACCGGTCTGACAAAAAAAACATTTTGCGACATGCATTTTCAGCTGGAATGAGCACTTCTTTCCAAGGTGCAGTGTTCAACTGGAAAAAAAAAATACATAATAATAATAATAATGATGATGGCATTTATTAAGTGCTTACTATTTGCAAAGCACTATTCTAAGTGCTGGGGAGGTTACAAGGAGATCAGGTTGTCCCACGAGGGGCTCACAGTCTTAATCCCCATTTTATAGATGAGGGAACTGAGGCACAGAAAAGTTAAGTGACTTGCCCAAAGTCACACAGCTGACAGTTGTGCTGTGTGTGTGCAGAGCACACAGCTCTGCACACAGTAAGCGCTCAATAAATACGATTGATTGATTAATTGGCAGAGATGGGATTCGAACCCAAGACCCCTGACTCCAAAGCCCGGGCTCTTTCCATTGAGCCACGCTGCATGGAAGTTATGCTGTCTGCCCTTGAGCTGACAGTTTTCATTTGAAAATTTTAGGCGAAAACTACGTGGGGGAAATCGTCCTAAAATTTAGCAGACTTTCAAATTATTCTTTGAAGGAGGGCTTCATTTAGAAATTGTATCCAAGACAACCACGTTTTATGAGACTTTGCCGTTGTAATTGCTAATTTTGGAAAATTAGCCACAGAATAGTAGTTTGAAGAGGGGTCCAGAGACCCCGTGGGGACTTCTTATGTCACCCTCTTGGCCTCTGGCTGGAGGGCTAGTTTAGGGCATGGGGGCGTGTGAGGGGGGAGGAATGGCTACTTATGATGACTGATCCCAAGATAGGAGTTGGGGCAGGAGAAGAGTTTGGTCCATACTCAAGGTCAGGGGAGGCCCACGTCCTCTTTTCCCCGGACTCAACTGACATGGCAACCCAGACCTCCTGCTCAGTTCCATTTCCCCGCGTGACTTTGACTCGTCAGGCTGGTCTCGCCCATTCGATGAATCAAATCCTGGCGGCTGCTGAAACCGTGGGAAATATAATCCAAGATGTAAAATACGCTCTTTAGTCTTCCATTTTTAAATGTAGTGTTGAAACGGGTTTTCTCCAGAGGCAGTGTGGCCTAGAGCCAAGTGCATGGGGGGACTCTGTTTATTGTTATAGTATACTCAGAGAAGTACTATATAGAAGTTATAGTGTACCCAGAGAAGCAGCGTGGCTCAGTGGAAAAGAGCACGGGCTTTGGAGTCAAAGGTCATGGGTTCAAATGCCGGCTCTGCCAGTTATCAGCTGTGTGACTTTGAGCAAGTCATTTCACTTCTCTGTGCCTCAGTTACCTCAACTGTAAAAATGGGGATTAAGACTGTGAGCCCCCCGTGGGATGACCTGATCACCTTGTAACCTCCCCAGTGGCTTAGAACAGTGCTTTGCACATAGTAAGTGCTGAATAAATGCCATTATTACTATTATTATTATTATTGCTCTCCCAAGTGCTTAGTACAGTGCTTTGCATACAGTAAACGCTCAATAAATGCAGACTGAATGAATGAATGATTTTATTTAATACAGGACGAAGTACTCAGTTCATTTCGTTACAGGCCTTGGGCCACAAGAGGGTAGTTTAGCCTTCAGGCTACAGAGGACCGTAAACTATTTCCCTCAAACTTAAGAATAATCATGGTGATAATAATAGTAATAATAATAATGATGGCATTTATTAGCACTTACTATGGTGCAAAGCACTGTTCTAAGTGCTGGGGAGGTTACAAGGTATTCAGGTTGTCCCACGGGGGGCTCACAGTCTTAATCCCCATTTTACAGATGAGGTTAACTGAGGCCCAAGAAGTTAAGTGACTTGCCCAAAGTCACACAGCTGACAATCTGATGGAGCGGGGATTTGAACCCCATGATCTCTGGCTTCAAAAGCCCTTGCTCTTTCCATTGAGCCACGCTGCTTCTCTGCAGCGATAGTAATGTCGACTGTAGTATTTGTGAAGTGCATTACTATGTTGCCGAGCACCAAACTCCACTGGAATGACATGATAAAAAATAACCAGATGGACACAGTCCCTTTTACACACGGGCTCAGAGTTTACATAGAAGGAAAGACAAGTATTGAATTCCCCTTTTACAGATGAGGAGGCTGAGGCCCAGAGAAATGAAGTGACTTGGCAGAGATCAAACAGTAGACAAAATGGCAGAGCCTGGATTTTTTTTTTTAATGGCAGTTTATTAAGTGCATACTACGTGCAAAGCACCTGTTGTATGCACTAGGATTAGAACCCAGGTCCTTTGACTCCCAGATTTGAGGAGCAGCGTGGCTCAGTGGAAAGAGCACGGGCTTTGGAGTCAGAGGTCATGGGTTCAAATTCCGACTCCACCACATGTCTGCTGTGTGACCTTGGGCAAGTCACTTCTCTGAGCCTCAGTTACCTTTCTGTAAAATGGGGATTAAGACTGTGAGCCCCACGTGGGACAACTTGATCACCTTGTAACCCCCCAGCGCTTAGAACAGTGCTCTGCACATAGTAAGCGCTTAACAAATGCCATCATTATTATTATTATTATTATTATTTGTGCTCTTTCCACTCGAACACATTGCTTCTTCAGGTTGGCACCACAGGCAGATACCAGAAGGATCACATGTTACAGTCATTTCACTCCAAAACCAGAGTGGTCTCAGTGTCTTTACCCGTGCAAGTCCAGCCCTTATTAAACAGAGCAGGGAGAGCTAGACAGTCAAGGAAGAGAAACCTTCTTCCGACAATAATAATCATAATAATTGTGGTATTTGTTAAGTGCTTTCTGTGTCCCAGGCACTGTACTTAAGCGCTGGGATGGATACAAGGAAATTGTGTTGGACACAGTCCCTTTCCCATGTGGGGCTCACAGTCTCGATCATCATTTTACGGGTGAGGTAACTGAGGCACAGAGAAGCAAAGTGGCTTGCTCAGGGTCACACAGCAGACAAGTGGCGGAGCCTCCCTCCCCTTCTTGGCCTTTTTTGGTACTCCCATTAGAGTGTCTTTCTGGGAAGCCAGAGGCCCCGGGTTTGAATCTGTTGCTTGGCCACCAGCCTGGGTGTGTGACCTTCGATAAGTCACTTCAGTTTTCATTCAGTTCATTGTCGTATTTATTGAGTGCTTACTAATGAGAAGCAGCATGGCTCAGTGGAAAGAGCCCAGGCTTTGGAGTCAGAGGTCATGGGTTCAAATCCCGGCTCCGCCAATTGTCAGCTGTGTGACTTTGGGCTAGTCACTTAACTTCTCTGGGTCTCAGTTCCCTCATCTGTAAAATGGGGATGAAGACCGTGAGCCCCCCACGGGGCAACCTGATCACCTTGTAACCTCCCCAGTGCTTAGAACAATGCTTTGCACATAGTAAGCGCTTAATAAATGCCATCATTATTATTATTATTATTATTACTGTGTGAAGAGCACTGTCCTAAGCGCTTGGAAAGTACAATTCAGCAACGGAGACAATCCCTGCCCACAACAGGCTCACAGTCTAGAAGGGGGGAGACAGACATCAAAACAAGCAAATAGGCATCAATAGCATCAATATAAATAAATAGAACTAGAGATATAAACACACATCAAAACAAGTAAACACATTAATTTAAATAAATAGAATTATATATGTGTACATATGTACACAAGTGCTGTGGGGAGGGGAGGGGGAATAGAGCAAAAGGAGTGAGTTGGGAGGGGGAACTGAGGAAAGGGGGGGCTTAGTCTGGGAAGGCCTCCTGGAGGAGGTGAGCCTAAATTCTTGGTACCTCAGTTTCTCCATCTGCAGAATGGGGATGAAAATACCTGCCTTTTCCCCTACCTCACAGGGTCACTGGGAGAGGAATAGTGCAATAGGTAACGCGAGAGCGCTTCGGGAATAAAAAGAACTGTGCAAAAGATCGAACGCGTCGTCATCCTCCCAGACTCCGGAGGAATTCTGGGAGCTCTGATTCCGCACTGGCTTGGGCAGGAAAGAGTTGCCGGGATTGGAAGCTTCCTATTTCTTACGGCACTTTATGTCCGAGGCTGGAGGAGCATAGTACCACCTAATTCCCGATTCATTCAGCTGTATTTCATTCAGTCGTATGTGTGCAGAGCACTGTACTAAGCCCTTGGGAGAGTACAACACAACAATAAACAGACACATTCCCTGCCCACGATGAGCCGGTTGTGGAATAAAGTCAGTTCAACTAGCATTTATTCCCATCTCCTGAGTCATAGCAGTCTGGCAGCCTCCTCCGACTTTTATATATTTCTATTTGCTTTTCCGCCACACGTGTCTGTGTAACTATATACGTAAAATCAACTGCACAGTCCATTAGTTACTCAGATTATTCTGTGTATAAGTATTTTTATGTCTCCCCCCATTAGAGAAGCAGCGTGGCTCAGTGGAAAGAGCCCGGGCTTTGGAGTCAGAGATCATGGGTTCAAATCCCGACTCTGCCAATTGTCAGCTGTGTGACTTTGGGCAAGTCACTAAACTTCTCTGGGCCTCAGTTACCTCATCTGTAAAATGGGGATTAAGATTGTGAGCCCCCCGTGGGACAGCCTGATCACCTTGTAACCTCCCCAGTGCTTAGAACAGTGCTATGCACGTAGTAAGCCCTTAATAAATGCCATTATTATTATTATTAGAGTGAAAGCTTCTTCCGGGCAGGGCAACCTGTCTTCTGTTGTGCTTTCCCTGGTGTGGAGTGTATACAGTGCATAACATCAGGGGGTGTTCAGTAAATATCATTACTCCTGCTGCCCTGGCCCTGGCGAACCAACTTTCCTAGCGAAGTATGCAAGGAAGTGAGAACCTGTTGGAGGCTGAGCTCATTCATTCATTCATTCATACGTATTTATTGAGCGCTTCCTGCTTGCAGAGCAGTGGACTAAGCGCTTGGGAGCGTTCAACAGTAAACAGACATATCCCCTGCCCACAACGGGCTTACAGTCTAGAGGGGGAGCTGGACATTAATATAAATGACAGAGGACATAAGCGCTGTGGGGTGGGGAGGTGATTTTGACACCTGTCTACATGTTTTGTTTTGTTGTCTGTCTCCCCCTTCTAGACTGAGCCCGTTGTTGGGTAGGTTCCGTCTCTAGATGTTGCTGACTTGTACTTTCCAAGCGCTTAGTACAGTGCTCTGCACACAGTAAGCGCTCAATAAATGCAATTGAATGAATAAATGAATGAGGGGGGCATGAATAGAAGGGAGCAAGTCAGGGCGATGCAGAAGGGAGTGGGAGAAAAGGAAAGGAGGGATGAGCTGTAGGGAGGTATATCGGATGGAAAGAAGAAAAGTTTTCCAGCAGCGTGGCACAGTGGAAAGAGCCCGGGCTTGGGAGTCAGAGGTCATGGGTTCTAATTCCGGCTCCGCCGCTTGTCAGCTGTGTGGCTTTGGGCAAGTCACTTAACTTCTCTGTGCTTTGGTTACCTCATCTGTAAAATGGGGATTAAGAATGTGAGCCCCACGTGTGGCAGCCTGATCCCCTTGTATCCGCCCCAGCGCTTGGAACAGTGCTTTGCACATAGTAAGTGCTTAATAAATGCCATTATTATTATTATGTGAGCTCAAAAGATGGTGCTTAGCATTGGAATGTTGGGAGATTGTGGTGGAGGTTATGTGTGGCTGGTGTGAAACCATCATTCAATCAATAATAATAATGACATTTATTAAGTGCTTACTATGTGCAAAGCACTGTTCTAAGCGCTGGGGAGGATACAAGGTGATCAGGTTGTCCCACGTGGGGCTCACAGTCCTAATCCCCATTTTACAGATGAGGTAACTGAGGCACATAGAAGTTATACGACTTGCTCAAGGTCACACAGCTGACAATTGTAGGAGCTGGGATTTGAACCCATGACCTCTGACTCCAAAGCCCATGCTCTTTCCACTGAGCCATGCTGCTTCTGTACTTAATCATTCATATTTACTGTGTGCTTCCTGTGTGCAGAGCACTTTACTAAGTGCTTGGGAGAATGCAATGCAAGAGAATTAGCAGACACATTCCCTGCCCATAACGAGCTTACAGTCTAGTGGGATTTGAGCGCTTACTTTATGCAGAGTGCTCAGGCTTAGGGTAGCTGTTCTTGAGGCAAGGTTTCAAAAAGAAGAGTGTGAGGCAGTGCTGCCCAGTGGATAGAGCATAGGACTCACTGTCAGTCATTCAGTCAATCATATTTCTTGAGCGCATACTGTGTGCAGAACACTGTACTAAGCACTTGGGAGAGTACAGTATAACGCAGACCAGACTTGTTCCCTGCCCATAATGAGCTTACAGTCTAGAAGCAGCGTAGCTCAGTGGAAAGAGCACGGGCTTGGGAATCAGAGGTCATGCGTTCGAATCCCGGCTCCGCCATTTGTCAGCTGTGTGACCTTGGGCAAGTTACTTAACTTCTCTGTGCCTCAGTTACCTCATCTGTCAAATGGGGATGAAGACTGTGAGCCCCCCGTGGGACAACCTGATCACCTTGTATCCCCCCCAGCGCTTAGAACAGTGCTTTGCACATAGTAAGCGCTTAACAAATACCATCATTATTATTACTAGAGTGAGAGGAGACAGACGTTAGTCGAAATGAATAAATTACAGTTAGGAGACCTGGACTCTAGTCCTGACTCTGTATTTGTACTTTTTGGAAGTATTTGTACTTCCCAAGCGCTTAGTACAGTGCTCTGCACACAGTAAGCGCTCAATACATACGATTGATTGATTGACTCTGCCAATGCTGTGTCCTTGATGAAGTCACTTAAACTCTCTGGGTTTCAGTGGCTTTTCCATTAAATGGGGGTTTGATACCTGCTGTCTCTACCCCTCAGACTATGAACCCAGCGTGGGACAGGGGCTGTCTCAAATCCACCCTAGAGCTTAGCACATTAAAGCATCATGGAAAAACAGAATCCAAACAGCCTCAAACGTTGCCAGTAAGCAGGGCGAAAACACAACGAAGACACACTTTACACGTGCTCAGAGTCAGAAGAAGAGTCAGTCACACATACCAGTCTTTCCAGACTCACTTGTCCACATGGATTAGGTCTGTGATTAGTGCCATCTTCCTATGTGAAGGCGACATATTTGAGCTGCTATGTGCAGGCATAAGTAAATAAAAAAGGATTTTTGCATGGTATTTGTTAAGTGCTTACTATGAGCCAGGCACTGTACTAAGCGCTGGGGTACATACTGGTTAATCAGGTTGGACACAGTCCCTATCCCACCGTGGGCACCCCATCCCACCCTGGACACACATTCTTAATCCCCCTTTTACAGATGAGGGAACTGAGGCACAGAGAAGTGAAATGACATGCCCAAGGTGACCCAGCAGACCCGTAGCGGACCTAGCATTAGAACCCAGGTCTTACTGACTCCTGTACTCTTGCTGTATCCACTAGGCCACCTCATTTATGTCTGTTTGGTTTCCAGCCTTGAATGAACAGTAATTGTGTGGTCCTTTTTTCTCCCATAGCCTCAAAAGACAGTATTTTAAAAATGATTCATCATGTATTGAAAATGAGTTTAGGAATTAAAATTGAACATACAAATAGAAATGATTAAATGATTAAAACTGACCTTAAGAAATTCCATGCTGGAGTCGGAACGTCCTAGGATACTGTCTCTCCCTCATAATAATAATGATGGCATTTATTAAGCGTTTACTATGTGTAAAGCACTGTTCTAAACGCTGGGGAGGTTACAAGGTGATCAGGTTGTCCCACGGGGGGCTCACGGTCTTAATTCTCTTTTTACAGATGAGGTAACTGAGGCACAGAGAAGTGAAGTGACTTGCCCAAAGTCACACAGCAGACAAGTAGCAGAGCCGGGATTTGAACCCATGACCTCTGACTCCCAAGCCCATGCTCTTTCCACTAAGCCACGCTGCTTCTGATTTTCATCCTAGGTTTTCTCCCTGGAACTGGCTCCCCTTTAAGTATTTTATAGCATATCAATCAGTCAATTGCTGGTATCTGTTGAGTGCTTACTGTGTGCAGAGCACTGTGTTAAGCACTTGGGCGAGTGCAGTATAACAAAGTTGGTAGACACAATCTTTGTCGACCCCTTCAACATATTTATTTAGAATCCTCCATCTCCATCTAGAACCCTGTCTAGTATTTTTTAAAAAAGGAATCCAAGAGATGGCTTGGAATCTTCAGCCTTTTTCCATTAAGTAGGAGTTATTCACTAGGCAGTGCTGCGTCTCCTGGGGATTGTCCCATCCGGGAATTGTTCTATTTGGATGGAAAGAGCAAGGTGGAATTTATCTTTAGTCACAACTACCTCAACCAAATTGGAAGGGTTAAGTTGTCTGCAAATTGTCCATGACTTCATTTAGTCATTTTCCCAGTTGAAAATAGTTGGTGGAAGGTGGATACTGCATTAATCTGAATTTGGATCTATTTAAGGGAGTAGGGTTTTGGAGTGATAAGAGGGTCGTATCTTGCTCCATGAGTTGGTTTTAAAAGGTTTGAAACTGGTTTGCTATCAGCCAATGTAAAAGCCTACAAGTATCCCAACGCCCTTTCAAAATCGGGCTTTTTGCATCTGTATCTCTCTCTGTCCCTCTCTTCCGCTCTCCTTTCCATCCCCTTTTCAACAGATTCTAAAATTTAGCATTTTGTGTTTTGCACGAACAGAACAGTTTTTGGTGGGTGTCAATTTCAATCTTTGGCACTATTCTCTATGCCAGCAGGCAGTGTGGAAAAGGTTGAAAAGGTTACAGCATTTGCTGAAGTGTTGGGGGTGGAGAGGTGTAACTGTGGTCTTCCAGGACTAGTTTTGTTTCTGACGTGTCTTGATCCACGAAGGAGAGGGGCAAGAGACGGGTTGCTTCTGCAGTGTGTGCATATCCCTTCAAAGGCGTCCATCATATTTGCTTTTATGCTAGGACGATTTGAATCTCCAAATGGGAACTTGAAGCTTTTGATTTAAGTAGACAGTGAAGGATGTCAGCTGGGTGCTATTTAATAATAATAATGATGGCATTTATTAAGCGCTTACTATGTGCAAAGCACTATTTGAAAAAGGATTAAAAAAAGAAGAAAGGGTAGACGTGATGCGTGGGGCTTTTGCAGGCTTATTGGGGCTGGGGGGGTGGTACAGATCGTGGGAAGAAATGGACGAATCTCTGTCCATATATTTGCTCCTCTCTGGATTGTTCCCAGTGGACCTTTCTGTTCTCTTCATTTCTCCATCCAGTCACACCACATGGGCCTGGGCATCAGAAGGACCTGGGTTCTAATTCCTGCTCTGCCACTTGCCTGCTGTGTGACCTTTGGCAAGTCACTTCGCTTCTCTGGGCCTCAGTTACCTCATCTGGAAAGTGGGGATTGAGACTGATCCCCATGTGGGACAGGGACTATGTCCCACCTGATAAACTTGTGTCTACCACTGAGCTTTGTACCTTGCATGGCACAAAGTAAGCACTTAACAAATACCACAATTATTATTATTATTATTATTCTCTGGGCCTAGGTTACCTTATCTGTAAAGTGGGAATTCAGATTGTGAGCCATAGGTGGGACAGGGACTGTGCCCAACCTGATTACTTTGTGTCTACTATCTACCCCAGCGCTTAGTACAATGCCTGGCACATAGTAAGCACTCAACAAATACCACAGTTATTATTTTTATTATTGGGTCTGAGCCTACACACAGGGACAATTTGAAGTGAATCTGTGCAATCCTGGGGTTGCATGTAAGTGGCATTTGCTCACAGGAGCGGACCGGTATTTTTCCTTGAGATAAACGAATCCCCTCCAAAATCCGGAATTGGGGGCAGGTGCCATAAACCGAAGCAGGACACTGGAGCCCTGAAATTCGGCAGTGTCTAGGGGGAAGAACACGGGCCGAGGCTCAGAAGACCGGAGTGCCAATCCCAGCTCTTCCACTTTGCCTCTTGGGTCATCTTGGGCAAAGCACTTCTCTGGGCCCCAGTTTTCTCATCTGTAAAGTGGGCTGGTCTCCCTCCAATTTGACTGTGAGCCCCATGTGGGACAGGCACTGTGTCCTACCTGATAAACTTGTATCTAACCCTGTGTTTAGTACAATGTTCGGCACATAGTAAGTACTAAACAAATAGCACAGTTTGGTATTATTATATAATTATTTGGGGGGCTGGAGGCATGAATTCCAATGTATAGGTGCAGTTTGATGCCTTTTTTTCCCTGCTGAGCCTCTCTGAGTTCTCCAGCTCCACAGAACTGAGGTTCAAACCTCCCTTTTTCCATCCCCACTCTCAGCTTTTCCCAGACATAACAGCAGAGAAAAAAGTGCTTTACTGAAGTGCTAATGAACTGCAGGGTGTCGGTGGTAATTGCCTCTCTCACTCGTAGACAAATTCCTTCTCTGGTTTGGTGCCCTCTTCTCCGTTTCATCTCCTGGTTGAATCGAGTCGTTTACAAGGTTCAGTTTAGAAGAGTTCATTCATTCATTCAATCGTATTTATTGAGCACTTACTGTGTGCAGAACACTGTACTAAGTGCTTGGGAAGTACAAGTTCATTCAGTCATTCAATCGTATTTATTGAGCGCTTACTTTGTGCAGAGCACTGTACTAAGCGCTTGGGAAGTACAAGTTGGCAACATATAGAGACGGTTCCTACCTGACAACGGGCTCACAGTGTAGAAGGGGGAGACAGACAACAAATCAAAACATGGGGACAGGTGTCAAGTCATGAGAATAAATAGAAATAAAGCTAGATGAACATCATTAACAAAATAAATAGAATAGTAAATATGTACAAGTAAAATAAACAGAGTAATAAATGTGTACAAAGAGTTCAGCAAACATGCAGGAAGTGAATAACCGCTGGATTAAGGGGGACTTTAGTGGCTGGTTGGCACAAAAACTCAGACCCACTCTCTCTCTCTCTCTCTGTTACCCCCCCCCCCCATGAACACCCCACCCTTGCTGGTCTTGGGTGGGGGGCGGGATTCCGGGGGATGGGAATTGGGGGTTGAGTGGATGACTCAGAAGTGGATAAGGAGCAGGAATCAGGTTTATAATTCCCAAACAAAGTCTCCATGCAGCTGGGAGGGAGTCTTGCCCCCTGCTCTCTGCCATCCCAGAGTCGACTCAGTCCTCCCTCGCTACTTGTGTGGAAAAAGCCCCAGTCTGATGCGATGTCTTTCTTCTCTATTCCTTTAGCACCAGCAAACATTTTTAAATCAGCTGAGGGAAATCACTGGGATCAATGACATCCAGATACTACAGCAAGCCTTGAAGGTAGGGATCCAGTTATCTCCGTAAGCACCATGTTTCTTTCTTGATCTTTTTTTTTCTTTTTTAATAAGGTGGAAGTGTACTGGCCACCCAGCCCCAAGGTGGCAACCGGGCTGGTGACCCTCTCTTCTAGCCGGTTGCCCTCTGAGGATCACCCTTCTTCCGTAATGTCAATCTGGCCTTTTCCTCTTACTTGGATTATGTGGAGACCTCCCACCGGATGTCCTGACCCCGTGATACCCTCGTTCTGGAAAAAACTTCAAGGAGTCAGTTAGTGGTGTTTATTGAGCACTTACTCTGTGCAGAACACTGTACTAGACACTGGTACATTCCCTGCCCACTACGAGCGTACAGTCTATAAACCCCCATAGGACAGTCGTTAACAGGCTACAGAGGATTTCCAGTCCAGAAATTCCCACCACGTTCGAATCGCACGACCCCGTCTTGAACTCGGCTGCTCAGTGTATTAATGACACAAGAGTCCGAACCCCAGTGCCGTTCCCCAGGGGGCCTTGGCTTCTGGCTTTGCGATGGAGGGATGTTGCGGAATCCCCAGGTGTGGTGGAGCTAACACATGCTCCTATGTCCCAGGATTGTTCAAATCAACAGATCAAAAGCGATGGTGTCCTTCTCTCCGCTCAAAAGGAACTCACAACCCATGGAACTTCCAGTGATAATCAAGCGCTGCTGTTTGTCACAGGCCTTGAGAATCCAATCACCAACAATTCAGATGGATTTTGATTGTCTTGAGTCCACCTCATGCTTAGCATAGTGTTGGGAACTTTATGATTGAAGTGCATAATAGATACTGTTACTAGTATTCATTTTATGTAGGAAAGAACACACTTTCAAGCTCCTTGGCCAGTTAAATTCAAAAACATCTCTCCCTTGCTGAATTCTCCTGTTCAGGTCCAGCAGCAGGTGTTGGACCCAGAGTGGGCAAGAAAGAGTCAAACTTCTTCTTTCCATTATTATTATTGTCATTATTAGTAATAATTATTAGTAATTAGTAATAATGATAATAATAATAATGATACTAATAATAGTAACGGCGATATTTGTTAAGCCCTAGGTATGTCCAAGCACCATACTGAATGCTGGGTTATATACAAAATAAGTCCCAAATAATAATAATAATGATAACAGTGGTATTAAGCATTTACTATATGCCAGGCACTGTACTAAGGGCTGGGGTGAATGCAAACAAATAGAGTTGGACACAGTTCCTGTCCCATGTCGGGCTCGCAGTCTCAATCCTCATTTTATGAATGAGGTAACAGGCCCAGAGAAGTGAAGTGACTTGCCCAAGGTCAACAACAGACAGGTGGGGGAACTGGGATTATGGAGCTCACATTGTGAGTAGCAGGGAAAACAGGTATTGAGTCTACCAACTCTGTTGTTTGTAATAATAATAATAATAACTGTAGCATTCATTAAGTGCTTACTATGTGCCAAGCACTGGGGTAGATAAAAGATAATCAGGTCCTACATGGAGCTAATAATCTAAGTAGGAGGGAGATAAGGTATTGAATCCACAGTTTGCAGATGAGGTAACTGATGCACAGAGAAATTCAATGACTTCTCTAAAGAAGCAGCATGGCCTAGTGGATACAGCATGGGCCTGTGAGAGTCAGAGGTTCATGGGTTCTGAAGCCGGCTCTGCCTCTTGTCTGTTGTGTGATTTTGGGCAAGTCCCTTCACTTCTCTGGGCCTCAGTTTCTTTACATATATAATGGGGTTTAAGACTGTGAGCCCCCTGTGGGACAGGGAGTGTGTTCAACCCTGTTTATCTTTATATTGTACTCTCCCAAGCGCTTAGGAAAGTGCTCTGCACAAGGTAAGCCCTCAATAAATGCGATTGAATGAATGAGTGAACCCAATTACCTTGTATCTACCTCAGTGATTAGTACGGTGCTTGGCCCATAGTAAGTGCTTAAATAGCATTTATTATTATTATTATTATTATTATTATTATTGTTCCCCTCCCACAGTGAGCTTGCGGTGTAGAGGACTGTGAAGTAGAGCATCCTCAAGGCCCAATTTACAAATGAGGTAACTGGTGGCTGTGACAGGCCCAAGGTCACACATCCCTTTGTGCTCACAGCTGCCGTCTCCCCTTTCACAGGTCTGGGCTCGTTCTGCTGGGCCACACGACTCTTTTAACTATGTCATCAGTTCATTTGCTGCTGTGCACGGTGTCCCCTATGGAACACAATCACAGCCAAGTTTTGCTCACGTTGTAATTATATTTAAGTCCCAAATGCTTCTGCCCTGTGTGACTGGAAGCCGGTTCTGCAGTGGTGAGAGAAATGAGGTAGAAAATTTAGAAGCAAGGTCTTAACTAAAATTGAGAACGTTCTTATCCTCGAGGCTCTGCGTGGACAGGGAACGCGTCTACCAACTCTGTTGGATTGTTCTTCCCCAAGAGCTTAGAACAATGCCCTGTACATAGTAGTGCTCAATAAATAGCTTTGATTGACTACAGTGGTGGCAACAGGACTAGGCCTAAACTTGTGGGCAGAGAATGTGTCTGCCAACTTTTGGGGTTTTTTTATGGTATTTGTTAAGTGCTTACTATGTGCTAGGCACCATTCTAAGCACTGGAGTAGGTACAACCTAATCAGATTGGACCCAATCAATCCCTGTCCCACATGGGGTTGAAAGTTTTAATTTCCATTTTACAGATGAGATAACAGAGGCACAGCAAAGTGAAGTGACTTGCTCAAGGTCACACAGCAGACAAGTGGCAGAGCTAGGATTAGAATGCAGGTCCTTCTGACGCCCAGGCCCAACCTTTAACCTCTAGGCCATGCTTCTTTTTCTTTGTATTGTACTCTTCTAAGTTCTCAGTGCAGTGATCTGCACATAGTAAGTGCTGGGTAAATACCATCGATTGATATAGCTCATAATCAAAGTACTTTGTACCAACAAATCAGAACAGAAATGGGACCAATAGACCTAACGATTACGTGTTTGGTGAGACAAAGCCCAAGAGCTTTCGGGGGAATCGAGCGGTTTATTCCTTTTTGAATTAGAGCGGTGATGTTCTCTTCTCTTGGTGTTTGAAGGACAGCAAAGGAAACTTGGAGTTAGCAGTGGCTTTCCTCACGGCAAAGAATGCCAAGGCCCCTCAGCAGGAGGAGACCACGTATTACCAAACGGCCCTTCCCAGCAACGACAGATATATCAGCGTGGGCAGCCAGGCAGACACCAGTAAGTACTTTTCTCTCGTTTGAGCATTTCCCGGGAGTCAAAGCAATATGCTGCTTGGTGACTGTCAGATCCCCTAAGAAAGAAACAACAGACATCTCTTGACTAATATTTTTTTTAAAATGGTAATTGTTAAGCGTTTACTACGTGCCAGCCACCGTACTAAGCTCTGGGGTAGATCCAAGCTAATTAGGTTGGACATGGTGCCTGCCCAACGTGGGGTTCACATTCCTAATCCCCATTTTACAGTTGAGGGAACTGAGTCATGGAGAAGTTAGGCGACTTGCCCAAGGTCAACACAGCAGATGAGCGGCGGAGCTGGAGTTGTTCAGACTCTCAGGGCCTGTGCTTTAACTACTAGGCTGTTTTTGGCTGTTTTTCCTGGGGGTTGTCCTATCCAGGGATTGTTCAGTTTGGATGGAAAGAACAGGTGGCAATTTATCACTAGTCATGTTTAATAGATTTACGTGCATTTCTCTTTAAATAAAAAGGACAACTTTTTATTGAGAAGGGCGGTTGGAGGGGGATTACCTTTTTTGGTTGGGAGCCAAGGTGGTGTGTGTTGAACACTGATAGGAAGATTGAAACAACAACTGTATTTGGGCAGAAAGGAGTGTATTATTGGATAAGTATTGGAAAAGAAATTGACCTTTTAAAATGGAATTTATTCATAAGATAAATGAGAAACATTTATTTAAGGAGTTTAGCCTTTTAGTTATTCCGTTTTTTGCCTACTTCCAGTATCTATGAACATGTGGCATCCTGTTTTTTGCATGCTGCAAGCATCAAATTTTGTTACGTGGTATAGAAATTAGGATGAAATGAGAATAATTTATGGGTATTTTACATCTCCTGAAGGCATCGACTTACCCTACTTCCTCTTAGTTGTGTTGTGACTTCTAAAACCTCCAGGGTATTATGATTTTTTATTATTGTTACTATTATTTTACTAACATCATCATCATTCACCTACATGCTAGACCCTAGTAAAGAAAGGAGCCTTAGGATGTTGTGTTTCCATGGAGATAAAAAGAGGAGGGCGTTGGAAGTGTTGAACCTCTGTCATGGATTGAAATGGAAAGGAGGTACAGTTGGAGAGAATTGAGAGAATCAGAAATGTCTGCAATGGGGAGAGCCTCATGAAAAGCATGAGAAGCAGCGTGGCTCAATGGAAAGAGCACGGGCTTTGGAGTCAGAGGTCATGGGTTCAAATCCCGGCTCCACCATTTGTCAGCTGTGTGACTTTGGGCAAGTCAGTTAACTTCTCTGGGCCTCAGTTACCTCACCTGTAAAATGGAAATTAAGACTGTGAGCCCCCCCCGTGGGACAACCTGATCACCTTGTAACCTCCCCAGCACTTAGAACAGTGCTTTGCACATAGTAAGCATTTAATAAATGCCATAATTATTATTATTATGAAATCGTTTTTAAGAATAGGACCATTTGAATGGAAGAGGAAGTGGCCAAAGCAATTTAATAGAGTGCAGTATGATTCAGATAGTGAGGAAAGTAATGATTTGCCTATCTCTCTCCTGTGACTCTAAGCTCCTTAAAGGCATGGGTTATGTCTTCTAACTCTTTTGTACCCTCCCCCCCCAGGCACTTAGAATAGTGTTTTGCACACAGAGACAAATGAGCCCGGGCTTTGGAGTCCGAGGTCCTGGGTTCGAATTCTACCTCCACTAATTGTCAGCTGTGTGACCTTGGGCAAGTCACTTAACCTCTCTGTCCCTCAGTTACCTCATCTGTAAAATGGGGATTGACTGTGAGCCCCACGGGGGACAACCTGATCACCTTGTAACCTCACCAGCGCTTAGAACAGTGCTTTGCACATAGTGAGCGCTTAATAAATGCCATTCTTATTATTATTATTATACTGCAGATTGATTGGTATTGGGGCTGAATGTTGATGAGCCCAGAGAGGAAGGCGCTAATGCAAAGGTGGCAGGAAGTACTGTTCACAAGGGCCTAGGGCTTCACAGGAAGGCGTGACGGTCAAATACTTTTTCATTCAAGAGGCATCGTATGCTAATGAATCAGGAACCAGGAGTCCTGGACTCCTCAAGACCACATCCGGCCCTTAGGCTGACTCACTTTGTGCTGTCAGCAAGACCTTAGCCACTTGAGGTCTGTTGGTTCCTTCCCTATGGTGTTTTCAGAATTCGTGCCCCTGAGTCACTCAGAGATCCCTGAGAAGTTGTCGTTCTTGGCTGTGCATATCCAGGGTGCGGCAACCCCACAAGATGTAAGGTCTGGGGGTACAGGCGCTACTGCGTGACGACCGGCCCCAAGATACAGCTTCACTGTGTGGGGTTCATCCGGTGTCGTATGATGATATGTCAGTCCTCCTCCAGTGCTTTATAGCAGGACACTCAGCTGAGGAAGTGGCGGCGGTTTCTCCTTCACCAGCTAAAATTTTAGAATTTGAAAGTCTTGCTTTCATTCATTCAATCGTATTTATTGAGTGCTTACTGTGTGCAGAGCACTGTACTAAGCGCTTGGGAAGTCCAAGTTGGCAACATATAGAGACGGTCCCTACCCAACAGCGGGCTCACAGTCTGGAAGTCTAGTCTTCTTCAATTTGAAGAAGTCCCTGAAGGAGCCGGGAATGGGGAGAGGTGATTGGAAGGAGCTGGCTTGCTGCAAGGTACTTTGTAAACACAAGGAGAATGCGGTTCAACCCCGAATTGGAAAAATTCCTCATTAGGGTTGAAAGACTACCGTCACAGTCATCGGAATAAGCCTATGCCTTCACCTCTTGTGTAGACTCACATGTTGTCGCTCAGGATTTATTGAGCACTTACTGTGGGCAGAGCACGCTTCCAAGTCCTTTGGAGAGTACAGTAGAGTTACTAGACACTATCCCTGTCCTCAAGGAGCTTAAAATCGAGTGGAACCAATGGTAAAATAAATTACAGGTAGAAAGAAGCAATAAAGTGTAACGATTTGCCTGTTAAGTGCCTGAACTGACACTTGGCTACAGATACTCTCTTGCTTTCATGAATATTAAATGGTGTGGTACTTTTTTCCAACAGGAAAAAAATATTAATATAAGGCAGTGAGCACGACGTGTGCTGTCGTTGAGCAAACAAAATGTGGATCAAAAGATAAGGAGGGAAATGGGCAGGCAACTTTAAAAAAAAAGTGTGTGTCATGCATCATTTTGACAGAAAAGTGACTGAAGCCACAACCATTTGAACTGTGTCACCTTTGGTGATCGCTTTTGTGATGAGGAATGCTAGATCACAATCTCTCTCTCTCTCTCTCCCTCTCCCTCACACCCCCCAGTGCACTTTAGCTTCAGATTGTCCGTAATATCTTGGACATCGCACTTCTGTCTTGTCTTCTGTCTTATGTTGCCAACTTGTACTTCCCAAGTGCTTAGGACAGTGCTCTGCACACAGTAAGCGCTCTATAAATACGATTGATTGATTGATTGTGAAAATGCCCCCCTCCGCCCAAGGGTGGAGTTCCTCAAGCCATCAAATTTTTTTACCTAACCATCCGTGTTCATTCGATCCTTAAGTCATGATTCACTCTGCTTCCAAAGATGATCAGGTTTCCCAGCATTCCTGGTTAGTGAGCAGGACTGCTTTTCCCGGTGCATAAGTGATTTGTTTGGCTCCCCGATTGTCCAATAGAGAGAGCCAACCATGAGGCCTGGGAACATTTTTGGTGGTTTTTTTTTTTAAATGATATTTGATAAGCGCTAACTAGGTGTCAAACACTGTTGAAAGCACCAGGGAGGTATGATCCCCACCCTCAAAGAGTTTACTAAGTGCAGAGCCCGGGAGCCAGAGGACTTGAGTTCTAACCTTAACTCCGCCACTTGTCTGCCATGTGACCTTGGGCAAGTCACTTCTCTGGACCTCAGTTTCTTCAGCTGCAAAATAGAGATTTCAATACCTGTTGTCCTTCGTACTTGACTGTGAGCCCCATGTGAGACAGGGACTGTATCTTGTGTGATGAACTTGTTTCTACCCCAGCGCTTAGAACAGTGCTTGACACACCCTTAACCAAAACCATTAAAAGAAAAAAAAAATGGGACAGGACTGAAAAGAGAGGCTCAGGTCAGTCACACGCTGCTCTGCGAAAGGAGCAGGTGGGGGAGAAAGGCCTGTGCTACTTGTGCCCCAGCTGTGAGCCAACAAGCATGCCACCTCCTCCCATTCATTCGATCATATTTATTGAATGCTTACTGTGTGCAGGGCACTGTACTAAGCGCTTGGGAGAGTACAATATAACAGTAAACAGACACATTCCCTGCCCACAACGAGCTTACGGTCTCATCCCCGTCACTATGGTTTTGAGAAGCAGCCTAGCGTAATGGATAGAGCACAGGCCTGGGAATCAGAAAGGCATGGGTTCTAATCCCAGCTCCACTACTTGTCTGCTGTGTGACCTTGGGCAAGTCACTTTACTTCTCTGGACCATGGTTACAAGAAGCAGCATGGCTCAGTGGAAAGAGCACGGGCTTTGGAGTCAGAGGTCATGGGTTCAAATGCCGGCTCCTCCAACTGTCAGCTGTGTGCCTTTGGGCAAGTCACTTAACTTCTCTGTGCCTCAGTTACCTCATCTGTAAAATGGGGATTAAAACTGTGAGCCCCCTGTGGGACAACCTGATCACCTTATAGCCTCCCCAGTGCTTAGAACAGTGCTTTGCACATAGTAAGTGCTTAACAAATACCATCATTATTATTACCTCATCTGTAAAATGAGGATTGAGCCTGTGAGCCCCACATGGGACAGGGACTGTGTCCAACCTGGTTTGCTTGTATCCACCCCTGCACTTAGTACAGTGCCTGGCACATAGTAAACACTTAACAAATGCCACAATTATTGTTAGAGGGAGAGACAGACATTAATGTAAATAAATTACAGATTTGTACATATGCAGAAGGGGAGAGGGAGATGAGGAAGGTGTGGGAATCACGATTTAGAGGAAGCCCTAGTCCTGGCCAGTCAGGAGGTGAACATTTTCCTGCAATGCTGGGATTTGGGGGAGGTGACAGAAAAGGTTGATCAGAGAAGAGAATGAACATTGCCATGGAGACTGGAAGGGAGGGAGGGTGAGCTTGTGAGGAGAGGAGATGAGCTTTTTCCAAAAATTTAGTGGAAAAATTAGTGGGTGGAAGAGGGTGAATATTATTCATTGCCGCAAACCTCTGGTTATACCGTACCCATCTAGTGGAGTTTTTTATAGGGTTTTATTTTTTAACCGGCAGTTTGACAATCTGGACGTTGAAGTGGAGAAACTGGTATCTTCCCCCAGGTCTACACGCTCTGACACGTCACTGAAATCTGTTGTGGTATGAACATCTTTCATTAGGAGTTAGGTTTCCAAAAGGGATCACTGACAGGAAAAATATTGGAACACCTAAGCACTGTGCTTAGGGCTTGGGGGCATACAAAGTAAAAAACGCAGTTCCTACCCTCAAGGAGCTCCCATCTTGAAAAAAATGTGTAGGACAGAAACCCCCTTCCCGTTTTGAAAAATTGTCATTAAAAAGTGATTATCACCTTAAATACCGTGGTCGAACCTCAACCCAAACTGCTACTAAAAATGTGGGTGTTGTCAGTCTGGGCATCTCTGTCTCTCTCTTCAGTTTCTGTTACGTTTTTCTAAATCTTGAGCAACTCATTTGACCAGGAAGCAGCTTTTTAGGTGGTGGGAGCCACTGACTGACTGGACTTCTGATAATGAAGAATTAGTACAGTGCTCTGCACACAGTAAGTGCTCAATAAATCCGATCGACTGACTGACTGGGCTGCCGGCCTTAGGGTTGTCTGTACAGTCAGGCCCACTGAGTCAACACATTTACAAATGGCCTTTCTACAATTTAAACACAGCCCTGTGTTGCAAATCAGACGTAGTCCTTAATTCGGCACGCGATGGCGAAATGAGGACTTTAAGCCCTTAGCCTTTCGATTACCCGGAAAGGGCAAAAAATAGATTTGTGGGAAAAAGCCCCTTTCCGCTCGACCTTGGAGCGTTCCAGATCACTTAGGCTGTTTTCACAAAGACCCGGGACTTCTGGGCTAAATTCTCTAAGGAAGCAGAGACCTGAGCCCAGGTAGGCGTGGGAGAGGAACGGGGAAATGGTTGTTAAAATCCACCAAGTTGGGTTTCTTTCAGTCGGTTTATTGGTCAGACTTTGGCATTGCTGAGAAGGAATGGCAATTTTAGGTTGAGTTAATGTGGGCAAAGTCACCTTTCTCCCTGGTAGCCACTGTGCTCCATGTCGGATGGAGTATTAACCAAACTTTAATGTTTCATTTGCCACCAGGTTCACCTTGCAGCTAATGAAGCAGCTGACACTGTATGGGAAGGTTATAATAGGGCTAGAGATAGCAGTAATTAAATAATGGTACTAATTATGGTATTTGTTAAGCACTTACTATGTGGTAGGCACCTTACTAAGCGCTGGGGTGGATACAAGCAAATCAGGTTGGACATAGTCCCTGTCCCACATGGGGCTCACAGTCTCAACCTCCATTTTACATTTGCGGGAACTGATGCCTGGGGAAGTAAAGTGACTTGCCTCAGGTCACACAGCAGACAAGTAGCAGAACCGGGATTAGAATCCATGACCTTCTGACTCCCAGGCACGTGCTCTATCCACCCCCCCCATTCTCGTTCTCTAAATCAATCAATAAGATTAATAGTGTGCCTTCTTGTGTACAGAGTATTCTGTTCAGCCCTCAGGAAGGTACAGTACGTAGGTGACATGGTCCATGCCCTCAAGGAACTTATTTCATTCCATCCCAGAGGGAGTGTAACGGCCTCACAAACATGGGTTCGGCTACCATTTCTCACCCTCACACAGACTCGTAATTCCAAGTCCTAAATGGGCCACAAGTGAATGCCCTTTTCTGTGACTTTCCCTTCTTCAGCAGCCAAGTAGAACAGCTGATCAATCATGGTTTGCTGTGTGACCTTGGGCAAGTCACTTCACTTGTCTGTGCCTCAAGTTACCTTATCTGTAAAACGGAGATTAAGAATGTGAGCCTATCATAATAATAATAATAATAATAATAATGATGACGGTATTTGTTAAGTGCTTACTATGTGCCACACTCTGTTCTAAGAGCTGGGGGAGATACAAGGTAATCAGGTTGTCCCACATGGGGCTCACAGTCTTAATCCCCATTTTATAGATGAGGTAACTGTGGTATAGAGAAGTTAAGTGACTTGCCAATCAGGTTGAGCACAGTACCTGTCCCACATAGGGCTCAAAGTAGGAGGTAGAACAGGTATTGAATCTCCATTTTATAGCTGAGGAAACTGAGGCAAAAAGAGGTTAACTGACTTGCCTAAGGTCCCACAGCAAGCAAATGATGTCTGTCTACACCTGTCTACATGTTTTGTCACCTGTCTACATGTTTTGTTGTCTGTCTCCCCCTTCTAGACTGTGAGCCCGTTGTTTGGTAGGGGCCGTCTCTATATGTTGCCGACTTGGACTTCCCAAGCACTTAGTACAGTGCTCTGCACACAGTAAGCGCTCAATAAATACGAATGAATGAATGAATGAATGCCCAAAAGTCACACAGCTGACAAGTGGCAGAGTCAGGATTAAGACCCACGACATCTGACTCCCAAGCCTGGGCTTTTTCCACTAAGTCACGCTACCTCTCTATATGGGGCAGGGATTGTGCCTTGTCTTCTCCCACTTCCTTTTGCATCACACTTGCACTTGGATTTGCACTCTTTATTCACCCTTCTTTCAGTCCCACAGCATTTAAATACATATTGATATTAGTGTCTGTCTCCCCCTCAACACCGTAAATTTGTTGTGGGCAGGGAGCATGTCTACCAAGTGTTACATTGTACTCTGCCAAGCGCTTTGCACACAGAAAGTGCTCAATAAATAAGATTGATTCATTTATTGAGCATCCAGCCCGATTCTTAGTGTAGGGCCTGGCACATAGTAAGGGCGTAACAATTATCTTTAAGAAAAAAAAAAAAAGGTAGGATCCTGGTTCCTGGGCAACCCGATCTCTCAAGGGGAAAAAGTCAGAATCCTAAAGAGAGACTCTCCTCTGAGGTGAGTCACCACATTGGCAGCATCTCAGCCGATTCCTGAACGGTCTTGCTTCTGCCTCTGCTCCCCTGCTTCTGGGGCCCGGACTACGGGAAGGATGCTCCCTGGAGATCATCCCCACGGTGCCTCCTGAAGCATGGAGGGGCGGCAGCAGACCGGCCATGACTGGGAAGGGAGGGGGATGCAGTGAAGAGGCGCTTCAGGGAATATCTCTACCGAGAGATCCTTGGTGGAGAGCTGGACTTTGGAAGAACCTCGTATCCCCTGCTGACCTCTGATTTGGAGATTCCCTGCACTCTGCACGTTATTCCCTAGTTTATTGGCATTCACCGCTTGACATTGCTGCTGGCTCTACTTAGTTGAAGGGGCCAGGTTGCAGGTGGCCTAATATAGCATTTTGCAGCTGCCTGCCTGCATCTATTAGCTTCATCAGCATCGAGCAGAACCAGCAGACATGCAGAAACTTGTTGGCGTTCTTCAGCGCCAAAGCCAGCTGTTTCTGCAATTTCCTCTGCTTCTGCTCATTTCCCCTATCCCCTCCCTCTCCTGCGTCCCCTATGTACTTGAACCTATTCCCTTTAAGTGCTTAATATTTACCCTATCTCCAGCCCCACAGCATTTATGTACATATCATTAATTGTTTTGTTGTCTTTTTCCCCCTCTAGCTGCTTGTGGACAGGGATTGTACCTTCTAACTCTGTTGTATTTTTTTTTAATTGGTATTTGTTAAGCTCTTACTATGTGCTTGCCATCCATTCATTCATTCAGTCGTATTTATTGAGCGCTTACTGTGTGCAAAGCACTGTGCTAAGCACTTGGGAAGTATAGGTTGGCGACATATAGAGACGGTCCCTACCCAGTAACGGGCTCACAGTATAGAAGGGGGAGACAGACAACAAAACATGTGGACAGGTGTCAAGTCGTCAGAACAAACAGAAATAAAGCTAGATGCACATCATTAACAAAATAAATAGAATAGTACAAAATAAATAGAATAGTAAATATGGCAAGCTAATCAGGTTGGACACAGTCCATGTCCCACATGGGGCTCACAGACTTAATCCCCATTTTACAGATGAGGTAACTGAGGCCCAGAGAAGTGAAGTGATTTGCCCAAGGTCACACAGCAGAGAAGCGGTGTAGCCGGGATTAGAATGCAGGTCCTTCTGACTCCGAGGCCCGCTCTCTATCCAGTGGGCCACACTGCTTGTATTGTACTCTCCCAAGTGCTTAACAGTGCTCAGCACACATTTAACTCTGAATAAATAACATTGATCAATTGATTGGCCATGGGATAACTGTTTTGTTTTGTTTTAAATCCCTTTGGTGATTTTTGTTTTCCTGCCCGGTAGTCACCGTCTCACCAGAGTTTCCTTCTGGTTCCAGTTGGCCATGCTATTTAAGAGAAGCAGCAGTAGCTCAGTGGAAAGAGCCCGGGCTTTGGAGTCAGAGGTCATGGGTTCAAAATCCCAGCTCCCACCAATTGTCAGCTGTGTGACCCTTGGGACAAGTCACTTAAACTTTTCCATGCCTCAGTTACCTCATCTGTAAAATTGGGGATAAGACTGTGAGAACCCCGTGGGACAACCTGATTACCTTGTAACCTCCCCAATGCTTAGAACAGTGCTTTGCACAATAGTAAGCCACTAATAAATGCCATCATCATTTCAACTATCTTGCACCTGATGGAGGAATTTTAGCAATTGTCATTTCAAGTCAATAATGATCGGTATTCGTTATCATGCTTACTATGTGTCAAGCATTGTTTCTAAGTGCTGGATAGATTTAAGCTAATTCATGATGGACACAGTCCCTGTCCCACCTAGGGCCTCACAGTTTGAAATTCCCCCATTTTAACGATGAGGGAACTGAAGCCACAGAGAAATGCAGTGACTTGCCCAAGGTCCACCACAGCAGACAAGCAGACAAGTAGAGAAGCTGAGTGGCTCAATGGAAAGAGCACGGGCTTTGGAGTCCAGAGGTCATGGGTTCAAACCCGAGCTCCGCCAATTGTCAGCTGTGTGACTTTGCGGCAAGTCACTTAACTTCTCTGGGCCCTCAGTTAACCTCATCTGTAAAATGGGGATTAAGGCTGTGAGCCCCCCGTGGGACACCCTGATCACCTTGTAACCTCCCCAGCGCTTAGAACACTGCTTTGCACATGGTAAGCACTTAACAAATGCCATCCATCATTATATCATTATCTTACTTGTGACTGAACCTGGGATTCAGAACCCAGGCTCTTCTGACTGCTGGATCCATTTAGGCCATACTGCTTCTCAGGTGGCTTCATTGAGGGGGAGAATGACAGGAAAATATTTTTTTGCAGGAAATGTTGCAAAAAATATACAACATCTTGTCTTTGAAGTCTAAAAACTACATAAACCCTAGTGTACTAATGAAGATGCGTTCTTCCCAGGGAAAGACACTGAAGATTGGAGGGGAAGAAAGTTGGAAGAGGGGGAGATGGGGTGTTTTGTTTTAGACAGTGCTATTGTTGAAATAAAAAAACCTTCAATGGTCAATTAGTTTAACAAAGACAGCTAGTTTCAAGCACTCACTATTTAATTACTGCAATTTACCAAATTGCATAGGTTCTTATGGCATTGTGAAGCACATATGATGTTAAAGAGCTTTTAAGGAGCACTGACAAAGCCGAAAGACACCAGAATTTGACTTTTTTTTTTTAAGGTGTTCAAGAGTTGTAGATTTTCAGAAAACCCATGGGAATTTTCCAGGGTTTAAGTTTGTTTTTTTATGCTCTTAGAAATTACATCGGCTCATCAATTGGCAGCTCAAGAAAGCAAGCCAATTGGAAGTGTAATAGAATAGATAAAAATTGGATCCAGAATGCTTGGAGCCTTTGAAATAAGGAAATGAGATAAATAAGGTAATGACAGAAGTAGCGTGGCCTATCAGATAGAGCATGGTTTTGGAAATCAGAAAGACCTGGGTTCTAATTCTTGGCTCTGCACACTGTGACTTTAGGCAAGTTACTTAACTTCTCTGTGCCTCAATCTGTAAAAAAAAAAAAAAAAAAAAAAAAAATGGGGATTAAGACTGTTAGCCCCATGCGGGACAGGGATTACATCCAACCTGACAACCTTGACAATCCTGTGCTTAGGACAGTGCCTGGCACATAGTAAACACTTAGCAAATGCCAATTCAAAAGAAGTCTGATTCTCTAACTTGAATATGGGCAATTAAGGACATTTTGTTGTTGTTTCCTTGGGACCGTTATGTAGGGAAGTGACCTAATTTATTTGCTGGTGTCTACATCACCATATGTTCTTTTGGAAAGGATCCCATACTGCAGGTGTGCCTTGCTTGGGGATTTTGCTAAGGTCTCTGTAAATCCACGAGGAACTCGTCTTCTCCTCCCGTTGGACTTTGCAGGTTGAGAAAGGTAATTTTGCTCTTTCAGATGTGATAGACCTCACCGGAGACGATAAAGATGATCTTCAGAGGGCAATTGCCCTGAGTCTGGAGGAGTCAAATCGCGCGTTCCGAGAGACGGGAATAACCGATGAGGAGCAAGCCATCAGCAGGTAAACAAACACTTTGTGGAAAGTAGGCTTGCCCCGTGCCGGACACGAGAGACGGAATTCGGTCTGTGGTACTCTGGTGGCTACTAAGGAATAACCCCATCCCACTGAGTTACTGTTTGCCATGTCGCTGCTTAATCTGCTGTTATTTGTGTCATTTGGATTCATTGTCGTATTTATTGAGCACTTACTGTTTGTAGAGCACCATACTAAGCACTTGGCAGAGTACAATAAAACAATAAACAGATACATTCCCTTCCCACAATGAGCTTACAGTTTAGAATACTCAGATGTATTCTGTGGATAATGGAAAGAACAGAGATGTATTTCCAGCAATGATATTTTCTTTGAAACTTAAACATCGGGAGACAGAAATGTTATGTGGAATTTTCGGTGTCCCTAACTGTTAGTGAAAAGCTCACTTAACTTGCATCTAGAGGGAAATTCCCAGGAACAGTTCTGATGTTTACCCTAGGATCTGTTGTTATGGTTAGGCAATGACAAGAAGATATATTAAAAAGATGGAAGCAATTTATTTTAACGGACTCCTGAATAGTTGGCAGTACGTTTAGAAGTTCTTCAAATGTTTGGACCTCCCCCCTGACTCTGCTCATCACCATTGTCTTTCTTTGTACCTCTCTAAATCACACTCAGTTTGCTTTTCTCTGGCTATTTGAAAATGGCTCCAAGCTGAAGAAGGTAGCACTGGGAGAGTCTGGTGCCGCATGAAGATCGTTTTGAAATATCAGTTCTTAATGCACTCTCCTACGTCTCTATAGCCAAAGGGGTAATAATAATAATAATGATGCCATTTATTAAGCGCTTACTATGTGCCAAGCACTGTTCTAAGCGCTAGGGAGGTTACAGAGTGATCAGGTTGTCCCATGGGGGGTTCACAGTCTTCATCCCCATTTTACTGATGAGGTAACTGAGGCACAGAGAAGTTAAGTGACTCGCCCAGAGTCACACAGCTGACAATTGGTGGAGCCGGGCTTTGAACCCATGACCTTTGACTCCAAAGCCCGTGCTCTTACCACTGATCCATATTCATAGCATCCAGTATAGCAACTCGGCAAAAAGCTATTAGCGAAGCTTATTGTGACTCTGTTTATTTTTTTTAAAAAGCACTTCATTAAAAGTCCAATGTCCCTGGTTAAAGGTGGGCTTAATTTAGTATTCTGGACACGCTCTCCAGTTCAGTAGTACTCCCTAGCCTCCTGCTTCATGGCAGCATACCCTCATTCATTCATTCATTCCTATTTATTGAGCGCTTACTGTGTGCACAGCACCATACTAAGCACATGGAAGAGTACAGTGTGACAGTGGAAAGAGCACATGTTTGGGAGTCAGAGGACATTCATTCAGTAGTATTTATTGAGCGCTTACTGTGTGCAGAGCACTGTACTAAGCGCTTGGGAAGTACAAGTTGGCAACATATAGAGACGGTCCCTACCCAACAACGGGCTCAGAGTCTAGAAGGGGGAGACAGAGAACAAAACAAAACATATTAACAAAATAAAATAAGTAGAACAAATATGTACAAGTAAAATAAATAGAGTAATAAATACGTACAAACATATATACAGGTACGTACGTACATGCATATATACAGGTGCTGTGGGGAAGGGAAGGAGGTAAGGTGGGGGAGATGGAGGGGGGAGGAGGGGGAGAGGAAGGAGGGGGACATGGACATGGGTTCTAATCCCGCCTCTGCCACTTTTCTTTGTGACCTTGGGCAAGTCACTTCACTTCTCTGTGCCTCAGTTACCTCCTCTGTAAAATGGGGATTAATAATAATAATAATGATGATGCCATTTTTTAAGTGCTTACTATGTGCAAAGCACTGTTCTAAGCGCTGGGGATGATACAAGGTGATCAGGTTGTCCCACATGGGGTTCACAGTCTTAACCCCCAGTTTACAGATGAGACTGTGAGCCCCACGTGGGACAACCTGATGACCTTGTATCTACCCCAGTACTTGGCACATAGTAAGTGCTTAACAAATACCATAATTATTATTATTATTATTACACTATAACAAAAGACACATTCCCTGCCTGCAACGAGCTCACAGTCTAGAAGGGGAGACAGACATGAATATAAAGAAATAAATTTCAGATATAGAATTCTCAAAAGTCCTTTGAGACCTTGAACAGAAAAGTGCCTTTGAAGCAGGATGGAGTCTGATGATGATAGAGTCTCTATTTCTGTGTAACGAATGAGCCTTGGACAAGTTGTGAGGATTTCAGGGCTGGGTACTCAGCGGGAAGAAATGGATTTTAGGGCTAGTGACTTCTGCAGCTTCCCAGGCACTCTATCGTCTGTGTGTTGAGTACAGTGCCTGGCACATAGTAAGCGCTTAACAAATGCCACAATTCTTATTATGTTCTCTCTCGAGCAGTGGGTACAGAAAGCGAGTTAGTGGACCAGGAGCTCGGCACACTGAGAAGTGTATGCCGGAACTTTAGGGACAAAAATCCATTGGTGTGTCAAAGGACAACAGTGAAGATTAATAATAATAATGATGGTATTTGTTAAGGGCTTACTGTTTGCGTGGCACTGTACTAGGCACTGGAGGGGATACAAGCTAATCGGGTTAGACACAATCCCCATCCCATGTGGGGCTCACAGTCTCAATCCCCGTTATACAGATGAAGTAACTGAGGCCAGAGAAGTTAAATAATAATAATAAATAATAATGGCATTTATTAAGTGCTTACTATATGCAAAGCGCTGTTCTAAGCGCTGATAATGATGGCATTCATTAAGCACGTACTATGTGCAAAGCACTGTTCTAAGTGCTGAGGAGGTTACAAGGTGATCAGGTTGTCCCTTGGGGGGCTCGCAGTATTTAATCCACATTTTCCAGATGAGGTCACTGAGGCCCAGAGAAGTGAAGTGACTTGCCCAAAGTCACCCAGCTGACAATTGGTGGCGCCGGGATTTGAACCCTTGACCTCTGACTCCAAAGCCCGCGCTCTTTCCACTGAGCCACGCTGCTGGATATGACCTGCCCAAGGTCACACAGCAGACAAGTGGCAGAGTGGGATTGCCGGGCCTGTGCCCCGAAGCCACACACCCAGCCTCAGTAGCCACTGCGGTCTATCTTGAGGATTTCTACTGAGCCTGTCCACCGTGCGAGACACCCTAGATGTTCATTTGGCCATTGCCGTACGCTTTGTGGTTGGATAGAGGACGGACCTGGGAGTTCTGGGAGTCAGGAGGTCATGGGTTCTAATCCCCACTCCTCCACATGCCCGCTGTGGGCCTCAGTTACTTCATCTGTAAAATGGGGATTAAGGCTGTGAGCCCCATATGCTACAGGGACTGTGTCCAACCTGATTGACTTGTATGAACCCTGGCACTTAGCACAGTACATGGCACATATTAAGCGCTTAACAAGTACTATCGTTACTATTATTATTATTTATTGTCCTCAACTCCCCACCCTTGCCCACCTCTCCACCTTGATGAATTCCAACTTTGGCAGGTGGTTAGAAATATAAAGATATTATTGCCATGTATTACTCTAGTAGTGTTAGTCGTAGTAGTAATAATAATAATCATATTTATTAGGTGCCTACTGTGTGAAGCACTCTACTTGGCTCAGTGGAAAGAGCCCGGGCTTTGGAGTTAGAGGTCATGGGTTCGAATACCGGCTCTGCCACTTGTCTGCTGTGGGACCTTGGGCAAGTCACTTAAATTCTCTGAGCCTCAGTTCCCTCATCTGTAAAATGAGGATGAAGACTGTGAGCCCCACGTGGGACAACCTGATCACCTTGTATCCCCCTCAGCGCTTAGAACAGTGCTTTGCACAAAGTTCTTAACAAATGCCATTATTATTATTATTACTAATAAATACTGTATTGGGCTCGGAGACATTTATCAAAATGTTTCCCATTTTCAATGGCCCTTCTCAGTTAGATGGTGGAGGAAAGTCATTTGAAAATCTCTCCCATGCCTCTCCTTGGAAAAAAAAAATTCTCTTTAAAGTATCACCCTTTCAATATGCCACCACCAGAAAGGGGCAGAGAGCCTCTTTTAAAAGGAAGGAAAACATCCGTTCTCCCCAAGATTAACTGGGACCGTTCAGCAGCCTGAGAAACAGGCTGGATAGAGTTAAACCCGCTCTGCTTTTTGCAGCTTAAGTTCTGTCTGCTCTCCAAAAAAAGCCGACCTAAAACTTTCATGTGTTTAGCGAGTGCCTCTTATGTGCGGGGCACTGTTTTAAGCATTTAGGAGAGTACAGTGAGAGTACAGTAGAGTTAGCGGACATGATCCCTGCTTTCCAGGAACCTACAGTCTAGCTAGGGGAGACAGACACCAAAAGATTTGACAGGTTGAAGGAGGAGACGTGAATATATATATATATGAGGTAGGGCTTAAGTAGTCCTTTGATATTTCCATCGGGCTTCCGTTAAGAGTTGAAAGAGTCTAGGAGACTTTATTATGCTTTGTAAGATTTGGTAGAGGGAAGGCGATGAGCATGGGAGAGGGAAAGAGGGCTTGAGGTAATCCATAGTTTCTTAAGTAGGAACAAAAAATTGGGAGAGTGTTTTTCCAGGAAGTTGAGGTGGGATCTGAGTTTAGATTTTGTGTGAAGCAAAGATCCACTTGGTGCGGAGTCTTATTTTTGGTTTCCCTGCTTGATCGGGGTGGTGAAGTCTTTTTGATTCCTTGGTTTCTTTAGAGGCTCCCGTCAAATAACACTCATCTTTTAATTGTAGGAAGCGATGCCGCTTAAAACTGACACAGCACTTTTC